>NC_083880.1:47965828-48590828 GCF_032452875.1 Bos javanicus | reverse complement strand
CAGTTTTCTTTATACTCCACTTCTCACACCCACACATGACTACTGGAAAAACCATAGACTTGACTAGATGTACCTTTGTTAACAAAGTAATGTCTCTGCTTTTTAATATGCTATCTAGGTTGGTTATGACTTTCCTTCCAAAGAGTAAGCGTCTTTTAATTTCATGGCTGCAGTCACCATCTGCAGTGATTTTGGAGCCCCCCAAAATAAAGTCTGACACTTTTTCCACTGTTTCCCCATCTACTTCCCATGAAGTGATGAGACCAGATGCCATGATCTTAGTTTTCTGAATGTGAGCTTTAAGTCAACTTTTTCACCCTCCTCTTTCACTTTCATCAAGAGGCTTTTTAGTTCTTCACTTTCTGCCATAAGGGTGGTGTCATCTGCATATCTGAGGTGATTGATATTTCTCCCGGCAATCTTGATTCCAGCTTGTGCTTCCTCCAGCCCAGCATTTCTCATGATGTACTCTGCATATAAGTTAAATAAGCAGGGTGACAATATACAGCCTTGACGTACTCCTTTTCCCATTTGGAACCAGTCTGTTGTTCCATGTCCAGTTCTAACTGTTGCTTCCTGACCTGCATACAGGTTTCTTAGGAGGCAGGTAACCAATAGATTATCAAAAAAATAATATTTCATGGGTTCCAAGCCTAGGCCTCAAGAGATCTTGCACACTTCTATTATCTGGACCCCTGCTTCAACTATAAAAATAAGCCCAGATTATCCTGCTGTAGGGTAAAAGGCCACAAGGAGCAGAACTGAACTGCCAATTGACTAAAGATGCATGGGCACAGATAGACAAAAGTCACTCAGCAGTCCCATAGAGTCAAGAGGAAAATAAATGTTCAATATTCCACAGTACTAAAGTTTGGTTATTTTTTGTTTTATAGCATTATAGTGACAATAAGTAACTGGAAATTTTTCAGAAACATTTGTTGCACTGAATGGAAATTCATTTCTCATGAAACTGATTTGCATATCTTTTTTGTTTCTGCTTTTATTTCTATTTTGTTGAATAAGAATTTTGCTTTATTGAAAGCTTTGTACATTTGTATTTAGTTTGTCTGTGTGGCAGAGAAAATAATTTTTCTTCCTCCTCTATTAACAGTGTTTTGTGGAACTTAAATTGAAGGATTGTGTTTGCAGGACCATCACCTCTGTCATGTAAGCTCTCAAATATCTGATGGTTACAAAGGAAAACAGAACTGCCCTCCTTGGTCTGTGGATCAATGGAATCATCATAAACTTAGGAACACTGAAACTCCCCCCTACAATCATACCCTGGAACAGTAAAAAGTAGCCTGTTTCAAAAACATCTCTCAAAAAAAAAAAAAAAAAAAACATATATACCACTATGCAAAGGCTTCCTCAATGACTCAGTGGTAAAGAATCTGCCTGAAATGCAGGGGACATGCAGGAAACTTGGATTTGATCACTGGATTGGGAAAATCTCTTAGAGAAGGAAGGGGCAACCCATTCCAGTATTCTTTCCTGGGAATTCCCATGGACAGAAGGAACCTGGTGGGCTACAGTCCATGGAGTCCCAAAGAGCCCGACACAATTGAGCATGAATACATGCACATTACCATCCAAGCTGGGATAGAAGAACTCCGTATCAAAGAAATAAAGTGGGAATGGATCAAGCTGGCTGATCTCATATGTGATTTACAAATATTAGTGAGCCTTGTGTGACTCTCTATTGCATAATACATACTGAACACAATTTTAAATGTCATTTACTCTCTGTGAGGCAAATAGTATTTTCCAAGTAAAAAGTGGGGGAGGGGAATTGGTGTTGAATAGAATTTTCAGACAAGAAGTTCAAGAGTGAAGGAAGATTGAACTTCATTGTTGCTTCACAAGCACCTACGAGACCTATTATTTGCCCAGTCAGTCCGTTTAGCTGCTCAGTCATGTCCAACTCTTTGCGACCAAATGGACTGCAGCACACCAGGCTTCCCTGTCCATCACCAACTCCCGTTGCTTTCTCAAACTCATATCCATTGAGTCAGTGATGTCATCCAACCATTTCATCCTCTGTTGTCTGCTTCTCCTGCTGCCTTCAGTCTTTCCCAGCATCAGGGTCTTTTCCAGTGAGTCAGTTCTTTGCATCAGGTAGCCAAAGTATTGGAGCTTCAGCTTCAGCCATCAGTCCTACCAACGGATATTCAGGACTGATTTCTTTTAGGATTGACTGGTTTGATGTCCTTGCTGTCCAGGGGACTCTCAAGAGTCTTCTCCAACACCATAGTTCAAAAGCATCAATTCTTCAACACTCAGCTTTCTTTCTGGTCCAACACTCATATCCATGCATGACTACTGGAAAAACCATAGCTTTGACTAGATGCTTTCAAACTGGTACTGCAGAAGACTCTTGAGTACTCAGGTTGCTAGTAGATGGAACCATAGATTTTATAAGTTCAGATTGAGATTTCCTTCTTAGTAAACAATGGTAATGTGATAGCTTTAAGAAAGCATAACCTTTAAGAAAATAACACTTTCCTAGACACATATCAATCAGACTAATGAATAGCAACAAAAGTAACAGAGCAATGAATCTTTGAAGTTACCTCTTTCAAGGTAATCCTTGGGGGAAAAAAAAAAACATTAAAAAGTATATATATACATATATATATATATAGTAATGCAAATGTTAAGATCTAGAAAATAACTCTTTACATATCCATTAAATTATATGTGTGATGCAGGCTGTGAAGCTGGAAGGTAGTATTTAGTATTGACCTTTGTCAGCAACGTTGATTCTGGTGGCTCACATGGTAAAATGTCTGTCTACAATGCTGGAGACCCAGGTTCAATCCCTGGGTCGGGAAGGTCCCCTGGAGAAGGAAATGGAAACCCACTCCAGTACTATTGTCTGGAAAATCCCGTGGACAGAGGAGCCTAGTAGGCTACAGTCCATGGGGTTGCAAAGAGTCAGACACGACTGAGCTACTCCACTTTTGTCAGCAAAGTAACCTTTCTGCTTTTTAATATTCTGTCTAGGTTGGTCATAGCTTTTCTTCCAAGGAGCAAGTGTCTTTTCATTTCATGGCTGCAGTCACCATCTGCAGTGATTTTGGAGCCAAGAAAATAAAGTCTAACAGTTTCCATTATTTCCCTATCTATTTGCCATGAAGTGTTGGGACCAGATGCCATGATCTTAGTTTTCTGAATGTTGATTTTTAAGAAAGTTTTTCATTCTCCTCTTTCACTTTCATCAAGAGGCTCTTTAGTTCCTCTTCACTTTCTGCGATAAGGGTAGTATAATCTGCATATCTGAGGTCATTGATATTTCTCCTGGCAATCTTGATTCCATCTTGTGCTTCCTCCAGCCCAGCATTTCACATGATGTACTCTGCATATAAGTTAAAATAGCAGGATGACAATATACAGCCTTGATGTACTCCTTTCCCAATCTTAAACCAGTCCATTGTTCCATGTCCGGTTCTAACTGTTGCTTCGTGAACTGCACACAGATTTCTCAGGAGGCAGGCAAGTTGGTCTGGTATTCCCATCTCTTTAAGAATGTTCCACAGTTTGTTTTAACCCAACAGTCAAAGGTTTTGGTGTAGTCATTAAAGCAGAAGTAGATGTTTTTCTGGAATTCTCTTGCTTTTTCTATGATCCAACAGATATTGGTAATTTGACCTCTGGTTCCTCTGCTTTTTCTAAATCCAGCTTGAACATCTGGAAGTTCTCGGTTCATGTACTGTTGAAGCCTGGCTTCGAGAATATTGAAATTACTTTGCCAGTGTGTGGGATGAGTGCAATTGTACAGTAGTTTGAACATTCTTTGGTGTTGCCTTTCTTTGGGATTGGAATGAAAACCGACCTTTTCCAGTCCTGTGGCCACTGCTGAGTTTTCCAAATTTGCTGGCATATTAAGTGCAGCATTTTCACAGCATCATCTTTTAGGATCTGAAATAGCTCAGCTGGAATTCTATCACCTCCACTAGCTTTGTTCATAGTGGTGCTTTCCTGAGGCCCATTTGACTTCACATTCCAGGATGTCTGGCTCTAGGTGAGTGATCACACCATCGTGGTTATCTTGACCATTAAGATCTTTTTTGTGTAGTTTTCTGTGTATTCTTGCCACCTCTTCTTAATCTCTTCTGCTTCTGCTAGTCCCATAACTTTTCTGTTCTTTATTGTGACCATCTTTTTATGAAATATTCCCTTGGTATCTCTAATTTTCTTGAAGAGATCTCTAGTCTTTCCCATTCTATTGTTTTCCTCTATTTCTTTGCATTGATCACTGAGGAAGACTTTCTTATCTCTGCTTGTTATTCTTTGGAACTCTGCATTCAGATGGATATATCTTTCATTTTCTTTGCCTTTCACTTCTCTTCTTTTCTCAGCTATTTGTAAGGCCTCCTCAGACAGCCTTTTTGCCTTTTTGCATTTCTTTTTCTTGGGGATGGTTTTGATCACCACCTCCTGTACAGTGTCATGAATCTCTGTCCATAGTTCTTCAGGCACTCTGTCTATCAGATCTAATCCATTGAATCTGTTTGTCACTTCCATTGTGTAATCATAAGAGGTTTAATTTAGGTCATACCTGAATGGTCTATTATTTGCATCATCATACATATTCCACATTGTTGGTTGTTGTTGCTGTTCAGTCACTAAGTCATGTCCAACTCTTTTCCACCATATGGACTATAGCCCACCAGGTTCCTCTGACCATGGGATTCTCCAGACAAGAATACTGGAACGGGTTGCCATTTCCTTCTCCAAGTGATCTTCCCAGATCAGGGATTGAACCCACGTCTCCCGCATTGGCAGGTGGATTCTTTAGCACTGAGCCATCAATGAAGCCCATATGTCACATTATGCCTCCATAAACAATTTTAAACAGGACATATAGCAAAATGAAAGTAGAATTAGGGCTGAAACTAACAATATAAATCATTTGGCATACATCTCAGCTGTTATTACATTTTTCAAAAATATTGTTGAAAAACGAGTACATTTACTGTAGAAAACCTAGAAGCTATAGCCAAGCAAAAAAGGAAGTTAAAATCACCCATTATCCTACCACCTAGACTTATTCTACAGAAATATATGATTTTTTCTAAACAAATATTATCATATATATTAATAGTGAATGTATTTTACCAAAATTTAATAATATTCTATTTGTTCAGTTTTTTCTACTTAATATTATTTCAAACCCTTTCCATGTCATTAAAAATTGTCTTCAATTTTTGAAGAATAATGACAAAATCATTCGTTTTCATCATTTTTACAACCAATTTCTCATTGTTAAACATTGATGCCATTTACAATTTTTTTTACTATTTCATCAAAATGCTGTGATGAACAAGATCCTTTAAATAAATTCCTTAAAGTCATCTCTATTAATACATTTTCCTAGTTAGTCTTAACAGCTTTGATAAAGACAACCCTTATATCCCAGAGTTGGATTATATTTGTCTGAAAAACGCTTTGGTACTACCATATTGTTCAAGTATGGCTCTCCTTGGCCCTCTGCCTTTTATGACTTAGCCTCCTCTAAGTTGTTTACATTTTGGAAGGACACTCTACAAATCAAAGAAGCAGGAAAAGTTTCCTCTCAGTACCTCTCTTCCTAGACACAACAGTCTTTCTCCCCCAAAATCTCAACTCTCTTATGTTCTCATCAATCTCTTTCACTCTAACATCTCTAGCAGATTACAAAGTTAGACTAGGGATATTCAACTAGGGAAGTTTAAGGTGTTGTCTCTTCAGTGTTACAGATTTTAAAAATGAAAGTATATATATATAGATATAGATATTTATATGGATATATATATGGATATGGATATATTATATGGATATGAATATATGGATATAGATAATGGATATATATGGATATATATCCATATGTATATGTTTATATGTATATTTATATGTATATATGATATATTTATATGGATATATTTATGGATATGGATATATTTATATGGATAATGGATATAGATATCTATATATATCTATATCCATTATCCATATATATCTATATATATCCATATATATATAAAGTATATATATATATATATATATATATATATATCTCCATTTATATGGATATATATATATCCATTATCCAACAGAAATGTAACTTCCAAGCATCAAAGGGACTATTTAGGAAATTTGGGTAAAAAAGGAACTTCCTTGCTGTGATCAGATTTATGGGTTATGTAGTGTTGAGCAAAAAAAAAAAAAAAAAATGTAAGAGGAAAGTGCAAAACAACAACTTCAATATACTCCATTTGTACCAAGTGTTGTGTGTGTGTGTGTTGGGTGTGGGGAGGGAGTGAATATTTTGCTCTTATAAGCATGAAATAGCTCTACTAAAGTACACAAAGAGTGAGTAATAGTAATTTATTTGGGAGAGGAAAACTAGGTGATAGGTAGATAAGAATGAATGAAAATATATCTGAAATCTGAGATATAATGAAATACGTTTATATGTTTCATCAAATATATTGAAGTGAAATTTAAATTTTTCTGAGCTTAAAAACTTTATACCTTTGAATGCACCCCCAATTTTTAAGTTAAATTTCAACAACATACATTCATGATATAAATTGCTACTTACTTTATGAATAGACAAATTCTACACAAGCTTGAAAGGAATTTTTATGATAAATTATGTCAACTCATTTCCCATGCACCCAAGAGGAAGAGAGGAGACAAGATACTTTGGCCAGAGAGGGTGTCATTTGACATACAAAAAAGTCATCAAATCAGACTCAGTAGAGAATGGGAATAATTGTTGGAAACAAAAAGAATCAGTGAGATAGAAACATGAAGATCATGTACTCTCTCATTCCAATAATTAAATAAAAACTATTTTCTGTTGTCCTGTCTAAAGTAGCAATTCTCCATTTGTAGTGGAATGGAGAAAAGAAAGAAAGACAAACTGACATATTATTCTGGCAAATAGCCATTGGTGTAAGAGAAAGGAGCATTCAGAAGATACATTTGCAGCTCCCAAGTCCATTTATTTCACACTTCTGTCATCTCGGGTTGCCTTTCCAGCAATCTGTCAACAGTTTCTATCTGCCAAAGACACATTTAGCATCCTAAAGGAATGATAAAGTACATTCAGCTCAAAACCTATGGAGCTTAGATATGGCTCAAAAATAAAACCAAGGACAAAAGCTAATCAGACCATTTTTCATTTGCACAATTTTTGTGTTTTATAAGCAAGTGACTAGCAAGTAAAGATATCTGTTAATGTCTTACACATCTCTGTTCACAAGATTTAGGAATTTCTTCTATTGTTCATTGACCTCCTACTGAAGAGGTATGCTTGGGACTGAGGATAGAAGGATGGATAAGAAATGGTCCTGCCACCAAGAAGACTTGGGACTAATGGAGAAAGACAAAGCAGTACACTGTCAATTATAATTTAGTACAATCCATGCCCTAAAAAAAGTATGCCAGAACATTATGGGAACACAAAAGAGACAGACTTCGGACTAGCAGGATCAAAAGAAAGCTTTCCAGAAGAGCGACACTGAATTGGATTCTAAAGGCAGGCAGGAAGTAGCAGGATGGAGAATTAGAGAAAGAACACCCCAGTCCAGATTCTAATGTGGGTACTGATTACGTGCTGTGATGACCCTGACACTCGGCCCTCCCATCCAGGGCTCAGCTCTCAACTTCTTGGTACTAAATCTCAAGGGCTGACTCCTACTGCCTTTGTTTCCCTGTCAGTTCCTGAGATTCAGGACAGAGAAAAGGAGGGTTGAAAACTGGATCAGAGGGAAAATAGGCCCAGAGCTATCATAGTAGGTAAGCAATATTCACAATAGAATCCTTATTGGGCTTGTTCAGTGGGATAAAGGGACAGGAGGTAGAAAAGCAGACAAAGGGAGAAGCCAGAGTCTCTCTTCTCTGCCTTGGACAGTGTCTCCAGCACACCATCCCACTATGAACCCTGTTCGCACTGAATAGGCCTACTTGAGGTTCTTGCTTCCAAGAGTTGATCTCTCCAAGCTAACTTTACCTCCTCCTTCTCCATCTCCCTCCTGCCAAGAGATAGTAAGGGATTCCTGCTGTTGCTAATCTCTGGTGGCTTCACTGATCCCTCTTTGGCTTCATAGCTCTTCCAAAACCTTTGATCCCAATTCTCTGCCATTACTCTTCTTTGCGTCATTAAAGTCCCTTTGTTTTAAATACTCAAGACATTTTCTGGTGAAACCCTCAGAGATAAACTGTCCATATTCCCACAGAATCTGAGCTACTCAAGGACAAAGATGACCTTTGAACCATTTTATCCCATATACTCAAAGAAGACACACCAAAATGAGAAAGTAGGGAAGAAATGGAGCATAGTATAGAAGGAACAAAGAAATAAGCAATCATAATTCAGTTCAGTTCAGCTCAGTCGCTCAGTCATGTCTGACTCTTTGTGACCCCATGGACTGCAGCACGTCAGGCCTCCCTGTGGTTTAAATTCCAACTCTCGGAATTTACTCAAACTCATGTCCATTGAGTCAGTGATGCCATTCAACCATCTTGTCCTTTGTTGTCCCCTTCTCCTCCTGCCTTCAGTCTTTCCCAGCATGAGGGTCTTTTCCAAGGAGTCAGTTATTCCTATCAGGTGGCCAAAGTATTGGAGTTTCAGCTTCAGCATCAGTCCTCCCAATGAATATTCAGGACTGATTTCATTTAGGCTGAACTGGTTGGATCTTCTTACAGTCCAAGGGACTCTCAAGAGTCTTCTCCAACACCACAGTTCAAAAGCATCAATTATCAAGCATTCAGCTTTCTTTATAGTCCAACTCTCACATCTATACATGACTTCAAGAAAAAGCAAAGCTTTGACTAGATGGATGGATCATGGTAGAGAATTCTGACAAAACGTGGTCCACTGGAGAAGGGAATGGCAAACCACTTCAGTCTTCTTGCCTTGAGAACCTCATGAATGGTATGAAAAGGCAAAAAGATAGGACACTGAAAGATGAACTCCCCAGGTCGGTAGGTGCCCAATACTCTACTGGAGATCAGTAGAGAAATAACTCCAATCATAATTAAAGACACCCTAATTCCAAACCAAAATACCTATAGTCTTTAAGAGCCACATTTATTTACATGACATTCTGAGTCAATGAAAGCGTCAATATCCTGCATGACTGAAGCATGACTATAATGAGCAGCTGTCCAACAAGATGAGTAACATCTAATAGGCAGTAAGAGGAATATATAACCTTGAAAGACCTTATTTGTTGGTGGGTCTTTCTGTGATGTGGACACCTCTTGCCCTATTAAGAAATGGAGGACAGCCCCAGATACTCTAGTTGACCAGAACTCAAAGCTAAATCAAACAGCTGCTAAAATCTGGCCTTTTCCTCATATTGTATATATTTCCCTAATGTGAAGATAAGCTCATTGGCATCATCCAGGCTTTTGAAGACAAAATGTACATTGTTTACCAAGGCAGGCTGGTGGGTCACTGATCAAGTTCAAAACTCTAGTACTTAATACCCATGTTCTGCCCATTCTATTTCCATTATACTTCAAGAAGAAAAGGAAGGAACAGCCAAACTAAACTACCGGCAGTGTGCAGCATTAAGTCATACTAGGATATTGACTCTTCTGAAATGCTGGATTAAAACATAAGGATCATGTTCATCCCACATAAGTTTCCTGTCCACACTATTTATTTTTAAGCCGTAAACATACTTGGAAATAGTGATTTAGCCTCCAGAAGAATTACTAAGAAATCAGACACAATTTCTGTAAATCTTCAAAGGGGTATTGTTGTGAAATTTCAGACACAGTGAGAGCAAATTTTTGGGGGGGAACCCAGACTATTATGGGTTTGTGAAAATGCTTATGAAATTCAATGACAGATCTGTGATCCTTATCTGGTATTAGCAGAGCAAAATATGAAGATTAATTTTTACTAACCATATCCCTAGTTGTTTTAATGGAAGCTTTTTTGTCTTTTCTTGGTCATAAGAAAGACAAACATCTGTGTTTTCAGAATCATGAATATTTATACCAGGAATCCTTTTCCTATCTCTACTTTGCACTGGATGATGCACCAATGTGCCGTGGCATAGTTTGGGGTTTTCCCAGAAACTAAAAAATACTCCAGGAGTTTGAAAGCCTGCAAGCATTCCTGGAAACATAATAATCCTCAGTGCACCTCAAGTCCATGAACTGCCAGCAGAGTATAAACAGGCACCAACTTCCACTTCAGGACTTCATCGTCAGTGTGGTTATTAAACCAAAGTCTAGATAGATTTGGAGTCAGGACTCCATGCCCTGCTGTGACCCTTCACCAAACCTTATGTGGTTAGAGCATTCTTGGTTGTAAGTTCTTCCTTTTAATCCCTTTAAATATATTGTGCCACTTTCATCACTTAAATATATATATTGAGTTGGACTTCCCTAATAGCTCAGATGGTAAAGCGTCTGCCTACAATGTGGGAGACCTGGGTTTGATCCCTGGGTCGGGAAGATCCTCTAGAGAAGGAAATGGCAACCCACTCCAATACTCTTGACTGGAAAATCCCATGGACAGAGGAGCATGGTAGGCTACAGTCCATGGGGTTACAACAGAGTCGGACACTACTGAGCAGCTTCACTTCACTTCACTTCAGATGGTATTAACTTCAACTTTCTCATGGTTCACTTACAGAGGTGTGAAGTGAAGTGAAAGTCACTCAGTCATGTCTGACTCTTTGCAAATCCATGAACTATACAGTCCATGGAATTCTCCAGGCCAGAATACTGGAGTGGGTAGTATTGCCCTTCTCCAGGGGAACTTCCCAACCTTTGGATCAAACCCAGGTCTCCCTCATGGCAGGCAGATTCTTTACCAGCTGAGCCACAAGGGAAGCCCAAGAATACTGGATACTATCCCTTCTCCAGCAGATCTTTCCAACACAAGAATCGAACCAGGGTCTCCTGCATTGCAGGCGGATTCTTTACCAACTGAGCAATCAGGGAAGCCCCACATAGTTGTAAGAAAAGTTAAATACTGAAGAGCTCAGAAAAAACTAAGTGTACAGTACATAAGGAAGATAAATAATTACTCCATAGTCACCAACTACCATCTATGATGCTGATCATGTTAGTGTACTTATCTAAGTCTTAGTTTTCTTAGCTTTAAAATTGTGATAATAATATCACATATGCTACAGATATACATGGGATTAACTGAAATACTGAACACAAAGCTCTTTTGTGGTGACTTACTCTTTAAGTGTAATAATTTACTACAATATATTTTGGGTCAGAAAGCAACAGTTAGAACTGGACATGGAACAACAGACTGGTTCCAAATAGGAAAAGGAGTTCGTCAAGGCTGTATATTGTCACCCTGTTTATTTAACTTATATGCAGAGTACATCATGAGAAACACTGGACTGGAAGAAGCACAAGCTGGAATCAAGATTGCCGGGAGAAATATCAATAACCTCAGATATGCAGATGACACCACCCTTATGGCAGAAAGTGAAGAGGAACTAAAAAGCCTCTTGATGAAAGTGAAAGAGGAAAGTGAAAAACTTGACTTAAAGCTCAACATTTAGAAAACTAAGATCATGGCATCTGGTCCCATCACTTCATGGGAAATATATGGAGAAACAGTGGAAACAGTGTCAGACTTTATTTTGGGGGGTTCCAAAATCACTGCAGATGGTGATTGCAGCCATGAAATTGAAACACGCTTACTCCTTGGAAGGAAAGTTATGACCAACCTAGATAGCATATTAAAAAGCAGAGACATTACTTTGCCAACAAAGGTCCATCTAGTCAAGGCTATGGTTTTTCCAGTAGTCATGTATGGATGTGAGAGTTGGACTGTGAAGAAAGCTGAGCACCAAAGAATTGATGCTTTTGAACTGTGGTGTTGGAGAAGACTCTTGAGAGTCCCTTGGACTGCAAGGAGATCCAACCAGTCCATTCTAAAGGAGATCAGTCCTGGGTGTTCATTGGAAGGACTGATGCTGAGGCTGAAACTCCAATACTTTGGCCACCTTATGTGAAGAGTTGACTCATTGGAAAAAACCCTGATGCTGGGAGGGATTGGGAGCAGGAGGAGAAGGGGACGACAGAGGATGAGATGGCTGGATGGCATCACTGACTCGATGGACATGAGTTTGAATAAACTCTGGGAGTTGGTGATGGACAGGGAGGCCTGGCATGCTGCGATTCATGGGGTTGCAAAGAGTCTGACATGACTGAGCAACTGAACTGAACTGATTCTGGATGAGGCAGATGATACAGCAGGAAGAATTTCAAAGCCACCAGGATGACCCAGAGGGACCAGAATTCACCTGAGCTAAGTTTTGAAGCTGTCAAGTTAAAGCAAGGAAATAGAACCTTTCTACCTCCATTTCAGTTTTGGTCATAGGTCACCTGGCAAGAGATGTGACCTTGGACAAAGCAGCTCCATTCAGCTGTGAGTGAGCGAGTGAAAGTTGCTCAGTTGTGTCTGACTCTTTGAGACCCTGTGAACTATAGCCCACCAGGCTCCTCTGTCCATGGAATTCTCCAGACAAGAATACTGCAGTGGATTGCCATTCCCTTCTCCAGGGGATCTTCCCGACCCAGGGATTGAACCCAAGTCTCCTGCATTTTAGGCAGATTCTTTACCATCTGAGTCACCAGGAAAGCCCCCCATTCAGCTGAGCCAGTTGTTAAAGCATTCTAGCCCCTGGTGGCTAAGTCTGTGCTTCCAGCAGTTGTGGGAGTTAAGTGCTTCATCCATGCAGGTGTATTAAAGTGGCTCAGCGCGGGATCCACACATGAGCCCCAGGAAAGGCACAGAACAATGCTGACTGAATCAAGACGCCTTCTCACTGCAGTACAGCTCTTCCCTCGAGTCCTTCTAAAGCAGCTCTAATTCATATCAGCAATGAAGGACCCCTCAGAACCATTCAGAATACCCAGGGCACCTAAAGACCTGCGGCACCTAGAAAAGTCCCAACCTTCCCTAGAATGAGATACTCTGAAGATGGCTCTGAAGGCTGGTGTGTCCCCAACATCCTAGTGTAGATTATTTTTCTGAGACTTAAAAGTGAAAGTGAAAGTGGCTCAGTTATGTCTGACTCTTTGCAACACCACGGAATTCCCCAGGCCAGAATACTGGAGTGGGTAGCCTTTCCCTTCTCCAGGGGATCTTCCCAACCTGAGGAAATTGTAAAACTTCTGTTCAGCTCCCCATATATGTAGTCTCAAAATGAAAGTTTAGTTCATCATAGGCCAATTCCCTGAATGCCAGTTTACCAAATGAGCAATTCTCTGAGTTCACGTCTTATGCATATGTGTGTATGTATTTGACAAATTTCAATTTTGTCTCCAGGTTGTCATTTTAAAGAAAGTTCACTTTGTTCCTTCTCTCTACTGTTGTAGCTGGGAGGTAAGGGATTAGGAGACTGTGCACCAAAGATGGGGCAGACAGTAGGATCCTGAAAGATAAGAATCTTTAATATATTCTTGGACATTCTTCTGAATATGTAGAATGTTACAGTTATATTTTTCTTATACTTCTTCCCAGTCATCCAGATACTGTGTTTTGTTCACTTGACTTTCAGAAAATTGACTTTCCTTCTTCCCCTATAAATACATGTTGATGGTGAGTCATGGAATCATAGGAGTAAGAATTGGAAGGGATGCCAGAATCTTCTTATCCAGTTACACCAAGCATGGCATAAGTCATTGAGTCCCTCCATGGATATGCTTGGTGAGGTCATGCATGAGCTCTCAGCCATCCTTCATATCTCTGGGCAGTGAAGACCCTCAGAAGCACAGCCTTGAAGGACACACCCACCACATCCTGACACTGTTCCCTCCAGTGGTGGAAGGCAGTCACAAGGATGCACCTGAGTCTCCTTGTCTGCTGATTAACATATCCGACACTCCTCCCCAAAATACATTTTGCATGGTTTTCTGTCCCTTCTCAAATATTCACCTCTGATTCTTTTCCAGTATACCAGCATCCTCTTGCAGTGTTGCTCTTTTATATCTTTTTTTACATACCAAAATAAATTTTAAAGACTTTCTTATTATAAAATATATATAAATATATTTTTAATGATTTTTACAAAAATATCTAGAAATCACAGATGAACATAAAGTATCTATGATCTGCAGTGATCATCTGTTGTTGTTTTTGCCTTCCCAGCACATCTCCCCTTTTCCCTTAGTAATGACACCTGTTCCCCTTCCCATCAGTTGAAGCCAAATGTGGTTACGTGACCCAATCTAGGCCAATCAAACTCTCCTCTCCCAGGATTTTGAATCTTGAAGGAAGGCATGTTAGGATTGAAAAATGCTTTGAACTGATGGACTCCAGCACAAGGAAGGTTTCCTTTATTTTCAACTACCCATGTCTGGAAGCCCCCTTTGATACTAACCTTCCAATACCCAGGTGTTGGGCTTTTTCTCAAGTCTGTGACCTGCCCCATAGCTTCTGGGACACTCCATATTTATTTAAATTACCTGAAGTTGTTATTTGACTGAGATGCAAACCCAATACTTATAGAAAATCAAAAGTTAATAGTTTGTGGATAACATTCTTATTTTTTTCTTTGTATGAATTAAAAGAGAGAATAAACAAGTTAGATGAAGAGTAAGAAATATAGGAAGGTGGGTTATATAGAAAAATTTTTCCCAAAAGTGGGTAAAATAATATAAACTAGTTAATATGTTACTTTTTTTTTTAACAAAATATGTTACCATCTTGCCATGGCCTCCTCCACAGCCTCCCGTTTTTTGATCATGGCCAGGTGGTGCTAGTGGTAAAGAACCTGCCTGCCGACGCAGTAGATGTAAGAGATGCAGGTTCAATCCCTGGGCCGGGAAGATGCCCTGGAGGAGGGCAAGGAAACCCACTCCAGTATTCTTTCCTGGAGAATCCTATGCATAGAGGAACCTGGCAGGCTACAGTCCATGGGGTTCCAAAAAGTCAGACACAACTGAAGCAACTTAGCACACACACATTGAGTAAAGGTAACCCAGTACTTGGTGAAGAAAAAGGTACACTCTACTCTTCAGGAGCCCACAGTTTGACTAAGGAGTTTCTCATGCACACAAACAACAATAACAGAAAAGTCCACAGTTTCCCACCAGTCAAGCTTTCAGACACGCAGTGCAGGGGCTCTGTGCTCCACAACAGGTTTTGCTGCCGGAGAGGCAAGAGTGGAGTGTTCCCCTCAGGAGGCCCAATCCGACCTTTGCCAAGCAGCTTAGCCTAATCAGCCCACCTCTAAGGCCCTCCAGCCATAGCTGGGTTGTCCGGTCTGGCCCCCCTCTAATCTGTCACCACTGGAAAACATGGAACTTACACCTCCTGAGATTCGAGTGTGATTGGAGTGGAGGGAATTGAACTTTGGTCCTTCAGAGCTCCCTGGCCCCCCAGGCTATCTCTAGAACAAGGGAGATTTCTGGGAGAATCAAGTCGCACCTTGTCCTGACACTCAACTCACAAAGTGCTAGCATGCTGGCTCACATCCAAAATGGAGAGACAACTTCATGCCCACAGACATGCAAAAGGGAGGAAGCAAGACCTGGGACAGGGTAGATAGTGACTGGTACCTTGTGTGAGAAGGTAGCTGGCTATAGAGAAATGCCCTGGGGACATGGCAAGAGCCCTCTATAGGACTACTCTAGGGCCTCTTTATCCCTCCCTTCCTTTCACTATCCCTGTGTCCCCTCTGTGTGACTATCCACCCAAAGCACATTCCTGGCACTTGAGGATATTCAGGGCAGCTCGAACAGGCCAAATCATTCAGTCTCCAAATCACCTCTTATCTTAAGCTGGAAAAACTTGGGAATCTTCTGAAATTCCCCTATCAAGATGACAGGCCAAGAACCCCAGATTCTATCCCCTTACAGGGCCATAAAACTGGAAAGATAGGGATTCTAGAAGACTTTCAGGTTTACTTGGATCTGAGGAGTGTACAACTGGAGGCACCTGACCAAGGCAGAGCAGCCCTCCAACCTCAAACTCTCACTCCAGTGGAGTCAAGGAACTTCAGAAATCCCCAAACTGTCCTGGAACCCAAGGTGGCAGCCTGGTCATGAGGCTTCACTGGGGTGGAGGGCAGGTTACCTGGGAGGAAGGCAGAATGGAATCAAAGTCTAGCTGAATGATCTTGGGAGAATTTCTCTACCTTTCTTACCACCATCTGTAAAAAGGGCACAATAATAGTCCCTACTTTATAGGCTTATTTTGATATTTTAATGAGGTACAGCATATAAGGCTCTAAGCACATTTCCTGGCATGTACCAAAGTTTAATACCTTTCAGCTATATTTATAACTTTTTTTTCATGTATAGGCTAACAACAACAACAACAACAAAAGTCCGAAATATGAAGTGAGGAGACCATTTTTCTTACATTTGCCTTTTCCAGTGCAAATGTCCTAAATCAAATCTGACCAATAAAACCTTTTGTGATCGTGAAAGTGTTTTATGTCTTCATTATTCAATACTATGAGATACTGAGCACTTGACTCATAGTGTGACTGAGAAACTGAATTTTTTACTTGAGTGCATTGTGATTCATCTAAGTTTCAATAGCCACATGTGACTAGTGGCAACCTTTTTGAACCCCACAGCCCTAAATGACCAAATAAGAGGTAACAAGGTTTTTCAAGTCACCATGATAGGGATTAAACCCCAAATTTAAACTAAAAGAGACAAGCAACAGCTTAAGTAACTGCTAGATCTTTTCCAAGGGCCAGGAAGGACCCTGGATGGCACCAGGGGTTGGACAGTGCAGGGAAAGCAAAGGGCCAGAGAGGCAGTTGGAGCCTCAGTCCCCCAATCAGCCCACAGAGGGCTGGCCTTGCATACAGCTGGCTGGTGCAGGATAGATGGGGTTTCTGTATTTCACATGTGGTTAATCTCTTGGGGCCAAAGTGCTGTTCCTGCTATCAGGCAGATTAACTGTGTATTTATGGCCCTGCCTGGAGAGTCCAAAATAAGCCATAAACTGTTCCAAACAACAGAGTCAGATCCAGCCTAGGGCCTGCTCTTTCTGTATACAAGAGACCAATTTGTTGTAAACTGCTAAAAGGGTGGGGGTGGGGGGAAACAAGCCCTTTTCTTCATGGGATGCAGTGCCAGAGTGATAAGGTGAGCAGGTCCCAGGCTTGAGACTAGACGCCTCTTGGCTCTGCACTTTGGACAAAATGAGAAGCCCGAGATGATACCGGAGGGAGATGATAGCCGTCAAGAAAGCAGCTGCCGGCACTGAGGCACTTGGAGCTGCTCCTCTTTTATCAGGAGCAGCTGTAAGTGATGGATGCAGCCTCCAATTTACGTGTCCGCTTCTCTTGCTTTGACTTGGGAAGTAAGAAGTAAATTTAAAAGAAAAAAAAAAACTACGGTCGTACATTGAGGATATTGCTCCTGAACTCTTCTCAAAAACAGCCTTGGCAATGCTATCATAGGAGGTTTCCCCTCATTATGAAATTGTATAAGACAGTTATTATAATAGTACCTCTGGAAACAAAACAAGCTTGTGTCTTACCTACACAACTATCAGATGCCATTTCAGTACTAATATAGTGAATTAAAATTCCCCTTTTTTGTTTGCCTGGAGGAGACAGAACTGCTTACCCTAAAAATGTTGTATCTTTGACCAAGGAATTCCATTTTTAAGAGTTTATCCTAAGGAAAAAAAGTCAGATATGTACACAAACATCAGTGCTCACACATGTTTATTACAATGGTATTAATAACAAAAGAAACTTTGTAAATATCCAAAATAAGGATTAACATTGGTATAATATAATTTTACACAGCCATTGCAAATTTACCACTCTAGAAATGTTTGATACTGTAGGGAAAAGCACATTTTTATGGTGTTAAAGGAAAAGAGCAGAATGGTTTATGGTGTGGGATCCCAAATTTCTTAAATCCATGGCTTTGGCTGTGCGTATGGCTATTTAGAAAGACACTGAGAAAAAATTTCAAAAAATTTGTGGAGATAATCTTTGGAGAGTGAAATTGTGAATCATCATTACCTTCCTCTTTTATACTTTACTGAAGTTTCTGAAATTAGTATAGGATAAAATCCGAAGCATTCCACAACTCATGGCCGCCTAGCAGCCAGGAGAATGAAAAGGATCTAAGGTCATTGAAACTGATAATAATAATAATAGCTCCTTGGGACTTCCCAGTCTGAGTTTCTTTTTTCTGACCCAATAAACACAACCGCTAACCTCATTTACAGCCTCCTGGTAAATTTAAAATCGTTCCAGTCTTCCAAAAGAGTTTTCCTCAACATTCACCAGTAGATTTTATTTTCCCCACATGTGCTGAAAGAAATGGGTTTCCCCCAATGTGTTTATGTGCTGGTTAAGAAGAAAGTATTTCTTCTCATACCATTAGAGTCTTACAGACGTTCTATTTGTATTCCCAATTCTCATTAGTCATAACCATCCCTCTGCCTTGCTCTGAGCTGCTTTCCAATTGAGAAATAATGGAGGATGTAAACTCCATAAGCCCAGGAATTTTGTCTGTGTTGCTCAATGCGGTAACTGCATCACTAAAAGCAGTGTCTAGTACATGTGCCGTGCTTAGTCACTCAGTCGTATCCGACTCTTTGCAACACCATGGACTATAGCTCATCAGGTTCCTCTGTCCATGGAGATTATCCAAGCGAGAACACTGGAGTGGGTCGCCATGCCCTCCTCCAGGGGATCTAACCAATGCAGGCATCAGGTCCACCCCACAGCATGTGGATTTTTACCATCGAGCCACCAGGGAAATCCATCTGGTACATAGTAGACACTAAATTAATACTGAATCAATGGATGGGTGGATGGATGACTGAAACCTAACATGTCAAAACTATGCAAAGTGAGCTACAATTTTAGATAAACTACTGAGTCAAATTCTGCACTTTGGAGGCCCCATAACAAAGCAAGTTTTTTAGTCAAAACATAAATGCCAATAGATAAATGAGCCTAAGGTACACAATAAGATCAAACTAAAAGTAAGGAACTAAGAAGCTCTAATTCCCTTAATTTAGCAAACTGTGTTTGACTTAACAGTTTATGTCAAACAAGCAATAGTACTTGGAGTCTGGAGTCAACTATCCTGGTATTTAAGGTACAGTTTTCCTTCTTTGCTACTTCATGACCTTTCTATTGCCTATAATAGCAGATTTTATTTTCCAAAAATGCCTGCAACAATGTCTCCCATTCCATGTGCACTTCTGAAATGTGGCTTTGCCTTTTCCTCATTTAAAAGTAGTCTATTTCTTAGTCACCTAGAATCTGAGTGTACCTGGTGACTGCTTTAGCCAGTAGACTATGGGAATGATGAGCTGCCATGTTTTCATGTTGTCTGCTGGAGAGATCTTATGGAGAGACTCCCTTGAACCCAAGTGAAGCTTTGTGTGTCTTAATGCCAGTACCATATGTTTTGATTATATAGCTTTATAACATTTTGAAATCAGAAGGGTAATGTATGCAGCTTTTGTCTTCTTTCTCAAGATTACTTTGATTATTTGAAGTCCTTTGTGATTCTATTTGAATTTGAGAATTTTTTTTTTTATTTCTTTGGGGAAAAAAAATCACTGGGATTTGTGTAGGGATTGCATTCAATCTGTAGATCATTGTGGGTAGCATGGACATTTTAACAAATTGAGTCTTCTAATCTATGAACATGAGATATCTTTTCATTTATTTGTGTCTTCATTAAAGTACAGCTTTATAGTTTTCAGTGTACAAGCCTTTCACTTTCATAGTAAAGTATATTCCTATTATTTTATTGTTTTGATGTTATTGTAAATGGGATTGTTTTCTCAATTTCCTTTTCAAGTAATTCATTTTTAGTTGCTATGAAAATGCAGCTGATTTTTTATTTTGATTTTGTATCCTTCAATTTTGATGAACTCATTTATTAGTTCTAACAGTTTCTTTTTTCTTTCTAGAAACTTTAAGGTTTCTAAATATAAAATTGTGCCATCTGTGAACAAAGATAACTTTACTTCTTTCTTTACAACTCAAATACATTTTACTTCTTTTTCTTTCCTCATTGCCCTGGCTGATATTTCCAGTACTGTGTTGAACAGACGTAGCAAAGTGGACATCCTTGTCTTACTCCTAATCTGAGAAGAAAAGCTTTCAGTTTTCCACCACTGAGTATGATGTCAGCTGCGGGCTTTTCATACATTTGTTTCTTTATTTTAAATCATCTGTGACTTCCTTACTTTTTCCTACTTGTGGACATCTGAAATTATGAAGTGTAGTAAACTTTGATTGGCCTTCCCTAGTAGCTCAGACGGTAAAGCATCCGCCTGCAATGCAGGAGGCCTGGGTTCAATCCCTGGGTGGGGAAGATCCCCTGGAGAAAGAAATGGCAACCCACTCCAGCATACTTGCCTGGAGAATCCCTTGGATAGAGGAGCCTGGTGGGTCACAGTCCATGGGGCTGCAGAGAGTCAGACACAACAAACATGCACAAAACTTCGATTAATGTTCGATTACACACACAGAGTTCAGTTCTAAGACCTTTCTAGTTTTTCCGTTTGGACCTTTTCTCAATAAATATGAAAGAAGAATTCCCATTCTTTTATTCTTTTTTAAAAAAATATAATATTTAAGTGTGCCACATTATTTTACAGTCCTGTCTTATCACAAACACAGAGCAGGACACATTAAATAAAATTCCACCTACATTGGCATTAAGTTTGTCCTGGCATCATTCATTTCCTGGGAGCTGGTATATTTGTTATGCAACTCAGAAGACTAGGCTAATTGTTGACCTAACAATAGTGCAGCTGCAAGCTGAAAAAATACTCAGATTCCCCACAGGACAGTTTTGAAAAACTGTATCGCTTGTAGCAGACAAAATGATGAAATTCAGCCCCATGAATAAAATAAAAAATGTGACCCATTTTTCTGAGGAAAAAAAAGAGGGAAGGGTTCTTTATGTATGAACTATGTCCGCAGGTTTAATGGGCAATGTGGTTAATATAATTCCCTACTAAACAAAGAAAAAAACTGGCTGGTTAATTCTATGGCGAAGGACCCATCTATGTCCACAAACCTCATGACTTGGGATCCACATTACCTAATAAAGCACTATCCAACACATGTAGCTATTAAGCCATGAAATATGACTAGTATGACTGAGAAACTGAGTTTATTTATTTATTTCCATTTTAATTTTAAACTTATAATCGACTCAATTATTGGGAAAAAAATTAAGTATGTTTAGAGTAAGTCGGTGTGTGAATCTACTTTTTCAACCACAAATTTTTACAAACTACAGTTCACTTATTTCTGATACAAATTTAGGGCCCAACTTGCAATGTACTCTAACTGGAAAATTTAGACCAATTTCACAGATTTAGTTTGACAAAGAGAATGTAAAATATTAATAATTTTTAGCATCTATTACATCTTTAAGTAATAGTATTTGGAACATACTAAATTAAATACAATTTATAGTAGAGATTAATTTTGCATATTTCTTTACATTTAAATCACTTTTGTGTCTTGCCTTATATTTCTATTGGACAGTCTTGACCTACAGACTGCCACCACCAAGCCACCAAACAAAGCTATCTTGTTCTGTAGTATTGCTTTAATGGCTACTGGTGATAAAATATTTGTGCTCCTATCTTCAACCAATCCCTTATTGCTCACAGAATCCCATCTACCAGAGATGATTTACAAAATCTAAAAGCAGAAATGAGACAAACGTAAATCAACCTGGTGTTCTCATGAACCCGCATTTTATGGATCTGTATATGAAGGCTTCATTCCTCAGTGTAACTCAGCTATGTAGTGGCAGACCAGCACTGAAACCGGGGTATACTTAATACCAAAAATGTATGCTTTTCCCCTAAGAATGGTCCTCATACCACATGCATCAGAATCACTTGGGATGAGAAACAGACAGATACAGGCTTCTGTAAAATGCACCAAATGTTAACAGGCAAGGAAGAAAAGAGTTTAAGGTAAAGAAGTTTAAAGACAGTGTTAGCCTGCATGTGAGAAAAACTGCCTGATATAGAATTAAGGCATGGGCAGGAAAACACACACAGAAAGATCTTAGCACAGGTACAGCCCCCTTGAGAGGATCAAAGAAGTAATGAGGATAATGTAGGGAGACTTTATAATGGCACAGTCAGAGCCCAGAACTGTTTAGCAGCTCTGTCTATGGCAGGGAAGGCTTAGGAAGAGGGGTGCTCAGAGATGGCATTGATGGATATAAAGGCTCATAACTTGTGCTGAATATAAAGGGTAAGGGTGTTTGGTGTTGCCACTACCTGCTTATATCTATAGCTGCCTTTCCCTTTGTGCTCTAGTCAAATATTTGGATTAGAGTAAAATCACTACACAATTGGTTGATCTATTTTAAACAATAGATTATGATTAAATATATATAATATTAATACTAACCATGGCTCAACTAAAAGTAACTTAATCTGTTTATGTTTACCTCATAGGCATTTGTGATTTTGCAATCATTAATGGAATCACTGTTTATCAACACATAGAGTGGACCTTCAACATATAGTTGTTGAATAAATGGAAATAAAACCAGAGTTTCTTACTTAAATGCAAGAATTCCATAGGGGAAAAAATTAAGCACACTATGAGCCAAAACATAAATCATGTAGCAACAGAACTAGTAGAGAGAATAACAAAGAGAACACTTAGTTTTGTATATGATATGTATGTATTGTGAATAAACAAAATTTCAAGATATAGAAGTTAGAAAATAGAAGGAGAAAATAACTCCCTGTGGGTTTTTACAAGGGAATTACACTTGGTATCTATTAGGGTTACTGATTGTCAGACTACTTGTAGGAGAATTTAAGCATATGAAGAGGATAGAGGGTTAGAAGTGGTAACAAATTGAAATAGAAACTAAAGACACCTAGTGGTCCCATGGTTAAGAATCCTCCTTGCAATGCAGGGGACGTGGGTTCAATCCCTAGTCAGAGAACTAAGACCTTACATGCCATGGAGCAGTGAAAAATCCCACATGATACAATGAAAACCACACACGCCACAAGGAAAACCTGGCATGGCCAAATAAATAAATATTGGGCTCCCTTGTGGTTTAGCTGGTAAAGAATCCACCTGTGATGCAGGAGACTGGAGTTTGATCCCTGGGTTGGGAAGATACCCTGGAGAAGGGAAAGGCCACCCACTCCAGTATTCTGGCCTGGAGAATTCCATGGACTATATACTCCATGGGGTCGCAAAGAGTTGGACACGACTGAGCGACTCTCACTTTCACTTTCAAGCCTAAGTTGGCCAGCTCTGCCATAAGGAGGAAATCTGTGGGTCTTCTCCCAGTGATCAACAATCAGGATTCCTTTTTTTACTCTTTAACTGTGGCTAAAAAAAAAAAAAAAATCATAAAATTTGCTGACTAACCATTTTTAAGTATATAGTTCAGTCATATTCAGTATATTAATATTTTATGCAACCAATCTCCAGAACTTTTTCATCTTGCAAACTTGAAGCTCTATACCCATTACATGAAAGTGAGAGTGAAAGTCGCTCAGTCTTGTCTGACTCTTTGTGACCCCATGGACTGTCAGATCAGATCAGATCAGTCACTCAGTCGTGTCCGACTCTTTGCGACCCCATGAATCACAGCACGCCAGGCCTCCCTGTCCCTCACCAACTCCCGGAGTTCACTCAGACTCATGTCCATCGAGTCAGTGATGCCATCCAGCCATCTCATCCTTTGTTGTCCCCTTCTCCTCTTGCCCCCAATCCCTCCCAGCATCAGAGTCTTTTCCAATGAGTCAACTCTTCGCATGAGGTGGCCAAAGTACTGGAGTTTCAGCTTTAGCATCATTCCTTCCAAAGAAATCCCAGGGCTGATCTCCTTCAGAATGGACTGGTTGGATCTCCTTGCAGTCCAAGGGACTCTCAAGAGTCTTCTCCAACACCACAGTTCAAAAGCATCAATTCTTTGGTGCTCAGCCTTCTTCATAGTCCAACTCTCACATCCATACATGACCACAGGAAAAACCATAGCCTTGACTGGACGAACCTTTGTTGGCAAAGTAATGTCTCTGCTTTTGAATATGCTATCTATGTTGGTCATAACTTTCCTTCCAAGGAGTAAGCATCTTTTAATTTCATGGCTGCAGTCACCATCTGCAGTGATTTTGGAGCCCCCCAAAATAAAGTCTGACACTGTTTCCACTGTTTCCGCATCTATTTCCCATGAAGTGATGGGACCAGATGCCATGATCTTCATTTTCTGAATGTTGAGCCTTAAGCAAACTTTTTCACTCTCCTCTTTCACTTTCATCAAGAGGCTTTTTAGTTCCTCTTCACTTTCTGCCATAAGGGTGGTGTCATCTGCATATCAGAGGTTATTGATATTTCTCCCAGCAATCTTGATTCCAGCTTGTGTTTCTTCCAGTCCAGTGTTTCTCATGATGTACTCTGCATATAAGTTAAATAAGCAGGGTGACAATATACAGCCTTGACAATCTCCTTTTCCTATTGGGAACCAGTCTGTTGTTCCATGTCCAGTTCTAACTGTTGCTTCCTGACCTGCATACAAATTTCTCAAGAGGCAGATCAGGTGGTCTGGTATTCCCATCTCTTTCACAATTTTCCACAGTTTATTGTGATCCACACAGTCAAAGGCTTTGGCATAGTCAATAAAGCAGAAATAGATGTTTTTCTGGAATTCTCTTGCTTTTTCCATGATCCAGCGGATGTTGGCAATTTGATCTCTGGTTCCTCTGTCTTTTCTAAAACCAGCTTGAACATCAGGAAGTTCACGGTTCACATATTGCTGAGGCCTGGCTTGGAGAATTTTGAGTGTTACTTTACTAGCGTGTGAGATGAGTGCAACTGTGCAGTAGTTTGAGCATTCTTTGGCATTGCCTTTTTTTGGGATTGGAATGAAAACTGACCTTTTCCAGTCCTGTGGCCACTGCTGAGTTTTCCAAATTTGCTGGCATATTGAATGAAGCACTTTCACAGCATCATCTTTCAGGATTTGGAATAGCTCAACTGGAATTCTATCACCTCCACTAGCTTTGTTCATAGTGATGTTTTCTAAGACCATGAAATTCTCCAGGCCAGAATACTAGAGTGGGTAGCCTTTCCCTTCTCCAGGAGACCTTCCCAACCCAGAATCTATCCAGGTCTCCTTCACTGCAGGCAGATTCTTTACCAACTAAGCTATCAGGGAAGCCCGTTAAACAACAACTCATTTTCCACTTCCCAGGTTCCCCTGGAAACCACCAGTCTTCCTGTTTGCATGAATTTAATTACTGTTGATACTTCATATAAATGGAATCATACACTGTCTTTTTGTGTCTTGCTAATTTAATTAGCCAGATGTCTTCAGGATCCATCCATGCTGTAGCATGTATAATGCATCAGACTTTTCTTCCTTATTATATCTGAAAAATATTCCATTGTATGTGTATACCACATTTTGTTCATCTGTTCATCCACTGATGGACACATAGGTTGCTTCCACTTTTTTTTTTTTTCCTGATGTTTCCATCATACTGAGTTCTGAACTCAATGTGTCCTCCAATTTGGAAAACTCGTGCTAAGTTGCTTCAGTCATGTCCGACTCTTTGTGATCCCATGGACTGTAGCCCACCAGGCTCCTCTGTCTGGATTTTCAGGACTGGAAAATGTCAATTTTCATTCCAACCCCAAAGAAAGACAATGCCAAAGAATGTTCAAACTACCATGCAGTTGCAGTTATTTCTTATACTAGCAAGTTTATGCTCAAAATCCCTCAAGCTAGACTTTAGCAGTATGTGAATCAAGAACTTCCAGATGTACAAGCTGGGTTTAGAAAAGGCAGCAGAATCAGAGATCAAACTGCCAACACTCATTGGCTCATGGAGAAGCCAAGGTACTTCCACAAAAACATCTAATTCTGCATCATTGAAAGCCTTTGACTGTGTGGATCACGACAAACTGTGAAAATTCTTAAAGAGATGGGAATACCAGACCACCTTACTTGTCTACTGAGAAATCTGTGTGTGGGTCAAGAAGCAACAGTTAGAACTGGACATGGAACAATGGAGTGGTTCAAAATTGGGAAAAGAGTATGACAAGGCTGTATATTGTCACACTGCTTATTTAACTTATATGCAAAGTACATCTTGTGAAATGCCAGGCTGGATGAATCACAAGCTAGAATCAAGATTGCCAGGAGAAATATCAACAACCTCAGATATGCAGATAATAGCACTCTAATTGCAGAAAGTGAAGAGGAACTAAAGAACCTCTTGAGGAGAGTGAAAGAGGTGAGTGAAAAAAGCTGGCTTGAAATTCAACATTCAAAAACTAAGGTCATGGAATATGGTCCCATTACTTCATGGTAAATAGAAGGGGGAAAAGTGGAAGCAGTGATAGATTTTATTTTCTTGATCTCCAAAGTCACTGCAGATGATGATTTCAGCCATGAAATTAAAAGATGCTTGCTCCTTGGAAGGAAAGCTATGACAAACCTAGACAATGTACTGAAAAGCAGAGACATTGCTTTGCTAACAATGGTCTGTATAGTCAAAGTTATGGTTTTTTCAGTAGTCATGTACAGATATGAGAGCTGGATTATAAAGAATGTTGAGAACCAAAGAATTGATGCTTTCAAATTGCAGTGCTTGAGAAGACTCTTGAAAGTCCCTTGGATTGCAAGAAGATCAAACCAGTCAATCCTAAAAGAAATCAACTCTGAATATTCATTGGAAGAACTGATGCTAATTCTGAAGGTCCAATAATTTGGCCACCTAATGTAAAGAGCCGATTCGCTGGAAAAGACCCTGATGCTGGGAAAGACTGAGGGCAAAAGGAGAAGAGGGTAGGACAATAAGAGATTGTTAGATAGCATCACGAACTCAATGGGCTTGAATTTGAGCAAATTCTGGGAGATAGTGGAGAACAGAGGATCCTGGCATTATACAATTCAAGGGGTTGCAAAGAGTCAGACATGACTTATCGATGGAATAATAACATTTCCTTGAGAGCTTTGGTTGTGATTACTTGTTCCAATTTGTCATTTATGTTACTGCTGGATGCAGCCCAGAGTCTGGAAATATGCTTATACAGGAGATGAATTGATTACAACTTGTTATTCATAGACCTTTCTCTTTCTATCTAGTTTCAAATATGGGTGAGCTTTATATCATGTAAATAGAAGGTACCTAAATAATTGGTGGCACAACCATGGTTTAGAATTGCATACAGCATCAGTCACAGTCCTACCCTCTTAACCTGAAGCTTGAGAATAAATAGGCCACACTGGTGGTCCAGCCAGAGGATTCCTGTTGGACCTTTCAGATTGTGTTACATCAGCCAAGTGACATAACACTGAGCCTCAATTTTCTCAGCAATAGAACAGGGACACTGGATGAACTACAGGATCACCAGCAACCTCTCTCTTTATAAAGAGCCTCACTGGGTTGTTATGAAATGGAAGTCAGTAACAATGTTATGAAATGGAAGTTAGTAATAAAGTCCATAGTGGCATGTAATCAGTCAGCCATTACTATGTGACCACCAACCACAAAGTCTCATAGAATTTTTGTGAAGTGAAAGTTGGTAGTAATGGTAGTCACATTATATGAAAGTCAGCTGTTGCTACATAACAAAAAAACACAAAATCTCAATGGAAGGTAATAGACATTTATTTCTTGCTCATGTGTCTGACCATTGGCTTGGGTTTGGCAGATCTAGGCTGGCTCAGCTACTTTGTTTTAGATCTGTTCCATGTTTCTCATCCTCTTGGGGCCAACAGACAATGCAGTAGGAGATAAGGATGCTTTGGGCAGAAGTGCAAAAAGAAGGCTCACATCTTAAGCCTCACATTAGTTAACATCCCATTGATCAAACAAGTAAAATGGCCATGTGCAAAATCAAGACACTGGGTAATCTACTCTGCCCACCATGAGACCATGTGGTAATAAAGGATTACCACAGGGGAAGGATGAACTGGGACCAATAGCCTGTGCAATGACCTAAATAACCATAGCTGTATAAAGACAGAAGGGATTGTCAATTGAACATCTGATGACTTTACCTTCATCTTCAGAACACAATTTTCTAATATGGAGTCTCTCTTTATTCTATTCTGTAAGTTCCCCCAAAATATTCATTCTTTGTCTCATACATACATTACTAATATGCCTATCATTGTACTTAGTGTTGTTGTTGTTTTTTTTAAGTCATACCCCAAATCTGAAAGAATGTCAGGATGGAAGCACCAGAAGAGGAGAGATCCTGATGGTCCTTTCCATCCTACTCCCATCACCCAGGAGAGGAGAAAAGCTCAGTGTGCAGGCATCACTGTTTTTGTTGAAAGGAACCAAGGAGCCTGGAGAGTGTTTAGATGTGAATTGACTTCTTATTGGTTGTCCAAGTTAGAGGTCATTGATGTCCATGATACTTTGGGATATGCCAACCTAAGGTCTCAAGAGATTCCAGGAGGAAGAAGAGCTCATAATCTCACAATGAAATCTAAATGAGTCATGGGTGTTTCTAGAGAACTCTGTGTCTTGTTTCTTTTCTCCTGTTCCTCCATCAGGGAGAAAAACTTTCCTAGCAAACATACTCACAGACAGAGACATACACCCCTCAGACTAACACCAGGAAAACTGCTAAGACGAGGCTTTGTTGACTTGAGAGACTGTGATGTAGTGAGCCAGAATTGCTGCCTGCTGGGTGGAGACAACAAGGCAGTGTTAAGGGTCTGTATTTAGACAAGCACTTGAGCCCACCAAAAGTAAGAAAAACCTACCACTGTCAGTCAGCCCTGTAGATGCACCCCACTTCCCAAACAACGGTATCCCCCAACGCAGAAATGTTGACTTAAATTATTCGTGCTAATGTGAGTGTGGGATAAGGTGATGTGATTCTTGGCTTTCTGACAGGAAGCTGTGAATGATGTGGTAATGGTATATATATAGCCCAGCCTGGATGCCGGAGAAGAAAGCAGGACTGTGAAATCACAGCAGGACCCTGCCATTTGCTGCCCTGCTGAGTGCGACAGACACACACAGGGCTGTGTCCAGGTCTGTCGGCAGAGGTAACCAGACAAGAACCAGGAGTCCAGAAAAATCCTCAAGCTCCACCCCGAAGATTATATGAAGAATATCAAGCGGAGAGAAAGTGTGACTCTTTATATTTTAATTACAATAGATTATGTGTTCACAGAAGAGCTTGAAAAATAACTACTGTGTGTAGGTTTCCACCTTTCACTAACTTCCTGTGCGACCTGCCTTCCGTGTCGACATCTTTCCACTAGAGTTCGGTGGTTTTGAGATACTTAGTTTCATGAAACCAGAAAGAAAAGAAATTTTATGTTGACTTCTAAAAGAAAATAACGGCTCCAAAATTTTGGTCATCACTGTTAGAATGATCATAATATGAAGAGTATACTTTTTTAAAAATTAGTCTGGAAAATGAACTGGCCCTCAAAATATCCATAATCACCAGAGATCTGAAGGGGTTTACTACAAACAGGGGAATTAATTGGAGATGGAGTAAGAGAACCTTAAAAATCTTTGAAAATCATATCTGCTTGGCAGATGACATGGCAGAGATGTCATGCCATGTATGGCAATTCTTCCTTTTTTTTTTCAGTCACATAGTCCTTTGGCCATAGATTTCCTGCCCCCTACAATGTTACCAAAATTCAACATGTGAAGAGATAGCATGATTATGCCAAAAAGGGTTTGATTTTTTAATTCCTATATGAAGAGTATAGTGTGATATTAAACTCACTCATTGTCACTGGAAGAATCTTCAGGCAAGCTTGAAATAAGACACAGACATGTTGCTCCATCCTAACTCGTTCAATGAAAACATCTTCTGTTGCATCCAGTGCCCTCACACACACCCAATACCCAGAAGATTATGTGTAGAATATCAACCACGATGATGCCACATGTGCTTGTTGGACATAATGAAATCATTGCTGCTCATTCTGCTGCTTCCAAAGTCATGTTAAAATCTTTCAAAAGTTTCTGCTGTGAGATGGGTTTAGTTTGAATCCCATACACAGTCTATGATTTGGGGTCGCACAGAGTCGGACACGACTGAAGTGACTTAGCAGCAGCAGCCAGCCTTTTGATTCCTGATCTTAGGTTAGTGAGACAAACAAGATGGCTTTGTCATGCAAGAATAACTCAAATTCTGAGGAGATGGAAGATGGTGGAAGAGTAAGACTGGGAGATCACCAGCCTCCTCACAAATGCATCAAAAACTTATCAAGATATGGAACAACTCCTACAAAGCAACCTCTAGGAGACATCAGAAGACTTGGGCCCTCCAGGCGGGCAGGCTAAGCTCTCTGAAATGATAAAAAAACAAAACTCTGTAAAGCAATTATCCTTTAATTTAAAAATAAATATTTTTTAAAAGAATAAATAAAATTCTTTTTTTACTTTCAAGTTTGACACAGCACTTTTCCATTAAGCATGTTTCTTTCCACTCCTTTCCAAACCTCACAACTGATCTCAACCCCAGCAGATATTTGGTAGATCTAAGATCTAGTGAAGAAATAAGCCCTTAAACTTGACCTGTTCAGAAGTGGGCAGGGGGTAGGGGGTAAGGGAACCACCATGCTGATTTGGAAAAATCTCTTAAACTCTTTAAATGTCCATGAAAACTCTCCCACACCTAGGGTCCCAGAAAGTCTATACAAGAAACATGACAAAAACACCAGCTATAGCCCTGGTGTTTTCTTAAAGCATACATTTAGTCTGGGGATTAGTAAGGGAAAAAAGAAAAAACTGTATGAAACTGAATCAGATTTTATAGTAAGGTGGTAAAAAGCAAGTCCATTGGGACTGAATTAACTCTGGCAAATTACAGAAGAAGAAAAAAAATCAGGTAAGTCGTTTTAAATTTAAACCCGAGCAAACAAATTAATTTTGTTGTGATTCCAGACCACTTTTTGCCCTCATCTGAGGAGAAGAAGTAGTTCATTTTTACAGCCTGGGATGAACAACTGCTGGCCTTTATGCTCTCGATAATTCCTTGAGGTTGCTTTGTTTTTGTTTTTGTTTTTGTTTTTTTAACTCTAAAAATGTTTGAAATTGAACTACACCCTCATAAGCTAGAAACCTTAAATTGGTGGCAAGGCCTAGCTTCTCTCCTAGAAACATTTTTTTCCTAACATCTGACCCTAGTGACTCCTCCCCACATGACCCGTCCCATTGGATCCCATAAAGACAGGCACCCACAGCTGAATTTGAGTCCAGACACCATATTTTGGGGAATGACTAAAAATACCAGCCCACCTATTTTTAGCATGGAGAATAAACATTATCTGTGTGTTTCTTTGGCTCCCAGGAGATTGTTTTTAGTCACAGAATTGAATACCCCTCCTTCCCGCCATGGATTATTTTTAAAATGCGGGCTCAGAAATAACCCACATACACAACATCGAAGGCCTGACTGCCCTCAAAACTAGAAATATACTGTGCAGAATCAAAGCTAGTGGATTACATGTGCAATAAACAAAGGCCAGAGGCCTAGAGAACCAAAACAATTTTGCTGAAGACTTGCCACACTCTGATACTGTGTTAAAGATCAACACTTCGGGTTGGAAAAAAGCAGAAACTCATAATCTATAAAATGATCCAGGTGAGAAGTACCATGGGAATTAGGGGTGAAGAGGTAATGAAGGGATAGGATGGACTAGATTGGAAGGACTACTCAGAGGTAAAGGAAGAGGCTTCATTAATTTGATCAACTGGGAAAAAGAGAAAGCTAAAGTTCATGCCCTTTCTATTGCTTTTTAAACTGTAATATTAGATCTTCCTTGTTAAAGACTGTGGAGATACTGCTGACAAGGAAAGAACTAATGCCCAGCACTTCATTTACAAGGATCCCGACCACAGAGCCCAAGCTTTTGAGAGCCCCCTTCTGGATCCTACCCAGCAACAACCTTCCCAATAGGACAGAATCCACGAGGCCAAGGGGATGTGCCTACGGTGCCCACACTTACCTTCTGTCATAGGTTTAAAAGTGTCCTCCAAAAACTCATATGTTGAAGTCTCTTATTTAGAAATAGTCTTTGCTGATGTAATCAAATTAGGACAAGGTCCTTAGAGTGGACCCTAATCAAGCATGACTGGTGTTCTTGTAAAAAGGGGATATTTGGACACAGACATAAACACAGAGAAAATGCTATGTGAAGATGAAGGCAGAGATCAAGGTGATGCATCTACAAGCTGTGTGTGTGTGTGTGTATGTGTGTGTGTGAGTGTGTGTTCGTCTCTTAGTCATGTCGACTCTTGGCAACCCCATGGACTGTAACTTGCCAGATTCCTCTGACCATGGAATTTTCTAGGCAATAATACTGGAGTGGGTTACCATTCCCTTCTCCAAGGAATCTTTCCAACTCAGAAATCAAAACCAGGTCTCCCTTATTGCAGGCAGATTCTTTAAGGTCTGAGCCACCAGGGAAGCCCATCTATGAGATAAGAAATGCCAAAGATGTCCAGAAAAAACCCAGAAGCCAGGAGAGACAGATGGAATAGATTCTCTATTCACGGCCCTCGAAAACAACCAACCTGGACTTCCTTGGTGGTCTAGGGGCTAAGAATCCACCTGCCAATGCAGGGGACACCAATTTGATATCTGGTCTGGGAAGATTCCACATACCGTAGAGTAACTAAGCCCATGTGCCACAAAACTGAGCCCACAGGCCTAGAATACATACTCTGCAACAAGAGAAGCTACAGCAATGAGAAACCTGCACACCATTCCTAGAGGGTAGCCCCTACTTGCCACAACTAGAGAAAGCCCCAGGCACCACAACAAAGACCCAGCACAGCCAAAAAAAAAAAAAATTATTTTTGTTAAATAAATATAAAAACCAACCCTGCTGACACTTAATCTCAGACCTCTAGCCTCCAGAACTGTGAGGCAATACATATCTGTTAACACTACCCAGTTTGTGGTACTTTGTTAAAGAAGTCCTAGCAATCTAATACACCTTCCTTCTAGACCACACCACAGTACCCAGGACCCAAGAATCTCCTGAGCCCTATTTCAGGGTCTTCATTCCTCAGTCCCCCAAGCCTTTCCTCCCACATGCAGAATGTCAAGGGCTCAAGATGTGGCCATGAGACAACTATTTGTGTGGTATATATCCCAGGGTACACGGAAGAAACCTCTGCTGGTGCAGCAACTGGAGGTGGGAGAGAAGGGATGAAGGCTGACAGCTAAAAGGCCTACAGCTGAGGTCAACTCTCCCCAAGTAGCACAATCAAACAGAGAATCCAAGGACTTTAAGAATTATAAATTTAAACCTTGCCTTCCAGGTAAAGAAGATACATTTGTCAAGATAGGAAGCAAAATTATGTTTATCTTTAAAGATCTCTTAGCTTTATTTCTAACTTTTAAATATTCCTACATGGAGTACATGAGTCTCCTTATGTAGTCTGGCCTCAGTCGCCCACAGGAGGTTAGTAGTGGGTTGTCCTGTTGAGTTCATACCAAGATGCCACCATCCACTCCCTCCATCTGAAATAACCCCCACATGGCATCAGCCTTACATTTGGAAATGTAATCACTATATAGCCAAGGGTAAACCCTGTGGCCTCCTGTCTGATGAAATGTTATTTGCTTTGCCAAAAAAAGACATGTTGAATGCAAAACCTAAAAATAAAAATTCTTTAGCTAAAATTTCCCACCAGAGATGATTTTTTTAAAAACTATCAAGTTCTAAATGAGAAAGAAAAAAATGTTTTGGGAAGGTCCAGTGTTAGATAGCAAAGCAGTCTGGATCCATGTAGCTTCACTGAAGCTCGGTTCCTTAGAATTAAATGAATTTCAAGGCTGGACCCCTACCCTCCATTTCAGAGGGCTATCCTCGGCTCACTTAAAGATCTGCCAAGCCAAGACAATTTGTAGAAAAACAGGATATAGTACAAATACAGATTAACTAATGCCATAGCCTGAGATCTTGAAATCTGGAGGAAATTGATAACTCTGGACCATAGGAATCTAAGCAGGCAGTGGTGCCAAATGGCTCATGTTTTCAGGGGATTGGAACCTGATTTCGGGAGATATATAACCAAAACAGAAGCATTTTTTTCCTTAAGAAAATTATTGAAGTAAGGATAGTGAGACCAATGGCTAAATCAAGTCATAGTGGCTCCCAAGGATATGCATAAGAGGAGAATTACATTGCAGGATTATATAATTAACTGTGCATGGCCACAGTTTTTTGTGGGTCATGTGCTTAGGCAATATTCTGAGATCAATAACTGAGAATGTTCTGAGTACACTAATGGGTGAGGGGAAAACACAACTTTAAAGTAATCAACCTCCAATTAAAATAAATAAATTTATATTTAAAAAAAAAAAGAATAAGGCAAAAAAAAAAAAAAGAAATGTTTTGGACTTGCCCAAGAGACTCCAATTAGCATTTCAACAAGAGACCGGGTTCTATTAACCAATAAATAAAATAATCCAGATTCAAGATGAAATTACATAGAAATAGTTAAATTTGTTTCTCTTTCTTTTTTTTTTCCAAGAAAAAGAAAACTTGTTTCTTGACCTAGTGCTCAGTCCATGAACAGTCTGTCCTTGGAAAGCAGGAAACAGTTAATAAAAAAAGAAGCAAGCAGGCCAGTTCATAAAAGTGGGCAACAGATACCAACACCTCATATTCTCACTACTTTCCCTTATAAAATAATAGAAAAAGCATCATAAAATCAATATTAACTTATTTAAGTAGCTATAAAAGAGCTCTCTGGTCTTTTGGTCCAACTATAAAATTATCTCGCCATCTCCAGAACTGTCATTCTTTCGAGAATACCCACCGCTGCTGTCTATTAGTCCTTAATGGTAAATACTTGATTATTACTGGCGTATCTTTCTTAAGGTTGGAGAGGACTTTTTAAAACAAATCATATCAAGTATTGCAATGGAACTCTTCCTAAGTTACCAAACGTTACTCAATATTTTCATGCAAACTCACAGTGAAACAGCAATAAAACTCAAGCATCTTTTCCCAAAGAAAACACCACATAACGTTATACAGCCAATGCAGTATCTAGAAACTACCTTCCCCAAATTTTCTTGTATACTTCATGATATACTCCAAATATTAAATCCTGGATTCCCTCACATGGTGATTTTTAGGGTAAAAAATATTGCATATACATGATTTCTGAACTTTTATGTTTTATTTTTGTTTGGCGAGTAGCTCTCAACTTCTTCTAGCTAGCTTGTACTGCCAAGATTTTTTTCTAAGTTACAGTCTTTAAATCACACTCCTCTAATTTTGCAGACCCACGTTAGGAATTTTCATCAGACCTGCGGCTCCACTTTTGCAAACAACTGGTTTGTTTCTTATATTATGGACACTGTCGTTCTTCAGAACTGATGGTGTTTCTCTCTTTGCCTTGGCCACCAGGCAACCTGTTCATCTCTCTTATCCCTGCTAGATGTTTTTCTACTTTTATTTCTCCTCCCTCACTCCAATTATCATCCATCATTCTTTTTATATCTTAATTGTATGATTTTTGCCTTAATTTCTTTACATAAAAAGATAGTACACACTTTTTCTCCTATTGCCCTAAAATTATCACATGAAATTATTTTCTTCTGGTTCCATCCCTTCCCCTCAACTTAGAGCAGATTTTTTTCAAGAAATCCTTTCAGAAAATCTGACCAGGTGTCTCCAAAAACATACCCAACCCTTACCTTAACTTCTTCAGTTCAGTTCAGTTGCTCAGTCGTGTCCGACTCTTTGCAACCCCATGAACTGCAGCACGCCAGGCCTCCATGTCCATCACCAACTCCCAGAGTTCACTCAGACTCATGTCCATTGAGTCGGTGATGCCATCCAACCATCTCATCCTCTGTCGTCCCCTTCTCCTCCTGCCCTCAATCTTTCCCAGCATCAGGGTCTTTTCCAATGAGTCAAGTCTTCGCATCAGGACTCTCAAGAGTCTTCTCCAACACCACAGTTCAAAAGCATCAATTCTTCGGTGTTCAGCTTTCTTTACAGTCCAACTCTCACATCCATACATGACCACTGGAAAAACCATAGCCTTGACTAGATGGACTTCTTCACCTTGTGTTAAATATGCACTTATAGCACATGTCCCAAATACAGCTAGACCTCTAGGTTATTAGTTACTTATGTGTGTTTTATCTCATTCTTTCATATTTTCATTGAGTCACAGTCGTTATTTTATTTCTCCTGAGGGAGGTAAAGCTCCCTGAGATGGGAGATTTGTACTTACACAATCATTGTTTGCTGTTTAACAACTTCCTAATTCCTGGGTAGCTCCCCAATGCCTACAAGTCTATTATGCACACCATTAGCTTCTCTTTTTTTCTATCCTTTTTTTTTATTATTGCATCAATGATATTTTTTATTAATTAATTTATTTTAATTGAAGGATAATTACTTTACAATATTGTAGTGTGTTTTGCCATACATCGACATGAATCAACCATGGGTATACATGTGTCCCTACATCCTGAACCCCCCTCCCACCTCCCTTCCCATCCCATCCCTCAGGGTTGTTCCAGTGCACCAGCTTTGAGTGCCCTGTTTCATGCATTGAACTTGGACTGGTTATCTATTTCACATATGGAAATATACATGTTTCAATGCTATTCTCTCAAATCATCCCACCCTCACCTTCTCCCACAGAGTCCAAAAGTCTGTTTTTTATATCTATGTCCCTTTTGCTATCTTTCATATAGGGTCATTGTTACCATATTTCTAAATTCCGTATATATGTGTTAATATACTGTATTCTTTTTCTTTCTCACCTGCTGCTGCTGCTGCTAAGTCGCTTCAGTCATGTCTGACTCTGTGTGACCCCATAAATGGCAGCCAACCAGGCTCCCCCGTCCCTGGGATTCTCCAGGCAAGAACACTGGAGTGGGTTTCCATCTCCTTCTCCAATGCATGAAAGTGAAAAGTGAAAGTGAAGTCGCTCAGTCATGTCTGACTCTTAGTGACCCCATGGACTGCAGCCTACCAGGCTCCTCTGTCCTGGAGAGGGGTGCCATTGCCTTCTCTGTCTTTCTGACCTACTTCACTCTGTATAACAGGCTCCAGTTTCATCCACCTCATTAGAACTGATTCAAATGCATTCTTTTTAATAGCTGAGTAATATTCCATTTGTATATGTACCACAGCTTTCTTATCCATTTGTCTGCTGATGGACATCTAGGTTGCCTCCATGTCCTAGCTATTGTAAACAGTGCTGTGATGAACACTGGGGTACACGTGTCTCTTTCAATTCTGGTTTCCTCAGTGTGTATGCCCAGCAGTGGGATTGCTGGGTCATATGGCAGTTCTATTTCCAGTTTTTTAAGGAATCGCCACACTGTTGTTCATAGTGGCTGTACTAGTTTGCATTCCCACCAACAGTGGTTCCCTTTTCTCCACACCCTCTCCAGCATTTATTGCCTGTAGACTTTTTGATAGCAGCCATTCTGACCAGCATGAGATGGCACCTCATTGTGGTTTTGATTTGCATTTCTCTGATAATGAGTGATATTGAGCATCTTTTCCATGTGTTTGTTAGCCATCTGTGGGAGAAATGTCTGTTTAGTTCATTATTAGCTTTTAACAGTAATAGTCAAGGTAAGGTAGGTTATACTACAATAAAAACAAACAACAATCAAACAAAAAATTCCCAGTGGCTTTTCACACCAAAAACCTTATCAGTCAAACAAAATAAACCTCAAGTCCAGGTGACCTTCCAGGCCAATCATCCTCCAGCTGGTGCTTGATTTATAAGGCAAATTCATAATAACATGAAGGTATATTCATGATCAGAAAGAGGAAAAGAGAAACAGGAGACTTTAGAAGGTCTGAAAGCAATAGACTTCACTTATACTCATATCTTATTGGCCAGAACCAGTCATATGACCTGCCTAGCTTCAAAAGGTCTGAGAATATTAATCTACTGTGTTCCCAGGGAAGAAAGGAGAACCAAATGATAGTGAGTCCTAGTGACATCTGCAGCAAGTTGCTCACTTGTTGCAAAAGTTTAGGAATAAATTTCAGCTATCACTAGATTATATTATTTTAAGTGATTAAATCCAGGTATGTGTCAGCTATTATTAATACAAGACACATATAATCAAGTCCATTCTAAACTAAAACAACCATTTCAAGCAACCAACAGACACTTAGTGATCACCAACTGCATGTGAAAGATAATGTTAAATGCTGAATATCATTTGAAATGACATGCTTATTGAAAAATAATTGAAATGTCAATCTATTGTCAGTCCTAGAAATAGAAATAAGGTGAAACTGGAATGTCTGACCATCCCCTCAAATTTTGAAACAGTCAAGATGTAAACATTATAAATAATTAGTCATTCAATACAAACATGATGGATGTGTACCAGGAATGTGGATGATTTAAAGTTATCAGAAGCACGTCTTTAATATGTAAAGAGATAGAAATTAGGTTGGTCAGTTCTAATGAGGTGGATGAAACTGGAGACTATTATACAGAGTGAAGTAAGCCAGAAAGGAAAACACCAATACAGTACACTAATGCATATATATGGAATTTAGAAAGATGGTAACAATAACTGTGTATACGAGACAGAAAAAGAGACACTGATGTATAGTACAGTCTTTTGGACTCTGTGGGAGAGGGAGAGGGTGGGATGATTTGGGAGAATGGCATTGAAACATGTATAATATCATATATGAAACGAGTCACCAGTCCAGGTTCGATGCACAATATTGGATGCTTGGGGCTGGTGCACTGGGACGACCCAGAGGGATGGTATGGGGAGGGAGGAGGGAGAAGGGTTCAGGATGGGGAACACATGTATACCTGTGGTGGATTCTTTTTGATATATGGCAAAACCAATACAATATTGTAAAGTCAAAAAATAAAATTAAATTAAAACAAAAAAAAGAAATTCTTAAAATAAAAAAAAAAAGAAATTAGGTTGGATAAAAATACAACAGAAATGCTCAATGTTAAGAAAGTAAATGAAAACAATTCATGCAACAAATGTTAAAAATAAGAGATATAATATATATTGAAAATAACTGTAGGAGTTTTCATGGAGAACATTATAATAGATTAAAGTGAAAAAACAGAGTAAATTTAAGATAAGCAGTGACAGAAAAACATGAGAGAAATATGAGATGGGTCTCAAACACTGAGAAAGGCAATATTATTTACCAGTTATGGGCACCTTAGAATCTGCAATATTGTTCTACTAATTATCCTCTCTTCCTGGCATTTTGTTTCCTTTTCCCTAATTCCAACATTTCTTTGATCCAGCCCTACCAGGAACATAATTCTCTTATTCATTGAACCACTAGATGTCTTATTTCCTGGCTATCCTTCATCACATCCACTCTCTCTACTTATTTGAGCTGCCTATTCGCTAACCTCCCCATCAAAATTGTTCTCTTTGCTATGATTTATGACCTGGTCATTGTCAGGCTACTCATTCATTGGAGAAATGCCCTCCTGCTTTGGTCTCTGTGATCTTTCCTCACCCTTGTTCCCTATTTCTCCCACAGCTCTTTCTCAGTCTCTACTGATTACTTGTCCACCTCCTTCTGCTCTGAATGTAGCATTTCCCAAGTTTTTAGGAAATCCATTCCATCCTATGACTTCAAACATGACTTCTCTGAAGACATCAAAATCTATCACCAGCCTTGATGTCCCTTCTGAGCTCTTTCCAATGGCCTAGGGCTCCTACCTGGGTGTTCTATCACACAGGTCCAAACAAACATAATGTATCGAAAGCCACTCTCAGCCTAGCTAGAATTTCAGTATTAATGGCAGCAAATTCCCTGTTTTCCTCTCCTTTGACCCTCATCCAAAGTTTTCCCAGGAGGGCTTCCCAGTTGGCACTAATGGTAAAGAACCTGCCTGCCAATGAAGGAGATGTAAGAGACATGGGTTCAGTCCCTGAATTGGGAAGATCACCTGGAGAAGGGCATGGCAACCCACTCCAGTATTCATGCCTGGAGAATCCCAAAGACAGAAGAGCCTGGCGGGCTATGGTCCATTGGGTCGCAAAGAGTTGGACACGACTGAAGCAACTTAGCACACACGTGAAGTTTTCCCAAGTGTTTATGTCTGCTCTAACTTTTCAGAGGTTCCTCATTCAAACTCTGCTTTCCTTTTGCCTGATCAGTTGCAATTGTCCCCTGCTTTGAGATCACCCATGGACAGAGGAGCCTGGTGGACCACAGTCTATGGGGTAGCAAAGTGTCAGACACAACTGAGCAACTTAACAACAACAACAACATCCATCTCAACTTACATTAATACGTGTGGTGAAAGCAGACTTCTCCACAATCTGGTTGAATCACTCTTCTCCAAAATCTTTGCTAGTTTTCTACTGGTTCAAAAAGAGTTCACACATCTCCACTTAAGCAAGCAAAATCCTTCCTTTTCAACTTCTCTTTCCAGTCTTATCTGCAAGTCCTTCTTGAATGAGCATGCTGCTCTAAACTAATGAGACAATGCACAGTTCCCTAAATATACTTTGAGTTTCACATTTTGAAATTCCATTAGTTCTTTTAAAGTTTTTGCAAAAAGTTGCTTGCTCCTGGTGTAATTTACCAATCACAAAACTAATCTATCAAATTTAAATAAAATGAACAACTTAACTCTTTTTTTAGGCTTACTATCTTTACGGTTTTAAAGAGTTGCTCAGAATTATTTCCTACCAATATGAAGAACACTTCAAGATTCAAGATGCTCTCTTCCAGAATAAAAAATATGAGATACAAATTTAAAACAATCTAGACTTTACTTTTTTATTTTCTAGTCTTCATTTTTAGAATCATAAAAATAATCGTACTTGTTTCAAATACTTTATCCATTACAGAATCATGTAACATGAATAGCTACTATTTATTAAGTGCTAGATAAAGCACTAAATTCTTTGTGTGAATTATGTCATTTAACCCTCACAACAATCTTATGAGATAAGAACTATATCTACATTTTATAGGTGAAGAAACTGAGGATTAAGGAGGTTAGTAGCTTCACCAAAGTCAAAAGCTAATAAGTGGTACATCTGTGATTTGACGAAGCCACATTCCCAGGAATCAAAATTTCTTACAAGCCCACCTGCAGATTATAATCACATCTTCAGTTCAAAGTTTCTACTTGGGCTTTTAGAGAGTGAATAAAGCATGGTGAACTCCTTCCATTGAGGACATTGACCTATAAAACAAAGACTTGGGAAGTCCCTGGCTTACTCAACTCTACACAAAGGTTGAATTTTTAAGAAGTACCTACAGCACCATCTGTCCAACACCTTCTCTCCCCACCACTGACTCTCTGACCTGACATCCCTCTTTTGGTTTAAGGTACCAATCTCTCCCTCTGGTAAGAGTACTTTCCAAATGTCATTTGTTCATATTATTATTAACACAAGTAAGGTTATTTCCTAGAACAAGTAATGCAAAAAACTACTAAACTACCATAAACAATATTTCACATATAATTTCAGGAGGTTACCAGACATCAAACAAAAAAGCAGTCAAAAAAGGAAGGAAAATGAACAAAGTCTTCCTGTAAGATATGCTCCCTGTACCTTTATAATGCCAATGGGAGAGAAAAGATTCATAAACTCGCTTTTCATCTTCCTAAGTATCTTTGGATTAGAAAGAAAGAAGGCTAATAAGTAAGACAGACATGCAGACACCTCTAGCTGGTAAGGCTATTTTGTGCAAAGCAGAGGAATCACCCCCTATCCCCAAAGCAGAGAAATCAGCCATCTGCCAATATACTGTCATTGTAATCATGCATATGTGCTAAGTCAATTCTGTTTTGTCTAACTCTTTGTGACCTTGTGGACTGTAGCACACCAGACTCCTCTGTCCACGCCACACTCCTCTGTCCACAGGATTCTCCAGGCAAGAATACAGAAGTGGTTAACCATTCCCTTCTCCAGGGGATCTTCCCAACCCAGGGATCAAACCTGTATCTCTTACATCTCCTGCATTGGCAGGAGGGTTCTTGACCACTAGCCCCACCTGGGAAGCCCCCTCATGATCATGTGCTGTGCTTAGTCTCTCAGTTATGTCCGACCCTTTGCAACGCAATGGACTGTACAAGAATGGACACCATTCTTCTCTGTCCATGGGATTCTCCAGGCAAGAATACTGGAGTGGAAATCAAAGAAATTTTGACTCCTGGGAATGTGGCTTCATCAAGTCACAGATGTATCACTTATTAGCTTTTGACTTTGGTGAAGCTACTAACCTCCTTAATCCTCAGTTTCTTCATCTATAAAATATAGATAATAGTTCTCATAAGATTTTTGTAAGGGTTAAATGACATAATTAACAAAAAGAATTTAGTGCTTTATCTAGCATTTAATAAATAATAGCTATTCATGTGAAGAAGGCAATGGCAACCCACTCCAGTACTCTTGCCTGGAAAATCCCATGGACGGAGGAGCCTGGTAGGCTGCAGTCCACAGGGCCGCTAAGAGTCAGACACGACTGAGTGACTTCACTTTCACTTTTCACTTTTATGCATTGGAGAAGGAAATGGCAACCCACTCCAGTGTTCTTGCCTGGAGAATCCTAAGGACGGTGGAGCCTGGTGGGCTGCCGTCCATGGGATCACACAGAGTCGGACACGACTGAAGCGACACAGCAGCAGCTATTCATGTTACATGGTTCTATAATGGATAAAGTATTTGAAACAAGTATGATTATTTTTATGATTCTAATATTCCATGCCCTCCTCCAAGTGATCTTCCCAACCCAGGGATTGAACTCAGGTCTCCCACATGGCAGGCAAATTCTTTTCCATCTGAGCCACCAGGGAAGCCCAATTGTGATCGTATCGATCTAGAATGTCTTTATGTGAATAGTGCCCTCGGGGGTTGTTCCAAGGACAATTCACACAACCTATGTAGAGCCTGGAAGATAATTAAATAATCAGAGAATAAGATCCAGAAGGATAGGTTCATTTAAAAAAGAAATGATATATTAATGCAAGTGACAGCTTGACAAACAGCTTTTCTATTGGGCTGGCCAAAAATGTTCTTCAAGGTTGTCCATAAGACATTGCGGAAAAATGCAAATGAAGTTTTTAAGGTCAACCCAATGCAAAAGGCAACAAGCAGAGTGTCTGTCCATGTGAACAAAGAACGTAGCAAAAGAAAGAAAATGTCAGGTACAGCTTGAAAAATCCAGGCTACAGAGAGGAAGAACTGCCTAACAGGAAGGATGGAAACACTAGGAGATTCAGAACATATATTCATTTGTGTGTGTATACCGATCCTTCAGTACACACACACAATTCTTCCTCAGTTTCAAGAAAGAATGCCAGACTTCTTCTGGCGGACACAACTTCTAAGCTAAGATAAAGATGAATAGATAAATTAGAGTTCAGACCACCTGGTTGTGCATCCCAGCTCCAGCTCTTATCAGAGGAGGATTTAGCCCATCCATTAAGTTTATTTAGGTTTCAGATTACACATCAACACCCCACAGAAGGCTTCCTTACGAAACACCCAAAGAAAGTTTCCCACCATCTCACCAGCAAATACTATCTCAGTCTACTTAGTTAGTTAGTAGTTTGCTTCCCATCAATTACTGCAACTTGCAATTTTTACTTTTCTACCTACTTGTTTTGTTTTCTGTCACTCCATTAGAATATTTAATGCTTGAGAGAAATGTGTCTGTTTTAATCACACTGGTATTTATTCCCAGCACCCAGAGCACTGCCCAGTATACGGATGAATCAATGAGTCTTTCTGAACCCCTTCCCCATTTATAAATCAGAGGTTTTCTGTACTTGCTGTGAAGAACACAACATAAGGAAGCAGCTGGCTTCCACAGTTGCTAAGTCTGACCCAGTCTGTCATAAGACATCATGGCTACTCTCCCCACTACTGCACATCACCATCTCCAGCAGCATCTGGAAGAGCTGAAGGCAGAGAAGCCTGGTGTTTGCAACATTTTATCCATCAAATTGTAGCAATATCTCTCTTTCTGTCTCATTGCTATTTTGTGTCATGATTTACTGTCCCCACAGAGAGGATGGAGCAAGTACCCTAGCTCTTCCAACACAAGCATCTTGTGGCCTTTTCTTCACACAATTCCCAGGGCAATGATGTGCTTAAAAGTGTTTTTCATCATTTCTTTGTGAAGTTCCTGAAACCAGATTATAGCAATAGGACCTGTAATAGTTATTTTCATCATCTATCAATATGGTCAGGCTCTGGTGTCCAATTCCTTGGTCAAGCGCTAGTTTAGATGTTGCTGTGAAGATGTTTGTACATGTGACTAACATTTACAACCATTAGGGTTTATATATATATATATATATATATATATATATATATATATATATATAATTGAGATTTTATTGGTTGTTTTGAGGATCACTATACAGACATTTCAGTTTGTACACAATTCTTCACCTATGTACCAAAAATCTAAAAAATCACGTAGTTGTGATTCTTTTTTTTTAATGCCCTTTTTTTTTTTTTTTAACTTTACAATATTGTATTGGTTTTGCCATTAGATTTGAGTAAAGCCGATGATTCTTCATTATGTGGGCAGGTCTCATCCAATCAGTTGAAGACTTTAAGAGTAAAAACTGAGGTTTCTCAGAGAAGAAGAAATTCTGACCTGAAGACTGTAACAAAGAAACCATGCCAGAGTTTTCAGCCAACTAGCCTGCCCTGCAAATCTTGGGCTTGCCAAACCCGACAGTCACATATCTAATTCCTTAAAATAAATCCCTCTCTCTCATCTCTGTATATAAATATATATATACCTATATGTGTATATGTTTATATAAAGTATATGTGAAATTTTGTTTATGTGTGTTTTTTCTGGAGTTAGAATTCATTTCTTTCATCATCTTCTCAGAGTGATAGTCCCAAAACTCATATATATGTATATATACACAGAGAGAGAACCAACAGTACATATAATAAGATATATATATAAACCATTAGAGCATTAATCAGAACTTGTGATTTTTTACGTGAAAAGAATCCACATTTCCACAGTAATGAAAAAATGTATTTTATTAACTTTTCACTTTTATGCATTGGAGAAGGAAATGGCAACCCACTCCAGTGTTCTTGCCTGGAGAATCCCAGGGACGGGGAGCCTGGTGGGCTGCCATCTCTGGGGTCGCACAGAGTCGGACCCGACTGAAGTGACTTAGTAGCAGCAGCAGCAGGGAAATGGTCAAGAACATCAGGGTACCCAGTGAGAGGAACGGCACTTGAGAGTGACCTCTCACAAGTGCCTTCTGGTCTCCTCAGAATCACTTAACCCAGGCCACCCTCTGTAATTCAGAGAGAATCAAAACCACAGTTTAGAGCCTCAAAAAAGTTCATCGAGTGGGGAGTAAAGAGCTCCTCAGAGTTCTGACGCAAATGGAAAAGACTTTTTTCCGCCCCTGGTTACCCCTCTGGGCCCTTTCACCACCTGGAAAAAAAATAATGGTACATGATTACGCAGAATAAGGGCCTCTCCCTCCCTCTTGAATTCATTTTTTTTTTTTTTTAAGAATCTCTTTTCTAAAAATACAAGGAATTCTGTGAATCTTTTTTCTGCTTCTGAAATATTTTCTAAAGAATCTCTCTAGTACTTGCAAAGCGGTGATTATGAATGACTAAACAGTCTTGCATATATTTCTGGAATACTTGGAAATGCCTCTGTTATTTTTGGAAAGATGTGCTTGTTCAGGTTATTCCGCAGTGGGCAGCTACTGAGAATTCTTTAGTGATAAAAAGCCTGTAGCTCCACCTACTGCTTCCTCAAAAATGACAACCTGGTTTCAGCATTCAGAAATAAAAATGAAGATCCAGTGACACAGCTTTATCTTCCAAATAAAACTCATATACTTAACTGATTTCAGTAAACATTTAGTTAAATGTTTCCACCACTGGCAAAACAAACATGTATAGCCCACACATTATGCATTACATGTAGAAGAGAGGGAAATAAAAGCAGGCAAGGAGTAAACTGTTAAGTATTTTGAAACATCTACCAAAGTCGTTGCCAACACCAGCTGAGAAGCGAGGTGGATTGGAGAAGTCGTTGGAGAATACACAGCTTTAGGGAAAGAACAGACTTTAAACCACAGGCAAAATAATCACAAACATGAGGCCTCATGGTATCTTGCTTTGCCTGGATTTGAAGAAAATGGTGACATGGAATCCAAAGGCAAGATAGAAGTGAGAGAATCCAAATCTTTAGCTGAATGCTCTTGTTAAAAGGGTCCAACTCTCTGCTACTTTGTCCTTCCTCGTGGCTCACCCACAGGATCTGGTTCAAGAAACAGTTTCCAATGGAATTAATTCTTGTGTTTTGACTTTGACCACTGCTATCAAACCCCCCAAATCAATGTCTCTACAGTACAGCAAACTTTCTCGTCTAATTTCTAGAACCTCAACCACAATAGACAGTGCTGTTCTCTCAATATGGGACTAAGAAATTCCAACTAGGAAACATGTTTTCCTTCCCTACCCATTTGTTCTTCCTATGAGTCTCAGCTCCTTTTCAGGTAAAAGCCAGTTTCTCTCCACCACAGCTGAAAAGAAATACATATTTCCCATTTTCCATTTTCAACTGTGAGGTGTAACTGAAGTAGGACATACTAGGGAAGAACACTGAGAACTATTAAGTCAGTCATGTCCAGGCATACAAGATTCTTATTGCTAAATCTAGAGGGGTTTTTTTCCCTGATTTCATTAATCATACTTAGCTGCTCAAAAATATGTACAGCTTTGGTTTTAGGGTAATGCAATATAATGTAATTATACCACCAATAGCATTTCTATTTTGCACCTTTATATTTAGAGAACATTTTTTGTCTTTATGGGGTTTTGGAGACAACTTTAATTGGATATAATTTTAACCCCTCCAGAGAAGTTGCCAGAATGCCAATACCATTCATGCATGCGTTACCCAGATTCACAATGGGGCAAACCATAAAAATTTTGTTCCATTAGTTTTGTCACTCTCTCCATTTTCCAACCCATTTGAGAATACTTTGCAAAATATCTTGCTCCTTTACTCCTAAATACATCAGTGTGTGTTTCCTAAAAGAAGAATATTTTCTTACATTAACCACAGTTCCAAAACCTAGGTGATTTTACCATTGGTGTGATTCTGCTATCTAATCCACAGTCCACAATCAGACTTCACCAGTCATAACAATAATGTCTTTACAGCTATCTTTTTTATCCTGGTCCAGGATCCATACAAGATTCCTACCTTGCATTTCAGTCTCCTTTATTCTGGAGTAGTTCTTCAGCCTTTCTTTATCTTTCATGATCTGGACATTTTTAAAAGAATCCAGCCAGCTCTTTTATACACATTGTCCACTTAGGGTTATGGTCTTTTGCCTTCTCCTGTCACAGGACAGATGCTTTGTTCTCAGTTTGTCTCATGATTTGGCAATACTAACTTCAATCACTTGGTGTGAAATGGTGCTCACCCACTTTTTCCCTTTGTTGTTGTCGTTTAGTCTCTAAGTCATGTCCAGCTCTTTGTGACCCCATGGACTGTAGCCCATGTGGCCACGGGATTTCCAGGCAAGAATGCTGGAGTAGATTGCCACTCCCTTTCCCTTCGGATCTTCCCAACCCAGGAACCGAACCAGTGTCTCCCGCAGCTCCTGAATTGGCAGGCAGATTCTTTATCACTGCGTCGCCTGGGAAGCTTTCCCTTCATAAGCAATAAACATTTGTGGGGGATACTTTGAGACTATGAGCATATCCTCTGTGCAGTGCTCAGTGCTCAGTCACTTAGTCGTGTCTGACTCTTTGAGACTCCATGGAGTGTAGCCCCCCAAGCTCTTCTGTCCGTGGAATTCTCTAGGTAAGAATACTGAAACAGGTTGCCATTTCCTACTCCAGGGGATCTTCCTGACCCAGGGATTAAGCTCATGTCTCTTGTGTCTCCTGCACTGGCAGGCAGATTTTTTACCACTGTGTCACCTGGGAAGCCCATGAACATATACTAATTCTCATCAAATTTCAACCACTAGGATGTATTGATGATTTTTCCTGAATCAATTATTAATAATGATGCAAATTTTAATTACTATAAATGTTACAAAATAGTGATTTTCTAACACCATCATCCTTTCTACATATACTAGTTGGCAAACCACATTTAGCACACCTTATTTCAATATTAGCATTTTTCAATGTCAATGACAACCCAGAAGCATATTTGCAAAGACCTAAACTGCTTATTGATTGGAAGAAATAAACTTTTCTTGAATCTGAAAAGTTTCTGGTTATTAAATCCCAACAGAAAATGTTAAATACCTTCTCAAAAAATCCCTCCAAATCATTAAGCAAATTCTCCCAAAAACTAGAAACTATCAAATCAAAACAAAAACTGCACCTAAAAATAACATTGAATTATTTGATCAGCAAAATGATACTTATCATATTAAAAATAGATTTTAAAACCTATAAAAAAATTAAAATAGGGTCTTTTGATTCAAGAGAAAAAAAAAAAAAAACAGTAAAACCTGCTGAGAGGCCTGCTTATTTGACTTATACGCAGAGCATATTATGCAAAATGCCTGGCTCAGGGAATCACAAGCTAGAATCGAGATTTCTGGGTGAAATATCAACAACCTCAGGTATACAAATGAAACCACTTTGATGGCAGAAAGTGAAGAGAAACTAATGAGCCTCTTGATGAGGGTGAAAGCAGAGAGTGAGAAAAGAGATTGAAAAAGCTGGCTTGAAACTCAACATTAAAAAAGTAAGATCAAGGCATCTGGTCCCATCACCTCATGGCAAATAGAAGGGGGAAAAGTGGAAGCAATGACAGATTTTATTTTCTTGGGCTCCAAAATCACTGTGGATGATGACTGCAACCATGAAATTAAAAGAGACTTTCTCCTTGGAAGGAAAACTATGACAAATTCAGACAGCATATTAAAAAGCAGAGATGATTTTGCCAACAAAGGTCCATATAGTCAAAGCTGTGGTTTTTCCAGTAGTCATGTACAGATATGAAAGTTGGATCATGAAGAAGGCTGAGCACCAAAGAGTTGATGCTTTCAAATTGTGATGCTGGAGAAGACTCTTGAGAGTCCCTGGGACTGCAAGGAGATCAAACCTGTCAAAATAAAGGAAATCAACCCTGAATATTCATTGGAAGGACTGTTGCTGAAGCTGAAGCTCCAATACTTTGGTTACCAGATGTGAAGAGCCAAATCATTGGAAAAGACCCTAATGATGGGAAAGATTGACGGCAAAAGAAGAGTGGGGTGCCAGAGGATGAGATGGTTAGATAGCACCACTGACTCAATGGACATGAATTTGAGTAAACTCTGGGAGATAGTGGGGGACAAAAAAGCCTGGCATGCTACAGTCCATGAGATCACAAAGCTGTAGGACACAACTTTGAAACTGAACAACAGAGATCCCAATCAGCCTGGTTTATCTCTTGGTGTGATAACTCAAAAGAAGATTACATAAGATAAAAAAAATTTGGACAGATGGCAGAGTAGACTGAATGAAATGATGGGCAATATGGACCTTCTCCCAAAAATGTATAATCTTGTCAATTTTAATCAGTCTTTCCAGCTATGATTACAGCACACCAAGAAATAAAGTAAGCACACCTAGGAAATAAAGTAAGGAGTCCTCTGCTCGGGGCCAGCTTCAGGGGCATGAGACCTGTACAGCCACACGGGGCACCACATTTAGAAGGGCCCTCACCTGATTTGCTGCTTTGTTGTCAACATCCTGAAATTATTATTTTAAGAACAAGCTCTTGGATTTTATCTTGCACTGGGCCCCACAAATTGTGTAGCCCATTCTGATTCCACCTACAAGACAAGCCCAAGCCTGAAGCCTACTCCATCATTTCCTCTACTAAGGCTTTTATTTCAAGTTCTCAGCTCCTCTTCCTTAGATATTAATATTTGCAGGAGCTTCTAATTAATTTACTAGCCTCTTTTCTCTTGTGTCCATTTTCTCATTCATAATATACAAATCACATCCTGCCACAACCTTAAAATCAGTTAGTGAATTCTCACTGTATGCAGAATAGAGTTCACGTTCCTTCGCAAGGCACAGTTGTCCACTGCAGAATGGTGTGATCTCAATTCTACTCCACTACTCTCTCCCTTACCTCTTTCATGCATCCTATGTTATTGCCCCAGAGTCATTGCCTCAGATGTCCTTGTCCTTCCCTACCTTGGTTCATTCCTCTGCCTGGGCCATTCTTCCCCCTCAGTTCTCTTATCTGGAGAGCAGTAGACCAAGGTAACTTCTGTAGCCTTCCCTGTCTTTTCCCTGCATGTGTGCTAAGTCACTTCAATTGTGTCTGACCTGTGTGATGTCATGGACTGTAGCCCACCAGACACCTCTGTCCATGGGATTCTCCAGGCAAGAATACTGGAGTGGGCTTCCAAACCCTTCAGTGGATCTTCCTGACCCAGGGATTGAACCCATATCTCCTGAAGCTCTTGCATTGCAGGTGGATTCTTTACTGGTAAGCTACTGGGGAAGTCTGTACTTTTCCCTACTGCATACTAATTTTTGTCTCCTCTTTAGAATAGCATCTGAACATACTTCTCTGGTATTTGGTTCGGTTCAGTTCAGTTCAGTTCAGTTGCTCAGTCATGTCCGACTCTTTGCGACCCCATAAATCGCAGCACACCAGGCCTCTCTGTCCATTACCAACTCCCGGAGTTCACTCAGACTCACATCCATGGAGTCAGTGATGCCATCCAGCCATCTCATCCTCTGTCGTCCCCTTCTCCTCCTACCCCCAATCCCTCCCAGCATCAGAGTCTTTTCCAATGAGTCAGCTCTTCACATGAGGTGGCCAAAGTACTAGAGTTTCAGCTTTAGCATCATTCCTTACAAAGAAATCCCAGGGCTGATCTCCTTTAGAATGGACTGTTTGGATCTCCTTGCAGTCCAAGGGACTCTCAAGAGTCTTCTCCAACACCACAGTTCAAAAGCATCAATTCTTCAGCACTCAGCCTTCTTCACAGTCCAACTCTCACATCCATACATAACTACTGGAAAAATCATAGCCTTGACTAGACGGACCTTTGTTGGCAAAGCAATGTCTCTGCTTTTGAATATGCTATCTAGGTTGGTCATAACTTTCCTTCCAAGGAGTAAGTATCTTTTATTTCATGTTGTCTTCTTCTGGTAAATTTTCCAATAAATACCAGTCATTTCCCCCCACCAGTAAGTGACACAACACATCCCTTTTGTGCTCATCCAGGATGTGGGGAATTGAAGCAATACTGTTCCCCTCCTAGAAATTCTCCAGAATATGGATTGCCTAATCTGGGTGAGCACTAGGGGACTGCTATTCCAATTCTTCATTTCACCCCAAAGAAGGAGAGAGGAGAGAGATAAAGAGGCTCTTCCTGGGTTACTTAATTAGTTACCAGGTATGCTGAGTCTTAGGACAGTACTAATCCCATTGACCATATTGTCTTGTAATTAAAGGCAAGAATCCAGATAAACATTCTTTTGTGTGTGTGTGTGTAATAAAGTTTTATTAAAGTATAAAGGAGATAGAGAAAGCTTCTGACATAGGCATCAGAAGGGGGCAGAAAGAATACCCGCTTGCTAGTGTTAACAATGAAGTTATATAATCCAAAGAATATCTGGAGGTTGTAAAGACCTCATCAGACCTACTCCCATAATTTACATTTTAAGATAACACTGTCCTCAGGCAAGATACATCCTTGTAAAGACCAGGTCTACTCCCATAATTAACATTTTAAGATAATGGAAGGTTGAATCCAAAGACTGTCCTTAGGCAGGATACATTATTGTTATATAATCCTAAGGAATGTGGAGAAAGAAAAAAGGTTTGTCCTTTCTTCCTCCTTGAGAATTCCAGACCCCTCTCTCCTTGGAGACCCCTAGACTCCCTATCAACCTGCCTAGGAACTGACTCTCTCATTTCCCTCCTTTTCTTTTAGGAGAATTATGTTGCCTAGGGAAAAGGGGCGTCGTTCTTGTTCCATAACTACTTCCGAGCTGATAAGAGGCATTGTCCCTAAATTGGTGAGGCAACATATTCTCCTAATCCTCATATTGAGGATATCTGATCCAAGGGCCCCAAATAGTAGCTGGAGGAAGCTACAGCAGTAGCAGGAGTTTGAGCAACCATTTGTAACTTAAAAGCTTTCATGCGGCTAGAAACAAATCCAGTTATACAGTTACAGATGCAGGGAGCAAACAGCAAGAACAAAACAATAAGAATTATTGTAATTAAGTTGTTGGCTAAATTTTGGGGATGGCCCTGTTTGTTCCCAACATATAGAGGCAGTAGATATTAAATGTCCTTTTTCAGGAGTTAGCCATGTAACCTCATCCCATATTTGATAAATGTCAGGTAAAAAACCATTAGATCTAGACCTATTTACCTTATATGTAGCAAAATAGTCATTGAACCGAGACAATGTATAATCAAAATTAAAAGTCACATTATGTCCATAGTTAGAGTACAAAGTGTTGCACCAGTCCATTTTAGGGTTGGTAGATGTCATCAGATGAAGAAGAGGCATCGCATGTGATTGTTGTCGAAGGTATTCACAGACTTGGAGAAAGTCTTTTCCTTGAAGTGGGGATGTCCACCATGGGAAGCCTTCCACTGATGAAGAGGGGAGTGCTCTGCAGACCCAGCAGTTAGACCGATTGTGGAATGCAGAATAGGAGTGAGCCCAGGACAGGAAGGCATTGTCGTGAGGATCCAACGGCAGACTCAGGATATTTGGAGTCAGCAGAAGTAAGCTCACATAGGTTATCAGGCCCATCCGCTGCCCTTTGCTTAACTCTAGAGCTCGGGTCAGAGCCACAAGCTCCACTAACTGAGCACTGGTTCCCTGGGGGAGAGATTTTGCTTCCAAAACCTGTTCAGCAGTCACCACGGCGTAACCTGCTTTACGCTTTCCATCCTGAACAAAAGAACTGCCATCTGTAAATATTTCCATGTCAGGATTGTCTAATGGGGTATCCTTTAGATCCTCCTGAGCTGCATAGTTGAAAGTTAGGAATTGAGAACAATCGTGATCAGGTGTTTCATTTTCCTTCTCAGGAAGGAAAGTGGCAGGATTTCGATTTCCACAAACTTTAAGCTTATTTACTGGTCCTTCTAACAACAATGACTGATACTTAAGAAGCCTACTGTCTGTCATCCAAATATTAACCTTAGAATTTAAGATTCCACTCACATCATGAGAAGTCAAGACAGTAAGATTTCATCCATTAATTATTTTTAAAGCTTCAGGTGCTAATAAAGCCGCTGCCCCAATTACTCTTAGGCAGTGGGGCCACCCACGTGAAACTACATCTAATTCTCTGCTTAGATAAGCAATAGGTGGCTGGTGAGGCCCTCCGGGTTGTGTCAAAACTCCCAATGCCACACCTTTTCTTTCAGTGACAAATTAAATTCTGACCCTGTGGGCAAGCTCAGAGCTGGAGCTTGCAGGAGAGCAGTCTGAAGAACCTTAAAAGCCTTTTGAGTTTCTGGAGACCAAACAAGTTTATCGGTTTGGGCCTGCTGAATTTCAGCTATAAGTTTATATAAAGGCTGGGCAAGTTCCCCATAACCCGGAATCCAAATGCGACAGTAACCTGTGATTCCCCAAAAATCCTCTCAATTGTCTTAAAGTCATAGGTAGGGGATGATTTAATATTGGTTTAATTCTCTCAGGGCCTATGGCCCTAGTCCCTTCTGATATGATTAGGCCCAGATATCTAACTGATTGATGACAAAGCTGAGCCTTTTCTCTTGATGCCTTGTAACCACAGTCTGCCAGAAAGTTTAAGAAATCTTCTGAGGCTCGTGAACAAGCTTCCTCTGTCTCAGCACAGAGCAAAATATCACCTACATATTGTAACACCACTGCTTCAGAGCTATTAAAGTTTTGTAGATCCCGTGACAAACTTTGTCCGAATAAGTGAGGACTGTCACAAAATCCCTGGGGCAAAACTGTCCAGGTTAACTGAGAAGCTGGCTGCATAGGGTCTTCAAAGGCAAATAGAAATTGACTTTCTTCCACCAAAGGCACTGAATAGAAGGCATCCTTTAAATCAATTACTGAGAAATATTTGGCCCGTTCAGGAATTTCAGACAATAGAGTATAAGGATTAGGCACCACGGGGTGTAAAGGAATTACAGCCTCATTTATTATTCATAAATCTTGAACTAGTCTCCATTTACCATTCGATTTCTTTATACCCAAAATAGGAGTGTTGTAAGGACTGTTACAGGGAATTAATAGTCCCTGCTCCTTTAAATTTTCAATGATGGGTTTTAACCCTTCCTTAATTTCAGGTTTTAGTGGATACTGCTTCTTATGTGGAAATACGTGTGGGTCTTTGAGCTTAACAACTACAGGAATAGCATTTTGTGCTCGACCCACAGATTTTCCATCAGCCCATACTCTAGGATTTACATTTTGTTCAACCAAAGGGAGAGAAAGGAAGGGCTCCATATTCATGAAAACAGAGGCATGGACCTTGCTCAGTATATCCCTTCCCAAAAGGGGTGAGGGAGATTCTGGCATGATCAGAAACTCGTGTGAAAACAGCACAGAATCCCAGTTGCAAGATAAAGAATAACTGAAATAATACCTTTTGGTTCATCCAGACAGTCCCATTATGGAAGCAGATCGGGAAGAAAGTGGGCCAGGGGCTTCAGTAAGCACAGAATAAGTTGCCCCAGTATCTAAAAGGAAATCGACGGATTGGCCCCCCACAGTTATTAATACCCGGGGTTCCTCAGGTGTAATTAGGACGGGAGCTTGTGTGGGGACCCCCGGGCACCTTCAGTCCTGACTGTCTTGAGAGTCCGACCCCGGAGACCTGTGCCTCTGGGGGCAGTCTCTCTTCCAGTGTGGTCCTTTGCAGACTGGACATGGAGCCGGGGGCGGCTTAGATGCCTGAGGGCAATCCCGCTTGAGGTGCCCCCTCCTTTCCACAGTAATAGCAAGCCCATCCCTTTTCACCTGGGCCCCTCTGGGCATTTTTCTCATGCTGTTTAAGAACGTTTTTCATAGCCATGGAGAAGGCTTCCGCCTTTTCCTTTGTCTTTTTTTGCCTTTCTTTCTTTTCCTCATATTCCCTACCATAATAGACTGTCTGAGCCAGTTGTAACAGAGTATCTAAAGACTGATTTGGTCCATACGCCTGTTTTAATAGCTTATGGCGGATATCTGGAGCCGAGTGAGTGAGAAATCTATCCTTTAAGATCACTTTTCCCTCTTCACTTTCGGGATCAATCTCAGTGAATCTGCGAAGGGCTTCTCTCAGTCTATCTAGGAATTTACCAGGAGCTTCCTTTTCCTCCTGTTCTATGTCTGCCAATTTGCCATAGTTTAAAGGCTTAGAACCCGCCTGCCTAAGTCCTTCAAGAACACATCTAACAAAATGACTCTGATCCCATTTTCCTTTAGCTGTGTTGTAGTCCCAGTCTGGTTCTATAGTTGGGACCACCTGATTCCCAGTGGGGAGGGCCGCTATCTCATTCTCCCTCTTCCCTACTGATTCATTACCAAGCCATTCATCTCCATAAGCAACCGCTTTTCCCAAAACTCGAGTCTTTGACTCAGGAGTCAGCGTTTGTCCCAAGATATACATCACATCCTTCCAAGTGAGATCATAAAGCAGAGTAACACCTTTAAAAGCTCTAATATATTTTTCTGGGTCCTCTAAATAGTCTCCCAGATCCTCCTTGATTCTTTGTATTTCTTGATAAGAGAAAGGCTTATTAACTCTCACAGACTGATTATTTCTCCCGATGGGTGTTTCATAAAGAGGCAACAGCTTGTGTGGCTGTTCCTCAGTCTCTCTGGCTGCTCTGCGCATATGATCCCAGGGATAGATTGGAGAAACCTGTTTTTCCTCTTCTCTTTGTCTCCTGTCCTCCATCTCATCTCTTACTTCAATGGTCTGAGTTTCTACTGAAACCAGAGTAGTCTGAGGTCGTACTGAGACAGGCGTTGTTTGGACCTCCATGTGGGCAGTTTGAATCCCAGTTTGGAGTCCCAGGTATGGGGGCAAAGTAAGAGGACAGGAGGGAGCTGAAGGTTTCACACCCAAATCTATACCCTTAGGACATAAGTCTGGCATATTTCACAGAGAGAAAAAGGGCAACACATATGCTACTTCTACCCATTTCCCTTGTTACTTACAGAACCGGTCTAATTGTAGAACAGTATTATACTTAAGAGACCCTCCAACTGGCCACCGTTTGCCGTCCTCCAATGGATACCGTGGCCGTGCGGTATCACATAGGAAGACCAGGTGTGTCTTCTTTAAGCCCTGGGGATCAAATCTATCCCAGTTTTTCAGGATACAGTTCAAAGGAGTGAGGCTGAAATTGTTAGCTCCCATCTTGTCCTGAAGGATCCCGGACGAGCCCCCAAGATGAAAGGTTGTTGTTGAATCACGCGAAGACACCGGGATTCTTGGCCCCTGGAGGAGAAGAATTCAATCCTGGGCCAGAGACGAGGCTTGATCGCTCAGAGCTTTTGTGTAATAAAGTTTTGTTAAAGTATAAAGGAGATAGAGAAAGCTTCTGACATAGGCATCAGAAGGGGGCAGAAAGAATACCCCCAGATAAACATTCTTTATCATAGCAAATAAGTATTGGTTCCCTAACACCTGCCATTGGACTAATTTGATTCTTTCCTGGATCATCAAAGGACCATCTGAGATTTACACAGTGCTATAAAGTCTTTCAGCTTTTATCTCAACCATAGTGTAGGTTTCATCCAAGCATATTTGGATTCCCCTGTGCTCAAACACCGGAGAAGGCAATGGCAACCCACTCCAGTATTCTTGCCTGGAAAATCTCATGGATGGAGGAGCCTGGTAGGCTGCAGTCCATGGGGTCGCTAAGAGTCAGGCACGACTAAGCGACTTCACTTTCACTTTTCACTTTCATGCATTAGAGAAGGAAATGGTAACCCACTCCAGTATTCTTGCCTTGAGAATCCTAGGGACAGAGGAGCCTAGTGGGCTGCCATCTATGGGGTCGCACAGAGTCGGACACGACTGAAGTGACTTAGCAGCAGCAGCAGCAGAATGCTCAAACACAGATGCAGAAGCCTCCACATACCCTCTCTGCTGTGCACACCCCCACCCTAATGCATAAAGACATGTCTGAACATATTTGAGTTCTCCATTCTAAAAAACTAGCTCTGATGGGAAGGCTCATATTACTAAAAGGTGAAAGAGGATTCCCCAACTACCTCCAACTATCCAATGGGTGCTCTTCAGAGAATAACTATTGCCTTTTTCTAACACATCTGAAAAGGAATGAGGAAGTTATTCCAACTCCAACCACAGGGACCTAAAGTAGACACCAGCAAGAGGAAAGACCAGGACACATAGTGGGAGGCTAGAAACAGATTTCTGATAACATAAACTGCCTTGAAAAGGATGGGTTACATTTTCATAAATCCTTAGAATGCATTTTGAGAAAACCAGTTATAGATCAAATTCACTGTAGAGTGTTCTGTCCACTAAAAAAAAAAAAAAAAAAAAAACTATGCTTCAAAAAAATTTCATAAATGCACAAAGGGTTGAGCAAATGGAATATTTTAAATAGCCTTATCAGCAACTTTGAAACATCTTAAAAAGAAGTGATGTTTGTTGGTCTCTGGGATTTGTTCCCATAGAAAATTTGGGATTACAGTTACTGACTGAGGGCATATAATCTAGGAAGGATTGAACTGGGGTCCAGCATGCTTGGTCAGTTGATGCCTGCTTCCTCCTAGTCCCCCATCATGGATACATTCAATGTGAATTGGCTTCCCTGGTGGTTCAGTTGGTAAGAATCCACCTGCAATGACAGAGACCTGGGTTCGATCCCTGGGTTTAAGACAACTGAGTCATGGATCAGAAGTCTTGTTTGAAACACTGTTGGTGGGAATGCAAACTAGTACAGCCACTATGGAGAACAGTGTGGAGATTCCTTTAAAAACTGGAAATAGAACTGCCTTATGATCCAGCAATCCCACTGCTGGGCATACACACTGAGGAAACCAGAAGGGAAAGAGACACGTGTACCCCAATGTTCATTGCAGCACTGTTTATAATAGCCAGGACATGGAAGCAACCTAGATGTCCATCAGCAGATGAATGGATAAGAAAGCTATGGTACATATACATAATGGAGTATTACTCAGCCATTAAAAAAAATACATTTGAATCAGTTCTAATGAGGTGGATGAAACTGGAGCCTATTATACAGAGTGAAGTAAGCCAGAAAGAAAAACACCAATACAGTATACTAACACATATATATGAAATTTAGAAAGATAGTAACAATAACCCTGTATATGAGACAGCAAAAGAGACAATGAAGTATAGAACAGTCTTATGGACTCTGTGGGAGAGGGAGAGGGTGGGAAGATTTGGGAGAATGGCATTGAAACATGTATAATATCATGTATGAAACGAGTCGCCAGTCCAGGTTCGATGCACGATACTGGATGCTTGGGGCTGGTGCACTGGGACGACCTAGAGGGATGGTATGGGGAGGGAGGAGGGAGGAGGGTTCAGGATGGGGAACACATGTATACCTGTGGCAGATTCATTTCGCTATTTGGCAAAACCAATACAATATTGTAAAGTTTAAAAATAAAATAAAATAAAAAAAAGAAACATTCCATACCCTGTGCATATTTGTGTCTTTATTTGAAATACTGGGGTCAGGAAAGAGCAAAGGCTTTCATTATGAGCTATTCAAATCCCAGCTCAGCCACTTCTCGGTAATGACATTTAATATCTCTGAGTTTCATTTTCCTCTTCTCCAAAATGGAAAATATATCATCCATCTTATAGAAATTTTGGGAGAATTCAAATTACTCAAGGCAACAATGTCTCCATTGTATGCAATTTAAAAAAAAAAAAAAGTTTTTTCATGTATTCCTTCCCACCTTCTCCCACATAGAGTTTTTGGGAGACAAAATAACAGAATATACATGCCTGACATATAATCATCACAAAGTAAGTGATAATTTCTTTTCCCCTCCCTTCCCACCTCACCATCATTATAATGAGGGTTTTGTGAAAGCTAATTCCTAAAATCTCATCTAACTCTATAATTCTACTAATAAGTTCCCTGCTTCAACACTTAAGCTTTATTTGTGCATCTTTGGATCCTGGACAGTAGCAAGTTAGCACAGGTATTTAATTAGTATTTGTAGCATTAAATTTCCCCTACTATTAACCAGGTTTGAGGTGAGATGCCTGCTCTCTGTGTTTCTGGAACTATACACACTGAAGGAAATGACTCAGCTTCCTAAGTCAGGGGGAGGCTATGAGAAGGAAGGTACACCTGGCAGAGCACAGCACTGACAGGACTCACCTCCACAGGGAAGAAACCCCCACCTCACTCTGTTCCCTTCGCTGGGGAGCATCTTCCTCACATAAGATTTCAGGAATTCAGCAGCAATCTCTAACAGTTGTTACATTTTAAAAGTACGAGACAGCAAAAGAGACACTGATGTATAGAACAGTCTTATGGACTCTGTGGGAGAGGGAGAGGGTGGGAAGATTTGGGAGAATGGCAATGAAACATGTAAAGTATCATGTGGGAAACGAGTTGCCAGTCCAGGTTCGATGCATGATGCTGGATGCTTGGGGCTGGTGCACTGGGACGGCCCAGAGGGATGGTATGGGGAGGGAGGAGGGAGGAGGGTTCGGGATGGGGAACACATGTATACCTGTGGCGGATTCATTTTGATATTTGGAAAAACTAATACAATTATGTAAAGTTTAAAAATAAAATAAAATTGGAGAAAAAAAATAAAAAAATTTAAAAAATTTAAAAAAAAAAAAAGTACTGTATCAATGTGCTATTTTTAGCCATTGCCCACAGTGCAAACGGGGCCATCAAGGATCTCCCTTTGAACCTATATTTGATTATTGGCCAAATTTTCCATATCCTGTTATAGGCTGTTTCAAAAGCATCTGTTTTCATTAAAGAGTGATCAGGAAAGTGCTCTCACATTATAGAGGAAACGGGCTTTGTTTAATATGAATTGTTGACACTATAAACCCTTGTTTCGAAGCTGAAGGAACAATCATCAACATCTGTGCCAAATCTAGTAAGACAGGCTGGGCCTCACTGACCACAAACCACAGGACTCAGTTCTGAGAAGAACTGCCCTAAAATGTAAGACTGGTGAAGTTCCAGGGTAAGGTCTCTATCACCCAAGTTTGGCACATATCACCCACTAGATATGAAAAAAGCAAAGGAAACTCAAGGAGCTATGCTCCATCCTGCTCTGGGACCCTCTTGATCCCAATTAGTCTGTGGACAGACGATTCTCTGCTATATTTCCTCCATTGCCATCTCTCTTCTTCCTCTGCCTCTTCTTCAAAGAGTGAATATTGGATTTGGGTCACTTCAAAAACTTAAAGGATTCACCTTCTCTCCTGTCTAATTTCCACCCTTATTACTATAAATCATCCTATAGTCTTGATATATTGTCTAATATGTATACAATTGATTCCAGTATTGATCATTTGGTGATGTCCATGTGTAAAGTCATCTCTTGTGTTGTTGAAAAAGGGTATTTGCTTTGACCTATGCATTCTCTTGGCAGAATTCAGTCTTTGCCCTGTTTCATTTTGTTCTCCAAGGCCAAACTTATCTGTTATACCAGGTACCCCTTGGCTTCCTACTTTTGCATTCCAATCCCCTATGATAAGAAGGAGATCTTTTTTGGTGTCAGTTCTAGGAGGTATTCTAGGTCTTCATAGAACTGGTCAACTTCAGCTTCTTCAGCAGCGGTGGTAGAGGCATAGACTTGGATTACTGTAATATTGAATAGTTTGCCTTGGAAATGAACCAAGATCATTCTGTCATTTCTGAGGTTGCACTGCATTTTGGACTCTTTTGTTGATTATGAGGGCTACTCCATTTCTTCTATGGGATTCGTGACCACAACAGTAGATATAATGGTCATCTGAATTAAATTCATCATTCCTGTCCATTTTAGTTCACTGATTCCTAAGATGTCGATGTTACTATCTCCTGCTTGATCATGTCCAATTTACCTTGATTCATGGACCTACCATTTCAGGTTCCTATGCAATACTGTTCTTTGCTACATCAGATTTTGCTTTCATCACAAGACACATCCACAACTGAGCACCATTTCTGCTTTGGCCCAGCCACTTAATTCTTTCTGGGGATATTAGTAGTACCCCTCCACTCTTCCCCAGTAGCATATTGGACCCCTCCAGACCTGGGGGACTCATCATTCGGTGTCATAACTTTGTGTCCTTTTATACAATTCATGAGTTTCTCACACCAAGTATACTAGGGTGGTTTGCCATTCCCTCCTCCAGTGGATCACATTCTGTCAGAACTCTCTGCTATGACCCATCCATTTTGGGTGGCCCTACACAGCATAGCTCATAGCTTCATCGCATTTTGCAAGCCCCTTCATCACGACAAGGCAGTGATCATGAAACCATTCAATCTTAAGGGAAATCAACCCTGAATACTCATTAGAAGGACTGATGCTGAAGCTGAAACTCCAGTATTTTGATAATCTGATGTGAACAGCTGACTCACTGGAAAAGTCTCTGATACTGGGAAAGATTGAGGACAGAGGAGAAGAGTGTGTCAGAGGATGAGGTGGCTGGATGGCATCACTGATGCAATGGACATGAACTTGGGCAAACTTTGAGAGATGGTGAGGGACAGAGAGGCTTGGTGTCCTGCAGTCCATGAAATCACAAAGAACCAGACACAACTGGGCAACTGAAAAACAACAACAATCTATACATTTATGTTAACAGTATAAAAGACATTTATTGTGCATCTATAGTGCATACAGCACTAAGATGTTCAACATGTGGTCTTATTACAAAAGAACCAACAGACCTAGAGAGAAACTATGACATATATAGGAATAACTACCATGCAATGAAGCAAAAGTTAGTGTCTTCAGAATGGTAGAATTCAGACCAGAGAAAGATGATTTCCAATTGGATCAGCCAGTAAAGGAATGGCCCATGAACAGGCCTTTTAAGGATTTTAGTAGGTGATGATTGCTGTGGGAAGTACTTTGCAGGTAACAGGAAAGGCAGAAGAAAAGAAGCATCCTAGAAACCAAGGGCAAGACAGGAACTTGGCCATCAAAAAAATTCCAACAAGTCCCTTTCTGTAATGAGCTAGATGAAAGATAAATACAGAAAACCACTTACAAAGGCAAGGTTTACAGACTTCACACATTCATAAGTGCTAAATGGCACTGTGCATGGTGAGTTAGGAAGAAAACACCTGACAGAGATAGGTAATGAACTGGACACTAAAGAATGGGCTTGGGTTGGTATGGGCAGCAGAGAAGGCATTCCAGGAAAGTCAAACAAGTGAGCTAAGATATCACCTCTATGAACCCCTTTCTTCCATTTTCTTAAACATACCCACTCATTCCTTCATCTATATTTATTGAGCACCTAATATGCGCTAGGCATGAGAGATATAGGAGTAATTGTGTGGTATCATGAGCCTCTTCCCAGCATTTACTGTATCATGGGGATGACATTAAATAAGCCCCAAAACAATTAGAATTCAATTGCAATTGTGATAACTACAGTGAAGAAAAAATACAGGGTATTTTGAACACCTGTAATTGGAATCCAGAATTTGATTTTCTCTTTAGAGTTTCTTTTTAAATTCCAAACAGATGCCAGCATATCCCACTTTCTCCAAAGCAAGCCCATGGCCCATGCCATCTTCTCCCAGTGCTCTGGGGCTCTGTGGACCTCCTTGTGGGTTCTCTAGTCTGCTTGCCTTTTAAGGACCTGAATTGGTATTACCAGTTTATCCTCAATACTGGCTGCACCAGGCCTGTGATGGCCTTGGGAGCTGTCCTTGCCTGCCCAGATCCCCTAGACCAGCTGCTGTCAGCATTGGTTACTGAAAGTTCACAGCTGCTCCCATTTCAGGAAAAGTACAGGAAATGCCTAGAAGTTGCCCCACATGTGGGTGCACGCGAGCATACATGTATATGCGGCAGACCTCCCCAACCCAACCCAACCCCTGCCATGACCCATAGACACAGGGACGCAGAAGCCCAAGCTTCTTACCGCCAGTGAAACAACTCTGTAGTGTCATTCAAGCTCCAGAGTGTTCTGGTTGAGGCCAGACCACCCAGCCCACGTCTTTGCCCAGCATCTTCCTGGACCCCATCCTGCCTCCCTCACAGGTTCGCCTAAGACCTCTGCCTCCATAAATCACTTGCTCAAAAACCCCCACTCCAGCTCTACTTTTAGGAAATCCACCTAAACTCTGTCCATTTCCGGATGCTGCAGTGCCTTCCAATTACAAATTTCCCGCCCCCACCCACGCTTTGATTCTTCCTTCAATGTGCTGCATAAGATGCCAATAAGCAGTGAAATCAGACCAGCAAACAAGGGAAAGAAAGGAACAAAAGGTCCTGAGCTAATTATTCCCTGAAATAAATCCTGGTTAACAGTACAGCCAGACACATTATACAGAATTTTCACTTTTAGACTCTTCACTTGAGAAAGCATTTTTAAGCATTCTTTTTCATTTCCCGCATAACACATATTCCCCATTCTAAAACTTTTTAATATGCTAATATTAATAGCACTTTATTGAGGTATTTATATACAGTAGCATGCACAAGGCAATGGCACCCCACTCCAGTATTCTTGCCTGGAAAATCCTATGGACGGAGGAGCCTGGTAGGCTGCAGTCCATGGGGTCGCTAAGAGTCAGACACGAGTGAGTGACTTCACTTTCACGTTTCACTTTCATGCACTGAAGAAGGAAATGACAACCCACTCCAGTGTTCTTGCCTGGAGAATCCCAGGGATGGGGGAGCCTGGTGGGCTGATGTCTATGGGGTCACACAGAGTCGGACACGACTGAGGTGACTTAACAGCAACAGCAGCATGCACAAACCTCAAGACTACAGCTCAATGAATTTTGCCATTTAATTCGTACAAATGTCACTCAGATAAAGACAGCACCTTTTCTGCACTTCAAAAGGTTCTCCAGTCAGTCTAGGCTTTACACTATCTCTCAACAGAGGCAAATTCTGCCTTAATTTCTCTCACTATAACAAGTTTTTATATAAATGCAGTCATATAGTATATCTTTTCTGCCCGGCTACTTTTTTTCAAATTTTTTTTTTACTTCAGTCCATGTTGCTGTATGTGTTAGTTTGTCCCTTTTCATTGCTGAGTAGTAAGTGTCTCTTTGCGGCCCCACGGACTTGCCAGGCTCCTCTGTCCATGGAATTCTCCAGGCCAGAATACTGGAGAGGGTAGCTGCTCCCTTCTCCAGGGGATCTTCCCAACGCAGAGCTTAAAACCCAGGTCTCCCACATTGCAGGCAGATTCTTCACCAGCTGAGCTAAAAGGGAAGCCCTTTCAAAAGTATCCCATTAGATGGATACACCACAATTTGTTTTTCTCCGGTCTCTAATTGATGGATTTTTGTGTTGTTTCCAGGGTTGGGCAATTATACACAAGTCTGCTATAAATCTCCTTGTAGACCCCATGTTAAAAGGGTTTATAATTAGCTATAGAAAGTCTGTATAGTGAATCTTTCTTTTCTATTGTACAGTTAGAAAGCAATAAACCTATGCCATGAAGGAAGAAATCCAAGGTAATAAATCTGCAGACTAAGATTATGGGAGGGAGATTAGGCTTGAGTTCAGTGTGATTACATATTCAGTTGTGTCCAACTCTTTGCAACCCCATGGATGGTAGCCAGGCTCTGCTGTCCATGGAATTTTCCAGTCAAGAATACTTGAGTGGGTTGCCATTTCCTACTCCTGGGATCTTCCTGATCCAGGAATCAAGCCTGCATTTCCTGCATTGGCAGGCAGATTCTGTATCACTGCACTACCTGGAAAACCTGAGATCAGTAGGCAGGTTTAAGACACCCAAAAGCCAGGGAAGCGGGGTCTGGGAGGCAGACTGTTCCAACCCAGTGGTCCCTCATGTTCAGAGCCTTCATGCACTTGATCTCAGCATGGAATTTGCAGCTATCTGTGTTCATTTACCTACAACAAATAGATTATCAGAGCTGGGGTCTTCCCCTAGACTTGGATGAGGATACCAGAGTCAGTTCACAGTAGTAGGTTATTCAACATAAAAGATATTCAGTTGAACATGAAATCCTAATAGGAAACTCTAGGGCAGTGGTTCCCAACCTTTTTGGCACTAGGGACTGGTATCATGGAAGATAACTTTTGTATTTTATTTCTATTATTATTACATTGTGATATGTAATGAAATAATTATACAAATCACCATAATGCAGAATCAGTGGGGGTCATGGGTTTGTTTTTCTGCAACTATAAAGTTCTATATGGGGGTGATGGGAGACAGTGACACACGAAGTGCATTGCTTGTTTCATCTACTTTATCACCTTGTTTTGATTGGTGTCACTAGAGAAAATCCTGCTACACATAGATAGGATGTTGGAAATGGAATCAGGCTTTTCAGGGCTTTTTTGGCAATCTCAAGATATTCCTCTTTGACTTGACTCCAGAACGTATGGAGATTTGAAGTTGTCTCAAATATACTTTAAAGGCCACCATCATTTGCAATCTTAAGCAGTTGACCTCTTCTAACACAAAGTTGATTCACCTGGTATATTCACAAATGGGTCACAGATTCATTCCTTGACAGTTTGGACGTCTTTTGTGATTGGGAAATAATGCTCAAACTCTTTTGAAAGCTAAGATAGGTGATCGTGAACCAGGTGGAAGAAAGAAGGCTCTTACTCAGTCTCTTTCAAAATCTCTGCTAATGTTTGAAACATTTCAAAAATCCCTATGTTCACTTGTTTCCCTCATAATTCCAGTTTGGGTTTGAATGAAAACATTTTAACTGCTGACTTGAACACAGTTGTCATTCTCCCTTGAAGTGACAAGTTGAGTTCATTAAGCAGGTTGAAAGCAAATTTTGAGACTTATTCTGGGTTACTGAAATGTCTGCCAGTGAAGACTGTTTTCCTAAAAGAAATCTCTGGAGCAGCTCTCATAACTCAGAAACTGGCCAGTGACCAACCTTTAGAAAGCCATCTCGCTTCTTTGTATAAGAGAAGATGTGTGTACTCTGCATCCATCTCCTCACAGAGTTGCACAAACAGACATGAGTTAAGAGCATGCACTTTAATGTGATTGATAATCCTCCAAAACATTGTTAAGTTCAAGTGACAGTTTAGAGTTAGTCAGCATTTCTGTATGGATAACCCAGTACATAGACTCACATTCAGAGGCAATCTCTATGACCCAAGTAGTGAAGGACTAGTGCTGAAGCTGAAACTCCAATACTTTGGTGACCTGATGTGAAGAACTGGCTCATTGGAAAAGACCCTGATCCTGGGAAAGACTGAAGGTGGGAGGAGAGGAGATGACAGAGGATGAGATAGTTGGATGGCATCACCAACTCAATGGACATGAGTTTGAGCAAGCTTCAGAAGTTGGTGATGGACAGGGAGGCCTGGCATGCTGCAGTCCATGGGGTCATAAAGAGTTGGACACAACTAAGCGACTGAGCTGAACTGAACTGAGTGAAACCAGAAGACTGTCCAATCATGGAAGCTGCTCTGTTCATGCATGTCACAGCACAAATTGAATAGTTCTGCACGTGTGGTGTTGGTTGGCCACAAAAGTGCACATAACATATCCTCATGCACATTCTCCTGAAAAAATATATTGCACAAAAACGAGCATTGTTGCCTTGTTGTCAGCATCAGTAGACTCGTCAACCTGGAACATAGTACAGTGACTCCTCTCTAACAATTGTTCCTCAATATCCTCTGCTATTTCATCCATTCATCTAGTTATGGTGCTAGCTGAAAGAGGAACATATGCCATCTTTTGAACTACAGCCTCTCCTAAAAGTTCATGAAAAATGTTCATAGTAGCAGTCAAGATCAACTTTTCACCAATAGTAAAGGGCATCTTAGCTTTCCAGTGCAATTAACTACTAATAATGATGTGCTCAACATTTTTTTTTTTTTGGTTCAAGCTCTTTTTTTCACAGAAATCCCTTGCATTCCTATACACTAATAATGAGAAAATAGAAAGAGAAATTAAGGAAACAATTCCATTCACCATTGCAACGGAAAGAATAAAATACTTAGGAATATATCTACCTAAAGAAACTAAAGACCTATATACAGAAAACTATAAAACACTGGTGAAAGAAATCAAAGAGGACACTAATAGATGGAGAAATATACCATGTTCATGGATCGGAAGAATCAATATAGTGAAAATGAGTATACTACGCAAAGCAATCTATAGATTCAATGCAATCCCTATCAAGCTACCAACGGTATTTTTCACTGAGCTATAACAAATAATTTCACAATTTTTATGGACATACAAAAAAAACTCGAATAGCCAAAGCAGTATTAAGAAAGAAGAATGGAACTAGAGGAATCAACCTGCCTGACTTCAGGCTCTACTACAAAGCCACAGTCATCAAGACACTATGGTACTGGCACAAAGACAGAAATATAGATCAATGGAACAAAATAGAAAGCCCAGAGATAAATCTATGCACCTATGGACACCTTATCTTTGACAAAGGAGGCAAGAATATACAATGGAGAAAAGACAATCTCTTTAACAAGTGGTGCTGGGAAAACTGGTCAACCACTTGTAAAAGAATGAAACTAGAACACTTTCTAACACCATACACAAAAATAAACTCAAAATGGGTTAAAGATCTAAACATAAGACCAGAAACTATAAAACTCCTAGAGGAGAACATAGGCAAAACACTCTCTGACATACATCACAGCAGGATCCTCTATGACCCACCTCCCAGAATATTGGAAATAAAAGCAAAAATAAACAAATGGGACCTAATTAAAATTAAAAGCTTCTGCACAACAAAGGAAACTATAAGCAAGGTGAAAAGACAGCCTTCAGAATGGGAAAAAATAATAGCAAATGAAGCAACTGACAACTAACCTCAAAAATATACAAGCAACTCCTACAGCTCAATTCCAGAAAAATAAATGACCCAATCAAAAACTGGGCCAAAGAACTAAACAGACATTTCTCCCAAAGAAGACATACAGATGGCTAACAAATACATGAAAAGATGTTCAACATCACTCATTATCAGAGAAATGCAAATCAAAACCACTATGAGGTACCATTTCACACCAGTCAGAATGGCTGCGATCCAAAAGTCTACAAGCAATAAATGCTGGAGAGGGTGTGGAGAAAAGGGAACCCTCTTACACTGTTGGTGGGAATGCAAACTAGTACAGCCACTATGGAGAACAGTGTGGAGATTCCTTAAAAAACTGGAAATAGAACTGCCTTATGACCCAGCAATCCCACTACTGGGCATACACACTGAGGAAACCAGAAGGGAAAGAGACACGTGTACCCCAATGTTCATCACAGCACTGTTTATAACAGCCAGGACATGGAAGCAACCTAGATGTCCAAGAGCAGATGAATGGATAAGAAAGCTGTGGTACATATACACAATGGAGTATTACTCAGCCTTTAAAAAGAATACATTTGAATCAGTTCTAATGAGGTGGATGAAACTAGAGCCTATTATACAGCGTGAAGTAAGCCAGAAAGAAAAACACCAATACAGTATACTAATGCGTATATATGGAATTTAGAAAGACGGTAACAATAACCCTGTATGCGAGACAGCAAAAGAGACACTGATGTATAGAACAGTCTGTTGGACTCTGTGGGAGAGGGTGAGGGTGGGATGATTTGGGAGAATGACATTGAAACATGTATAATATCATACGTGAAATGAATCGCCAGTCCAGGTTCGGTACACGATACAGGATGCTTGGGGCTGGTGCACTGGGATGACCCAGAGGGATGGGATGGGGAAGGAGGTGGGAGGGGGTTCAGGATGGGGAACAGGTGTACACCTGTGGTGGATTCATGTTGATGTATGGCAAAACCAATACAATATTGTAAAGTAATTAATCTCCAATTAAAATAAATAATTTTTTTAAAAAGCTTTTTTTGCCATCACCAGATTGATACATTTAATAAACATCTCCATAAAATGTATAATTTTTACTTTATAACAGCTACCCCTAACATCAAGTTAATTTTTTTTTTAATTTTTTAATTGAGGGATAATTGCTTTAGAGAAATTTGTGGTTTTCTGTCATACATCAACAAGAGTCAGCCATGGGTGCATCCATGTACCTCCCGGACCTCCCTTCCATCCCTCTCTCTCATCTCCCTCCCCATCCCACCCTTCAGCCTGTCGCAGAGCCCTTGTTTGAGCTCCCTGAGTCATACAGCAAATTCTGATTGGTTATCTACTTTACATATGGTATTGTAAATTTCTATATTATATTCTCCATACATCTTCCCTTCTCCCTGCTCTCCTCCTCCCTATGTCCATAGGTCTGTTCTCTATGTCTGTTTTTCTACTGCTGCCCTGAAAATAAATTCATCAGTGCTATCTTTTTAGATTTCATATATATCAGTAAATGTCAGTAAATGATATTTATATTTCCCTTTCTGACTTACTTCACTCTGTATAATAGGCTCTAGGTTCATCCACTTCATTAGAACAGATTTAAATGTGTTCTTTTCATGGTTTAGTAGTATTCCATTGTATATATGTACCACATCTTCTTTATCCATTCATCTGTCAGTGGACATCTAGTTGCTTCCTTGTTGTAACTATTGTAAATAGTGCTGCAATGAATAGTGGGGTACACCTGTCTTTTTCAATTTTGATTTCCTCAGGGTATATGACTAGGAGTGGGATTGCTGGGTCACATGGTAGTCTTATTCCTAGCTTTTTTTTTTTTTTTCCTTGCCAGCATTTGTTATCTCTTTTATTTTTTTTCTTTTTATTTTTTTTTCTTGAAAGATAAGTGCTTTACAGAATTTTTTTGTTTTCTGTCAAACCTCAACATGAATCAGCCATAGGTATACATATATCCCCTCCCTTTTGAACCTCCCTCCCATCTCCTTCCCCATCCCACCCCTCTAGGTTGATGCAGAGCCCCTGTTTGAGTTTCCTGAGCCATACAGCAAATTCCTGTTGGCTATCTATTTTACATATGGTAATGTAAGTTTCCATGTTATTCCCAGCTTTTTAAGGAATCTCCATACCATCTTCCATAGTATCAGTTTACATACCCACCAGCAATGCAAGAGTGTTCCCTTCTCTCCACACCCTCTCCAGCATTTATTGTTTGTAGACTTTTTGATGGCCATTCTGACTGATGTGAGGTGGTATCTCGCTATAGTTTTGATTTTCATTTCTCTAATAATGAGTGATGTTGAGCATCTTTTCATGTGCTTGTTAGCCATCTGTATGTCTTCTTTAGATAAATGTCTCTTCAGGTCCCTTTCCCACTTTTTGATCGGGTTGTTTGCTTTTCTGGTATTGAGTTATATGAGTTCCTTATATATTTTGGAAATTAATTCTTAGTCAGTTGTTTCCTTTGCTATTATTTTCTCCCATTCTGAGTGTTGTCTTATCACCTTGTTTGTAGTTTCCTTTGCTGTGCAAAAGCTTTTAAGTTTAATTAGGTCCCACTTGTTTATTTTTGCTTTTATGTCCATTACTTTCAGAGGTGGGTCATAGAAGATCCTGTTTGATTTGTGAGTGCAGACACATTTGATGAAGTGGATGTTGTTCAGTCACTCAGCCATGTCCAACTCTGTGACCCCATGGACTGCAGCATGCCAGACTTCCCTGTACTTCACTGTCTCCCACAGCTTGCTCAAATTCATGTCCATTGAGTCAATGATGCCATCCAATCATCTCATCCTCTGCCCCCCACCTTCTCCTCATGCCCTCAATCTTTCCCAGCATCAGGGTATTTTCCAATGAGTCAGCTCTTCACATCAGGTGGTCAAAGTACTGCAGCTTCAGCTTTGGCCTTGGTCCTTCCAATGAATATTCAGGGTTGACTTCCTTTATTTTGACTGGTTTGCTCTCTTGATCTCTCAAGAGTTTTCTCCAGCAACACAGTTTGAAAGGATCAGTTCTTCAGTGCTTAGCCTTCTTTGTGGTCCAACTCTCACATCTGTACATGACTACTAAAAAAACTACAGCTTTAACTATGTAGACCTTTGTCAACAAAGTGATGTCTCTGCTTTTTAATATGCTGTCTAGGTTTCACATAGCTTTACTTCCAAGGAGCAAGCATCTTTTAATTTCATAGCTGCAGTCATCATTCCCAGTGATTTTGGAGCCCAAGAAAATAAAGTCTGTCACTGTTTCCAATGAATAGTGGGGTACACCTATCTGCCATGAAGTTATGGGACCAGATTCCATGACCTTAGTTTTTTTAATGTTGAGTTTTAAGCCAGCTTTTTCACTTTCCTCTTTCACTTTCATCAAGAGGCTCTTTAGTTCCTCTTCACTTTCTACCATTAGGGTGATGTCATCTGCATATTTGAAATTATTGATATTCCTCCTGGCAATCTTGGTTCCAGCTTGTGATTCATTCAGCCTGGCATTTCACATGATGTACACTGCATATAGTTTAAATAAGCAGAGTGACAATATACAGCCTTGACATACTTCTTTCCCAATTTTGAACCAGTCCATTGTTGCATGCCCGGTTCTAACTGTTGCTTCTTGACCTGCATATAGATTTCTCAGGAGGCAGGTAAAGTGGTCTAGTATTCCCATCTCTTTAAGAATTTTCCACAATTTGTTGTGCTCCTCACATAAGTGGTGGCCTTCAATAATTACTTCTGTTCTTCATGTTCATGTTTTTTTTTTTTTTTCGTTTGAAAAACTCCAAAGGCTTGTCTTTTAATGCAGGGTGCTTGGTCTCCACATGGTGAAGCAGTTTTGAAGGTTTCATGGCTTTATTTGATAGTCAGTCAACCACATATTATATATATAAGCAGGCTTGGAGAATGTGAATCACTTATTGCAAGGAACCCATAATTTAGGTAGGACTCTTTGTATTTTCTTTTAAAAGCAGCTTTCTTTTTGTTGGCAGTCTTAGAGTCTTCTGCTGTCTCATCCCTGGGCCTTTCCCCCTTTTTCAAAGAAGCTCCCAGTAATGTTTGTTTTATACTCATTTTGGTTAGGGTTAGCTTGTGAGCTTATCAAAACTGTGACTGAGACAAATGCACAGTGTGGGAAAGATGCATAGATGGAAGTGGTAAATAAAATAATGGGCAAGCCATTTTCAGACTAAAATAAGTGTTGGATTCTGACCTAAAGCCTGCCACCAGATTCGACTGTACAATAGAAGTACATCAACTCACTTGCCACTATACAGCCCTTCACCAGATGCAGCTTAACTGTCACTTCCCACTCAATGATAGAGTTTTGATATGAGTCTAAGTAACTGATTTACTGTGGTGTCTAAGCAGTCAAACCTCTCTGCTAATGATAATCTGTATTTGCAGTCACTTCCGAATCCTAGCATCACCACCTCAGCTCCACCAGAGATCATCAGGCATTAGATTCTCATAAGGAGCATGTAACCTAGATCCCTCACATGGGCAGTTCACAGTAGAATTTGCACTCCTATGAGAATCTAATGCAGCCACTGATATGACAGAAGGTAGAGCTCAAGCAGTAATATGAGGGATGAGGAGCAGCTATAAATACAAATGAAGCTTCACTCGCTGGCCTGCTACTCACCTCCTGTTCCAAAGTCTGATTCCTAATGGTACCAGTCCATGGTCCAGGGTTTGGTATCCCACCCTTAAGTAGGACAGCCCCCACTTAAGGGATTTATTTTCCAGTACAGGAAATTCTCAAAATCCCACATGCGTTTTACAGCCCATACTAAACTCACTTCCTACTTTACTAATTTCTTTACAGCAGGCTTCCACATATTGAGTATGGCATTTTTTGTCTTGAATTATTAAAGTACTGAGTTTACAAAAACTCAATTATTTAACATTTACAGCTACATAAGAGCTAGGTCCCATTATTATTCTCATTTTACAATTGAATAAATAGGCACAGGGAAGTTAAGTAACTTGCCCAAGTTCTGCAGCTACCAAAGTCATGCTGCTATGTCCACTGGCTTGTTTTATTTCATTTTTAATACTGAACCATGGAGATGCCCTATAAAATAGCAATTATATTTATCTATAAGCCACAGACTCAAGAATATAGTGCACAGATAAGACAAAAAAAAAGAAAAAGAACAAAATATATGGGTTTTCCAGCGTCCTGAAAAGCTGAAAGTGGACATATAATAATATGCCCAAGTCTTTAAAACACTGGAGACCCCAGGATGGGGACATGGCCTTGTTGCTCCTGAGGCTGGTTGGAAAATTCGGAAGGACCTGAATGCTATGAACAGTTCCTATTTGGGACACAGTTTGTTTGCAGCAAGTTTCCCCAGAGCAGCATATAGGTCACATGTGTTAAAAGAGCTTGGTGTTGAGAGCAATGCACTTGGCCTATGGCAGGGTCCTCCAAGTTTGGCATGAAGAGAAGGAACTTGGGATAGAAAGATCAACTACAGTGCGTGCACCCCTGCACTGAGTGGTCGCTTAGTTTCTGATGCAATTCCAAGTCCTTAGAAACAATTTGTCTTTAAAATGATGAGGAGTGATCTTTTCCCAAAAATTGATAGCCCACCAGAGATGTCATAATGAAGGTTAAAAGAAAAGCAAATACCTTAGGTCCCCAGTTAGAACCTTTTTACTCTTGTTTGACATACAAGTCTAACAAACATAAAAGAGAGAAGAAATAGAGCATATGCAAGGCCACACACAGCAAGAGAAAGGATCCCTGAACCCTGACAAGCAGGGAGTAAGAACTCAAAGACTATAATTCAGCTTTGTTGTTATTCAGTCACTAAGTCATGTTTGACTCTTTGTGACCTCATGATCTGCAGCATGTCAAGCTTCCCTATCTTTCACTATCTCCCAGAGTTTGCTCAAGTTCATGTCCATGAGTCATTGATGCCATCCAACTACCTCATCCTCTATCTCCCCGTTCTCCTCTTGCCCTCAGTCTTCCCCAGGATCAGGGTCTTTTCCAAGTTGGCTGTTCCTATCAGGTGGCCAAAGTAATGACACTTCCACTTCAACATCAGTGCTTCCAATGAGTATTAGGGTTGATTTCCTTTAAGGTTGACTGGCTTCAACTCCTTGCAGTCCAAAGGATTTTCAAGAGTCATGTTCAGCACCACAATTCGAAAGCATCAATTCTTTGGTGCTCAGCCTTCTTTATAGTCCAACTCCACACAGTTGACTATTGGAAAAGACATAGCTTTGACTACGTCTTTGTCAGCAAAGTGATGTTTCTGCTTTTTAATACACTGTCTAGTTTGTCATAGCTTTTCTTCCAAGGAACAAATGCCTTTTAATTTCACGGGTGCAGTCACCATCTGCAGTGATTTTTTAGAGCCCAAGAAAATAAATTCTGTCAACATTTCCACTTTTTTCCCATCAATTGCCATGACATTATGGGACCAAATGCCATGATCTTGGTTCTTTGAATGTTGAGGTTTTTTTTTGTTTGTTTGTTTTAATTTTATTTTATTTTTAAACTTTACAATATTGTATTGGTTTTGCCATATATCAAAATGAATCTGCCACAGGTATACATGTGTTCCCCATCCTGAACCCTCCTCCCTCCTCCCTCCCCATACCATCCCTCTAGGTCGTCCCAGTGCACCAGCCCCAAGCATCCAGTATCGTGTACCGAACCTGGACTGGCCATTCATTCCATATATGATATTATACGTATTTCAATGCCATTCTCCCAAATCATCCCACCCTCTCCCTCTCCCACAGAGTCCAAAGGACTGTTCTATACATCAGTGTCTCTTTTGCTGTCTCGTATATAGGGTTATTATTACCATCTTTCTAAATTCCATATATATGCATTAGTATACTGTATTGGTGTTTTTCTTTCTGGCTTACTTCACTCTGTATAATAGGCTCCAGTTTCATCTACCTCATTAGAACTGATTCAAATGTATTCTTTTTAATGGCTAAGTAATACTCCATTGTGTATATCTACCACAGCTTTCTTATCCATTCATCTGCTCTTGGACATCTAGGTTGCTTCCATGTCCTGGCTATTATAAACAGTGCTGTGATGAATATTGGGGTACACGTGTCTCTTTCCCTTCTGGTTTCCTCAGTGTGTATGCCCAGTAGTGGGATTGCTGGGTCATAAGGCAGTTCTATTTCCAGTTTTTTAAGGAATCTCCACACTGTTCTCCATAGTGGCTGTACTAGTTTGCATTCCCACCAGCAGTGTAAGAGGGTTCCCTTTTCTCCACACCCTCTCCAGCCTGTAGACTGTAGACTTTATTGCCTGTAGACTTTTGGATCGCAGCCATTCTGACTGGCATGAAATGGTACCTCATAGTGGTTTTGATTTGCATTTCTCTGATAATGAGTGATATTGAGCATCTTTTCATGTATATGTTAGCCATCTGTATGTCTTCTTTGGAGAAATGTCTATTTAGTTCTTTGGCCCATTTTTTGATTGGGTCATTTATTTTTCTGAAATTGAGCTGTAGGAGTTGCTTGTATATTTTTGAGATTAGTTGTTTGTCAGTTGCTTCATTTGCTATTATTTTCTCCCATTCTGAATGCTATCTTTTCACCTTGCTTATAGTTTCCTTTGTTGTGCAGAAGCTTTTAAGTTTAATTAGGTCCCATTTGTTTATTTTTGCTTTTATTTCCAATATTCTGGGAGGTGAGTCATAGAGGATCCTGCTGTGATGTATGTCGGAGAGTGTTTTGCCTATGTTCTCCTCTAGGAGTTTTATAGTTTCTGGTCTTACATTTAGATCTTTAATCCATTTTGAGTTTATTTTTGTGTATGGTGTTAGGAAGTGCTCTAGTTTCATTCTTTTACAAGTGGTTGACCAGATTTCCCAGCACCACTTGTTAAAGAGATTGTCTTTAATCCATTGTATATTCTTGCCTTCTTTGTCAAAGATAAGATGTCCATACGTGCATGGATTTATCTCTGGGCTTTCTATTTTGTTCCATTGATCTATATTTCTGTCTTTGGGCCAGTACCACACTGTCTTGATGACTGTGGCTTTGTAGTAGAGCCTGAAGTCAGGCAGGTTGATTCCTCCAGTTCCATTCTTCTTTCTAAAGATAGCTTTGGCTATTCGAGGTTTTTTGTATTTCCATAAAAATTGTGAAATTATTTGTTCTAGCTCTGTGAAGAATACCGTTGGTAGCTTGATAGGGATTGCATTGAATCTATAAATTGCTTTCGTTAGTATACTCATTTTCACTATATTGATTCTTCCAATCCATGAACATGGTATATTTCTCCATCTATTAGTGTCCTCTTTGATTTCTTTCACCAGTGTTTTATAGTTTTCTATATATAGGTCCTTAGTTTCTTTCGGTAGATATATTCCTAAGTATTTTATTCTTTCCGTTGCAATGGTGAATGGGATTGTTTCCTTAATATCTCTTTCTGTTTTCTCATTATTAGTGTATAGGAATGCAAGGGATTTCTGTGTGTTGATTTTATATCCTGCAACTTTACTATAATCATTGATTAGTTCTAGTAATTTTCTGGTGGAGTCTTTAGGGTTTTCTATGTAGAGGATCATGTCACCTGCAAACAGTGACAGTTTTACTTCTTCTTTTCCAATTTGGATTCCTTTTATTTCTTTTTCTGCTCTGATTGCTGTGGCCAAAACTTCCAAAACTATGTTGAATAGTAATGGTGAAAGGGGGCACCCTTGTCTTGTTCCTGACTTTAGAGGAAATGCTTTCAATTTTTCACCATTGAGGATAATGTTTGCTGTGGGTTTGTCATATATAGCTTTTATTATGTTGAGGTATGTTCCTTCTATTCCTGCTTTCTGGAGAGTTTTTATCATAAATGGGTATTGAATTTTGTCAAAGGCTTTCTCTGCATCTATTGAGATAATCATATGGTTTTTATTTTTCAATTTGTTAATGTGGTGTATTACATTGATTGATTTGCGGATATTGAAGAATCCTTGCATCCCTGGGATAAAGCCCACTTGGTCATGGTGTGTGATCTTTTTAATGTGTTGTTGGATTCTGATTGCTAGAATTTTGTTAAGGATTTTTGCATCTATGTTCATCAGTGATATTGGCCTGTAGTTTTCTTTTTTTGTGGGATCTTTGTCAGGTTTTGGTATTAGGGTGATGGTGGCCTCATAGAATGAGTTTGGAAGTTTACCTTCCTCTGCAATTTTCTGGAAGAGTTTGAGCAGGATAGGTGTTAGCTCTTCTCTAAATTTTTGGTAGAATTCAGCTGTGAAGCCGTCTGGACCTGGGCTTTTGTTTGCTGGAAGATTTTTGATTACAGTTTCAATTTCCATGCTTGTGATGGGTCTGTTAAGATTTTCTATTTCTTCTTGGTCCAGTTTTGGAAAGTTGTACTTTTCTAAGAATTTGTCCATTTCTTCCACATTGTCAATTTTATTGGCATATAATTGTTGATAGTAGTCTCTTATGATCCTTTGTATTTCTGTGTTGTCTGTTGTGATCTCTCCATTTTCGTTTCTAATTTTATTGATTTGATTTTTCTCCCTTTGTTTCTTGATGAGTCTGGCTAATGGTTTGTCAATTTTATTTATCCTTTCAAAGAACCAGCTTTTGGCTTTGTTGATTTTTGCTATGGTCTCTTTTGTTTCTTTTGCATTTATTTCTGCCCTAATTTTTAAGATTTCTTTCCTTCTACTAACCCTGGGGTTCTTCATTTCTTCCTTTTCTAGTTGCTTTAGGTATAGAGTTAGGTTATTTATTTGACTTTTTTCTTGCTTCTTGAGGTATGCCTGTATTGCTATGAACTTTCCCCTTAGGACTGCTTTTACAGTGTCCCACAGGTTTTGGGTGGTTGTGTTTTCATTTTCATTCATTTCTATGCAAATTTTGATTTCTTTTTTGATTTCTTCTGTGATTTGTTGGTTATTCAGCAGTATGTTGTTCAGCCTCCATATGTTGGAATTTTTAATAATTTTTCTCCTGTAATTGAGATCTAATCTTACTGCATTGTGGTCAGAAAAGATGCTTGGAATGATTTCAATTTTTTTGAATTTACCAAGGCTAGATTTATGGCCCAGGATGTGGGCCAGGATCTATCCTGGAGAAGGTTCCATGTGCACTTGAGAAAAAGGTGAAATTCATTGTTTTGGGATGAAACGTCCTATAGATATCAATTAGGTCTAACTGGTCTATTGTATCATTTAACGTTTTTGTTTCCTTGTTAATTTTCTGTTTAGTTGATCTATCCATAAGTGTGAGTGGGGTATTAAAGTCTCCCACTATTATTGTGTTATTGTTAATTTCTCCTTTCGTACTTGTTAGCATTTTTCTTACATATTGCAGTGCTCCCGTGTTGGGTGCATATATATTTATAATTGTTATATCTTCCTCTTGGATTGATCCTTTGATTATTATATAGTGACCGTCTTTGTCTCTTTTCACAGCCTTTGTTTTAAAGTCTATTTTATCTGATATGAGTATTGCTACTCCTGCTTTCTTTTGGTCCCTATTTGCATGGAAAATCTTTTTCCAGCCCTTCACTTTCAGTCTGTGTGTGTCCCCTGTTTTGAGGTGGGTCTCTTGTAGACAGCATATGTAGGGGTCTTGTTTTTGTATCCATTCAGCCAGTCTTTGTCTTTTGGTTGGGGCATTCAACCCATTTATGTTTAAGGTAATTATTGATAAATATGATCCCGTTGCCATTTACTTTATTGTTTGGGGTTTGAATTTATATACCGTTTTTGTGTTTCCTGTCTAGAGAATATCCTTTAGTATTTGTTGGAGAGCTGGTTTGGTGGTGCTGAATTCTCTCAGCTTTTGCTTGTCCGAGAAGCTTTTGATTTCTCCTTCATATTTGAATGAGATCCTTGCTGGGTACAATAATCTGGGCTGTAGGTTATTTTCTTTAATCAACTTTAAGTATGTCTTGCCATTCCCTCCTGGCTTGAAGAGTTTCTATTGAAAGATTAGCTGTTATCCTTATGGGAATTCCCTTGTGTGTTATTTGTTGTTTTTCCCTTGCTGCTTTTAATATTTTTTCTTTGTGTTTGATCTTTGTTAATTTGATTAATATGTGTCTTGGGGTGTTTCACCTTGGGTTTATCCTCTTTGGGACTCTCTGCATTTCTTGGACTTGAATGATTATTTCCTTCCCCATTTTACAGAAGTTTTCAACTATTATCTCCTCAAGTATTTTCTCATAGTCTTTCTTTTTGTCTTCTTCTTCTGGGACCCCTATGATTCGAATGTTGTAGCATATAATATTGTCCTGGAGGTCTCTGAAATTGTCCTCATTTCTTTTAATTCGTTTTTCTTTTTTCCTCTCTGATTCATTTATTTCTACCATTCTATCTTCTAATTCACTAATCCTATCTTCTGCCTCTGTTATTCCACTATTTGTTGCCTCCAGAGTGTTTTTGATTTCATTTATTGCATTATTCATTATATATTTACTCTTTTTTATTTCTTCTAGGTCCTTGTTAAACCTTTCTTGCATCTTCTCAATCCTTGTCTCCAGGCTATTTATCTGTGATTCCATTTTGATTTCAAGATTTTGGATCAATTTCACTATCATTATTTGGAATTCTTTATCAGGTCGATTCCCTATCTCTTCCTCTTGTTTGGTTTGGTGGGCATTTATCCTGTTCCTTTATCTGCTGGGTATTCTTCTGTCTCTTCATCTTGTTTAAATTGCTGAGTTTGGGGTGTCCTTTCTGTATTCTGGCAGTTTGTGGAGTTCCCTTTATTGTGGCATTTCCTCACTGTGTGTGGGTTTGTCCAGGTGGTTTGTCAAGGTTTCTTGGTTAGGGAAGCTTGTGTCAGTGTTCTGTTGGGTGGAGCTGGATTTCTTCTCTCTGGAGTGCAATGAAGTGTCCAGTAGTGAGTTATGAGATGTCTATGGTTTGGGGGTGACTTTGGGCAGCCTGTGTATTGAAGCTGAGGGCTGTGTTCCTGTGTTGCTGGAGAATTTGCTTGGTATGTCTTGCCCTGGAACTTGTTGGCTCTTGTGTGGTGCTTGGTTTCAGTGTATGTATGGAGGCGTTTGATGAGCTCCTGTCAATTAATGATCCCTGGAGTCAGGAGTTCCCTGGAGTCAGGGTTTGGACTTAAGCCTACTGCTTCCAGTTATCAGTCTTATTTTTACAGAAGTTTCAAAACTTCTCCTTCTATACAGCATCATTGATATAACATCTACATTAAAGATTAAAAGTTTCTCCACCGTGAGGGTCACCCAGAGAGGTTCACAGCGTTACATGGAGAAGAGAAGAGGGAGGAGGGAGTTAGAGGTGACCTGAATGAGATGAGGTGGAATCAATAGAGGAGAGAGTGGGCTAGCCAGTAATCACTTCCTTATGTGCACTCCACAACTGGACTGTTCAGAGATGTTCACGGAGTTATACAGAGAAGAGAATGAGGAGGAAGGAGACAGAGGTGGCCAGGAGGATAAAAGGGGGAAATGAAAAGGAGGGAGACAGATCCAGCCAGTTATCAGTTCCCTAAGTTTTCTCCACCGTCTGGAACACACAGAAATTCACAGAGTTGGGTAGAGTAGAGAGGGGTTAGGGAGGAGACACAGGTGACCCGGTGGAGAAAAAGGAGAGTCCAAAGGGAGAGAGAGCAGTCAAGCCAGTAATCTTGCTCCCTAGTGAAAAGTGGGTACTGAAGATTTGGGTTCTTAAAGGTACAAAATTTGTAACAAATACATAAAAGCAAAAATTAAAAATCTAGAGTAGAGTTTGGAATTTCAAAAATACAATGTTAAAGAAAAGAAAAAGGAAAAGAAAGAGAGAAAAAACAAACAAACAAACAAACAAAGTAGCAAAAATTATAAAGAAAATATAGGTACAAAATTGGTAACAAATACCAAAAAGCATAAATTAAAAATCTAGAGTAGAGTTTGGAATTTCAGGTATACAATGTTATATAAAAGAAGAAGAGAAAGAAAGAAAAAAAAAAGTCACAAAAATTATTTAAAAAAGAGATACAAAATTGATAACAAATACCAAAAAGCTAAAATTAAAAATCTAGAGTAGAGATTGGAATTTCAAAAATACAATTGTTAAAGAAAAGAAGAAAAGAAAAAAAAAGGTCACAAAAATTATAAAAAATATATATATGAAGTTTCCTTTAAAAAAAAAAATAGGGTCCTTTTTTTTTTTTTTGCAAAGTAATAGTAGGTTATAAAAGTGAAAATTAAAGGAATAATAGAGGACTTAAAAATTTTTTTAAATTAAAAAAAAAGAAAGAAAGAATGATAGTAAAAATATATCTAGGACTTTCTCTGGTTTTGTTGTGAGTATTGTGGGTTCAGTTCATTTTTGGCTAGTTCCTTGGTCCGACTTATATTTCTCAAGATCTATAGGCCCCTTCCTGTGTAGTCGGTACTAACCACAGGGTTTAATCTATTGCCTGTAGCTTCCAAGGCGGTTCCCTCTGTTATAGCTCCTTCTGTTTGCTGGTCTCTTCAGTGTCTGGTTTCCGCCCTGACACAAAGGGGATGATGGTGGACACTTTTTTTTTTTTTTTTTTTTTTTAAGGCTCACTTGTTCAGTCACACTGTGGGGAGGGAGGGACGCTGCAAACAAATAACACTGGCGTGTGCTGGTAGTGCCTCAGCCACACTGGGTCTGCTCCTGCTCACAGCACGTGTAGCCTCCCTGCCCACACTGCTCCAGCCCTAGGTTGCTCCGCCGGGAACCATCTGTGGCCGGCCCTGGGCTGCTTGCACCTCCCGGGTCCAAGCCGCTCAGGTTCAGGCACTCGGGTAGTCCTCAGAGGCGCAGACTTGGTTGGGCCTGCGTTTTGTGCCCTTCCCAGGTCTGAGCAGCTCAGGTGATGAGGTGTTTGGCGAGCGCGATTGCTGCAACTTATCACCTCCCTGCTGCTCGGTTATCTAGGTGTACAACCGGCACACCTTCTCAGGCGGATGTTGACCGTCCAGAACCCCAAGAAGTTTTAGTTAGCAAAAAAGCCTGCTTACAGTTTTATAGATAATGTCTCTCTGGGGCTGCAATTGCCCACTTCCAGCTCTGGCTGCCTGTCACCGGAGAGGGATGGCCTGCAGCCAGCTGTCTCTGTTCAGTCCTTTGTTCTGTGCACGGGCCTGGCGGTGTCTTAGGTTAGGGCTGGCTTTTCCCGTGGTACATATCCCACAGTCTGGTTTGCTAGCCCAAATTATTTCGCTCAGATAGCACTCGGGGTATTCAGGCCAGATCCTTACTGCAAGCGATGTAGCCCGCGCAGTGCCTCCCTGCCCAGCCCCCACTGCTAGTGACGTGTGCGGGCGTCTGCGCTGCTTTTCCACTGGGGGAGTTACCGTAGGGCTCGCAATCTGCAGGTTTTAATTGTTTATTTATTTTTCCTCCCTGTTATGTTGCCCTCTGTGCTTCCAAGGCTCGGCACAGATTCAGCAGTGAGGTTTCCTGGTGTTTGGAAACTTCTCTCTTTTTAAGACTCCCTTCCCAGGATGGAACTCTGTCCCTCCCTCTTTTGTCTCTTTTTTTGTCTTTTATATTTTTTCCTACCTCCTTTCAAAGACTTGGGTTGCTTTTCTGGGTGCCTGATGTCCTCTGCCGGCATTCAGAAGTTGTTTTGTGGAATTTACTCAGCGTTTAAATGTTCTTTTGATGAATTTGTGGGGGAGAAAGTGTTCTCCCCATCCTATTCCTCCACCATCTTAGCTCCTCCCCGAATGTTGAGTTTTAAGGCAGCTTTTCCACTCTCTTCTTTCACCCTCTCCAAGATGCTCTTCATTTTCTGCCATTTTCTGCCATTAGAGTGGTATTATCTGCATGTTTGAGGTTGCTGATATTTCTCCCAGCAATCTTGATTCCAGCTTATGATTCATCCAGCCTGACATTTCACATGATGTTCCCTGCACATTAGTTCAATAAGCAGGGTAACAATATACAGCCTTGACGTACTCCTTTCCCAATTTTAAACCAGTCTGTTGTTCCATGTCTGGTTCTAACTGTTGCTTCTTGATCTGCATACAGGTTTCTCAGGAGGCAGGTAAGGGGGTCTGTTTTTCCCATCTCTTTAAGCATTTTCCACAGTTTGTTGTGATCCACAGAGTCAAAGGCTTTAGCATAGTCAATGAAGCAGAATTAGATGTTTTTTTGGAATTCTCTTGCTTTTTCTATGATCTAATGGATGTTGGCATTTAGATCTCTTGTTCCTCTGCCTTTTCTAAATCCAGCTTGTGCATCTGGATGTTCTCAGTTCAAGTATTGTCGAAGCCTAGCTTGAAGGATTTTGAGCATTACCTTGCTAGTATGTGAAATGAGCACAATTGCATGGCAGTTTAAACATTCTTTGGCATTTCCTTTCTTTGGAATTGGAATGAAAACTGACCTTTTCCAGTCCCATGGCCACTGCTGTGTTTTCCAAATTTGCTGATATATTGAGTGGAGCGTTTTAATAGTTTCATCTTCTAGGATTTGAAATAACTCAGCTAGAATTCCATCACTTCCACTAGTTTGTAGTGATGCTTCCTAAGGCCCACTTGACTTTGCACTTCAGGATATCTGGATCTAGGTGAGTGATGACACCATCGTGGTTATCCAGGTCATTAAATTCTTTTTGGTATAGTTCTTTTGTGTATTCTTGCTACCTCTTCTTAATCTCTTCTGCATCTCTCAGGTCCTTGCCATTTCTCTCTTTATTGTGCCCATCTTTGTATGAGATTTTCCCTTGCTATTTCCAATTTTCTTGAAGAGATTTCTAGTCTTTCCCATTCTATTGTTTTCCTCTATTTCTTTGCATTGTTCATTTAAGAAGGATTTCTTATTCCTCCTTGCTTTTCTCCAAAACTCTGCATTTGGTTTGGTATATTTTTTTCCTTTGTTCTTTGTCTTTCACAGCTCTTCTTTTCTCATTTATTTGTAAGGTCCCCTCAGACAACCAATTTACCTTGTTGCATTTCTTTTTTGGGGGGGTGGATGGTTTTGATCAACACTTCCCATACAGTCTTTGTCCATAGTTCTTCAGGCACTCTGTCTACCAGATCTAATCCCTTGAATCTATTTGCCACCTCCACTGTATAATCATAAGAAATTTGATTTAGGTCATATCTGAATGGTCTAGTGTTTTTCCCTACTTTCTTCAGTTTAAGCCTGAATTTTGCAATAAGGAGCTCATGATCTGAGCCACAGTCAGCTCCAGGTCTTGTTTTTGCTTTTAGTCATACTTTTTTATTTTCCATATTTCTGGTGATCTGCTGCCTAGGACTTTGCTGGACCTCCCACTTCAGTTCATTTCAGTTGCTCAGTCGTGTCTGACTCTTTGCGACCCCATGAATCGCAGCACACCAGGCCTCCCTGTCCATCACCAACTCCCGGAGTTCACTCAGACTCATGTCCATCGAGTCTATCTCCATCCAGCTGGATAAGACTATCCAGCCATCTGGACCTCCCAGGGCTAGTCAATTCCTAGAAACAGTAGACAACTCACTTGAGAACATGTCATTCATATCAAACTAATCAACCCAGAACCCAAACCCCAGCTACCTCCTTTATCAAGCTCTCACACTCATGCCACTTTCCATCTGCTCTATTCACCCCAGGGCCAGTTACCAGGCCACAAGGGAGATCTCCTATGCTCCAGAGCCTGCTGAAATTATTCAAACTAGCCAAGCCTAAGCCTATGTACCCTGCCTCGTTTATTCCTTCCCACAGAGACTACGTAAAAGTTCTTGCCCAGGTTTTCCACTTCTGTGTCCTGCCCAACACTCGTGCTTCCCCATGTGGCCCTGCATGACATGACATGCATCCTGTTTCTAGGTGTCTATGAGTTAAAAACTTCTTACTTCATGACCATCATTTCCATTTCCACATGTATTACGACCCCTGATTAAAACAAATATCAGCTACTCTTGAAACATCATATTACATCATAGTATATAACATGAAATTCATAGTGACAACCCTAAGTCATCAAGAAAATGATTAAATCCTGGTAGAATCTAAATGACAAAACACAAATATATATATATATATAATCCATTCTACATAAACAGAATAACATTTCTTTCTGTTTTGTTTTTGGTTTTTTGCTTTGATGCTTTCTTTGTATAAGTGTTACAGACTCATAGGGATTCTCTGGTAGCTCAGATGGTAAAGCGTCTGCCTGCAATGTGGGAGACCCAGGTTCAATCCCTGGGTCGGGAAGATCCCCCTGGAGAAGGAAATGGCAACCCACTCCAGTACTCGTGCCTAAAAAATTCCATGGATGGAGGAGCCTGGTGGGCTATAGTCCATGGGGTCACAAAGAGTCGGACATGACTGAGCGACTTCACTGACTGACTACAGACTCATAGCAAAAATAGAGAGAGAGAAAGAGAGGCAGACAGATAATAGATTGCTAAACAGTAAAGAAAGACATACAGCATGTTAAATGAAAAATAGTAGTTCTCGTCTACCTTCTTACCCCTATTTTTTCCATTAAGAGTGTTTTGTGTATCGTTTCAAGTATTTTCATATGAAGACTCACACATTTCCACTTATTTTTATTTATACCAAATCAGATGGTACTAGACACATTGTTCTGTGACTTTTTTAGTTTACTTTGCATAATTCTTGTTACTCTTTCTTCTTTTTTTAATCTAAGCTGCAAAGATCTACATTTTAGAAAGCGATTTAAAAGTTTTAAAAGTCGTAAAACATATGCAGAGAGCAAGATATTGTACAGCACAGAGTACAGAAAACCTCTTTATTCTTTTCTATGCCAATTTCAGCAGCTGTATATTAAGTGGGGTCTAGCCTTACACTGTCCCATGCAGTAGCCGTTAATCACATGTGACTATTTATACCTAATTAACATTAAATTATATTAAATTTTTAGTTCTTCAGTTGCACTAGCCACATTTCAAGTGTTGAATGGCCACATGCAGCTAGTGGCTGCCATATTAAACAAAGCAGATACAGGAAAAACATTTTCTTTTTTAATTACTTTTATTGAAGTATAGTTGAATTACAATGTTGTGTTAATCACAGGTGTGCTGCAAAGTGACTCTGTTATACATAAACATATACATTCCTTTTCATATTCTTTTCTATTATGATTAATTACAGGACACTGAATACAGTTCCCTGTGCTATCCATAGGATCTTGCTGTTTATCCATTCTATTTATACCAGTCTTCATCTGCAAATCCCAAACTCCCAATCCAACCTTCTCCCACTCCCTTCCCCCTTGGCAATAAGCAGACTATTTTCTATGTCTCTGATTTTGTTTCTGTTTAATAAATAGGTTCTTTTATGTGATATTTTAGATTTCACATGTAAGTGATATCATATGGCATTCATCTTTGTCTTTCTGACTTACTTCACTTAGTATAATAATCTCTAGTTGCAATCTATGTGGCTGCAAGTGACACTAGGTTGTTCTTTTTATGGCTGAGTAGTATTCCATTGTATCTATGTACCATATCTTCTTTATCCATCTGTCAATGGACATTTAGGTTGTTTCCATGTCTTGGCTGTTGTGAATAGTGCTGCTATGAACATAAGGGTGCATGTATCTTTTTGAATTATAGTTTTGTCTGGATATATGCCCAGGAATGAGACTGCTGGATCAAATAGTAATTCTATTTTTCATTTTCTAAGGAACCTCCATACTGTTCTCCACAGTGGCTGCACCAACTTATGTCACTACCAACAATGTAAGATGTAAAATGTCCCCTTTTCTTCTCCACACCCTCTCAAGCACTTGTTATTTGAGGACTTTTTAATGATGGCTATTCTGCCCAACATGAGGTGATACTTCACTGTAGTTTTGATTTGCATTTCTCTAATAAATAATAATTTTGAGCATCTTTTCATATGCCTATTGGTCACTTGCATTTAGAAAGAACATTTACATCATGACAAAAACTTCCATTGGATATCCTTGGCATAACTTTTATGCATTTAGAGAGAGCTATATTATAGAATATTGAAGATAGAAGAGCTGAGAAGCCAAATGAGGCCAGAAAAGCAACTAGTACTAAAGACAGCAGGAAGCTGCTCTGCCCCAAGATAACAGGGATCTTAGGAAAATGTGTTATTTCCAGTACCCTATGACTGAGTGATCTGACAGAAATTGCATCCATGGAGAAGACACAGCCACTCCTAGAGATGCTGCTCAAAGAGTAGAGAAGAGAGAAAAATAGACTTTCCTCCCACCACCTTCCCACCTTCAGTTATTTCCAACTGGCCCCATTCAGCATGAAGCTAGCAGTCAGAGGAGCCTGGGAAAAGCAGCCTATAGGATAAGAGGGGGATATGTACAACATGCAGGGCACATAGAGGGGGGCTAGAGCCTGGTTAATCAGGAGAATGGCAGGCACTCTGAGGAAGCAAAGGCCTCATCGATGGAACTAGGATGGTACCCAGGGAACAGACCCTGAAGGCCCATGGAGGCAGCCTAAACACCTATTGGTGGGTCTTATGAAAAATATCATGATCAGATTTGTATTTTAGGAAGATGATTGGCTAGGCCAGCAATCCTCCAAATGTGGCTTCTGGACCATCAACATCTACATCACCTGGAAACTAATTAGAAATGCACATTCTCAAGTCCCAACCCAGGCCTGGGTCAGAGTTCTGAGGGTGGGGCCCTGAAGGCTGTGCATTAAGGAGTCCTCCAGATGAATGACTCTGACTCCTGCTGGAGTTTGAGAACCCCTGTGCTAGTCTGGAGGTGGAAAGACTAAAGGAGATCTAAGTGAGAGATGATGAGGGTCTGGTTAGGACTGGAACATGGAGAGGGTACTTGAGAGCAATGAGAGGAGGGACTGGCAGGCCTGGTGATGAGGTAGATGTGGCAACAGGGTCAGAGAAATCCATCAGGAACAAGCAGAGGCTGCCCACATGAGGAGGCTCATGGGATACCAGACAGAAGCCTTGTGAACTCAAATACATTTAAGCACTGAACAGCTGCTGAGGCACCATGCCAAGAAACTGCAGAGAAGGCGTAGCCTCTGCCATCCAGAACCTGACAGCTGACACTGATTCTGCAGCTGAACGCTGATGCCTGAACTCCCTCCATTAGATTAAAGAAAGCATCTGCCTTCCCTAAATATGCGGAAGGTCCTCACAGGGCCCCCCACAGAATCTGCATCCTTCCTGAGCACCAGCATCTAGAAGAGGCCCGACACCAACACCACACACCCCGGGAATCCCTCAGGGAAGAATTGCAACTCTCTCTTTTCTTTACCCTAAACAGGGAGTGCAGAGTTTAGACCAGCCCCATCCAACTGAAACGTCAGGAAAAGCCACACAGGTAAGTTTAAATTTTCTAGTAACCTCATTAGAAAAAGTCAAAAGAAACCAGCAAAATTAAGTCTAATAATGTACTTCATCTAAGCCAATACTCAACCTGTAGTCAATATTAACAAACTATTAACAAGATATCTTACATTCTTTTTTCTCATATTAAGTCCTCGAAATTGTATGTGCTGGTCACACTCACAGCACATTCTAGCTTCAACTCCCCCTATTTCTAGTGCTCAGCAGCCACATAGATCTGGTGGCTCCCATGTTGAAAAGTGCAAGTTTAGAAGATAGTAATTGCTTGTTTGGGCTTTCCTGAATAAGTAGAATAAATGTGGGCACTCTTTCCCACAGGTTTGTGACAAGCAGTGATGCCATCTGGTTGCCATTGTTCTGTGGGAAAGGAAATAGGGAACCATTGGAGGTGAGGGAAGGGAAATAAAAAGAATATGAAAATCTAAGTTGAGAGGTAGTGAGAGTATCCCAGAAAGAGAGACAAATGTGGGTAAGAGGGTAAGAGGCCCATTAAAATATGGACCCCAGCCTCCATTGTCCTTTGCATCAAGGAGAATGTACCCCAGCAGCACTGCTGTTTCCACCATGAGAATTTCCCCGATGCTGAGTCTGCATAGTTTACATTTATTTAGCATGGAGTGAGTAATGCAGGTCCAGCTTTTCTGCTTTTATTGTGTGACCTTGTGAAAGTTACTTAATATCTCTGTTCCTCAGTTTCCTTGTCTATAAAATGGAGTTCATAGTAATATCTTCTTTAGAGAACTGTCATGAAAATTCAACAAAACTATGGAAACAAAACTCTTAACATTGTACCAAGCCATGTGGAAAACATTTTTTTAATGTAAACCGTTATGATTGTTTTTGTTAAAATGGAAAAATCTAATTCTTTGATACTTTTCAGTATAGAACAAAATAACCAGAAGTCTTATTATCATTGATAGAATAATTTTTTAATATATATAATTGTTTTTAGTTTTTAAAAGACTCTATTTGAGAACAGAGAGAGAACACAGAGGTTAAGGGGAAGATCTCAGACTGGAGCTCAGGACTCACCACCACCCTTCAATCTCAGATGGGCCGGGCAGGGTGAGAAAACACACAGGTGACACAGCACAACAGATTCCCCATGGAAAGAGTGAGGAAACCAATACCAGCAATCGAAACCTCAGGCTGGGTCTTTGAGGGCTACTCCACTAGGAACTCAGGCAGGAGGCGAAACCACTCAGTGTGCATGGGAACTGGACCCTCGCACCCTGCTCACAGGCAGTGGTTTCCCAGCCTCCTCTCTGCCTAGGCTTGGCTGCTAACTCCTGTCTCCATTCCTCAGGGTAGACCCACACCTGTGGCTTTATTTGTATTGCAGGGTACGCCTATATCCCATCACACAAGCCTCAGGGCTCTATCTAATTAAAAAGCAGTTCCCAGCCCCTTGTAAGGCTGGGAACACCTAGCTTCCCATCCTGCCCAGGAGACATGCCTCAGCCACCACTGTGAGTTTGGCTGTGTGTTTCAGTGCAGCTAGGAAGTGGCTGTGCTGATCATGGTTGACCACACCCTTGCTTAGCAACTCTGTTCCTTCTCAACTCTTACCAACGGAGACTCCAAGGAGACAGTTAGGAAGTGCCATACCTTCTCCATTCCACCATATTGCCCTGATACTAAGAGTTCTAGGGGATGGTGCTGAAGTTAAGGAGAGCAGCTTCAAAAAACTGGAATCAACCTCCCCATACTAGACCATGTATAAACTTGTGAAATTTGCTGCCACATCTTCCCTGGGACTGTAGATAGGAATCTGGCTTCTAGAATGGAGACACTTCCACAGAAAAGGGAGCCAAAGCCCATATCCAAGTCACAGCACCAGAAAAACAGGGTCCTCCCACAAGTTCTCCCTCAGAAGGAACAGAGCTGGGTATTTTGGCTGCCCAATACCACGTTCCCCCAGAGACGTACAACTAACCAACAGAAATCCAAGTACCTTCCAAGCTGAGATCAGACAGAACTAAGCATTGTTTTATTTTACTCTATAATTTTTCTACCACTTGACTTCATTGACTCCAAGTCTTAACAAATCTAGGGGTAGGGACAGAATAAATCCCAGAGAACAGGAGTTTCCTGCAAATTTACCTTCATTTCCTCCTACATGGTCAGCAAAGGCTAATAAATGTGTCCACTGAACAGAAATTCAACATAGCAAAACAAGTAGGTTTAACAACAAAGCACCAGAATGGGTCTTTTTCAATATAAAATACTTAATGATTATTTTAACCACATTGTCCCACCAAATCTTTGGGTCAAGCAACCATCATCATCAATTTGTTTCTCTTCATTAAGCAGTTCTTATGGGTCAGGAAAATAAAGAGCCTCCTCCCAACTTTCAGCCCCACCATATTTCCCAGAGCAATCTTTCAAGAAACAGACTGAATGGCCAACATGTCCCTGTCAGGATCAAGTACTGATTTCATGCCTAGTGCTGAGCCAGTGGCCTAGAATCATAGATGGTGAGTTCTCTTGAGGAATTCACAGTGGAGTGGTAAAGGTTGATACATTCACACAATAAACAGATAAAAGCATTTGTGGAGATGTGTACAAGACAAAGCAAGGAAGAAGCCATCACTGAGTGTGATTACCAAAGGACTGTTTCAAAGAGAAAGTAACGTTTTTTTGTCCTTAAATTGTGCTGAAGTTCACTGGTGAACAAAAGTGGAGTGTAAATCCCACACTGATGCCACAGAACATGTGCAACAGTATGGAGCTCAAGATGGGTATGGGATGGGTAAGCCAGGGCTGGGTGATAAATGGCCAAGCCATTGGAAGGTTTGAAGGATCAGGTATGCCTCCTGGAATCTTATCTCTGGTGACACTCTGAAGACTGGTTATGAGGAGATAGATTAAAATGGAGATAGATTAAAATAGAATGCCACTGTAATCAACTAAGTGGGATTCTACCGATTTGAACCAACTTCTAGAATTAGTGCCATGCTGAGCTCAGTCGCTTCAGTCATGTCCAACTCTTTGCAATCTCATGGACTGTAGGGATTTTCCCGGCAAGAAAATGAGTTGGTTGCCATGCCCTTCTCCAGAGGATCTTCCCAACCCAGAGACTGAACCCACATCTCTTGTGTCTCTTGCATTGCAGGTGAGTTCTCTACTGCTGACTCACCAGGGAAGCCTAAGAGGAGAAAATTCAAAGGTTATGTAGAAAGTAGAGCCAAAGCTCTTAGTAGCCCACTAAGAAGAGGCAGGGTCCCTGAAGGGCTGCTGTATTAGGTGCTACCTTAGTCTGGATTACTCCAATACGAGATCCCGGATCCCAGTATATAAGAATTTGGGTGCAGGTAGTTTATGTGAGAAGTGATAGCAGCAAGGACTGGGAAGGTGAAATAAGGAATTAGGAGAAGCTGTTACAGATGGCAGACTGCTACAGGCTGTAGGGCTCAGTCCCCTGGGCACCCTCTCAGACACTGTGCAGAATATAGCTCAGGGCTGACCTAGATAGTGAGGAAGCCTGGGTTCATATCCACCAGCTCTCATCCCTCAACAATTGAGGACCAATCCTAATTCCCCTGCTCTGCCCCAAGCCAGGATGAGTCAGCCCTCAGGCCAAAGAAAGCTTCAGGCAGAGAACACAAGTGCTTGCGGTCAGAAGTCATGAGCGTGACAGAAAGTGTCCACCAAAGTTGCCCACAACCACTAGGGTGGATGGAGTTAGTAAAGACAGAGTACAGCACAGTCTGCTAGGTGTCTAGAAGGTCATAGACTCAGATGGTCTAGCAAGGCACTAGTAAATAACTTCTGAGATATCATGTCACTTTCACCCCTTAACAAAAATTCAAGTAAGCTCTTATATACACTAATTAAGAAAGTCACATTAACAGCCTGGATGGGAGGGGAGTTTGAATGTATGTATGGGGAGAGAATGAATGTATGTATCAATATATACATAGCTGAGTTCCTTCGCTGTTCACCTGAAACTATCACAATGCTATTAATCTTCTATACGGCAATACAAAATTTTAAAAATCGTTTTTCTTAGAAAAGAAAACCACATTAAGAAAGCTTACTAGGTGAGTTTCATATGGTCATCTCGTATTAGAGTATTAGTGTGTATATTTGAGTGTGTGCCATCTTGTATTAGAGCGTGTGTCATGGCTACAGAGGCTTCAAGAAATACATCTAGAATGATGGACTGCTACATAATAGAAGCATCAAGACTACAAGCATACTACTACACATAACTACTTATGATTAGGAGAGTAGAAGAGAAATTTGGTGCAGGATCTGAGAATGTCAGTAATGTAAGAAGCTTCCAAATTACGAACTGACTCTGGCTAAATGTGGATGTCTCATGATGCCTGGAGGGAGGGTAGCCAAGTATTGCTTGATACTTATCTTTTGAGGCTTGGAACTGTCTGATTTGGTTTCTAGATCAACCACACTCTGGTAATCTTCTGAGGACATTTTCTTTCTTTTTTTTTTTTTTTTTTTGGCATTCCTCTGGATCTCAGTCTCTCCATTATATTAAAGAAGGAGGTCTGCCAAGAGGTCCCAAGGGACCATCCCCAAAGAAATGCATATGAATGTGAACAGGATTTGTAGCCCTAGAGAAACCTCCGCACACTTTAAACTTATCTTGAGAAAAATCAGACATTTCCTACCCACAGATTTGAATCAGCCTGAACCTAAAGTATTTAATTTCCATATTTAGAGCAATAGTTGCCATTGGTATATAATACAAACCATTCCATGCAGCTGCGATTCAGGCATATACCGATTACTGTTAAACTACCCAGAATTCGAGCTCAATTTCACAAGACAGAAATATGACTTTTTTTTTTCTTTTGGTCATAATAGATCACCCAAGGAAGTAGCATGACAAAATGTTTCCTGATGCTGTTACAGGCATATGGCTGAAACTCAACCTCACGCACATCTGTACAAAAACGTACTGAGCAACCCACAAATAGCCAAGCTTTCTGGCAACATTAACACCCAAGCATCAGCAAGCCTTCTGTCGTTAATTATTTGGGACATCTCCTGCTTTGCTTTTATAACATCCTGAGCTGTTTATCAAAGAGGTCATAACATGAGAAAGTATCTGTGCCATCTTTAATAAAGAAAAAAATCTGACTGGACAGGGAGAGAAGGAAAAACACTGTTGCAATAGAGCAACAATCAAATTATGTCTATAATGGGCTTTAAATCTTTAGAAGAAAAGATCTACAGTTTAGCAGTACAAAGCAGTATTATTCCTGTTGTTATTAAAATCTGCCCTCTAATCCTTTGCACATATGTAATACATCTCGTCCAAGGATCTCAAAGTTCATTATAAATAAACAAGAAGCTATGCTTTATAAAATCTAGCCAAGGCCACAAAAGAGATGGAATTCTCTGGTCATGAATAAGCCAACAATTTTGGAACAACTCACCAGCTAATGATATAAAGTCTCTTGGTTTCATCAAAGTGTGGGGAAATAATTGGGTTTGGTTTGTAAAAGGCACTCAATAAATGCTCATAGGCATAAAGATTAATAAAAGATCTGCTGCACGAGCATTATGGGGATTAGTTAATTCAAGTGAGTTTTTAACAAATGTATTTAATGTGTGAATATTTCTGCAAATCATGTAATCCCTTATAAATTCACTGTAATCCAGAGGGCCTAGTAACCTTAGAATCAAAGCAGAGAAATGTTACTTACTTACCTCCCTGCCATGTGTAGCTTCACTACTATCTTTCCAAATCCCAGGAGAATTACTCTTGCTGCTACTGCTGCTGCTAAGTCACTTCAGTTGTGTCCGACTCTGTGCGACCCCATAGACGGCAGCCCACCAGGTTTCCCCGTCCCTGGGATTCTCCAGGCAGGAACTCTGGAGTGGGTTACCATTTCCTTCTCCAATGCATGAAAGTGAAAAGTCAAAGTAAAATCATTCAATCGTGTCTGACTCTCAGCGACCTCGTGGACTGCAGCCCACCAGGCTCCTCCATCCATGGGATTTTCCAGGCAAGAGTACTGGAGTGGGATGCCATTGCCTTCTCCAATTAATCTCTTGGGTAATTGCAAATGTGAATCCCAGTGAACCCAGAGGAAAGTCATCTAAGGCAAGAAAACAGAAAGCTCACAATGTTTGAGGAGGACAAACACTGCAGTTAGCTGGTAAAGTTAGACCCTTTACTCATCTAACAAATATTCACCAAAGTCACAGAAGTCAAAGAGAAGTGTTTGAGTGTTCAGTGTATGCCAGGCCCTGTGTTTGACATTGGCTTAGTTGACAAAACAACAAAGGTAGAGATAGTGGAAGGAGAAAAAAGGAACTTTTAACTTAATGAGTGCTACCTGGGGTGATGGTCACTGAGACTTGTAACCCTAGATCAGGTTTTCCACTTTGCCCCTTTTGACACTGGGGACCAGATAATTGGTAATTGTGAGGATCTGTGCACAGTAGGATCTTTAGCAGCATCCCTGGCCTCTACCCACCAGATGCCAGTAGCACTCTACTCCCTCCCCCACCCTGTGCCAGTTGCGACAACCAAAGATGTCTCTAGACGGTGCCAAGTGTTCCCTGGAGGGCAAAACTGTCCTCTAGTTGAGAAACCACTATCCTAGAGATCTTAGAAAATAATTAATCTTCTTTCACTTATATATTGGTATTAACTGGACAATGCTGATTCAAATATTTACCTGTATCTTCAACCAATACATCTCCAGGTATTTTTAAAATCTGGCATCCAGATCAACCAGTGTCCAAAGGCCATTTATATAATGATGCATCCTATTTCAAAAAGGCATCTACCCTCATTTCTGTATTTTAAAATCAGTCTCCAAAAGTAGCATTTATATTGAAAATATCAAAACAGAATATTTACTAATATTTTAAGGAACTGCATATAAGATGACAGTAAATCTCCATGATGTCATATGTCAAAGAATGACTCAGAGACATGTAGTTAATTATCTGCATGCCAAACAATTCACTTGTAGGCAAAGGAGATGGCTATTGGATTGTTGTCAGTGAACAGACGTAAAAGCAGGACTGGAAAAAAAAACAGTGGTGAGAAAGAAGAGGAAAAAACAATACGAACAGTAGGCCTTATTTTGTATTTTGGAGGTAAACTAATTAGCTGCCAGTTAGCAATGAGGTCTGTCTGGGCCATCTTCCCTTGAACAGGCCATGTAAGGTATCAGACAAAGCAATTTCAGTTGACAATGGATTCTCCAAGAAACATTGAGGGTGTTGCTGAGTATGCATGAGAGACTGCCTGTGACATGTCCGCTGGGTCCTACATCAGGTGAGCAATAACTCTGCTATTCAGAATAACTCTCACTCATAACTCTATTCAGAATAACCAGTCTCAGGAAGACTGATTTTAATATAGCAGACATTTTTTGTTCTAGTAGCTGGATGGAAAGGAATTGCTACATAAAACAAGCTTCAAATTCCCAAAATCTAGAAATCTTAGACCCAGAGATTTCTCTTCAGACATGGATTTTTTCTAAGTGACAGACAAGCAAGTCCTAGGCTTTTCCTCCCATTCACCATGTTGCAGAAACTGCCAACCTCAGGTTCACCTGCTCTTCCCTCCTGCACTGGAGAAGATTCTAGACTCTGAAAGCGCCAGTGATAAATGACAGGAGAGAACTTCTTGAAGTGCCACAAACTTGTTTCCAGAAAGGCTACCATCCCTTTTTTGCATCATGTTGAATTACTGTAGTAAACAAACATCCATTGCTTGGCATCCATATCTGTGAGACAAGTTTCTGGCACAAAGTGGTCAGTCAGCCAATGGCAAATATTGCTAGAGTTTTCATTATTGTTCTTGTTATTCAGTCGCTAAGTTGTGTCCAACACTTTGCAACCTCATGGACTATATAGCACACCAGATTCCTCTATCCTCCACTATCTCCCAGAGTTTGCTCAAATTCATGTCCTTTGAGTCAGTGATACTATCTAACCACCTCATCCTCTGCCACCTCCCTTATCCTTTTGCCCTCAATCTTTCCCAGCATCAGGCTCTTTTACAATGAGTTGGCTTTTCCCATCTGGTGGCCAAAGTATTGGAGCTTTAGCTTCAGCATCAGTCCTTCCAATGAATAGTTGGAATAGTTGGAATAGTTCCAATCAGAGTTGATTTTCTTTAGGATTGACTGGCTTGATTTCCTTGCTGTCCAAGGGACTCAAGAGTCTCTCCAGCATCACAATTCAAAAGCATCAATTCTTCATTAAAGTTGGCATTTTTCAAACACTTAGTATACTCCACACATTGATCCAAGCACTATGCATATTCTATTTCATTTACTCTTCACATCAACCTTAAATTTTTATAAGAACTATTTTATCCCCATTTTACAGATGAAGTCTAGAAGGTTATACATTCCTATTATTGCAAGTTCATGTAATTATTTTTAACATTTTAGTAATCTCCATGTTTTTCCTTGGAAATAACTGCCTGTTCTTGATTCTGTCTTTTCTTGATTTCTTGATCTCTGTCTTTGCCTGCCCCACTCCCACTCCAATGCCTTTAACCTCTCCTTAAAATGTACTTCAAATTTTTCATTTCTCTGTTGAGTGATGGGGCCCAGAATTAGAAGTAATTGATTCCATTTTTTGAGTGTTCATCTAAGCATGGCTCTATTTCTGAGCATACTACCTGCCAGACACTGGAAATCACTCAAATATATGACGAAGACACAATTTTTGCCCTTTGAGGTCCTCCCAGAAGGAAACCAAGAAATGTCCAACACAACAATGAGACATGAGCAATGGACCGAGGAATCCAGGAGGAGAGAATGGCCCTGCCTGGAGCCATAAAGGAAACAGCACATAAACTGAGTTTTGAAAAGGAGAGGGAGTTAGTCAACAGGGGAGAGAGAAGGAAGTGTTCTGGTCAAAAGAAATCGTCTCATACAAAAACACTTTTCCTTTGTTCTGTATACCCATTTACTTTTGCAATAAATATTTTCACAGAAACCATGTGCCAAATACAGCAGTAGGTGCTGGGGATGTGATGGTGAACAAGAGAGGCAAGGCTGGGGCTTGTGTGGACCTGATATTCTAATGAAGGACAGTGTAGCTGTTGGTTTCCAAGATGGCCAACATCAATTCCCTCTCCCTTCTGTATGCACATCATGTTCTTTCTTCCTCCCATCAGCAGCTGGAGCTATGTCTCCCCACTGAAATTTGGGCTGAGTCTCTGACTGCTTTGACCAATCAAGTGTGGATGAAGTAACTTTCTGGGACTTCCAAGCTGAGGCATGAAAGAGGCCCAAAAATTTCCACTTTCTCCTTTTTGGAGTTCTGAGTTTCCACGAAAGGTGTACAGGCTCCCATCGGGGTGAGAGTCTACCTTGAGGACTACAAGGCCCCATACATCTTACTCCACACCACCATCAGATGCTGCTGCATGAGAGTTATCCTGTTATCCTACTATTGCATAACCACTCCAGAACATTTGGAGTGCCTCAAAACAGTACCATTTACTTCAGTTCAGTTCAGTTCAGTCGCTCAGTCGTGTCCGACTCTTTGCAACCCCATGAATTGCAGCACGCCAAGCCTCCCTGTCCATCACCAACTCCTGGAGTTCACTCAGACTCGCGTCCATCAAGTCAGTGATGCCATCCAGCCATCTCATCCTCTGTCGTCCCTTTCTCCTCCTGCCCCCAATCCCTCCCAGCATCAGAGTCTTTTCCAATGAGTCAACTCTTCGCATGAGGTGGCCAGAGTACTGGAGTTTCAGCTTTAGCATCATTCCTTCCAAAGAAATCCCAGGGCTGATCATACATTTTCAACTTGTGCAGAGCTTGGCATCGCTGCCTGACTCTATACATTGTGCCACCTGGAGTAAACTTGATTGAGGGCTAAAGGATTCACATACAAGCTTGCTAAGTTGTGTGGCCAGAACTGAGACTTCATATAACCTGGGCTTCTTCAGGCTGGGTTCCAAGTGTGAGTGTCCAAAGAGAAACTGTTCCAAGAGAGTGTCCCAGTGGAAGCCATATTACCTTTCATGAACTAGCCTTGAAGTTACATAAAATCTCTTCTGCTATACTCTGTTCTATTAGTATTGACCAATTCACAATGGCTTACCTAACTTAAGAGGAGGGGACATAATCTCCACCATTTGATCAGAGTGTAGCATGTAGAATAGGGAATATTGTTGTGGACATCTTTATCTACAGGGTCCAAGCAAGGCCAGTAGAAAAACTGATGAGCTTAACCATGGCCAATCCATGGAATCATGAGATATAATAAAATATATGTTGTTTTAAGCCACTGAGTTTGGAGTGATTTGTAGATAGAGACCACTAGGGAGCTGAAACACATTTTAAAACTATGCATATATATATACATATTTGGATAAAGAAGATCAGATTTTAAAAATACATTTAAATAAACATTTAATAGAGTAATGGGGCAAAATAGAAATTCAGGTCTACTCTAGATTGGACATCGAAGGTGGCCTTTTTTTTTTTTTTGCTATGGATTAAAATTTTACATTGAGAATGGATAATTTCAAAAATAATATTTTTTCACCTTGCTAATAGTTTCCTTTGATGTGCAGAAGCTTTTAAGTTTAATTAGGTCCCATTTGTTTATTTTTGCTTTTATTTCCAATATTCTGGGAGGTGGGTCATAGAGGATCCTGCTGTGATGTATGTCAGAGAGTGTTTTGCCTATGTTCTCCTCTAGGAGTTTTATAGTTTCTGGTCTTACATTTAGATCTTTAATCCATTTTGAGTTTATTTTTGTGTATGGTGTTAGAAAGTGCTCGAGTTTCATTCTTTTACAAGTGGTTGACCAGATTTCCCAGCACCACTTGTTAAAGAGATTGTCTTTAATCCATTGTATATTCTTGCCTCCTTTGTCAAAGATAAGGTGTCCATATGTGCGTGGATTTATCTCTGGGCTTTCTATTTTGTTCCATTGATCTATATTTCTGTCTTTGTGCCAGTACCATACTGTCTTGATAACTGTGGCTTTGTAGTAGAGCCTGAAGTCAGGTAGGTTGATTCCTCCAGTTCCATTCTTCTTTCTCAAGATAGCTTTGGCTATTCGAGGTTTTTTGTATTTCCATACAAATTGTGAAATTATTTGTTCTAGGTCTGTGAAGAATACTGTTGGTAGCTTGATAGGGATTGCATTGAATGTATAAATTGCTTTGGGTAGTATACTCATTTTCACTAGGTGAAAAGGCAGCCTTCAGAATGGGAGAAAATAATACCAAATGAAGCAACTGACAAACAACTAACCTCAAAAATATACAAGCAACTCCTACAGCTCAACTCCAGAAAAATAAATGACCCAATCAAAAAATGGGCCAAAGAACTAAATAGACATTTCTCCAAAGAAGACATACAGATGGCTAACAAACACATGAAAAGATGCTCAACATCACTCATTATCAGAGAAATGCAAATCAAAACCACTATGAGGTACCATTTCACACCAGTCAGAATGGCTGCGATCCAAAAGTCTACAAGCAATAAATGCTGGAGAGGGTGTGAAGAAAAGGGAACCCTCTTACACTGTTGGTGGGAATGCAAACTAGTACAGCCACTATGGAGAACAGTGTGGAGATTCCTTAAAAAACTGGAAATAGAACTGCCTTATGATCCAACAATCCCACTGCTGTGCATACACACTGAGGAAACCAGAAGGGAAAGAGACACGTGTACCCCAATGTTCATCACAGCACTGTTTTTAATAGCCAGGACATGGAAGCAACCTAGATGTCCATCAGCAGATGAATGGATAAGAAAGCTGTGGTACATATACACAATGGAGTATTACTCAGCCATTAAAAAGAATACATTTGAATCAGTTCTAATGAGGTGGATGAAACTGGAGCCTATTTTACAGAGTGAAGTAAGCCAGAAAGAAAAACACCAATACAGTATACTAACGCATATATATGGAATTTAGAAAGATGCTAACAATAACCCTGTATATGAGACAGCAAAAGAGACACTGATGTATAGAACAGTCTTATGGACTCTGTGGGAGAGGGAGAGGGTGGGAAGATTTGGGAGAATGGCATTGAAACATGTATAATATCATGTATGAAGCGAGTTGCCAGTCCAGGTTCGATGCACGATACTGGATGCTTGGAGCTGGTGCACTGGGACAACCCAGAGGGATGGTATGGGGAGGGAGGAGGGAGGAGGGTTCAGGATGGGGAACACAGGTATACCTGTGGTGGATTCATTTTGATATTTGGCAAAACTAATACAATTTGTAAAGTTTAAAAATAAAATAAAATTTTTTAAAAAAAGATGTTGCAACTCAAAAAAATAATAATAATATTTTTAAAATGTAAGTAGATGGAATAAGATTAATATAGAAGAGTAAAAAATATTCCAACCTAAAATAGAATTTGCAAAGAAATTTATATAGGATAAATAACTTCTTTCCCAAAAGTCCCAAAGAATTTCCAAGCTCTGAGCTAACAAAGCAGGGGGTGGGGTTGGGTTTGGGAACAATTTCTACAGGTGTTTAAATAAAGTTTGGCCCATGTGGGTGAGTCAGGCTCTCAAGGAGCCTTTTAAGATCATCATGTAAGGCAGAAGTTGCCTGGAGTCATTATCACCTTGAAAATATCTTCAGTCACTATGAAGTCTACAAGTTGATAGATTTTCCTCCAGCACTGGGACAGATCATAGCTTTTCACTGGAGCACCAGGTAGTTTATGACATGCATTAAGAGCATACAGAAAATAAAAGATATTTTTAAGGTTAGAGTCACACTCAGTCTGATAAGATGCTCAACCTGAGTGGCATGTTGGAACCAAAACAGATTCACACCTGCTCTTGTTTTTCACCACTGAATAGATTGGAAGTTTCGTCACTGTAATACTTTTAGTTTCCTTTTCTCTGTCTCTTTCTCGCTCTCTCTCCCTCTCCCCCCAACCCCCTAACTGTCCCCCACCTCTGGATCAGTTCAGTTGTTCAGTCATGTCCAACTCTTTGCAACCCCATGAACTGCAGCACGCCAGGCCTCCCTGTCCATCAACAACTCCCAGAGTTCACCCAAACCCATGTCCACTGAGTCGGTGATACCATCCAACCATCTCATCCTCTGTCGTCCCCTTCTCCTCCTGCCCTCAATCTTTCCCAGCATCAGGGTCTTTTCCAATGAGTCAGCTCTTCGCATCAGGTGGCCAAAGTATTGGAGTTTCAGCTTCAACGTCAGTCCTTCCAATGAACACCCAGGACTGATCTCCTTTAGAATGGACTGGTTGGATCTCCTTGCAGTCCAAGGGACTCTCAACAGTCTTCTCCAACACCACAGTTCAAAAGCATCAATTCTTCTGCCCTCAACTTTCTTTATAGTCCAACTCTCTCATCCATACATGACCACTGGAGAAACCATAGCCTTGACTAGACAGACCTTTATTGGCAAAGTAATGTCTCTGCTTTTTAATATGCTGTCTAGGTTGGTCATAACTTGCCTTCCAATGAGTAAGCGTCTTTTACAGCTGATGTCAAAACACCCAAATGAACGTATGTCCTGACCCTCTCTATACAGAGCTGCTGTCAGTTGCTTTTGCTTCCAGGTCAATCACAACTGTGGGAGAAGAGTATTGGGGGAAGGCTCCAGGGCAGAACTTAGGTCCAAAGAGGGAAGTCCCTAACTCCACAGTAACCATGAAGGAAAAAGCGAAAGGCAGCAATGAATAGAAAATAAAAACATCATCCATGCCTAGAGCAAACCCATCTCAGCTCTGGATAACTTAGGGTTCCCCAAGCCTGTTTGTCATACAAATGGGTGGGCCATAGATCCATGTATCTAGTGCAGACACTAGAGTTTACCAAAGTGAAAAACAGTGATTATAAGCAGAGAAGTAGTAGAGCGCAGAGTCTTTGAGCCTCTCATTAACCCATGTTTATGCCAAGCATGGATAAAGTGTGTGAACATGGCCAAAATTCCAGTCATAGGACTCTAACCCATGATAGTATATGTTTTTATAGCATCAAGAAAAGGGAATGACTATGAAAAATATGTTACTTTGGAATATTCTGGCCAGGGAGGAGACACTGATAGAAGCAATTTTGGAAGCTGAGTGCCTGCTATCAGCCTGCTAAGCTAACTCAGGCCTGCTGAGTCAGTTCTTTGCTAAACTCTCAGAAGGAAATCAGACTCCAGATTTATCCAGATTTCTCTCTCCTCGCTGCTTTCTGTTCACACAAGTTAAAAAGAAACATGCCCGCTGTGGAAAGAGACCTCCAGATAGTACATGTGCCTCATAACTTTAGTAAACAATCCAATCCTCCTTTTATAAGGAGGTCACTATCACCAGATATTTGAAGAAACAAAGGCTCAATCGATATAAGCAGAAATCAACAATACAAGAAATAGATGATAATTTTTTAAGTCCTAATTATGAGAAGACAGTGGACCCATAAGAATAGGCATTCTCGTAATAAAGCACAAAAAGATAGAGACAGAAAGGAAGAGACAGAGAGAAAACAGGAAAGGAAGGGAGGGAGGGACAGGAAAAGAAGGAAAGAAACCTATTAGATTGAAAATACAAAAACACAATTTTAAAAACATGGAAGAGAGTCCTGGGATGCCAACATTCATCTGGTAGGCATTCAAGAAACAGAGAAAAGAGAGAATAGAGGACAAAAAGAATAACCAAAGGAATAATAGGAAAAAATTCCTGAGCTAAAAGACTTGAGTCTTCCGTCTGAAATAGACCATCAAAGCATAAGCAGAAATAATTTTAAGTCATATGCAGAGGTCCAGATTGGCAAAAATATTTATATTAAAAACTAAACTGAAAATCCCAAAAGTAAAAATGTACCTTATAAACAAAAGAACAAATGCTGAATTGGCATCTGATTTCTCATTGACAGGAGGTACTACTAGACAATGGAGAATTGTTTTCATATTTCTGAAGGAAAATTATTTAGAACTGAGAATTCTACTCCCAGGAGAAACATCATTGACATGTGAGAACAAAATTAAAGCTTTAGATAGGTAAGGGATCAAAATATTCAATATTCATATATCCTCTTTGAAAAATGATCCAAGTATATACCAAAGTGAAGTGAAATAATAAATACAAGAAAGAGAGAGACATGGGATACCTGGAATAGTAGGGAGTAAGATACACAACAAAACTTACAGTTGAATCTAAACAATTGCTGGTAATATTCATAGGACAATTAAAACACTATAAATAATAAAATATTAGATAACAAAGACATGATTTAAGATATAATAACAATCCCATATTTATTTCCAATAAACCAAAAGGGAGAAGGAGGTTAAGTATAAATTTGCTAAAGACCTTGCCTTGCTCAGGTTATAGACAATAAACATTGATTAATGCTTGATTTTGTCATCAATATAAATGTAAAACTAACAAATATAAAAATACAATAACCATTCCTTTTTCCTCTCTCATGGTTTGGGGGATGATTGAGCACAACTAGGCTTGAAAGTTCTTCATCTATACATGTGTTAGTTGATGCTGAGTCTCTGCTGGAACCTCGGGAGCTATCACTCAGAACACCTGCACATGGCCTCATCATGCAGACCAAGCTTCCTTGTAGCCTGGTGCTTGGGTTCCTGTGGCAAGCATTCTGAGAGAGAGAAAGTGAGAGAGAACACCAAACAGAAGAGGTGGTACCTGTATCATTTTATCACATTCTATTTGTTAGACCTGGCATTTATTTAGGAGAAGGGGGTTTAGACCTCACTTCTTAATGCAAAAGTGTCAAAGAACTTGAAGACAGATTTCTAAGTTGTTTCAGATGTAATATTTCCAAAAATTTACTAGTGCTTTAAGAAGAAAAAGTGCTTTAAATATATATATATATATAAATATATATATATATACATAGTCCTATCAAAAGAAGAAAACGTGCTTTAAATATATATATATGTAGTCCTATCAAAGTCAGAGGGAAAGTGAAATAATAAAATTTAAAAACTAGTAATCACAAAATAACATGGCAGTTTTAATGTTTCAAAGAGTACAATGAATATGAATGGCTAATTTCTGCTGTTAAAGAACAGAGATTTCTAATTAGATTCAAAACTAACAAAACAAGTAACCATCTACAGACTGTAGGCTGTCTTAAGAGACATAATGTATGAAAAGAAATATGACAGCAAATGTGACGAACAGGGTTTCCCTAGTGGGGCTCAGTGGTGGAGAGTCTGTCTGCCGATGCAGGAGACATGGGTTCGATCCCAGATCCCAGAGGATCCTGTATGCCACAGAGCAACTAAGCCTGTGTGCCGCAGCTATCACCCTGTGCTCTAGAGCCCGGGAACCACAACTATTGAGCCCATGTGCCACAACTACTGAAGTCCGGACACCCTAGAGCCCATGCTCAGTAACAAGAGAAGCCACCACAACGGAAAGGCCACATAGTGCAAAAAAGAGTAGCCCCCGCTCACCACAACCAGAGAAAAGCCCATGCAGCAATGAAGATCCAGCACAATAGAAAACAATAAATTAAATTAAATTAAAAATAAATGAATACAATTATTTTAAGGTGATGAACAAAGATGCATGAAGCAAAGTAAATAGCAGACAAAATAGAATGGCAAAAATAACATTAATAGGGAATGACAAGCTGATAAAATGCTACAAAGGCTAGTAGAATTTTCAAGGTAAAACACACATGGATATTTATTAAGGACATCATTTTGAAACACATGAAACAAAAATGTTGGAAAGGTGAAAAACAGCCAGCCCCAGAGTGGAAGCCTTTCACATCATCAGAGATTGACAGATCAAGCACAGAAAAAATTACTGAATAAGCAAGCCTGACTTAGTAGACATGAATATGTACTCCAAAAGATATATATTATTTTCAAAAATCCATGAAATATTGTAAAATTGGTCTAATAGCTTCAAAGAAATCATCTATGTGATGTTATATAAAGACAATACAAGAAAACTGGAAATTAATTAAAAAGAATGAAATAAGGCCATTTGCAGCAATTTGGATGGACCTAGAGAGTGTCATGGGCTTCCCTGGTAGCTCAGCTGGTGAAGAATCCACCTGCAATGCAGGAAACCCCGGGTTGATTCCTGGGTCAGGAAGATCCGCTGGAGAATGGATAGACTACCCACTCCAGTATTCTTGGGCTTCCCTTATGGCTCAGCTGGTAAAGAATCTGCCTGAAATGCAGGAGACCTGGGTTCGATCCTGGTTGGGAAGATCCCCTGGAGAAGGGAAAGGCTACCGACTCCAGTATTCTGGCCTGGAGAATTGCATGGACTGTATAGTCCGTGGGGTCACAAGGAGTCGGACACAAACAACTTTCACTTTCACAGAGAGTGTTATATTGAGTGAAGTAAGTCAGATAGAGAAAGAGAAATATCATACGACATCCCTTATATATGGAATCTAAAAAGAAATGATACAAAGGAGTTTACTCACAAAACAGAGACTCACAGACTTAGAAAACAAATTCATGGTTGCCAAGGGTAACATGTACCAATATGTGCACACTGCTATATTTAAAATGGATAATCACAAAGACCTATTGTATAGCACATGAACCTTGCTCAATCTTATGTGCTAGCCTGAATAGGAGGGGGGAGCTTGGGGGAGAATACATGAATATGTATGGCTGAGTCCCTTCACTGTTCACCTGTAACTATCACAACATTATTAATTGGCTATATCCCAGTACAAAATAAGATATTTATATAGCTCAGATGGTAAAGAATCTGCCTGCAATGCAGGGACCTGGGTTCTATCCCGGGGTTGGGAAGATCCCCTGGAGAAGGGAATGGCTACCTACTCCAGTATTCTTGCCTGGAGAAGTCCACAGACAGAGGAGCCTGGCGGGCTACAGTCCGTGGAGTTGCAGAGTTGGACACAACTGAGTGACTAACACTTTCAATACAAAATATTTTTGGTGCTAAAAAAAAAAAAATTAAATAAAAAAAATTGGAAATTAGCAACCAAAAGTTACCCAACTTGGAATCTAAAACATTCTTCTCTATCACCCTTAAATTAAAAGGTAGGTCAAAACTGAAAGTTAATAAGAGCACAGCAATTCCTATGGGATTGCTTTAAATCAACATTAGGAGAAATATTTATAACCTTTGCTGCTGCTGCTGCTGCTGCTGCTACTGCTGCTGCTAAGTCACTTCAGTCGTGTCCGACTCTGTGCAACCCCATAGATGGCAGCCCACCAGGCTCCCCCGTCCCTGGGATTCTCCAGGCAAGAACACTGGAGTGGGTTGCCATTTCCTTCTCCAATGCATGAAAGTGAAAAGTGAAAGTGAAGTCACTCAGTCGTGTCCGACTCTTAGCGACCCCATGGACTGCAGGCCACCAGGCTCCTCAGTCCATGGGATTTTCCAGGCAAAAGTACTGGAGTGGGGTGCCATTGCCTTCTCCAATTTATAACCTCAAACTTGCCCAAACATCAGAAGCAGCTGAAGAGCTCATCAAAATGTAGGTCTCTGGGCCCCACTCCCAGAGTCTCTGATCAAGAGTGCTAGAGTGGGTGGGGCCTGAGAATTTGCATTTTGAGCAAGTTTCCAGGTAACATGGAGGCTGGGACCATACTTTGAGAACCAGTTTTATAGCTTCACTTGAAAGTCATCTGAAGAGGCGGGCTTTTCTGATTACCCTAGCCCACCACCTGGTGTATTCCATCCATTTCAAATGTTAGCATCTCATTGGTGGTGATTTAATCACTAACTTGTGTCCAATTCTTGCAGCCTCATGAACAGTAGCCTGCCAGCTCCTCTGTCCATGATATTTCCCAGGCAAGAACACTGGAGTGGGTTGCCATTTTCTTCTCCAAGGGATCCTCCCAATCCAGGAATTGAACCTGCCTCTCCTGAATTGCAGGCAGATTCTTTACCACTGAGCCACCAGGGAAGCCCAGCATCTCATTACAAGATATTTATTATGCTTAATTGTTTGCCATCACTTTTCCTCTAAGTGCATAAGAGATGATATTCATAATATGAATGATGATAGTGAACTAACAAAACTTTGTAAATATAGAGAAGTTGCCAAATAACAGCATAAATTTATATGAAATCAAATGCCATGAATATCAAGTCCGTAAGTGTTTCCATGTTTATAAACACAATTTCCTGTGATGAGCCAGTGGTTCTCCAGCCTGGCTGCACACGGGCACTACGTGGGGAGTTTTTGATAAGGACTGATGCCTAGATCCCAATCCAGAGATTGTGATTTAATTGGTCTCGAGTGTGGCAAAAACCTCAGGAGTTTTAAAAGCTCCCAGGTGGTACCTATCTGCAGCCAAGATTTAGAACCATTGATCTATAACAAGGAAATCAAGTCAGAGATGACTACATCTTTCCCTTACTCTTAAAGGACAATCAAGCTATACATAAGTTTGGATACCAAATCCTGCTTTCTCGTGGATTCAGTGGAAGTTTTGTCTGTTGAGGAAAAACAGATACAGCCCTCCAGGCCCTTCCAGCCACAGTTTCCACAGAAAAGACGTTGCTTTATGGTTCGTTGCTGCCCCACCCCCAACACATTTCACAGCAATTGTAACAACGGTATGAATTACAACTGATACGCTTTGAATGTTATTCTCCATTTCCCCATATCTTGACATTTGAGATGTAACCAAGAACTTTGTGTCCCCTTGGACTGGCTGAAGGGGGAGATTCTGATTAATGTCCTTTCAACTCCCATAAGAAACACATGGCTTGTATTAGAGACAAGATGAATGAATTGATACATTGGGAACGGCCTGTGCATTAGACAAACATGCCTTATTAAAGCCAGGAATGCCCTAATGATTAAATCTATCCATCTATGTGAATCAACGTATCTCCTATGGGAAGAAGTTCTTTTAAATGAGCTGTGTTCACTAGCAAAACAAAAATCTTCTCCATTACTGAACAGAAATCATCACTCATCCGTATAGCTAGGAACATTAGAAATTTAATGAGCTGACAGTGCAAAAATAAATTTACCTCATTCTCTGCTCTGATCATTTAAATGTATTGTCATTCAAATGTTTAGCTTAAAATTACAAAAATCCACTGCCAAACTTTGTGTTTTTTACTAACGATAAACTTGTCAGATAAAATACAAGACACCCAGTTAAATTAGAATCTCAAATAAACAACAAATAACTTTTTTAGAATTTAGTTCTTAATATTGTGTGAGACATATTTACCCTTAAATATGTATTTGTAATTTATCTGAAATTCTAATTTAACTGGGTGTCCTGTATTTTTATTTGCTGAATCTGGTGACATCAACTGTGGACCACATGCAAGAACTACGTTCTTCTGTTTTAGGGGATTTGTTTGGTGGCTATTTGGTCAGAAGACATAGTCTTATCATTAAATCAATGTATTAAGTTTCTCTGCTGTAAAAAATCTCTCTATAGACAGACAGTACCAACAAGTTAACCTCAGTCTGACATGAATGAAAACCATTTCTAAGTGGTTATAGTTTCTAAAACAGAACTCCATCTACAATAAATGTAATTATTTCACTAAAATTGTTTGCATGTGTTTCTTTTCTGCACTGGGCTGTGTTCCTGTACCATCTTAGTTGCCTTCATCTGTTACTTTACAGACCTTTCTTTGCCCATATCTTTGATTTAAATTTATCGTGACACATTTTTCAACAATAGCAGGAAACCTCACTTATGACTTTAATTATAAAATGGTGTTATAAAATTATATCCACATTTTATTTCTGGCAGGCTCAGTCCTCATTGAACATGAATATCTCGAGTTGGCCTCCGCAGTTCTCTTTGGTTGATTTCAGTGCTTACTGTATGTAATTGATATAAAAACACAAGTTTAGGAAGCAGTTATTGGAACTTGTTAAAAGAAGTAGCCACATTCATAAATACTTTCAGTTTGCTGTGTAACATGCCAAGAGAATTAAATACATACTTTGGGGAATATGGGAAAAAATTCTGAATTTTTAAAGAAAAACTGATGTATTCTGCTCTTATGTTAACTGTTCGACGGTAAGGTCTATAGCTTTGTTTCTCTTCCAAATCCAAACTGTGTCTAATAAGAAAAAAAAAGAAGCAAAGTGAATTGGACAAACATGCATCTCTAAAAATACCTGTTGGTATTTAAATAATTCTATTGTCTTTTCTTAGTGTAAAGAAATAAAAATATGTCAGTCCTCTAAAAAACCACAAGAAAATCATAAAAGTCATCTGGAAGCCTCAAGTTTAATGCTGACTGAGCTAATCTCAATAAATTTTAAAAGTAAGAACTTGAAAACTCAAAACTAGTGATTCCTTTCCATGAATGGAGAGTTTCCACATTCCCTTGGCTTGAAGGCCAACGTAGTTTATATCATAAAAGGACTGCTTCTTTGTTTGTATTTCTCATATACATACTACCAAAAAAAAAACCTTTCACTTAGCACAGAGCAACCAAGTAGAAGGGAGAAAAATAGAATTCAATAAATTGTATTTTAATATTAATAAAGTGGGGAGGGGGATCTTCACAGGCCTCCAACTTTTATTTTTAAAAACACCTATTTATGCTTTGATGATTATATGATTAATGCATGTGCTGAAGAGCCCGAGAAATGTATCTCAGAAAAGAGAATCAATCTGTAACAAACAATAGCCTAAATTCAGTTCAGTTCAGTTCAGTCGCTCTGTCGTGTCCAACTCTTTGCGACCCCATGAATTGCAGCACACCAGGCCTCCCTGTCCATCACCAACTCCTGGAGTTTACTCAAACTCATGTCCATCGAGTCAGTGATGCCATCCAGCCATCTCATCCTCTGTCATCCCCTTCTCCTCCTGCCCCCAATCCCTCCCAGCATCAGGGTCTTTTCCAATGAGTCAACTCTTTGCATGAGGTGGCCAAAGTACTGGAGTTTCAGCTTTAGCATCATTCCTTCCAAAGAACACCCAGGACTGATTTCCTTTAGAATGGACTGGTTGGATCTCCTTGCAGTTCAGGGGACTCTCAAGAGTCTTCTCCAACACCACAGTTCAAAAGCATCAATACTTTGGTGCTCAGCTTTCTTCACAGTCCAACTCTCACATTCATACATGACCACTGGAAAAACCATAGCCTTGACTAGACAGACCTTTGTTGGCAAAGTAATGTCTCTACTTTTGAATATGCTATCTAGGTTGGTCATAACTTTTCTTCCAAGGAGTAAGCATCTTTTAATTTCATGGCTGCAATCAGAATAAATTAGGTTGATTCAAACTACAAAGTTTCTCCAAGATATGGTTCTAGCTTTCAAGTTGTTCACCACCTAACTTGAGTGATACAAGAAGGAAATAATAAAGTAGAAGGCAATGGCACCCCACTCCAGTACTCTTGCCTTGAAAATCCCATGGACGGAGGAGCCCAGTAGGCTGCAGTCCATGGGGTCGCTAAGAGTCAGATATGACTGAGCAACTTCACTTTCACTTTTCACTTTCATGCACTGGAGAAGGAAATGGCAACCCGCTCCAGTGTTCTTGCCTGGAGAATCCCAAGGATGGGGGAGCCTGGTGGGCTGCCTTCTATGGAGTTGCACAGAGTTGGACATGACTGAAGCGACTTAGCAGCAGCAGCAGCAGCAAGTGATGTGATACAAACTCTAAGAACAATAAAGATCAGAAAGGGAAGAGAGCAGTTTTTCATAAATTAAATAATGTTAATATCCATTAGCTATAATTTATCTTTTGGCTATTAATTTTGATAAGTAATTTTTTATATTTTAGAAGAAAAATAACTTTTGAAGACAAATGAATAAAATTTTAATTTTTTTTACATTTAATTTACATTCTAGTGAAAATATATTAAGGTTTTATATACTAATTACAATTTCATCTAACTTTTTAATTTTTGAAATCAACTTAATGCCAATTATGTCAATTCAATGTCAATTTTGTAAAAATATTGGTTAAAAATAATGATTTTTCTGAATAAAGGCCAAAAATTTATAAAATTAATTAATAATTATATAGATCTTTATTATTTATCCAAACATTGCTGATCCACCAATAGAATATTGAGACAAGGAAGATAATAATTAAGTCTGTCACCTTTGATATTTTATAAATTTTCAATCATGTTAGTTAAAATAAGAGGATAAAAAGTAATTTTGAGTGTTATCTTGATTTATTATTTCCAATTCTAGCAACTCAACTAAGTGCAGACTAAACTTATCTATCTCCCACTATAGGCACAAAAACATGTGGATAAAATACAAAAAGAAAGAGAGGGAAAAAAGAACTCTGCAGATGCAAGAAGTAAGAGGAATGAGTGCATGTGTTAACGTCAAGCCTGTATCAAAATCCTTCACATTATAGTTAATGGATAACAACTTTATTTAATTTGTAAAAATGTAATTAAAAGGTCATATTTTTATAAACGTAAAACTTTTTAGAGTTACTGTTCAATGACAGTTTAATTGCCAATGCAAAGTATCTGCATAAATTTCATGTTTCACAGCTGGGAGGGCGTCTTATCATCTGTGAAAACACAAAGTTATGATTTTGGGCACGGAGGAGGCAAGGTGTTTCTGGACTACTTGCAGTAAAAAATATAACTCTGGGAGATATGTGGAATAGATGACCAGTCCAAGTTTGAAGCATGAAACAGGGCACTCAAAGCCAGTGCACAGGGACAACCCTGAGGGGTGGAATGGGGAGGAAGGTGGGAGCGGGGTTCGGGATGGGGGACACATGTACACCACATGTACATACATGTGAGTGTATGGCAAAACCCACTACAATATTGTAAGGTAATTAGCCTCCGATTAAAATAAACTAATTAATTTAAAATATATAGTTAGTGAAAAGGCTACTCCTTTTGTTAAAGGAGAACTAGAGAAAAATCAGTTTGGGGGCCTAATAAAGGATCAAGGAACTTGTCTTTTCCCAAAATTTTGAGTGAAAAAGTAGTGTTTTCCCATGAGAAGTTAAAATATCAAGCCTGAGAAAACCTAAAGTTCATGCTATTAAGTGACACCAGAATTCCAAGCTGACTGGATAATAGAAATCCCAAGGACCCTAGACAGAGGCAAGAAAAACCTCTATTAAGCTGTATACAACACCCACAAATACATATGCAAAACACTTGACTCAGCAAGCCAGGAAATAATCTGCCATGACACGAAGTCCGCAGATAAAACAAACTGGAATATGTATCACACCAAGAATTTGCAAGAACAGAATAAACTGAGAAAGATTAGAAAATAAGAATTTTCAAATAAAGAACTAAGTAAAGGAAACTATAAGAACAGAGAACTCGGGGGAAAAAATAGCTAAAAGACTTAGAGAAAGAATCAGTGGCATTCCGATTAAATCTCAACAGCTGGGTTAAAATACAAATCAGTTAAATTTTTGATTTTCAAAAATGAAAAAATGAATCAGTATGATAGAAGAAAGAAGATAGAGAATTATCAAGAAGTTAAAAAAATTGATAAGAGGTGTGGAAAGAGTAAAGAGAAGATTTAACTTTTATAAAACTGGAGCTCCAGAAAGAGAAAACAGAGATGCTGAGAAGATAATGGCTGAGAATGTTCCAGAACTGATGAAAAAGCATAAATCCTGAGAAAAAAATGTACAAGAACTTGTAAGCATAAAAAAAATTAACACCTAGATATATTGCTTAAATACTGTAAGTATAAAAATAAATCCATACCCAGCTGTATTTTAATAAATCTGGAAAACAAAAAAGACAAAGAGATTCTCAGAAGGGAAAAAAAGGGAAAAAATTAATTTTTTTAACACAAAGAAAAATCAGAATTCTTCTCCAGGACTTCCATGAAGGTCCAGTGGTTAGGATTCTGTGCTTCCATTGCAGGGGACTTGAGTTTGATTCCTGGTCAGAGAATAAGATTCTACATGCCATGCATGCAAAAAAAAAAAAAAGAAGAAGAAGAAGCCATCTCCATAGTAACAACAGGTGTCTGGAGACAATTAAAACTATTTTTAGCATTTAGAAAGAGCTAACTATGGCCTTTAAACACTATAACCAGCTAATTAAGTTATAAAATGAAAGTGAAGCAGATGCATTTTTAGTTGTCTAAAATATGAAAGAATGTACTATTCAAAGATTTGCACTGGGAAAAAACCACTACAGTATGGTCTTCAGTAATAAGTTAATTGAACCCAGAAGGAAAATGCAAGATACAAGAAGTAATTGTGAGCAAAGAAATTGTTAAATAAAGACTACCAATAATAGTAGTAATAATGACTAATTGAGGCATTTAGAAAAGTGTAAAGCTAAAGCTTTCTAGTTGCCATGTACAGATGTGAGAGCTGTACCATAAAGAAGGCAGAGCGCCAAAGAATTGATGCTTTCAAACTGTGATGCTGGAGAAGACTCTTAAGAGTCCCTTGGACAGCAAGGAGATCAAACCAGTCAATCTTAAAGGAAATCAACCCTGAATACTCATTGGAAGGACTGATGCTGAAGCTGAAGCTCCAATCTTTTGGCTACCTGATGCGAACAGCCAACTCATTGGAGAAGACCCTGATGCTGGGAAAGATTGAAGGCAGAAGAGGGCGACAGAGGATCACATGGTTGGATAGCATCAACTCAATGGACATGAACTTGGGCAAACTCCAATAGAGGTGAGAGGCAGGGAAGCCTGGGGTGCTGCAGTCCATGGGATTGCAAAGAGTCAGACACAATTTGGCGACTGAACAACAACAACAACAAAGCTAAACATAAGACAAAGGGATCCTGAAAAGCCAGACAAGATGATAATCAAGAGTTAATAGTAAGAGTTAATAGTTCTTAGGGGGTTATATTATCAGCATAAGGGTAGAGAGGCTGATTATTTTTAGATTTAGTTGAATCAAGTATGCAAGTTTAAAATTTAAGTGTAATCCCTAAAACCATAGAAATAGAATCTACTATTTCCAAACTAATAGAGAAGGAAAAGCAAGTAATAAAGAAAATTCAATAAAACAGATTCTGGGGAAAAAAGAGAAAAGTAAAGAAAAACTGTGAAAAGCAAAAATATGAAGATGACAGAAATAAATAAATTCAAGTGTAACAATATTCATAATAAATATGAATAAGTTAAACTTGCCAGTTAAAAATAAAGATTCTCAGGTTTTCAATCAGATTTTTAATCCAGGTGTATGCTCATCATAATTCTATTATGACATAGATGACATAGAAATTGTCCAAAAAAAGATGGAAAAGACAAATCTGACTTTCAGTTAAACATTAGAAATTCAGATCAATTGTTGTTACTCTTTTCTAAAGCCCCCAAAAGGAATTAAACCCACAAAGGCCACAGAAGAGATGAGAAATGTAAAGGACATTTAGGAAGAAGGAAAGTAGATGGATAAATGGTAACTGACTCATCAGAGCAAGGAAAGCTGACACCAGCAGGCAGTCTGGAGGAGGCAAGAAGCAACATGAAGTGTCTGACTCACAGTAGAAGCCAGAAGGGCCTGAACTAGAGGCAACAAGCACCTCTGAAAGCCTAAGGAAAACGAAAGCCTAGTTGAAATCCTTCATAAGAAACTGGTCTCCTCTCCAAACATGCAGGGCCTCTTGACCTCAGCAAGAGACGAACCCTCTCCCTGGAAGGGTTGTCCAGAGAGCTTTACAACTGGGAGATCAAGCACAGTGATGGGCAAGTATGAGGTGCCGACTGAAACAGAGAGATCATTTAATGGTAAGATTACAAGTGCCCTTCTTGTCTTGGCACTTGAGATCATCGACTGTCAGGCCTATCCCACAGGTAAGAAATTAAATGTTCCACCCTGGGGAAACAAAACAGTCCAAAAGAAAACCTACAGACATTTAGACTTGAGTGTCATACGAAGACCTTAATAATTGGGTATCTACCCATTAATCTACAGTGAGCATCATTCTTAATTGAAATATTTTAGATACATTACCTTTAATAGGGGAAAAGCAAGAATTTCTGCTTTTATCATTTCAATTCAGCACTGGTCTAGACTTCTGAGTTGTACAGTAAGATGAGAAAAGAAATAAAGAGATATAATTAAGAAGTAAAATCATGCCACATATAATTGCCTACACAGAAAACACAAGAATACCTAAACTATAAAAAGTTTTTAAATGATGGTATGGGGAGGGAGGAGGGAGGAGGGTTCGGGATGGGGAACACATGTATACCTGTGGCGGATTCATTTTGATATTTGGCAAAACTAATACAATTATGTAAAGTTTAAAAATAAAATAAAATTGGAAGATTAAAAAAAAAAAATCTAACAGGAAATATGAAACTCCTTATTGGGGAAAATTAATCTATGTAGCCAAAGGCTGGAGAATAATGCTTAAATTAAAGGGAATGCCTTAAATGGGAAGATAATCTTTTTTAAAAGTCAATTCTCTTCCAAAGTAGCCTATAATCTAATTAAAATCTGAGTTAAAAACTAACCAGTCCTCCCCTGTGTGTGTCTCCTTTACTATTCACACAGAATACTTCCCTTCAGACACTTCTGGTCACCAAAATGTGGGTGGTTTTCCCGGCATCAAACAATTCTCCACAATACCGGCTAGATGTTCTGCAATTTAACTCCATTCTGATACTATCTACCTAGAGAGAATGTCAGATAGTGTCAGATCCATGGGTTAAGGGCTCAGTCCCGCATAACTGCTCCCACCTCACATCAAATGCCAATCCCAAGTAGTAGGTCTCCAGGTTACCCATAACTTCTGCCCAATCTGGCTATAAACATGAGGTTCCCACCACCCTCTCCCCACATTTGGTTAATTGGCTAGAGCAGCTCACAGAATTCAGGGAAACAGTTACATTTATGAGTTTATTAAAAGATATGATAAAGGATACAGATGAGCAACAGGATGAAGAGATACATATGGCAAGGTCTGGGTGGGGGGGCATGGAGTTGGGGTGCAATCACCCTCCCTATGTGGATGCACTCATTAACCTGGAAGCTCTCAGAAGCCCCTACTATTGGGATTTTATAGAGGCTTCCCTAAGTAGGCATGATCGATCATTAAGTACATTTCCATCTACTCTCACCTCTCTGGAGGATGGAAAGCAGGGCTGAAAATTCCAACAGCTAATTATGGTTTGGTCTTTCTAGGGACCAGGCCCTATTCAGGAGCCATTCAGGAAAAATTGTCTAGGTAGAAAATATACATATTTTCTCTCAGTGCCTTTTTCAAGGAGCTTGGCAAGGTAATCCCAAAATTCACTGGAAGATTAAAAGACAATAGCCAAAACAATTTTGAAGAAGAAAGGGAGGGGGAGGGAGAAGAAGGAGAAAAAGTGGGGCTCATCATAAAAGTTACAAGATTTATTAAATAGCTGCTGCTGCTGCTAAATCGCTTCAGTCATGTCCAATTCTGTGTGATTCCATAGACGGCAGCCTAGCATAATCTAAATAATTGTATTAGCACAGGGATAGAAAAACACCTGGTTTTCTATTAATCTCACTTTTTAAGCATTCCATATTCATCCACCGCCTCCTCTCTTCCCTGCTCACTCTCTCTAGTACCTCCAATGAGAATAATCCATTAGATTTTCTGGGTCCTCAAATTTGTGTATTTTAATATCTTTTCACTGTCCCTCACCATCTTTGGGTCCTCTCTTCTCTCTTTCACCTTCTTAACACGCAAGACTGATATTCCTCTCATTCTCCCTTAAGAAAAAATTTAATACACACTTAGTAGAACTTCATCCCTTAATTCTAACTCTTCACTGCCTGTTTACTACATTTGGGTTCCCAACATGGGGAGAAGAACATACACAACCGTGCTAACTGGTAACTTTAAGTGGGCTTCTAGTGTGCTAGCAAACACACAACAGGTTTCCAACTCATTTGGGCTCTTACTCTGCCCCAGTGACCATTTCTTGTATTTTCTTCTCTCTTCCAGCCTCTACTACTTCCTCCTCCATCCTCACTTGGGAAATAGACTGATGTTCTGAATAAATTAAAAAATAAAAATCAGATTTTTTTTTCTAGTTATCTACATAGAAACAACAATTTTACTGAAAGTTGACATTTCTAAAACAGTTATGCAAATTACAAGATGATAGCATAATATCATCCAAATAATAAAAGAAAAATAATTGTTAACATGTCCTATATCTGGCTAAACTTATTTAAGAATGAAGATAAAGCTTTTCAGAAAATCAAAACCAAGACCATTTGCTTCTTAGAATCATTCACTAAAGGAGTGTACTCTAGGAAAGAGGAAAATAATCCAGAAAGAAAGGTCTGCAATACATAAGGAATGGTGAGTAAACAAATCAGTAAACTTCAGATCAGATCAGTCGCTCAGTTGTGTCCGACTCTTTGTGACCCCACGGACTGCAGCACGCCAGGCCTCCCTGTCCATCACCAACTCCCGGAGTTCACTCAAACTCACGTCCATAGCATCGGTGATGCCATCCAGCCATCTCATCCTCTGTGGTCCCCTTCTCCTCCTGCCCCCAATCCCTCCCAGCATCAGAGTCTTTTCCAATGAGTCAAGTCTCAGTAAACTTAGGTCTCTATAAATAAGAGCTATAGAAAATAATCATAACAACATCAAACCAGGGTTTAAAGTTAAAATAGAATAAAATACTGGAAACAGTAAAATGTACAATGGTAGGGGTGATTGGGATTAAAGTGTTCTAAGATTCTTGAATTGTATAGAGGAGGACAGAAATGTTAGCTTTATATCTTAAATATGCATGTTAGTATTTTAATAATAACCATTAAAAAAAGAATGTAAATTTTACAGTGAATAGGAAAAAAGGTTACAAAGTTTACTGATCAAAAAGAGGGCAAAGGAGAAAAAAATGTGTCAACTTAGAAAAATCAGTTTAAATTCAAAATAGAATAAGACAGAAAAAACAAATCAAATATATTTGTGATCATAATTAATATCAGACTAGAATAGCACATTACAAGAGAAAGTTGCCAGATTGAATCTAGCTATCTGCTATTTACAAAAGACTTATGTCAGATACAAGGACATAGAAATACTCAGAATTAAAGGATGTAAACGGTTTGTTCCAAGTAAATACCAATCAGAGAAAGCTGGTATGGCACTATTCATATCACAACAGATAGGCTTTAAGAGAACACATTATCAAGGATAAAGAAATGATGATAAGTCATTTACCTAATCAGGAACTTATGTAAAGTTTAAATGTAAATGCACCTAACAAGCAAAAAGTGTGGGAAATAATCAAGGAGAAGTGGAGACTTAAATGCACCTCTCTCAGTAATCAGTAAACCATGCAGGGGAAAACATGTATATAAAATATACAACTTAATTAACAAGTTTGATCTAGTTCAGTTCAGTTCAGTCACTCATCTGTGTCCGACTCTTTGCGACCCCATGAATTGCAGCATGCCAGGCCTCCCTGTCCATCACCAACTCCCAGAGTTTACTCAAACTCATGTCCATCGAGTCAGTGATGCCATCCAGCCATCTCATCCTCTGTCGTCCCTTTCTCCTCTTGCCCCCAATCCCTCCCAGCATCAGAGTCTTTTCCAATGAGTCAACTCTTCACATGAGGTGGCCAAAGTATTGGAGTTTCAGCTTTAGCATCAGACCTTCCAATGAACACCCAGGACTGATCTCCTTTAGAATGGACTGGTTGGATCTCCTTGCAGTCCAAGGGACTCTCAAGAGTCTTCTCCAACACCACAGTTCAAAAGCATCAATTCTTCGGGGCTCAGCTTTCTTCACAGTCCAACTCTCACATCCATACATGACCACTGGAAAAACCATAGCCTTGGCTAGACAGACCTTTATTGACAAAGTAATGTCTCTGCTTTTCAATATGCTATCTAGGTTGGTCATAACTTTCCTTCCAAGGAGGAAGCATCTTTTAATTTCCTGGCTGCAATCACCATCTGCAGTGATTTTGGAGCCCAGAAAAATAAAGTCTGACACTGTTTCCACTGTTTCCCCATCTATTTCCCATGAAGTGATGGGACCAGATGCCATGATCTTAGTTTTCTGAATGTTCAGTTTTAAGCCAACTTTTTCACTGTCCTCTTTCACTTTCATCAAGATGCTCTTTAGTTCTTCTTCACTTTCAGCCATAAGGGTGGTGTCATTTGCATATCTGAGGTTATTGATGTATCTCCCAGCAATCTTGATTCCAGCTTGTACTTCATCCAGCCCAGCGTTTCTCATGGTGATGTACTCTGCAACAGCGTTTCTCATGGTGATGTACTCTGCATATAAGTTAAATAAACAGCCATTTGATGTACTCCTTTTCCTATTTGGAACCAGTCTATTGTTCCATGTCCAGTTCTAACTGTTGCTTCCTGACCTGCATATAGGTTTCTCAAGAGACAGGTCAGGTGGTCTGGTATTCCCTTCTCTTTCAGAATTTTCCACAGTTTATTGTGTTCCACAGAGTCAAAGGCTTTGGCATAGTCAATAAAGCAAAAATAGATGATTTCTGGAACTCTCTTGATTTTTCAATGACCCAGCGAATGTTGGCAATTTGATCTCTGGTTCCTCTGCCTTTTCTAAAACCAGCTTAACATCTGGAAGTTCACAATTCACATATTGCTGAAGCCCGGCTTGGAGAATTTTGAGCATTACTTTACTAGCATGTGAGATGAGTGCAATTGTGTGCTCGTTTGAGCAGTCTTTGGCATTGCCTTTCTGTGGGATTGGAATGGAAACTGATCTTTTCCAGTCCTGTGGCCACTGCTGAGTTTTCCAAATTTGCTGACATATTGAGTGCAGCACTTTCACAGTATCATCTTTTAGGATTTGAAATAGCTCAACTGGAATTCCATCACCTCCACTAGCTTTGTTCGTAGTGATACTTCCTTAGGTCCACTTGACTTCACATTCCAGGATGTCTGGCTCTAGGTCAGTGATCACACTATCTTGATCTTTTTTGTATAGTTATTCTGTGTATTCTTGTCACCTCTTCTTAATATCTTTTGCTTCTGTTAGGTCCATACCATTTCTGTCCTTTATTGAGCCCATCTTTGCCTGAAATGTTCCCTTAGTATCTCTAATTTTCTTTAAGAGATTTCTAGTCTTTCCTATTCTATTGTTTTCCTCTATTTCTTTGCATTGCTCACTGAGGAAGGCTTTTTTCTCTCTCCTTGCTATTGTTTTGAACTCTGCATTCAAATGGGTATATCATTCCTTTTCACCTCTTTTTTTTGGCTACTCTTCTTTTCACGGCTATTTGTATGGCCTCCTCAGACAGCCATTTTGCTTATTTGCATTTCTTTTTCTTGGGGATGGTCTTGACCCCTGTCTCCTGTACAATGTCACGAACCCCCATCCATAGTTCATCAGGCTATCTATCAGATCTAGTTCCTTAAATCTATTTCTCACTTCCACTGTATAATCATAAGGGATTTGATTCAGGTGATCTAGTAGACATATATAGAACCCCATTAAATACATCTTTATCTTAAACATGTGGAATGTTTACAAAAGTAAAGCAATTTTTAGTATGTTTCAAAGCATCTATATTATATAGATCATGTTCTTTGGCCTTGGTATAGCTAAGGAGACATATGTGGGGAAAAGAGTAACTAAAATATTTTGGAGATTTAAAAACACATTTCTAAATGATCCATTGTATAAAAAGTAATTATATAGAAAAAAATTTTGACTTGGAATTAATAGTAGGAATATTATTTTCCATAGCTTGTGGGAGGTATCTAGTATGACAATATAATTATTTCCTTGGCTATAAGTACTTATCTTGGAAAAGAAAAAAGCTGAAAATTATGATGCTAAGCACTCATTTTTAAAAATTAGAAATCACAAAATAAACTCAAAGTATAAAGAAAAAATTAAGCAAAGAGAAGAAACCAATGACATTTTTAAATAAACACAAGAGGATGACATATCAAAAAAAGAGAGAAGGTGAAATAATCCACTTAAGAATTACAAAGGTGGCAAAACTATAGCTAAAATAAAGATTAAAATGATTATTAAAATTATGCAAAATTATATGCACTTGAACTGTGATGTTGGAGAAGACTCTTGAGAGTCCCTTGGACTGCAAGGAGATCCAACCAGTCCATTTTGAAGGAGATCAGCCCTGGGATTTCTTTGGAAGGAATGATGCTAAAGCTGAAACTCCAGTACTTTGGCCACCTCATGTGAAGAGTTGACTCATTGGAAAAGACTCTGATGCTGGGAGGAATTGGGGGCAGGAGGAGAAGGGGATGACAGAGGATGAGATGGCTGGATGACATCACTGACTCGATAGACGTGGGTCTGGGTGAACTCCGGGAGTTGGTGATGGACAGGGAGGCCTGGCATGCTGCAATTCTTGGGGTCACAAAGAGTCGGACACGACTGAGTGACTGAACTGAACTGAACTGACATTTGAAAACTTAAATGAAATAGATATTTTCTATAAAAATGTAACTTACCAAAACTGACTAAAGTAAAAACAAGAAGAGTAAAGAAAAGAATCAGTAGTTTAAAAAAGGAACTACTTATGGAAAAAACATTTCCAGATAGTTTCAGACGCAAGTTGTACAAGTCGTACAAGGAATATTTAATTCTACATCATATAAACTCTTACAGAAAATAGAATAATTGGAAATGGTACCTAATTCTTCTTATGAGATTGTTACAGTCTTGAAACAAAATCAGGCATGAAGGAATAGATGTAGAAAAACAGAAAATCCTGTAAACTTCTACTAGGATATGTGTGTATGTTTGTGTGTGTGTGTGAGTGTGCGGACACGCGAGTTCAATTGCTCAAATCAGATCAGATCAGTCGCTCAGTCGCAGCATGCTAGGCCTCCCTGTCCATCACCAACGCCCGGAGTTCACTCAGACTCATGTGCATCGAGTCAGTGATGCCATTCAGCCATCTCATCCTCTATCGTCTCTTTCTCCTCTTGCCCCCAATCCCTCCCAGCATCAGAGTCTTTTCCAATGAGTCAACTCTTCACATGAGATGGCCAAAGTATTGGAGCTTCAATTTTAGCATCATTCCTCCCAAAGAAATCCCAGGGCTGATCTCCTTCAGAATGGACTGGTTGGATCTCTTTGCAGCCCAAGGGACTCTCAAGAGTCTTCTCCAACACCACAGTTCAAAAGCACCATTCTTCGGTGCTCAGCCTTCTTCACAGTCCAACTCTCACATCCATACATGACCACTGGAAAAACCATAACCTTGACTAGACGGACCTTTATTGACAAAGTAATGTCTCTGCTTTTGAATATGCTATCTAGGTTGGTCATAACTTTCCTTCCAAGGAGTAAGCGTCTTTTAATTTCATGGCTGCAATCACCATCTGCAGTGATTTTGGAGCCCAGAAAAACAAAGCCCTGTTTCCACTGTTTCCCCATCTATTTCCCATGAAGTGATGGGACCGGATGCCATGATCTTCGTTTTCTGAATGTTGAGCTTTAAGCCAACTTTTTCACTCTCCACTTTCACTTTCATCAAGAGGCTTTTGAGTTCCTCTTCACTTTCTGCCATAAGGGTAGTGTCATCTGCGTATCTCAGGTTATTGATATTTCTCCCAGCAATCTTCATTCCAGCTTGTGTTTCTTCCAGTCCAGCGTTTCTCATGATGTACTCTGCATATAGGTTAAATAAACAGGGTGACAATATACAGCCTTGATGTAATCCTTTTCCTATTTGGAACCAGTCTGTTGTTCCATGTCCAGTTCTAACTGTTGCTTCCTGACCTGCATACAAATGTCTCATCATGTCCAATTCTTTGTAAACCCATAGACAGTAGTCCTCCAGGCTCCTCTAACCATGGGATTTTTCAGGCAAGAATACTGGAATAGGTAGCCATTTCCTCCTTCAGGGGATCTTCCTGACCCAAGGATCAAACCTGCCTCTCTTGCATCTCCTGAACTGCAGGGGGATTCTTTATCACTGAGCCATTGGGGAAGCCCCCTGCTAGAATATAAGTTTCTAAAAATAATTTTGGGAAATAATTTGTCAAAATTTAGTACCATAGACACTCTTTTCTACCTCCTCTATAGTCTCTTAACCATGGAGTTGGAGATGGAGACATCTAGGAATTCCCAGTTTTCCAGAAGTTAGGGAAAGAGTGAAGGAAGAATGGAGAATTCAGTGAAAGGTGAGGTTGAGTTTTAGATGCCAGTGGAACATTCAGCTGAGGACACCAGTTCACAGGTAGATGTGAGTCTAGAACTAAGAGAGGATGTCTGTTCCACAGTTAAAGATTGGGAAGTCTTTATAGCATAAGCTGAAGGGAGAGTGAAATGAAGGCCAGTGAGCCATGAATGCCTGAGTAGGGTTAGCTTCACATGTGCAATAATTTTAGCTGCCTAGGTGCTAAGCTAAGTCCCTATTCAAATACACACACACACACATACACTTTAAACAACCTGGCTTCTCCTGCTTGGAACTGAATTGGAAGCTCTCTCATGCATGATATAAGGAAACATGGGTCTGTGCTCAAATCTGAAATTTTAATTTTAGATTTCCATAATGTGGAAATTATATTAATTTATATTAATTATTCTCTTGGTGCTTAATCAAAAACTCAGACATTGAATTCAATATATATCACATTTTTTCTAAGTGAATTTTATGGACATTTGCAAATAGCCTGGGTTATAATACTTGCATATTACAGGACAAATACATTGTTACTGACAAAAAATAGAAAGATAAATCTTCTTTGATGTCATGCTTACTAAAGTTCTAACTTCTGGTACCCTACAAAGAAATGAGTAGTGGAAAGAGAACTTGATCTGCCTTCAGGACTGAAACAATGAGTGGGACATAACCACTCTCAGGTTATATATCTGAAAAGTTCACAGAGAAATTGATGAGAAAAAAAGAAAATTCTGGAGATAATTATTAAATTTTAAAGCCCAATGTAAACTATTTGCAAATTCTAGAACTGTAGGGACAGTGCTTAAAGAACACAAGGTAGTAAGATGATATTATTTAATAATATTGGAAATTATTTTATTTACATGGACATTAGAATAATAGAGGGCATTCTGTTCACAGCATTGAGCATCTCTATTATCTTTCTCCTGGTTTCTAAATCTTGGAAGTGCATCTCCCCTTGGACCACCTGTGTCAGTTGTCCTCTTTTAGTCGACAGAAAATAAAAGTAAAACCCTAACTACCCGCTCCTAAACAAGAGAAGACTCAGGATTTCATTCAAAAAGAAACTAATTCAACTGAAAAAAAATGTCAATCTTGAATAAGGTCCCAGCTCCTTGGCTGCTTGTGCAGCCTTCTCCAGTTCTCCCATTTCTGCCCCTGAATCACATGCATCCCTGGTGTGGGTTTCCTCCACGTGAGGATCAGCAAGAAAAAGGAATCAGCATTGCCATACATGTGGTAAGTGACAAACGCAGCTCATTCCTGACCTGAAAATTCCGTTTGCTTCTACAATGAGTCAATCATACAGATTCTGAAGAACTGAGGGCCGATGGTTACAAAGGCTCCTGAGCATAAAATACAGTTGTATGATGGAAATGATTGTCAAGGAGCTATGAAGAGGCCATGTCAGCTGCTCTTCTAAGGATTTCAAGCAGCCTTGGGGAGGGTCAAACTGGACTGTGGCTGCCTGATTACCTTACATCCATGCTGCATACAGTCCTAGGAACAGACACAAGGGAATTGTTAGAAAATGAAGACCATTTGCAATAAGGCTCTGAAACTCAGCCACCCAATACAGTAGCCAGTAGTCAGTCACACATGCTAGTCAAATTTAAACTGAAATTACTTCAAAAAACATAAACCTAGGCCCTCAGTTTCACTAGTTCAATTCAGTCTCTCAGTCATGTCTGACTCTTTGTGACCCTATGGACAGGAAGCCAGGCTTCCCTGTCCATCACCAACTCCTGAAGCTTGCTCAAACTCATGTCCACCAAGTCAGTGAGGCCATCCAACCATCTCATCCTCTGTCGTACCCTTCTCCTCCTGTCTTCAATCTTTCCCAGCATCAGGGTCTTTTCCAATGAGTCAGCTCTTCACATCAGGTGGCTAAAGTATTGGAGTTTCAGCTTCAGCATCAGTCCTTCTGATTTTATCTCCTTGCAGTCCAAGGGACTCTCAAGAATCTTCTCCAACACCATGGTTCAAAAGCATCAATTCTTTGGTGCTCAGCTTTCTTTATAGTCCAATTCTCACATCCATTCATGACTGCTAGAAAAACCATAGCTTTGACTAGACAGACCTTTGAGGGCAATGTCTCTGCTTTTTAATATGCTGTCTAAGTTGGCTATAGCTTTTCTTCCAAGGAGCAAGTCTCTTTTAATTTCATGGCTGTAGTCACCATCTTCAGTGACTTTGGAGCCCAAGAAAATAAAGTCTGTCACTCTTTCCATTGTTTCCCCATCTATTTGCCATGAAGTGTTGGGACTAGATGCCATGATCTTAGTTTTTTGAATGTTGAGTTTTAAGCCAGCTTTTTCACTCTCCTTTTTCACTTTCATCAATAGACTGGCTCCAAATTGGGAAAGGAGTAGGTCAAGGCTGTATATTGTCACCCTGCTTATTTAACTTATATGCAGAGTACATCATGGAAAATACCAGGCTGGATGAAGCATAAGCTGGAATCAAGATTGCCAGGAGAAATATCAATAACCTCAGATACGCAGATGATACCACCCTTATGGCAGAAAATGAAGAGGAACTAAAGAACTTCAGTTTCACTAGCCAGATTTCAAATGCTCAATAGCCATTGAGGCTCAATGGCCACTGTATTAAGCAGTGTAGAAACAGACACTCCTGTCATCCCAGAGGGTTCCATTGGTCAGAGCTGATTCTAGAAGACAATATGGCATGATTAAATATTTTCAGAAAGAAATGTCAAAGGTAAGAAAAACATACAACAGGACTTCCCTGGTGGTCAAGTGGTTGGGAATCTGCCTGCCAAGGCAGGGGACACTGGTTTGATCACTGGTCTGGGAAGATTCCTCATGTAGTGGGGCAACTAAGCCTATACATCACAACTACTGAGCCATCACTCTAGAGCCCACAAGTCACATGTACCACAACTACTGAAGCCCCAGCACCCTAGACCCCATGCTCTGCAACAAGAGAAGCCACCAAAGTGGAAAGCCCATGCACCAAAACTAGAGAGTAGCCCCCACTCACCACAACTAGAGAAAGCCCGAGCACAGCAATGAAGACCCAGTGCAACCAAAAATCAATAAATATTTTTAAAACAAAAAAGAAAGAAAGAAAAGAAAAACATGTAACAGCAGTGAGTTTCAGTTTTTTTCAGGGACTTTAACTGAGGACTATAGCCCAGGATACAGACTCTCATACAGCTCTGAGGAACTGCTATGAGGAGGCAGGGAAGGAGGTAGGATTTAGATGAATTTTTGCTACAAGAAAACATGTAGTCAAACATTTAAAAATTACTACTAATCACAAAGAACAGACATCTCAAGCTGTTTTAGTGTTTTTCTATGTATGGGAAGTTGCAAGAACCTGGAGTCATTGAAATTTGTTCTTAGATATACATCTTAACTATCTGGGGACTGGTCTGTCCAAAGCACAGAATACTTCCTGTTTTTCTCCATCATGAACTCTCCTCAGGGCACACTGTTAGTGGTCAACTGCAGTGGCTAATGACTTGATCTTTGTAGAACTGGAATGGCAGGCAATGTTTTTCCTTTATGGAGATACGATTCTGAAACAGGAGTGAAGGGGGCAAGGCACAAACTTTAAAAGAATGGCATAGCCCAAGGACACGATGTAAACTGATTAGAACCAAATCGGACCAAGATGGCAGATGAGTCAATTTCCACTACACCTTAAGCCTCAATATATGCTCCTTGTAATATATTAGAATAAGCTAAATGACACAGTCACCAGCGCCATGACAGTTCTGAGGCCATCAAAGATCAAAAAGTAGGGATTCCCAATTCCTGGAAATTCCCACCCCTTCCCTGAAACTGTTGGATTAATCCTCCTACTTATTAGCCTATGAAATTATCCAGCCCGTCAAAAACTAATCCACCCATATTTGGGGCACTCTGTCAGTGGAGTTTGTTTTTTCACTAAATAAGTCCACTTCTTACCTATCACTTTGTCTCTCACTGAATTCTTTCTGCAATGAGACATCAAGAATCTGAGCTTCATTAAGTCTTGAAACCAGATGTGTTATCTCAGTTAAAAGACCATGGGTTTTGGCCAGGCTCAGGTCTTGGCTGCGTGGGTTCAAGCCCCAAGTTGGGCTACATGGTTTCAATATCAGCTAATGAAATAATCAATATTTAACAAACACATTGCTTACCATGAGCCATGGGATGCAAAGAGTCAGACAGGACTTAGAGACTAAACAACAACAAAAACCATGAGCCAGAAACTGTGGTGGTTTTAAATTATGTACAGAAATTCCTTGGTACTCCTCCCTGTAAGAGGTGGAAACTCATTCTTCCTGCTTTGACTGTGGCTTCACTTCTAGTGAATAAAATGTGACATGTGATAGTATGACTTCTGAGACTCAGTCATAAAAACTATTGAGGCTTCTTCCTCCTCCTCCTCCTCCTCCTCCTCTCCCTCTTCCTCCTTCTCCATCTTTCTCTCTTCAGTGACTCTCACTGAAACCAACTGCCATGTTGCAAGGACAGTTAAGTGGCCCTATGAAGATGCCTGATTGGGGAGAAACTGAGGCTCTAGCCAATAGCCATGTGATTGCCTATTTTGGAAGGAGATAACTCTTCAGCCCCTGTCAAGATCACTTCATCCTCACAGATCTGAGTACTTTGCATATTTTAACTCACAATGACCTTTTAGTAGAACATGCCATCTTATCCCCACTTTACCAATTTGGAAACTAAGGCACAGAGAAGCTAATTAAATTGTCTATGGTCACACAGCCAATAAGCATGAGAATGAGGATTCCAATTCAGGAGGTCAGGATTTAGTTTTTGGCATGCCCTCTACACTACATGATACTAGCTTAGATCAGTCAGAACACATCTCTGGAGGCAGCAGGAGGTACAGATTCAAGGAGCCACTGAAGGAAATGCCTTCCTCTCATTCTGGCTGCATATTAGGATCCCCCAGGGAACTTCTATCAGTCACCACCCAAGATCAACTGAGGCATGATCTATGGGGTGCAAGCCAAGCATTTGTAGTTTTTAAAGCCATCCAGGTGCTTCCAACCTGTAGCCCAGGTCAAGAGCCATCGATAGAGCAGGGCTATTCCAAGCGTGAGCCTATGAGTGCATGAGAAATGAAGTTTGTATTTCAACAAGATTGCCCAGGTGCCTACACAACATTGAAGTTTGAGAAGCACTGCTCTAATCCTTTCCCCAGGCCACACCTGGCGATAGGCAGCAGCTAAACATCAAATGGACGGGCACATATGGTTTTGCTGCAGGAAGTGAAATTGGGTGCGTAGAGAAAACTAAGCTTAACCATTTTAGAAAGTGGTTCTTCAAAATCCCAAAAAGACAAGAGGAATGAAAACTTAAAGAGACAGGTGGGAAAAGCAGGAGAGAACAAATAACTTCTCTTGGTGTCAAAGAGAAATAAAGAACTCCAGGGGGTGATCAGTAAAAATTACAGTGTCAGAGAAGGGCCTGCCTTAAAAGACAAAAATTGAACAAGACAGCAAAATTGCTTCTTATTGGTTTGAGGCCAGGGGTAACACTACACTCACTGTATGGCATTGGAGGTTTTGTGAAAGGAATATGAGGACTGCTTTATTCTAACCTTATCAGCCTACAGTCAATATCATGCCAGTAAAAGTTAGCAATTTAAAAGAAAGGGAGTAAAATATCTTACTTTTTCCCCATTCGGTTATCAGCAGTAAAATTGCAACTAACCATTAGTTGTGAATGATCATCTTTATGACTTATCCACAGACTTAAAATTTTATCAGTGTCATCTGTTATTTTAAAGGGCCGATCACATACAACATTTCCTTCATCCCTCAGAGTCTCTGTAAAAGTTTCTCCTATTTATCCAAAAAGAACCATAGCTCAAAGCATAAGTCAAAATTACCTACAGTGGTTATCAAATGTTGATATATGTTGGGTTAGTTGGTGGACTTATTTCAACACAGATTGCTGGGTGCCATGTCCAGAGTTTCTGGTTTAGTAGGTTGGACCATGGCCAGACAATTTGCCTCCCTAACAGGTCCCAAGGTGATACTGATGCTGCTGGTCCCGGGTGCACATGTTGAGAACCCTTCCCCTTTAGCATAGTGGGTAACACTATTGCCTAGTGGGAAGGAGTTGGAACTCTGAGCCAGTGTCATCCCACCTTTACTTATTCCGAATTGTGTGGCTTTAGGCAAGTTACTTAATTCCTCCCTACCTCCTTTACTTTAATTGTAAAATAAGGAAAACAACAGGACAATCCCCTCAGGTTGCCATAAAGACTTAAAATGTTAATTCATATAAAAATCTCAGAACAGTGCTTAGCACTTTGTAAGAGCTTTATGTTTTAAGTATCAGTGCATGTGGAATTAATTATTTTCCTTGTTTTACTCAGCATAATGTGTGCTTCACCAGCAGAGCTAAAAATGTAACTCATTTTGTTTACATAAGTAAATAAAATTATTTATTCATGTGTCTTGTTATAAATACAATTATCGATCTTGTTCTCAAATACTATATATGAAACAGTGAATCACTGAGTGAGAGAAATAACATGATTTTCTGTAACTTACAACAAATTCCAGAAATATTGAAGCCAAATCCAGCCTCTGTACCCCAACATCAAATTAAATCTTGGAGACAGAGTTTGGGGTGAAGTAGAAGAGAATAGTTTTATTGCTTTACCAGGCAATGCCCTCAGAAGTGTATGTCCCAATCTGGGGGTGGAGCTGCAGGTGCTGTAAAGAGTCTTCTAGTCCTGGGGTGGGGTTGCTGATAAGAACCAGGGTGTGTGCATGGCCTACATTCCTTCAGCCCAGAGACCAGAACTGTGACTTTGAAATGAAGAGTGCTTCATCAAGTTTTCTGTTTGGTGGGGGCTTTAGTCCTGCAGAAGGGCTCAGAGATAATGTTATGTGACCCCTTTAGGTGAAACCAGAACCCTGCCCCTAAGACTGCAGTATTGTTTCTTGGATCTTCCTCCTTTATCTCCATTTTCCCCCGTTCCCTGATTAGCAACTGTTTGAACCTGCCCTTTGGAATTCAGGGAAGGGTACACAGAAAGGCTTTTGTGCCCAGGAGCCCCAGAGGGCTTGGTTTCTATCCGTCCATCCACACTTGTGCTCAGTTATGTCTGACACTTTGCAACTCCATGGACTGTAGCCCACCAGGCTCCTCTGTCCATGGGATTTTCTAGGCAAAAATATTGGAGTGGGTTGTGAATTCCTCCTCCAGGGGATCTTCCCCACCCAGGGATCTCGGTTTCAGTATAAGCATATTTTGTAATTACAATAGACTAACAGGGATACACAATTCTTTAGAAAGATTTGCAATTACTGAATAAGAGTTTAATAATACATGTTATGGTATAAAAGGAAGAATTATCTGATAGGAAAAGCAAGTAGGAAAGTCAGGACAGGGCATTTCAGAGCCAGAAGTAGACAGAACATGAGGGAAGAAGTAGAGATGGTCACCAACAAGTGGACGGAACAGAGATGAGGCCACTTCTTGAGCTCCAGAAAACAAAGTTGGCAAGAGGTAGGTGTTCAGAACACTGATCCTAGAAGAAGTCAAGGGGATATCGGCTCAAAAAAATCTGGATGCATTCAGAAAGATGGACCGGAAAAAGCAAACACAGAGCTCAAAGAAGAGGAAGAGGAGGCAGGTAAACCTGGAGGAGAAATCAAGTATTACCTGAAGGATGCTATCCAGAGGCCAGAGTGTAATTCCACTATAAATTTTAAAACTGTGGTGTTTTCCCCTTGTTATTGAAACAGGAGGAAAGGGGCAGGGCCCAACCTTTAAAAGAATGATATAGCTATGTTCTGTGCTGTGCTTAGTTGCTCAGTCATGTCCAACTTTTGGCGACCCCATGTACTATAGCCCGCCAGGCTCCTCTGTCCATGTGGGTTCTCTAGGCAAGAATACTGGAGTGGGCTGCAATGCCCTCCTCCAGGGGATCTTCCCAATGAACCAGTTCTCCTGCATTGCAAATAGATTCTTTAACATCTGAGCCACCAGAGAAGCCCAAGAATACTGGGGTGGATTGCCTATCCCTTCTCCAGGGGAATTTCCCAAGCCAGGAATCAAACCAGGGTCTCCTGCTTTGCAGGCAGATTCTTTACCAGCTGAGTCACCTGGGAAGCCCTGACATAGCTATAACACAAGACAAAAAATGATTAAAATCAAACAGGTCCAAGATGGTGGATGAGTCAACTTCCAGTAGGCCTTAAGTCTCATTATACACTCATTATAACACATTAGAATCTAAATGATACACCCATCAGCGCCATTACAGTTCTGAAACTAACTATGTGTGTGTGTTAGCGGCTCAGTCATGTCTGACTCTGCCCACCAGGCTCCTCTGTCCATGGAATTCTCCAGGCAAGAATACTAGAGTGGATTGCCATTCCCTTCTCCAGGGTATCTTCCTGACCCAGGAATCAAACCCAGGTTTCCTGCATTACAGGCAGATTCTTTACCATCTGAGCCACCAGGGAAGCTCATAAAAGGCTAACCATAAAAGACTGAAAAGTGGACAATGGCCCCATTTCTGGAAATCCCTGCCCCTTTCCCAGAATAATTGGAATAATCTTCCCACTTACTATCCAATGAAATTATCCAGCCCATAAAAACTAACCATGCCATATTGCAAGGCTCTCTCACTTTCTGGCCCAAACTCTGTGAAGTGTGTTTCTTTCTAAATAAATCCACTTCTTACTATTACTTTGTCTCTAAGTTATTTTGCAAACACAGAACCTCAAATTCACCAGCAACATTATGAAAATATCACATATTGAACTCTTCAGTTTGGTTGCTCAGTCATGTCTAACTCTTTGTGACCCCATAGACTGCAGCACGCCAGGCCTCCCTGTCCATCACCAACACCCAGAGCTGGGCAAATTCATGCCCATCAAGCTGGTGATGCCATCCAACCATCTCATCCTCTGTCATCCCCTTCTCCTCCCACCTTTAATCTTTCCCAGCATCAGGGTCTTTTCAAATGAGTCAGTTCTTCACATCAGGTGGCCAAAGTATTAGAGTTTCAGCTTCAGCATCAGTCCTTCCAATGAATATTCAGGACTGATTTCCTTTAGGATTGACTGATTTGATCTCCTTTCAGTCCAAGGGACTCTCAAGAGTCTTCTCCAGCACACAGTTGAAAGGCATCAATTCTTCAGCACTCAGCTTTCTTTATGGTCCAACTCTCACATCCATAATGACTACTGGAAAAACCATAGCTTTGACTAGACTGACCCTTGTTGATAAAATGATGTCTCTGCATTTTAAAATGCTGTCTAGGTTGGTCATAGCTTTTCTTCCAAGGAGCAAGTATCTTTTAATTTCATGGCTGCAGTCGCCATCTGCAGTGATTTTTGAGCCCAAGAAAATAAAGTCTGTCACTGTTTTCATTGTTTCCCCATCTATTTGCCATGAAGTGATGGGACTGGACACCATGATCTTACATTTTTGAATATTGAATTTTAAGCCAGCTTTTCACTCTCCTCTTTCACTTTCATCAATAAGCTCTTTAATTCCTCCTCACTTTCTGCCATATGGGTGGTGTTACCTGCATATCTGAGGTTTTTTATATTTTTCCCAGCCATCTTGATTCCAGCTTGTGCTTCATCTAGCCCAGAATTTCACATGATGTACTCTGCATATAAGTTAAATAATGTGAAAGTGAAAGTGAAGTGGCTCAGTTGTGTCCAACTCTTTGCGATCCCATGGACTGTAGCCCACCAAGTTCCTCCATCCATGGAATTTTCCAGGCAATAATACTGGCGTGGGTTTCCTTCTCCAGGAGATCTTCCCGACCCAGGGATTGAACCCAGGTCTCCCACATTGCAGGCAGACGCTTAACCATCTGAGCCACCAAGGAAGTTAAATAAACAAGGTGACAATACAGCCTTGATATTCTCAATTTGGAACCAGCCTGTTGTTTCATGTCCAGTTCTAACTATTGTTTGTTCTCCTATAATTTGGCCCTATGCTCTTCTAGCTTGGTTTCCTACTTCCTCTCAACCACTTTTTGTCCCTGTCAAATCCACTGCATGTTTTGGGAAACAATCTGATGCTGCAGTAGTCATGCTTGTGCTACATGAATATCTCCATTTGAAACAAACTCTTCTTCTTCACTTAATCCATTCCACCTAATAAAGCCAAATCAAAATCCATATTTCTACTCTCAAAAGAAAAATTAATTTCTCCTTCATCCATGCTCCTGTTGCATCTTTTTAGTCATTCTATTAACATACATCCTGCCTCATGGCATAGTAGATAGGAGTTTGCCTACCTTCCTTCCTCAGTCTTGTGACTGAGGTATCAAATCAGCTCTCTAAAAAGAGTAGCCAATGCTGCTGGGTTCTCTGCACTCACAGTCTCCTACAGGTCCAGACTTCCTCTTTTAAGCACCCATGAACCTACCCTACAGGCTCTCTCCAGTGACTGGATTAGCCGAGCCCTGAAGAAGAAGGAACAGAACTGTAGAACAAACACCCCTGGGAGCAGTCCTCCACCAAATATTGTCTTGGATTAGTAGCTTAAATACCTGCAAGATCCTTGCCCCTGAACCTGAGCAGGAACCTGTGGAGCTCTTGGGCGCAAAAGCCTTTCTGTATCCCCTTCCCTGAATCCCAAAGGAAAGGTTCAAACAGTTGCTAATCAGGAAAAGGAGAAGATGCAGAGATAAAGGGGGAGGAGTCAAGAAATAATAGGGCATCTATGAAAACATAACAGGCCCCAAATAGCCAAAGCAATCTTGAGGAAGAGAAACAGAGCTGTAGGAATCAGGCTCCCTGACTTCAGACTACAATACAAAGCTACAGTAATCAAGACAGCATGGTACTGGCACAAAAACAGAAATATAGATCAATGGTACAGGATAGAAAGCCCAGAGTTAAACCCACACACTCATGGTCACCTAATCTATGACAAAGATGTCAATGGAGAAAAAAACAGACTTTTCAATAAATTGTTCTGGGAAAACTGGACAACTACATGTAAAAAGAATGAAATTAGAATGCTTCCTAATGACATACACAAAAATAAACTGAAAATGGATTAAAGACCTAAGTGTAAGGCTGGACACTGGAAAACTCTTAGAGGAAAACTTAGGGGAAACATTCTTTGACATAAACCATAGCAAGATTTTTCATGATCCACTTCCTGAAGTAATGAATAAAAACAAAAATGGTACCTAATTAAACTTTAAAATGTTTGCACAGTAAAGGAAACCCTGAATAAGATATAAAGACAACCCACAGAATGGAAAAAATATTTGCAAATGAAGCAATGGACAAAGGATTAATCTCCAAAATATACAAACAGCTCATGCAGCTCAATATCAGAAAAACAAACAACCCAATCAAAAAATGAATGGGAGACCTAAATAGACATTTCATCAAAGAAGATATACAGGTGACCAAGAGGCACATGAAAATATGCTCAACATCATGAATTAGTAGAGAAATGCAAATCAAAACTACAATGAGGTATTCCCTTATACCAGTCAGAATGATCATCATCAAAAACATATACAAACACTAAATTCTGGAGAGGATGAAGAGAAAAAAAGAAACCTCTTGCACTGCTGGTGGGAATGTAAATTGATACAGCCACTGTGGATAACAGTATGAAAGTTCCTTAAAAAACTAAAAATAGAACTACCATATGGCCCAGCAACACTACTCCTGGGCATATACCCTGAGAAAACCATAATTCAAAAAGGCATATGTACCCCAATGTTCATTGCAGCACTATTTATAATACCTAGGGCATGAAAATGACCTAAATGTCCACCAACAGATGAATGGATAAAGAAGATGTAAATGAAATTGGGTCATATTTGTAAAGATGTGAATGGACCTAGAGTCTATCATACAGAGTGAAGTAAGTCAGAGAGAGAAACAAATATTACATATTAATGCATATATCTGGATTCTAGAAAAATGATACAGTTGAACCAATTTGCTGGGCAGGAATAGAAATGCAGATATAGTGAGTGGACATGCGGACACAGTGGAGAAAGAGAAGGGTGGAATGAATTGGGAGATTAGGTTTGACATAAATACATATGTGTAGAATAGATAGCTAGTGGTAGGTTGCTATATAGCACAGGGAGCTCAGCTCAGTGCTCTGTGATGACCTAGATGGGTGGGATGGGGGAGTAGGGAGGGAAGTCCAAAAGGGAGGGGATATACATATACATACAGCTGATTCACTTCATTGTACAGCAGAAGTAACACAGCATTGTAAAGCAATTATACTCTAGTAAAAAAAGAAAGAAAGAAAGAATAGTGCAGCCTTGAAGGCAGGTTCCCGGTTCTCACTCAAGGGATATACAGAACATCATTATCTCTGAGCTCTTCTGCAGAACTAAAACCCCCAGCAAAGACAGGACTTGATGTTGCATTCTTTGTTCCAGAGAAGGTCACAGTTCACCCATCATCACCTGATGCCAGATGATCTATGGGTTGAAGGAATGTGGGCCCTGCACACACCCTGATTCTTATCAATGACTCTACCCCAGGACTACAAGACTCCTCACAGCCCCCACCCCTGTTGGGACACACAGTTTTGAGGGCATTAGTCCACTGTGGCCCCCTTTGCCTGGCAAAGCAATAATGCTATTCTTTCCTCTTCACTAAAAACTCTGATTTAATTTGGTGTCAGGGTACTGAGGCAGGATTTGGCTTCACCTCTGAGGTAGAACAACTCTGAGGTTGGTGACCTATTCAGTCTCCCAGAGGTCCTCAGCAGGTTTGACCCCCAGTTGTCCTGAGAAGCAACCTGTTCACTAATGCACTCCCTACCTATCTCATCTTCACTTCCCCACTGCCCTGTTGGTATTTCCTGGTATGACCTTATTAAATAATTGCTCTAGAATCCTTGTCTTAGAGCCTACCTCTGGGAGAATACAATCTAAAACACTAATCAGTAAGTATCAGTATTTTGTTAAAAGACTTAAATTCAGGGAAGAAGAGAGACCAAAAGGAAAGAGAAGAAATTCCAGGAAAAGTGACTGTATGTTTGGATGAATTTTCAGAGGTGGAAATGAGCAAGTGGGTCCAGAGATCTTATTGGCATGCTAGTTACAGGTGGAAGAGAGGACACAGAAGGGCTGAATAGGCCAGATGAGACCAGACTTTTGTGATGGTGATTTTCCCTGAGAAATCCTCAAAGGTTTTCTCAAGGGACTTCTTTATAGAATAGCCACAATGTTTTTGTTGTTGTTGTTGTTTAATTGAAAGATAATTGCTTTATAGCATTTTGTTGTTTTCTGTCGAATACTAACATGAGTCAGCCATAGGTATACATATGTCCCCTCCCTCTGGAACCTCCCTCCTATCTCCCTCCCCATCCCACCCCTCTAGGTTGATACAGAGCCCCTGATTGAGTTCCATGAGTCATACAGAAAATTCCCATTGGCTTAGAATAGCCACAATGTTTTCATTATTAAAGTTGCTTTAGTATTATGGTATTAAGATACGAGTATTCTCAGGAAGTACATAAATATACACTCCAAAAAGAAACCTCAATTATAAAGATGACAGCACATTGAATGGGAGTTTTCCTCTTGTCTTAGAGTTTCATGGAATGCCCAAAGCCAAGAATAGTATCAGTCAGAATAAGCAAGGTAAATCTGCAAGAATAAACAACCACAAAATTTCAGTGCTTTCTATTTAAAATAACCAAGACATGGAAGCAACCTAAATGTCTGTCAATGGATTAATGGATAAAGAAGATGTGGTACACATATGCACATATACAATGGAATATTACTCAGCCATAAAAAAGAATGAAATAATGCCATTTGCCATTTGGTAGCTCAGCTGGTAAAGAATCCAGCTGCCACGCAGGAGACTCTGGTTTAGTTTCTGGGTCAGGGAGATCTCCTGGAGAAAGGAAAGGCTATCTACTCCAGTATTCATGGGCTTCCCTCGTGGCTCAGATGGTAAAGAATCTACCTGAAATGCAGGAGACCTGGGTTCAATCCCTGGGTTGGGGAGATACCTGGAGGAGGGCGTGGGAACCCACTCCAGTATTCTTGCCTGGAGAATCCCCAGGGATACAGGAGTCTGGCAGGCTACAGTCTGTGGGGTCATAAAGAGTCAGACATGACTGAGTGACTAAGCACAGCAGACCAGAATGCCATTTGCATCAACATAGATGAAACTAGAGATTATCACACTGAGTAAACTAAACCAGACAAAGAAAGATAGATATCACATGATATTGCTTATATGTCTAATCTTTAAAAATGTTATAAATGAAATTATCTACAAAACAGAAAGAGACTCACAGACATAGAAAACGACTTACTGCTACCAAAGGAGAAAGAGGGGTAGGGGGAGGAATAAATTAGGAGGTTAAGACTAACATATACACACTATTATGTATAAAATTGAAGAAGGAAATGGCAGCCTACTCCAGTATTCTTGTGTGGGAAATCCCAAGGACAGAGGAGCCTGGCAGGCTACAGTCCATGGGATTGCAAAATTCAGGCATAACTTAGAGACTGAACCACCACCACACCATGTATAAAACTGTGCTTCCCTGGTGCTCAGTGATTTTTTTTTTTTTAATCCATCTGCCAATGCAGGAGATGCAAGTTCAATCCCTGGGTTGGGAAGATCCCCAGAGAAAGAAATGGCAACCCACTCCAGTATTCTTACCTGGGAAATCCCATGGACAGAAGAGCCTGGTGGGCTATAGTTCATGGGGTCACCAAAGAGTTGGACACAATTTAGCAACTAAACAACAACATAGGGAACTAATAGGACAACCATCTCTCAGGACTTTCTAAGAGGTGGCCAACCTGCCTCTTTGACTATCAATCTCCATCACACACTACCAGCCTAAATCAGAAAACATTAGAAGTTTGAAGGTCAGTGTTGGCAGGAATTCATTGGAGTAGAAAATGTTTTGTCTTTGCTTCTTGCATACTTCCCAGACCACGTGAAATGGGACCCCAAGTAGAATGCCTCCAAGAGCATATGAGATCAGGGAGTTTGGATTCTCACTCCTGACAGAGCAAAACCCAGAAGGTCCATTTTGTGTGGCCATCAGATCAGTGAAAATGTTATTAGGAAGACTCAGTATATGTCATCAGGAGTTTAGCATGCACACAGATGGAGACCAGTGTCTGCTTCCTGCCAAGAGAAATTCAAATATAGTGTGTAAGGGACTGGTAAAGTGGCTACAATAAGAACAAAGAGAAAGAGGTCAGCCTTGGGCAAGTTTCAGGTCTCCCTTTAGTGGTAAGAATGCATGAAGAAATTGACCAAAGGGTTCTGTGGGAAATGACTAGGCTCAAAGTATCGTATAGGAGCCAGTAAGAGATCGGACTTTGGAGAAGAGAGAGACTGATGGTGTACATTTTAATAGCTGGAAGGGCGAGAGTAGGAAATGAAGAGGGGTCCCAGAAAGTCAAGCAACGTATGAATAAACAGCTCCAGGAATTAAAAGAATAAGAGCTGTTATTCTTACCAAGAAGCTCTTCTTCTTACCAAGAAGCTGATAAAAAATAAATGTCCCTCTCACCATTACTATTCAACATAGTTCTGGAAGTCCTACCCACAGCAATTAGAGAAGAAAAGGAAATAAAAGTAATCCAGACTGGAAAAGAAGTAACATTCTCACTGTTTGTGGATGATATGATCCTCTACATAAAAAACCCTAAAGATGCCACCAGGAAATTACTAGAGCTAATCAGTGAATATAGTAAAGGCACAGGATGTAAAATTAATACACTGAAGTCTCTTGCATTCCTATACATTAACTATGAAAAATCAGAAAAGGAAATTAAGGAAACAATACCATTCACCATTGCAATGAAAAGAATAAAATACTTAGGAATAAGTTTACCAAAAGAAACAAAAGACAAGCATACAGAGAACAATGAAACACTGATGAAAGAAATAAAAGATGGCACAAATAGATAGAGAAATATACCATGTTCTTGCATTGGAAGAATCATTATAGTAAAAATGAGTATACTACCCAAAGCAATCTATAGATTCAAAGCAATCCCTATCAAACTACCACATAACTAGAACAAATAATTTCACAATTTGTATGGAAACACAAACACTCTGAATAACCAAAGCAATCTTGAGAGAGAAGAATGGAACTGGAGGAATTAACCTTCCTGACTTCAGACTACGCTACAAAGCTACAGTCCTCAAGACAGCATGGTACTTGCACAAAGACATAAATATAGATCAATAGAATAAAATAGAAAGTCCAGAGATAAATCCATGCATCTATGGACACCTTATCTTTGACAAAGGAGGCAAGAATATACAATGGAGAAAAGACAATTTCTTTAACAAGTGGTGCTGGGAAAACTGGCCAACCACTTGTAAAAGAATCAAACTAGAACACTTTCTAACACCATACACAAAAATAAACTCAAAATGGATTAAAGATCTAAATGTAAAACCAGAAACTATAAAGCTCCTAGAGGAGTTACACTGTTGGTGGGAATACAAACTGGTACAGCACCACTATGGAGAATAGTGTGGAGATTTCTTTAAAAACTGGAACAGAACTGACATACAACCTAGCAATCATAATGCTTGGCATATATACCAAGGAAACCATAACTGAAAGAGACACATGTACCCCAGTGTTCAATGCAGCACTATTTATGATAGCTAGGATATGGAAGCAACCTAGATGTCCTTTGGCAGATAAATGAATAAGGAAGTTGTGGCACATATACACAATGGAATACTACTCAGCTATAAAAAGGAATGCGTCTGAGTCAGTTCTAATGAGGCAGATGAACCTAGAGCCTATTATACAGAGTGAAATAAGTCAGAAAGAGAAAGACATATACTGTATATTAATGCATATATATGGAATTGGGAAGGGTGGTACCAGCGATCCTACATACAGGGCAGCAAAGGAAACACAGATGTAAAGAACAGACTTCTGGACTCAGTGGGTGAAAGAGAGGGCAGGATGATTTGAGAGAATATCACTGAAACATGAACATTACCATATGTAGAATGGATGACCCATGTGAGTTTGATACATGAAGCAGGGCACCCCAGGCTGATGCTCTGTGACAACCTGAAGGGATGGGTGGGGAGGGAGGTGGGAGGGGGGTTCAGGATGAGGGGGACACATGTATACCTAGGGCCAATTCATGCTGATGTACGGCAAAAGCCATCACAATATTGTAAAGTAATTATCCTACAATTAAAATAAGTAAAGAATATTTTTTAAATGTGTCCCACAAAAGAACCTGGCTTTTGGACAGCAGCCATAACAGAGGAAATGGTGGCCAGCAGGTATCAGGCAAGAGCGCCCCTGAGCACCTGCACACCGAGGACAAAAAGACCCAGAAAGAGAGGATGCAAGAAAGGGATAACAAAGGAATAAACCACCACTCCTTTCCTTTTCCCAGATACCCAAGCTTGAGTCTTCAGGCCTGAGTTATAGAGAAAGACCATATTTTTAACTGAATGTGAGATTGAAAGCATTGACTTGACTTGCACTACAACACAAAAATGAGAGTGTTCTTACAGCTGAAAGTAAATAGAAAGCTGTCATGGGGAGAGACAAGGCAAGGGAAATGCAACAGAGAATTTTTGAAGTCATTAATGGAAGAAAAATAAATCCATTTCCTGTTTTTGCTTCCATTAAGTTAGACCCATTCGATAAACCAGCTGCAAAAGCCAAAACAAAATAGTATACACATTATTACCAGCCAATTCTTCTCTTTATGAGAGAAAAATAAAGTGGAGAGTATCAATTACATTTTTCTATTCTCTGTTCTCAGTATCACTTGATCATTAGAAAGCAACTTTTTTCATGGCTAGAGCTCTATAAACATCTAGGAAGTTCTGATTTATAAATAGCTGCAGACTTAACTAAAGTTTGTTTAAACAAATATGAACTTTTATTATTTTACATTACCAAAAGTGGGGCAGCTAAGTGGTTGGGGGCCTGTAGTATTGGTAAATTCAATGGCTTAGTGACTTTTTAATCCTGAGTTAAGATAATCTTAGTATTCCCTTATGATTACAAATTTACTGCTGAAGTTCACCCATCATATTTTTACCGAGCTTGGGCTCCAAAATCACTGCAGATGGTGCCTGCAGCCATGAAATTAAAAGACGTTTACTCCTTGGAAGGAAAGTTATGACAAACCTAGATAGCATATTCAAAAGCAGAGACATTACTTTGCCAACAAAGGTCTGTCTAGTCAAGGCTATGGTTTTTCCTGTGGTCATGTATGGATGTGAGAGTTGGACTGTGAAGAAGGCTGAGCACCGAAGAATTGATGCTTTTGAACTGTGGTGTTGGAGAAGACTCTTGAGAGTCCCTTGGACTGCAAGGAGATCCAACCAGTCCATTCTGAAAGAGATCAGCCCTGGGTGTTCTTTGGAAGGAATGATGCTAAAGCTGAAACTCCAGTACTTTGGCCACCTCATGCGAAGAGTTGTCTCATTGGGAAAGACTCTGATGCTGGGAGGGACTGGGGGCAGGAGGAGAAGGGGACGACAGAGAATGAGATGGCTGGATGGCATCAATGACTCAATGGACATGGGTTTGGGTGAACTCTGGGAGTTAGTGATGGACAGGGAGGCCTGGCATGCTGCAATTCATGGGGTTGCAAAGAGTCAAACATGACTGAGCAACTGAACTGAACTGAACTGAACTGATCCAGAAATAGGAATACAAATATATTTTTCTCCTTTGCTCCATTTTTTAACGTATTTATTTATCTATTTATTTGACTGTGCCAGGTCTTAGTTGCAGCGCATGGAATCGTCAGTTGGGGCATGCAAACTTTTATTTGCGGCATGTGGGACCTGGTTCCCTGATCAGGAATCAAACCCAGGCCCTCTGCATTGGGAGCACAGTCTTAGCCACTGGACCACCAGGGAGGTTCTCCCTGCTACCTTTCAAGAGCAAAGAAACCATGTCTGGATACTCTTCTGCTGACTTCCCTTAGGTACCATTGACTGGAATTGGGTCACAAGCCATTCTCAAACCACTCACTGGAAAGAAGAATGAAACTACCATGACTGGCTTGGATTTAACAAATTCATCCTTTGGGACCAGAATGGACTGAGGCACATAGCCACCTGATGCCCAAATAAAATATTCTCTTAAAAGAAGGAGGAAGGGGTGACTGCTGATATGCAATCATTATATTGTAAAATATAAAGAAGACTGTATGTCCTACCAAGTCAAAAAAAAAAAAAAAAAGATACTGTCTCAAGTACGGTTTCTAAAAGCACAGCTAGACATGATTTATTGCAGGAATGCTCTCCAAAGAAAAGTGGAGAAAGCAGGATGTTACAGGGGAAATTGCTAAGCAAAGAGGTAGACTTTACCTTCAGGCTGATTTCATGGGGAGCCAAGAAGTACGAGTCACACAACAAAATTGATGCCTAAAATGAACCTGATATTTTGTACCCCATTTTCAGCCAATTGTTGTTTGTGAATTGTTGGAAGGACCATAAGTTCTATGGCAGAGTGCTTCCCTTCAATGCAGGACAAATTCCTCGAAAAGGAGCAGCTATGAGCAGCCAACTCAGCACCTGGGGATGCCAGTCTAGTAAAGGAGACACTAGCAATGCCCACCATAGATGCTGAAGATTGAAAGACTTAACCAGCCTCCAGAAAGGCACACTCCCCAAGCAGGACCATGACAGAAAGTATAGTCACTGTGGGCCACTGTTTCCTCTGGAGGAGTCCAAACTAACTAGCATGTTCCAGGGTCCCACACATAACTCAACTTGTTACAGCCTGAGTTTCAGGTACCACTTCTAGAGGCTTAACAATACATGGAACCCAAGATTAAGAGCATCTCCATATTCATTCTGCCCTACTGCATCTTCCCCCACCCCAACAGAAGGTGCTATAAGCCATACTATCAGGATAACAAACAGTCTTTCAACATACTGATTCTGGTTCTCTTTGTGGGTCTGAGATGTCCCACCCTTGAAGTGGAGGAAGCATCTGAACTTGGAGAGTGGCTTCTTCCTCATCTGGGGATACTGGCCTGCAGTGACCAAATGAACCTCCCCAAGCCTGTGGCCAACCTCAAGCCCACCACGTGCCCTTCAGCCCACTTTCAACAAAACTTCCACTGCCAACACTCTGATAGGAAAAGGTTAAACAACTCTCCAAGTCAGAATTTCACTCTAGATTTCCTCTGGGCCGAGGAGACCCGAGTTAACAATAATACCCCTTTTTCACTAGACATGGAAAGACTTTAGAGGAAACCAAGACAATGAACAAATCTTTCCAAATAACCTATTTCAAAAATTAAAGGTGGAATTGCAATGTACAGATTAATTTCCACTTAAAATGGAGCTGAATTTCACAAGTGAAAAGAAAGGAGGCCTGAGCAAATCCATTTGGGCAGCAGCTAAAAGATTTGAAAACAGCATGAATATTCTGGACACCACCTACAACAGGAAATGGAAAGAATTCTAAAGCACACCAACAATTAATATTAGAGAAGTCATTTTTTCTAATAAGCAAGTATTTGAAACAAGAATAAATATTTTGTCTTGCATTTTAACTTCCTGCAATTATGTCTTAGCCCCTCTGTATATTATAAAATCTTTTCCAGGAAGGGCTGACCTTGGAAACCCACCCCACACCCTTTCTTGAACATAGAAGGCACTCAATATTTGTTTGAGTAAATAAAATCTAGTTAAATTTAGTTAAACCATTTTATGATCTGCTATCCCATCATTGATAGTACAACTTATCGCTTACCAACTAAGAAAAATATTGGAACAAATCTTCTTAACACTCTAACACCTTATGTGTAAATGACTTGCCAGAAACAACCTTTAAAAAAGCCTTCAGAAGTAAAATCTGTTCCCTGGTGCACATCAGTACCTGCAAATAATTCTAAAGGCAAAGAGAAATTCATTACTTAAGGATGCCCTCTACTGGGAAACACTCTTTCCCACTGAGGACATGCTCTCTTAATTGACTTGATACCGCTCACATCTCTCACCAAAGTATAAAAAGGTCACAGGATCAAAGCTGAAACCTTAACTTTCACAGAGGCTTGCAAACATTGAGGAGCAATCTTAAAATGCCATCAGTCTCATTTTAGATAGAATCATTTTAACTAAAGCACAAGGTAAAGAAATTTTGAAAGATAAATTTGTGAGAGAAAAGAATTCAAGTCCCAGCATGCAGTGAACATTTTATACATGTTCAATTTTATTCTGTCAACAATTTCTTCTTAGACTGCCTGATTGGTTAGATTAGTTTAAGATCAGAAGCATTATTAACTCCAGCCCTTGGCTGAATACCATCTACAGAAATTATATTCTATTTTTCCTTTACATTTCAACTGAAAGGAGGATTGCTCACTTCCTGGCCTAACTTATTAGGAACTGGCTGACTAATCACTGGGCTTTAAAGTATGGGCAGCACCATTGTCAGTGTTCTCTCACTCTTCCTACCCTTATTCTGTATCTCGTTACTCTAGCTAAATACTTTGTTATCTCATAAGAGAATGTTCCTAGGTGACCTCCTTTGGTCAAGCTTTTCACATTTCTCTCTGCTCTGAATGGTTGCCTAGAAATTCTCTCCCCCATGAACCTTGAGACCAGCAGCATCAGTTCAGTTCAGTCACTCAGTCATATCCGACTCTTTGTGACCCCATGGACTGCAACACACCAGGCCTCCCTGTCCATCACCAATTCCCAGAGTTTACCCAAACTCATGTCCATTGAGTCAATGATGCCATCCAACCATCTCATCCTCTGTCATCCCCTTCTCCTCTTTCCTTCAATCTTTCCCAGCATCAGGGTCTTTTCAAATGAGTCAGCTCTTTGCATCAGGTGGCCGAAGTATTGGAGTTTCAGCTTCAACATCAGTCCTTCCAACAAACACCTAGGACTGATCTCCTTTAGGATGGACTGGTTGGATCTCCTTGCAGTCCAAGGGACTCTCAACACCACAGTTCAAAAGCATCAATTCTTCAGCACTTGGCTTTCTTTATAGTCCAACTCCCACATCCATATATGACTACTGGAAAACCCAGAGCCTTGACTAGACGGACCTTTGTTGGCCAAGTAATGTCTCTGCTTTTGTTTTTTTTTTTTTATTCTTCCAATTTTATTTTATTTTTAAACTTTACATAATTGTATTAGTTTTGCCAAATATCAAAATGAATCCGCCACAGGTATACATGTGTTCCCCATCCCGAACCCTCCTCCCTCCTCCCTCCCCATACCATCCCTCTGGGCCGTCCCAGTGCACCAGCCCCAAGCATCCAGCATCATGCATCGAACCTGGACTGGCAACTCGTTTCCTACATGATATTTTACATGTTTCATTGCCATTCTCCCACATCTTCCCACCCTCTCCCTCTCCCACAGAGTCCATAAGACTGTTCTATACATCAGTGTCTCTTTTGCTGTCTCGTACACCGGGTTATTGTTACCATCTTTCTAAATTCCATATATATGCGTTAGTATACTGTATTTATGTTTTTCCTTCTGGCTTACTTCACTCTGTATAATAGGCTCCAGTTTCATCCACCTCATTAGAACTGATTCAAATGTATTCTTTTTAATGGCTGAGTAATACTCCATTGTGTATATGTACCACAGCTTTCTTATCCATTCATCTGCTGATGGACATCTAGGTTGCTTCCACGTCTTGGCTATTATAAACAGTGCTGCGATGAACATTGGGGTACACGTGTCTCTTTCCCTTCTGGTTTCCTCAGTGTGTATGCCCAGCAGTGGGGTTGCTGGATCATAAGGCAGTTCTATTTCCAGTTTTTTAAGGAATCTCCACACTGTTCTCCATAGTGGCTGTACTAGTTTGCATTCCCACCAACAGTGTAAGAGGGTTCCCTTTTCTCCACACCCTCTCCAGCATTTATTATTTGTAGACTTTTGGATGGCAGCCATTCTGACTGGTGTGAAATGGTACCTCATAGTGGTTTTGATTTGCATTTCTCTGATAATGAGTGATGTTGAGCATCTTTTCATGTGTTTGTTAGCCATCTGTATGTCTTTTTTGGAGAAATGTCTATTTAGTTCTTTGGCCCATTTTTTGATTGGGTCGTTTATTTTTTTGGAGTTGAGCTGTAGGAGTTGCTTGTATATTTTTGAGATTAGTTGTTTGTCGGTTGCTTCATTTGCTATTATTTTCTCCCATTCTGAAGGCTGTCTTTTCACCTTGCTAATAGTTTCCTTTGATGTGCAGAAGCTTTTAAGTTTAATTAGGTCCCATTTGTTTATTTTTGCTTTTATTTCCAATATTCTGGGAGGTGGGTCATAGAGGATCCTGCTGTGATGTATGTCGGAGAGTGTTTTGCCTATGTTCTCCTCTAGGAGTTTTATAGTTTCTGGTCTTACGTTTAGATCTTTAATCCATTTTGAGTTTATTTTTGTGTATGGTGTTAGAAAGTGGTCCAGTTTCATTCTTTTACAAGTGGTTGACCAGATTTCCCAGCACCACTTGTTAAAGAGATTGTCTTTAATCCATTGTATATTCTTGCCTCCTTTGTCGAAGATAAGGTGTCCATATGTGCGTGGATTTATCTCTGGGCTTTCTATTTTATTCCATTGATCAATATTTCTGTCTTTGTGCCAGTACCATACTGTCTTGATAACTGTGGCTTTGTAGTAGAGCCTGAAGTCAGGTAAGTTGATTCCTCCAGTTCCATTCTTCTTTCTCAAGATCGCTTTGGCTATTCGAGGTTTTTTGTATTTCCATACAAATTGTGAGATTATTTGTTCTAGCTCTGTGAAGAATACTGTTGGTAGCTTGATAGGGATTGCGTTGAATCTATAAATTGCTTTGGGTAGTATACTCATTTTCACTATATTGATTCTTCCAATCCATGAACATGGTATATTTCTCCATCTATTAGTGTCCTCTTTGATTTCTTTCACCAGTGTTTTATAGTTTTCTATATATAGGTCTTTAGTTTCTTTAGGTAGATATATTCCTAAGTATTTTATTCTTTCCGTTGCAATGGTGAATGGAATTGTTTCCTTAATTTCTCTTTCTGTTTTCTCATTATTAGTGTATAGGAATGCAAGGGATTTCTGTGTGTTGATTTTATATCCTGCAACTTTACTGTAGTCATTGATTATTTCTAGTAATTTTCTGGTGGACTCTTTAGGGTTTTCTATGTAGAGGATCATGTCATCTGCAAATAGTGAGAGTTTTACTTCTTCTTTTCCAATTTGGATTCCTTTTATTTCTTTTTCTGCTCTGATTGCTGTGGCCAAAACTTCCAAAACTATGTTGAATAGTAATGGTGAAAGTGGGCACCCTTGTCTTGTTCCTGACTTTAGAGGAAATGCTTTCAATTTTTCACCATTGAGGATAATGTTTGCAGTGGGTTTGTCATATATAGCTTTTATTATGTTGAGGTATGTTCCTTCTATTCCTGTTTTCTGGAGAGTTTTTATCATAAATGGATGTTGAATTTTGTCAAAGGCTTTCTCTGCATCTATTGAGATAATCATATGGTTTTTATTTTTCAATTTGTTAATGTGGTGTATTACATTGATTGATTTGCGGATATTGAAGAATCCTTGCATCCCTGGGATAAAGCCCACTTGATCATGGTGTATGATCTTTTTAATGTGTTGTTGGATTCTGATTGCTAGAATTTTGTTAAGGATTTTTGCATCTATGTTCATCAGTGATATTGGCCTGTAGTTTTCTTTTTTTGTGGGATCTTTGTCAGGTTTTGGTATTAGGGTGATGGTGGCCTCATAGAATGAGTTTGGAAGTTTACCTTCCTCTGCAATTTTCTGGAAGAGTTTGAGCAGGATAGGTGTTAGCTCTTCTCTAAATTTTTGGTAGAATTCAGCTGTGAAGCCGTCTGGACCGGGGCTTTTGTTTGCTGGAAGATTTTTGATTACAGTTTTAATTTCCATGCTTGTGATGGGTCTGTTAAGATTTTCTATTTCTTCCTGGTCCAGTTTTGGAAAGTTGTACTTTTCTAAGAATTTGTCCATTTCTTCCACGTTGTCCATTTTATTGGCATATAATTGTTGATAGTAGTCTCTTATTATCCTTTGTATTTCTGTGTTGTCTGTTGTGATCTCTCCATTTTCGTTTCTAATTTTGTTGATTTGATTTTTCTCCCTTTGTTTCTTGATGAGTCTGGCTAATGGTTTGTCAATTTTATTTATCCTTTCAAAGAACCAGCTTTTGGTTTTGTTGATTTTTGCTATGGTCTCTTTTGTTTCTTTTGCATTTATTTCTGCTCTAATTTTTAAGATTTCTTTCCTTCTACTAACCCTGGGGTTCTTCATTTCTTCCTTTTCTAGTTGCTTTAGGTGTAGAGTTAGGTTATTTATTTGACTTTTTTCTTGTTTCTTGAGGTGTGCCTGTATTGCTATGAACTTTCCCCTTAGGACTGCTTTTACCGTGTCCCACAGGTTTTGGGTTGTTGTGTTTTCATTTTCATTCGTTTCTATGCAAATTTTGATTTCTTTTTTGATTTCTTCTGTGATTTGTTGGTTATTCAGCAGCGTGTTGTTCAGCCTCCATATGTTGGAATTTTTAATAGTTTTTCTCCTGTAATTGAGATCTAATCTTACTGCATTGTGGTCAGAAAAAATGCTTGGAATGATTTCTATTTTTTTGAATTTACCAAGGCTAGCTTTATGGCCCAGGATGTGATCTATCCTGGAGAAGGTTCCATGTGCACTTGAGAAAAAGGTGAAATTCATTGTTTTGGGATGAAATGACCTATAGATATCAATTAGGTCTAACTGGTCTATTGTATCGTTTAAAGTTTGTGTTTCCTTGTTAATTTTCTGTTTAGTTGATCTATCCATAGGTGTAAGTGGGGTATTAAAGTCTCCCACTATTATTGTGTTATTGTTAATTTCTCCTTTCATACTTGTTAGCATTTGTCTTACGTACTGTGGTGCTCCCGTGTTGGGTGCATATATGTTTATAATTGTTATATCTTCTTCTTGGATTGATCCTTTGATCATTATGTAGTGACCTTCTTTGTCTCTTTTCACCGCCTTTGTTTTAAAGTCTATTTTATCTGATATGAGTATTGCTACTCCTGCTTTCTTTTGGTCCCTATTTGCATGGAAAATCTTTTTCCAGCCCTTCACTTTCAGTCTGTATGTGTCCCCTGTTTTGAGGTGGGTCTCTTGTAGACAACATATGTAGGGGTCTTGTTTTTGTATCCATTCAGCCAGTCTTTGTCTTTTGGTTGGGGCATTCAACCCATTTACATTTAAGGTAATTACTGATAAGTATGTTCCCGTTGCCATTTACTTTATTGTTTTGGGTTCGAGTTTATACACTGTTTTTGTGTTTCCTGTCTAGAGAATATCCTTTAGTATTTGTTGGAGAGCTGGTTTGGTGGTGCAGAATTCTCTCAGCTTTTGCTTGTCTGAAAAGCTTTTGATTTCTCCTTCATACTTGAATGAGATCCTTGCTGGGTACAATAATCTGGGCTGTAGGTTATTTTCTTTCATCATTTTAAGTATGTCTTGCCATTCCCTCCTGGCTTGAAGAGTTTCTATTGAAAGATCAGCTGTTATCCTTATGGGAATTCCCTTGTGTGTTATTTGTTGTTTTTCCCTTGCTGCTTTTAATATTTGTTCTTTGTGTTTGATCTTTGTTAATTTGATTAATATGTGTCTTGGGGTGTTTCTCCTTGGGTTTATCCTGTTTGGTACTCTCTGGGTTTCTTGGACTTGGGTGATTATTTCCTTCCCCATTTTAGGGAAGTTTTCCACTATTATCTCCTCAAGTATTTTCTCATGGTCTTTCTTTTTGTCTTCTTCTTCTGGAACCCCTATGATTCGAATGTTGTAGCGTTTAATATTGTCCTGGAGGTCTCTGAGATTGTCCTCATTTCTTTTCATTCGTTTTTCTTTTATCCTCTCTGATTCATTTATTTCTACCATTCTATCTTCTAATTCACTAATCCTGTCTTCTGCCTCTGTTATTCTACTATTTGTTGCCTCCAGAGTGTTTTTAATTTCACTTATTGCATTATTCATTATATATTGACTCTTTTTTATTTCTTCTAGGTCCTTGTTAAACCTTTCTTGCATCTTCTCAATCTTTGTCTCCAGGCTATTTATCTGTGATTCCATTTTAGTTTCAAGATTTTGGATCAATTTCACTATCATTATTCGGAATTCTTTATCAGGTAGATTCCCTATCTCTTCCTCTTTTGTTTGGTTTGGTGGGCATTTATCCTGTTCCTTTATCTGCTGAGTATTCCTCTGTCTCTTCATCTTGTTTAAATTGCTGAGTTTGGGGTGTCCTTTCTGTATTCTGGCAGTTTGTGGAGTTCTCTTTATTATGGCGTTTCCTCACTGTGTGTGGGTTTGTACAGGTGGCTCGTCAAGGTTTCCTGGTTAGGGAAGCTTGTGTCGGTGTTCTGGTGGGTGGAGCTGTATTTCTTCTCTCTGGAGTGCAATGAAATGTCCAGTAATGAGTTATGAGATGTCTATAGTTTTGGGGTGACTTTGGGCAGCCTGTATCTTGAAGCTCAGGACTGTGTTCCTTTGTTGCTGGAGAATTTGCTTGGTATGTCTTGCCCTGGAACTTATTGGCCCTTGTGTGGTGCTTGGTTTCAGTGTCGGTATGGAGGCATTTGATGAGCTCCTGTCAATGAATGTTCCTTGGAGTCAGGAGTTCCCTGGAGTCAGGGTTTGGACTTAAGTCTCCTGCTTCCGATTATCGGTCTTATTTTTACAGTAGTTTCAAAACTTCTCCTTCTATACAGCACCATTGATAAAACATCTACATTAAAGATGATAAGTTTCTCTACAGTGAGGGTCACTCAGAGAGGTTCACAGGGTTACATGGAGAAGAGAAGAGGGAGGAGGGAGTTAGAGGTGACCCAAATGAGATGAGGTGAATCAATAGTGGAGAGAGTGGGCTAGCCAGTAGTCACTTCCTTATGTGCACTCCACAACTGGATCACTCAGAGATGTTCGCGGGGTTATACAGAGAAGAGAAGAAGGAGGAAGGTAACAGAGGTGGCCAGAAGGATAAAAGGGGGGAATAAAAAGGAGGGAGACAGATCCAGCCAGTAATCAGTTCCCTAAGTGTTCTCCACCGTCTGGAACACACAGAAATTCACAGAGTTGGGTAGAGTAGAGAGGGGTTAGGGAGGAGACACAGGCGACCTGGTGGAGAAAAAGGAGGGTCCAAAGGGAGAGAGAGCAGTCAAGCCAGTAATCTCACTCCCTAGTGAAAAATGGGTCCTGAAGATTGGGTCCTTAAAGGTACAAAATTGGTAACAAATACATAAAAGCGAAAATTAAAAATCTAGAGTAGAGTTTGGAATTTCAAAAATACGATGTTAAAGAAAAGAAGAAGGAAAAGAAAGAGAGAAAGAACGAACAAACAAAAACAAACAAGGTCGCGAAAATTATAAAGAAAGTACAGGTACAAAATTGATAACTAATACCAGAGAGCGAAAATTAAAAATCTAGAGTAGAGTTTGGAATTTCAAAAATACGATGTTAAAGAAAAGAAGAAGGAAAAGAAAGAGAGAAAAAATGAACAAACAAAAACAAACAAGGTCGCGAAAATTATAAAGAAAGTACAGGTACAAAATTGATAACTAATACCAGAAGGCAAAAATTAAAAATCTAGAGTAGAATTTGGAATTTCAAAAATACAATGTTAAAAAAAAAAAGAAGAAGAAGAAAAATAAAGAGAGAAAACAAACAAACAAATACGAACAATGTCACAAAAATTATAAAGAAAATACAGGTACAAAATTGATATCAAATACCAAAAAGCATAAATTGAAAATCTAGAGTAAAGTTTGGAATTTCAGATATACAATGTTATATAAAAGAAGAAGAGAAAGAAACAGAGAAGAAGAAGAAGAAAAAAAAAAAATCACAGAAATTATATAAAAAAAAAACTATAGGTACAAAATTGATAACATATACCAAAAAGCGAAAATTAAAAATCTAGAGTAGAGTTTGGAATTTCAAAAATACAATGTTAAAGAAAAGAAGAAAAAAACAAAAACCAACAACAACAACAAAAAAACAACAAGGTCAAAATATTATAGAATATATATATATGAAGTTTGCTGAAGAAGAAAAAAATTGGGTCTTTTTTTTTTTTTTTGCAGAGTAATAGGTTATAAAAGTGAAAATTAAAGGAACAATAGAGGACTTAAAATTTTTTTTTTTAATTAAAAAAAAAAGAAAGAATGATCGTAAAAATAATAAAAATATATCTAGGACTTTTTTGTTTCTTTTTTTGTGGGTGTTGTGGGTTCAGTTCATTTTTGGCTAGTTCCTTGGTCAGATTTATATTTCTCAAGATCTACAGGCCCCTTCCTATGTAGTCCGTAGTAACCACAGGGTTTTGATCTATTGCCTGTAGCTTCCAAGGCGTTTCCCTCTGTTATATCTTCTTCTGTTTGCTAGTCTCTTCAGTATCTGGTTTCCGCCCTGACTCAAAGGGCACGGTGGAGGACACTTTTTTTTTTTTTTTTAGGCTTACTTGTTCAGTCGCGCTGTGGGGAGGGAGGGAGGGAGGGTGCAAACAAATAACACTGGCGTGGGCTCGCAGTGCCTCAGCCACCCTGGGTCTGCCCCCGCTCACGGCGCATGTAGCCTCCCTGTCCACACTGCTCGGACTCTAGGTTGTTCCGCCGGGAACAATCCGAGGCTGGCCCTGGGCTGCATGCACCTCCCAGGTCCAAGCCGCTCAGGTTCAGGCCCTCGGGTAGTCCTCAGAGGCGCAGACTCAGTTGGGCCTGCGTTTTGTACTCTTCCCAGGTCCGAGCGCCAATTTGCTCTTCCCAGGCGAGCGCCAATGCTGCGACTTATCGCCTCCCCGCCACTCGGTTATCTGGATGTAAAACCGGCGCACCTTCTCAGGCAGATGTTGACCGTCCAGATCCCCAAGAAGATTTAGTTAGCAAAGAAGCCTGCTTACAATTTTATAGATAATGTCTCTCTGGGGCTGCGATTGCCCCCTTCCGGCTCTGGCTGCCTGTCACCGGAGGGGGAAGATCTGCAGCCGGCTATCTCTGTTCAGTCCTTTGTTCCGTGCGCGGGCCTGGCGGTCTTAGGTTAGGGCTGGCTTTTCGCGTGGTAGGTATCCCACAGTCTGGTTTGCTAGCCCAAATTATCTCGCTCAGATAGCGCTCAGGGTATTCAGGCCAGATTCTTACTCTCAGCGATGCAGCCCACGCCGCGCCTCCCTGCCCAGCCCCGATTCGCTAATGGCGGATGCAGGCGTCTGCGCTGCTTCTCTGCTGGGGGAGTTACCGTAGGGCTCGCAATCTGCGAGTTTTAAATTGTTTATTTATTTTTTCTCCCTGTTATGTTGCCCTCTGTGCTTCCAAAGCTCGGCACAGATTCGGCAGTGAGAAGGTTTCCTGATGTTTGGAAACTTCTCTCTTTTTAAGATTCCCTTCCCGGGACGGAACTCCGTCCCTCCCTCTTTTGTCTCTTTTTTTTTGTTTTTAATATTTTTTCCTACCTCCTTTCGAAGACTTGGGTTGCTTTTCTGGGTGCCTGATGTCCTCTGCCGGCATTCAGAAGTTGTTTTGTGGAATTTACTCGACGTTTAAATGCTCTTTTGATGAATTTGTGGGGGAGAAAGTGTTCTCCCCGTCCTATTCCTCCGCCATCTTCCACTTAAAACCCTGTCTCTGCTTTTGAATACGCTATCTAGGTTGGTCATAACTTTCCTTCCAAGGAGTAAGCGTCTTTTAATTTCATGGCTGCAGTCACCATCTGCAGTGATTTTGGAGCCCAAAAAAATAAAGTCAGCCACTGTTTCCACTGTTTCCCCATCTATTTGCCATGAAGTGATGGGACCAGATGCCATGATCTTCGTTTTCTGAATGTTGAGCTTTAAGCCAACTTTTTCACTCTCCTCTTTCACTTTCATCAAGATGCTCTTTAGTTCTTCTTCACTTTCTGCCATAAGGGTAGTATCATCTGCATATCTAAGGTTATTGATATTTCTCCCGGCAATCTTGATTCCAGCTTGTACTTCATCCAGCCCAGCATTTCTCATGATGCACTCTGCATATAAGTTAAATAAGCAGGGTGACAACATACAGCCTTGACATTCTCCTTTTCCTATTTGGAACCAGTCTGTTGTTCCATATCCAGTTCTAATTGTTGCTTCCTGACCTGCATACAGATTTCTCAGGAGGCAGGTCAGATGGTCTGGTATTGCCATCTCTTTCAGAATTTTCCACAGTTTATTGTGATCCACACAGTCAAAGGCTTTGGCATAGTCAATAAAGCAGAAATAGATGTTTTTCTAGAACTATCTTCCTTTTTCAATGATAGGGTTAAAACCAGCAACCCAGCAGCCCTGCACTAACCAGCAGAGTTAATGCAGAGGTACTGGAACCACACTGCAAGTGCTGGGGTGCAAGGTTACTGGATCATCAGAGGTAGCCGAAATGGGCAGTTTCCAAAATCTAAACGGGTTCTAAAGTCAACAAAATTCTTATATCCATCTTCCTGATTTGCACTGGAGCAAGTAACTGAAGAATGTTTGGGCGGTCCTCAGGATGGGAACAGTGCCCCAGGGGCACCCTCCTTCTAGAGGAAAAGAGGGTCTGCATAGAAGGACTGGAGTATGTGCCCTCGCTCTCATCTCCTGTCCCTCTGCTGATGCTCGGATGCTAGCCCACCCTCTTCTTACCCCTCTTGCCAGTTGTTTGGGAAAATGGAGCCAAGAGTTGCTTGCAAATCTCACAAAGAAGACGTCGGGTTTAGCTAAAGTAGTTTAGATTAGCATTACATAAAGCTGTATAGAGCCTTTCTGGGAACTGGTCAATAGTATTGCCTGCATAGTGTATCTTTCATTTCCAGAAAAGGCTAACTGGCTGGCTGTCTACCCCCAAGGTCTCACAAGGACATATTCATTATCTTTGTGAATAAAATCAAGCCTGGCCCTCAACCTCTTAAGGTTTAATATTGGGTTTCATTAGCACATTGAGAACGGGTTCACCAGAGAAGCACTTTAAAAATTATGTTATTTTAAAAATTATGGTATTTGGGTCACCCTGTTAGGGGAAGCACACTGACTGAAACCTCCCATCCTGGCCAGGCACCATAGTAACCATTTGCATGAGTTATTTAATGACAGGAGGTTCTGGTAAGGAACATGTAACTAATAAGCTACAACCAACCAAAAAAATTCAGGAAAGGTCAAAAGGAGACACCACATATCCTATCACTTCCCAGAATCCTTCTTGTTGGTATCCATCTTGGCTGAGCAGTGTGCCACCAGGAAGGACCCTAAGTAACAATGACTGGCCAATAAAAACCTGTAAACTAATATCACTATAAAACCCAAGACTGCAAGCCATGTGGCAGAACAGTTCTTCTAGTTTCCATTATCTTACTGCTCTCCACCCTGGTCCCCCTACCCAATAAAATCTCTTGCTTTGTCAGCACATGTGTCTCCTTGGACAATTCATTTCCAAATGTTAGACAAGAGCTCACTTTCAGGCCCTGGAAGGGGTCGCTCTTTCTGCAACACCACCACCAGAGATTCTGGTTTCATTGATCTAGGTTGTGGCCTACTGTTAGGATTTTTAGAAGCTTCTGCAGTGTTGATTCTAGTGGACATCAAGGTTGAAAATCAAAGAATGGGATCATTGCACTCTTTACCCATCAGCAGATATGTGCAGCGAGTTAACTCATAATCAGAAGGTTATTTAGTGAGAGTGGAATCAGAACAAGGGGAGTTAGAGTCCACAGTACTCAGAACCTGCTGTGTCCATATCACTGGAGGAAGACTCTTACAAACAACCAGAATGCTTCAAATCAATTGACCTAAGCAGCTGTTCTCACAATTTGATGTGCATCAGAATCACCAGGAGAGCTAATCCAGCACAGAGGTCCAGGCTTATTGAAGTAGAAGATGGCCCTTGAAATTTACCAAATTCCCCAGGTGATCCTAATGTAAGCAAAGTTTGAGAACTACTGGGCTAATGCTATTTTCATCAAACCCCACTTCACTAATGGCTTTAGTGGTGAGATGGAAAACATTCAAAATCTATTGCTCTTCCACTCATAAGACAGTTCTCAGATGAGCACTGGCAACATTTGTTTCTTTTATTCACCTTTTTCTACTCTCCATAGCTGACCAATGCCCCTTTAGTTATTAACTTGTCATGAATACATTCCAGGTATCCAGTCTTGCCTCCTGGAAGTTCCCCCATTTTTCCCCAATGCCTTTGCACATCCCTACTGCAGTTTTAGACTTGGACTCTCAGAGGGAAATCTGAATTTCCTTATTTAAAATTTCTTTAGAAATGACAACCAGCTGTTCACAACAATGGTTGGTACTTAGCTGTTACTTCTTTTGCTCAGCTGGAGTAAGCCTGAAAACAGTTAGAAGAAACCAGCAGTATAGTCACAGTAGGGTAGAAAGGACAGAGAAGTGGATACAGTCCCAGGCTTGCCTGAAAATCTGCTCACCCTCTTAACTAATGGTCAATCCATGTACATTCCTCACTAGATTAAAACATGAATGAATGAAACTAGCTAAAATAAAACAACAGAGAGGTGTCCTCACTTCTTCAGAAAATGGAAAACTTTTTGAAAGAATAAAAAGCTAAGTAATTTTATTATGCTCTGCCAAGTTACTGCATTCTGAACTTTTCCTCATTTCTTGGATCATCTTAGAGAAAGATGCTCGGTGTCAAGCTTTGTGGGAAAAATAGAAACCAGGTGGGGCTTTCATCATCTCTGCACAGGCCAGCTCTCTCTTACCCTCTCCTCTTCTCACGGTGCAGGAAAGACTAGGCATCGCTCCATGTGAGTTCTGTAGCCCTCCTGCCTTCTGGAGTCCTTACTTCCCCAGTTACTCCCTCTTTCTTGCAGCTTCAGTCTCTCTCCTCCTAAGGCCTTCTCTTCCATAGTAAAATATGCTCCTGTAAAATGCCCTGTAATCTACCATCTTCAAAGCAACTCCTGACTTCCTCCTATCGTGTGCCCTCTCGGGACTCTCTCTCCCCTCAACCCTCTCTCTTTCTCTTGCTCCCTCTCTCTCTCTCTTCCCCCCACACTGCCAGACTAAATTATCAACCATTATCTACACTCACTGTCACAAATTCCTCATCTCTCATTCTTTAGCCCATTTTAATTAGACTCTGTCCCCATTGCTTCTACAACTCAATTACTAAGTCCCCAAGGGCCTCCATGTTGCTCTACCAGATGGCCAATTCTTAACCTTCATCTCACTTGATCCTCAGCATCATTTGACACAGTTATACTCTGTCCTTCTGGAAACACTCTTCTCTTGGCTTCTGTGACACCCAGGCTTCCCCTTACTTCTCTGGCAATTGCTTCTCAGTCTCCTGCATCCTCCTCCTCTAATGGAACCTTAAGTGTTCAGGTCCCTTGGGGCTCTTTCTTTGACTCTATTCTCTTGGTAATTTCTCCATATTATCACCTTAGATGCTCTTATCCCTTCCCATGACCTTAAAAATTTTCGATGTACTGAGTACTCACACATCACACTTCCAGACCTTTCCAAGAATGCCCAATCCAATGTCTCACCACCCATTTGACATCTCTCAGATCAGATCAGATCAGTCGCTCAGCCGTGTCTAACTCTTTGTGACCCCATGAATCGCAGCACGCCAGGCCTCCCTGTCCATCACCAACTCCCGAGTGCACTCAGACTCACGTCCATCGAGTCAGTGATGCCATCCAGCCATCTCATCCTCTGTCGTCCCCTTCTCCTCTTGCCCCCAATCCCTCCCAGCATCAGAGTCTTTTCCAATGAGTCAACTCTTCGCATGAGGTGGCCAGAGTACTGGAGTTTCAGCTTTAGCATCATTCCTTCCAAAGAAATCCCAGGGCTGATCTCCTTCAGAATGGACTGGTTGGATCTCCTTGCAGTCCAAGGGACTCTCAAGGGTCTTCTCCAACACCACAGTTCAAAAGCATCAATTCTTCGGTGCTCAGCCTTCTTCACAGTCCAACTCTCACATCCATACATGACCACAGGAAAAACCATAGCCTTGACTAGACGAACCTTTGTTGCAAAGTAATGTCTCTGCTTTTGAATACGCTATCTAGGTTGGTCATAACTTTCCTTCCAAGGAGTAAGCATCTTTTAATTTCATGGCTGCAGTCACCATCCGTAGTGATTTTGGAGCCCAGAAAAATAAAGTCTGACACTGTTTCCACTGTTTTCCCATCTATTTCCCATGAAGTGATGGGACCAGATGCCATGATCTTCATTTTCTGAATGTTGAGCTTTAAGCCAACTTTTTCACTCTCCTCTTTCACCTTCATCAAGAGGCTTTTGAGTTCCTCTTCACTTTCTGCCATAAGGATGGTGTCATCTGCATATCTGAGGTTATTGATATTTCTCCTGGCAATCTTGATTCCAGTTTGTGTTTCTTCCAGTCCAGCGTTTCTCATGATGTACTCTGCATATAGGTTAAATAAACAGGGTGACAATATACAGCCTTGACGAACTCCTTTTCCTATTTGGAACCAGTCTGTTGTCCCATGTCCAGTTCTAACTGTTGCTTCCTGACATGTATACAAATTTCTCAAAAGGCAGATCAGATGGTCTTGTATTCCCATCTCTTTCAGAATTTTCCACAGTTTATTGTGATCCACACAGTCAAAGGCTTTGGCATAGTCAATAAAGCAGAAATAGATGTTTTTCTGGAATTCTCTTGCTTTTTCCATGATCCAGCGGATGTTGGCAATTTGATCTCTGGTTCCTCTGCCTTTTCTAAAACCAGCTTGAACATCAGGAAGTTCATGGTTCACATATTGCTGAAGCCTGGCTTGGAGAATTTTGAGCATTACTTTACTAGCGTGTGAGATGAGTGCAATTGTGTGGTACTTTGAGCATTCTTTGGCATTGCCTTTCTTTGAGACTGGAATGAAAACTGACCTTTTCCAGTCCTGTGGCCACTGCTGAGTTTTCCAAATGTGCTGGCATATTGAGTGCAGCACTTTCACAGCATCATCTTTCAGGATTTGGAATAGCTCAACTGGAATTCCATCACCTCCACTAGCTTTGTTCGTAGTGATGCTTTCTAAGGCCCACTTGACTTCACATTCCAGGATGTCTGGCTCTAGGTCAGTGATCACACCATCGTGATTATCTGGGTCGTGAAGATCTTTTTTTGTACAGTTCTTCTGTGTATTCTTGCCATCTCTTCTTAATATCTTCTGCTTCTGTTAGGTCCATACAATTTCTGTCCTTTATCGAGCTCATCTTTGCATGAAATGTTCCTTTGGTATCTCTGATTTTCTTGAAGAGATCCCTAGTCTTTCCCATTCTGTTGTTTTCCTCTATTTTTTTGCATTGATCGCTGAGGAAGGCTTTCTTATCTCTTCTTGCTATTCTTTGGAACTCTGCATTCAGATGCTTATATCTTTCCTTTTCTCCTTTGCTTTTTGCTTCTCTTCTTTTCACAGCTATTTGTAAGGCCTCCCCAGACAGCCATTTTGCTTTTTTGCATTTCTTTTCCATGGGGATGGTCTTGATCCCTGTCTCCTGTACAATGTCATGAACTTCATTCCATAGTTCATTAGGCACTCTATCTATCAGATCTAGGCCCTTAAATCCATTTCTCACTTCCACTGTATAATCATAAGGGATTTGATTTAGGTCATACCTGAATGGTCTAGTGGTTTTCCCTACTTTCTTCAATTTCAGTCTGAATTTGGCAATAAGGAGTTCATGGTCTGAGCCACAGTCAGCCCCCGGTCTTGTTTTTGCTGACTGTATAGAGCTTCTCCATCTTTGGCTGCAAAGAATATAATCAATCTGATTTCGGTGTTGACCATCTGGTGATGTCCATGTATAGAGTCTTCTCTTGTGTTGTTGGAAGAGGGTGTTTGTTATGACCAGTGCATTTTCTTGGCAAAACTCTATTAGTCTTTGCCCTGCTTCATTCCGTATTCCAAGGCCAAATTTGCCTGTTACTCCAGGTGTTTCTTGACTTCCTACTTTTGCATTCCAGTCCCCTATAATGAAAAGGACATCTTTTTTGGGTGTTAGTTCTAAAAGGTCTTGTAGGTCTTCTTAGAACCATTCAACTTCAGCTTCTTCAGCGTTACTGGTTGGGGCATAGACTTGGATTACTGTGATATTGAATGGTTTGCCTTGGAAACGAACAGAGATCATTCTGTCGTTTTTGAGATTGCATCCAAGTACTGCATTTCAGACTCTTTTGTTGACCATGATGGCTACTCCATTTCTTCTGAGGGATTCCTGCCTGCAGTAGTAGATATAATGGTCATCTGAGTTAAATTCACCCATTCCAGTTCATTTCAGTTCGCTGATTCCTAGAATGTCGACATTCACTCTTGCCATCTCTTGTTTGACCACTTCCAATTTGCCTTGATTCATGGACCTGACATTCCAGGTTCCTATGCAATATTGCTCTTTACAGCATTGGACCTTGCTTCTATCACCACAGTAACATCCACAGCTGGGTATTGTTTTTGCTTTGGCTCCATCCCTTCATTCTTTCTGGAGTTATTTCTCCATTGATGTCCAGTAGCATATTGGGCACCTACTGACCCAAGGAGTTCCCCTTTCAATGCCCTATCATTTTGCCTTTTCATACTGTTCATGGGGTTCTCAAGGCAAGAATACTGAAGTGGTTTGCCATTCCCTTCTCCAGTGGACTACATTCTGTCAGATCTCTCCACCATGACCCACCCATCTTGGGTTGCCCCACGGGCATGGCTTAGTTTCATTGAGTTAGACAAAGCTGTGGTCCTAATGTGATTAGATTGACTAGTTTTCTGTGAATATGGTTTCAGTGTGTTTGCCCTCTGATGCCCTCTTGCAACACCTACCGTCTTACTTGGGTTTCTCTTACCTTGAGTGTGGGGTATCTCTTCACGGCTGCTCCAACAAAGCGCAGCCATTGCTCCTTACCTCGGACAAGGGGTATCTCCTCACCACCGCCCTTCCTGACCTTCAACATGGGATAGCTCCTCTAGGCCCTCCTGCGCCCATATCAAACTAAACCTATCCAAAACTGAATTATTGATCTCTCCCCAGCCAACACACCCCATCTCTGTAATGACAGCTCCATTCACCCAGTTGTTCACTAGGTACCTGGGAGCCGTGCTGGCCAGGTCTGTTCCTTGAAAGGCCTGGCCCCACCCATTGTCCCCTCACAATACTGTGCACCAGGCACCCTGGTTTTCCTTCAGATCCCTAAATATTTTATGTCTCTCTCCCTTGAGACCACTGCACTGCTTGTTGTTCCTTCAGCCTGGAATGCTCCTAAACTTACCCACCTCCAAGCTAATCATCACTAATCCTTCCATTTCAAATTAAAGGTCACTTCCTCAGAGAAGCTGCTTCTGAACCTCTAACCAAAGTAAAGCCCATCTCTGCTCTCTCATACAACCTATATGCTTCCTTCAGATTTGTGACTGTATATTTTGGGGAGTGGTTAAATACTTAGTATCTGTTTCCTTGCAATCTCATGACTGGATTCTACAGACTCTAGTATTTGAATGTTAAAAGAGTGTCCTTAGGGCTATACAGATCTTAAGATCTTAATAGCAAAATAGACACACCTATTTACACAGTGAGTTCTCATACTTACAAGAAAAGAAACTTAAGACACAAATTTAGGAAACACTGACTTTATGTCCTGAGATTCCTAGTTGCTTCTGAGTAGTTTTTGAATTGAAGACCACACCGTTTAAGAACTTTTGTCATCTATTTGTTTGAACAAATAGATAGTTGGTTGTGGTGAGTTTCACTTGGCCCAAGTGTCACCTTAGTCAAAAATGCCCAAACCACTTTTGTCCTGGTTTTGGCGTTAATCTGGCAAGGAGCAGAGATGATGTAGTACAATTCAACTAGACCTCCACATAAAAGTTTTCTCTACAGGAAACCAAAATGGAAATCCCACCTCATTCTGGAAAAACCAAGGTGGATCACCAGAAGAGTTGATTACTTGAGATCAAGGCACCTCCAAGAAGGAAAGTGAAGATGATATTGAAGCTGCTGATCAGAACCTCACTAGTGCAGTAGTAACAGAATTTTTAAAGGCATAAGCCCCCAAGAGCAAAGAAATAGAGGAGAAACTACAACAGATAATTAGCAGTTTGCTGTCTAAAGAAGATGAATCAGGGAGAGCCCAGGCACAGCTGAAGGTAAGGTGCCATATTGAAAACAGGAGAGTTGAGTAAAAGAGATGACTGCAGCTTTGACTGACACCCTGGCTGCAGTGTGATGAGACACCCTGAGCCAGAGAACACAGCCAGATCCCTGATCCACAGAAATTAATGAAGTGATAAATGTTTGTTCTTTTAATCCACTAAGATTGGAGGTAATTTGTTATGTACCAATAGATAATGAATGCAAAAACCAAACTATCAATCAAATGTTAAGGTAAAACAAAAGACAATTTCAAATATTCAAGGCTTCAAAGAATTTGCTCCATTTTTTTCTTAGAAACAAGTAAACAAAGACATGAAATCAGGAAAACAAGAAGACTTACAAAAGAAAGAAGAAAGGGGCATCCTCAGGATGATAAGGGAGACCCCAGCTGAATGACAGTTCTAGAAAGCATCCAGCTCATTTTGGAGCACAAATAAAGGGAATATAATAACAGTATATACTATATAGCTTGGTAGATTGTTTGCTAGGGCTGCCATGACAAAGTACCTGAGGCAGAGTCAGAAAGAACAGAAAGAATGAGATTATTTAAGCCAAGTAATGAGAAAGTAAATGGGTTACCTTTCTATGTCTGAGGCTTAGAGGAAAGGCTTCTTGGTGCCTTCACCCTCAGAATGACTGGATTGTGAATATTGGAGCTTCACGAAGATTCTCATTCCCATGGAAAGGATGTCCACTCTTAAAGGATGGTGTAGATTTGAACTATGGTTTACTATGAGAGTCTCTGAAGTTGCTCTGCTCTATATAAATTCTCCAAAACCTATACCTGATTCAGGAACGGATATGGGGAAAACTTCAATGATGACTGAAATTTAATTTCCCAGAAGCTCAGAGGGATGGAGCTCAGATAGAGATTTAAATTGGTTCTTGTGTCTTGAACACCCGAGTTTGTGGAGTAAGACTCAGGCCCATTACATAGATGAGTTTACAGTGCAATTTGCCAAGAAATTCAAAGTTTACTAAGTAAACAAGCAAAGAAGGTTAGATAATAAGTAGTGTTATCCATCTTTCCAATATCCCAAATCCTGTACTAGGACCACATACAATTGTTGATACTGTCAGAAGATTAGGAGGCTATTTCTTATAACATACCTCAATGTCTTTATTGACAACAGACAACATTTGGTTCAACAGAAATGAGAAAAAATATTTCTATTGCATGTCTAATAATCACAGTTAATAGCATGCCAGTTATCACTTTGGGGACTCTTAACTCAAAATTCATCATTGTTTGCCTGCTTTACAAAAATGGAGCTGGACCCTGTAAATATTTCTCCTTTGCCAGCTGGCATGATGTTAAGCTTTGTCAATAGAGGGCACCAGGGGGCCACTGCAGAAGGAAGAGACTTTTCTCTTCTAGGGTCTGATGTGCTTCACTCTCCCAGTTTCTACAGCCTATGGAAGCTCCAGTGTCTGCTTTCCAATGTGGATGACTTCTCCAGCAGGCAATGACCAGCAGCTTCCCCAACACAGCTGAGGCACTTTTCTGTGTGCAACTCCCCCAGCACCCCAGAGAGCAGATCTCCAGCAAGTTCTACTGGCACAGCACCTCAGCCAACTTACCCACCATCCAGGGAGCCACAGCCTCATCCTCCCAACAGGAGGAAGGGCTCCTTCTTGAGTCCACTGTCTCCAGCCTTGTGGTACTGGCTACTCCTCACACCTGCTATTCTTGCATTCTTTACAGTCCTACTTATTACTTGCCAATCTCTCATTACTTCAGTCCCCTGGTATAGTTACTAATTCTCCATATTAAACTTTCCATGTTCAAATACTATGTGCTTTCTGTCTCCTGGTTGGACCCTGACTGGTACAAATTGTTTTGTTTTGTTTTCAGATATTCAACACTAAAGACTGGACAGGAAAGTCTCCATCTTACAGCATGTCTCTGTAAGAAGCAGTCCTGCCCTGGTGTACTTCTAAGCCTGCCAGCTCAGGCCACTGTCTGCTCCAGAAACCTCTTACATGAGGAAGAATAACATCATAACTACAAGGTCAATTCATTTTACTCCCGTTACTTCTAGATTATTATTTATAGCACATGTTTGTTGCCTTAGAAGTAATATTGAAATATACTCATGCAAACACTAGGAAAAGAAAGAGTCCTAAGTTTCTGATGTTTAGCTCGCTGAGCGGGATAACTGACAGTATAAATCACCATTGCATTGTTCTAGCTGAGAACCAGATACACGTATTCAGATGCTGTGAGGATATGTAGGGGTAGGATGCTTAGATTGTTGGTTTCTGATCCCCAGAGATAACAATTTAACAAAAATTCCTTTGTGAGCTTATCCTAAGTTCACAATATAGAAGGAAGGGGACTGGCTTCACTGGGGGAAGAAAGAACCTATGGTAAGGCTTACCATGCAAGTGAGGATTTCCTTTACAAGCTACATTAATTTAATATAACCTGGTACATGGTCTTCTTCCAGAACAATGGAAAGTGTCACTTTGGCATTTAAATTGTTTCATTCATGCTGAAAGGCGTTTTTAGTCATGTCCATTAAAATTAAAATACACATACCCTAATTTCTGGAAAATATAAAGAATTCCTAAAAATCAATGCAAAACAGTCAGACACTCCTATAGGAAAATAGGCAAAAGGCTAGAACATGCACTTTACAGAAAAGGATATTCAAGTTACAAGTAAATGTATTAATAGGTGCTCAACTTCATTGGTCATCAGATCAAAGCACACTGAACTCATAATGCAATACAGAGACATGCTCACTAGAATGGCCAAAACAGAAAAAGTCAATAACACTAAGTGCTGGAAAGTAAGAGGAGCAACTCCCTCACTTTGCTGGAGGGAGTATAAATTTACACAACCACTTACTAAAGTAGAACATACACTTACTCTGTGTCCCAGCATTTCCACTTCTAGATCTACACCCGACAGAATGCAGACACATGTCCATCAAAAGACTTGTACAAGACCGTTAATTTTAGCACTGCTTTTAATAGCCCCAAACTGTAAAGTATGATAATAATAAAATGATGAAATAAATTGTGGTTTAGTCACACAGTGAAATATTACACAGCAGTGATAACAAATGAACATGGATTAATCTCACAGACATAATGTTGAGAGAAAAAGCCAGACACTAAAGAATACATTGTATGATTTCATTTAGATAAAGCTGAAGAACAGGCTAAACAAATCTATGGTGTTAGATGGCAGAGAGTGGTCAGCCTGTGGGAGATGAGAGATGACTGGAAGGGGCAGCAAAGGGCTGCTGAGTAGCTGATAATGTTCTGTTTCCTAAGCTGGCTTTATAGATGTGCTCAGTTTGTGAAATTTCTTGAGCTACTTAGTTATGATATGTGCACTTCTTTCTCATTTATACCAATAAAAAGTTAAATAAATACATAGACAAATATACACATACATACATACTTCATGGCCCTCAACTTTTATATCCCTGAGTTTTTCCTAGAGAAATGCTTACAACTATGTTCAAGGAACGAGTCAGCTTGGGTCCCCTGAGAAGCAGCTGCCAAAACCAGAGTGGATGTGCAAGAGATCTGTTGGAGAAAACATCTGTAAGGAATAGGGGGAAAGGGCCAGGGAAAAGCAGAGAGACCCTTCAGACTATGACCAAGATCTGACATCTCTGAAAGGAGAAAAGAGAGGAAGATTGGGGAGGACGATCCTCAGACCACATTGCAGTTTGGAGAAAACATAAGTCTGTTCACTGGGGAGACATCAGACATAGGTGTCCTGGAATCCTGTGTGTCCTCAGGCAGGCAGAGCAACCCTGCCATACTCAGTTCTCGGTGAGCAACAGCCTGGGGGCAAGTGTGGTTGGGCAGTGATGGGTGCCGGGGTGAGGCAGCTGGAAGGGTCAATCAGCTCTGCTCCCAGCCATCACTCTCCAGAAGAGGGACAGCCACACAGGGAAGCCACACAAAGAATGTCCTTTGAGACACTGTTTGTACCTGCAAAGAATGTAAATGGCCTCAGTGGTCCACTGCTAGAGAGGTAACAGATAACTAAATATCCACACTGCAGAATATGAAATAAGTTAAAAACAAACAGACAGATTTTTATATACTGACAAGAATAGATGCTCACAATTGAATCACTTTGCTGTACAGCAGAAATTAACATAACCTTGTAAATCAACTCTACTTCAATAAAAAGATACAGTCACGTGCATTTCACTTGCCATTAAATAAACAGATATTCTAATCACAGAAAAAAGAATAGATGTTCAAGACATATCACAAAATAAAAAATAAAAAAATAACCTGCAGAACTTTTTTTCTTCCTTCTGTGACCACAAGACTCTGCTTTAATTATGAAAGCAGTATTCCTTATCACTACACATATAAGAATTCTGATAAACTTTAAATATTACACATTAAAACAAACATATACAAAACATATCCCTTTAGCTGCCTTTGGTAAATCCATGAATTGTGTGTTAATTTACTTTTCATCACTATCTTTCCATTGTTCCTTTCTTAGCCCCTGTTTGCCTTAAGCCTTTGAAAATGTATTTCAATAGAGACTTATATCTCTCAAGAAAAGAATCAGCCATTGATTACCAATGAGCTCCCTTTGGTAATCAGCCATTGATCACCAATGAGCTGGACAAGCCAGCTTGCCACATCCTGGCTTCCACCTTTGAAATCTCAATGCTTTCCCTTAGTTCATCTTTCCCTAGGAACAAGATATTCATATTATTTGGGAATCTTTGAACCCCAAAGTATTATGTTTTGTTTGCAAAAACTTATGATATGAATTGGTGAGTTCTTCACCCTGGTATTTTAAGTTGGTAAGTTTCTTTCCCAGTAACTTGTATGTATTTGCTCAGGGGAGCTCCCTTCTTGCATCTGATTGGTCCCTGCTGCTCCTTCCCCTCCCCTCCTACCAGGACCAGTTTTACACATCCCCCAGACTGCATGCTGGTGTAAGTGGCCAAGAACTAGAGTCACTTAACTTACAATGAACCGCAAATAATAACAGCACAGCCCTGGCATCAGATCTCCCTGGTTCACATCTTGGCTCTGTCACTTATCTGCTAAATGGTTTCAGCCAAGTTAGCTAATCAGTCCTTACCTGAAAACAGTAACAGCGGTTACCTCTAAGAGTGTTGTAAGGGTTAAATGAGAAAAGTTCACATAAAGTGCATAGAGCATGACTGATTACCCAACTGAAGAACTATATGTGGAACCAATCCTTAATAGATAGTTCTGTACATTAAACAACTAAGCTAGCAGAGGTGGGGCCCTGGAAGGAAAGAAGAAAGCACTTTGCAGGTCTGTAAAGCAAAAAGTTTATAGCTATTCTCTGTATTTAGCAATAGGCACTGGGAACAGTTCCAGACACCTGCAAAGTGACCAAATTCTAGTTCTTCAGTCTGTGGGGACCTGGACGCAGTTGAGAGAACCATGACTCAGCAGAGTGACGCTCTCTCGGCCAAGTCAGAATGTCACCATTACCAAATCTCAGCAGGAAACAGAACCCAGGGTCCCTCAAGTTCAACGAATTCCAAGTAATTAAAATCAAAAGCAAAGGATTGAGATTTTAACACAACATGTTTATAATGTGTGTCTCTGAAACAAGTCAGCTGCTTTTTGGGGCCATAAATAGTTCTGTCATTTCCCAATTTCCAGCTCTCACATTTAAAAAGATTTTTTTTAGATCAAAACAATAAAAACAGAAAGATCAGAAGATGATATATGACAGGATGTTAAGCAACGATGAATGACCTTTTACTACGCACACTCACTTAGTCATCACCCTCAGATGGTCAGCCTTTCAAGTTGGAATTACAAATAATTCCTTCCGTCAGCGAGTCACAAACAACCCACTTATCAAAAATTGTCAAATAAATCTGTCACTCATTAGGGATTACAAGACAGTTGTAAATGTGGCAGGCTTCCCAAAGTAGCAAGCCCCCCAACGCCCTTGACTGTCTCTTAGGAAGAGAAAAAGCAAACGATTGAATAGTTGCCAGAGACTTGGACATTCCAAAGCCTAATGTGGCAGCCAAGGGGTCGACGGAAGCCCAGGAGGCCAGCTGCAGTCTGCAGGCTCAGCACTTGGCCAACATACATAGAAACTGTTTATTCTCAGGGCACACCTGTCAGACAGGCTGTGCAGGTGTTGGCTGAACAGTGGCTTTGCCTGCCTTGCCCTTCCACTATTCCTAAAGAGAGAGGGCTGTAAAAAAGAGACCAGAACACCCATCTGGAGTCAGGGACTCATTGAACTTTTAACCCAGAAAAATCCTTTATTGCCACCTAACTCTTCCCCCTTCACTCAATTCAAATGGTGCCCTTGGAAGATCTCATAATTTGCCTGAGACTCATAAAGGCAGAATCCAGAGCAGAAGCCTGGAAACCCCACCTTTTATTTAGCACTATGGGAGATAGTAATACCAGATAAAAGACACAGACTGTCTTAAAAGATGCCATCTTATATTCATGTGTAGGACCTAGTGTATAAGGCTTTACTCAACAAAGGATAGTGCCCACCTTTCCCCCAGGTGAAATATTAAATTATAGCTGGTAAATTACTCTTTCAACAATTGCAACACAAAATAAATTTGAAATAGACTGTTAACTCACATTTTAAAACAAAAAAAAATCATTTAATTGAAATAGACAATTAAATATTTAATCCATTTCTAGATTTTTTTAAAAGTCCAATGACTGCCAAAAAAGAAAGTTAAAAGTTTCTAACCCTGATTTGCAAAAACAAATATTAATGTAACTGGTCAGACCAAATGCACTCCAGAGCCAGTGCTTACCATTAGAAATTGCCTTCCAGAGAGTTCTTGCCTAAAACATATTGTTAAACCCTCATTTTTACTCCTTGCTAATTTCTCATAAGATTGTACAGTGTATTCATTTTCATTCTACTCCCGCCCCTACCAGGAGCATTTATAGTGTGTTAATCAAAAGCAGGAGATTAGGGCTTCCCTTTGGTGGCTCAGTGGTAAAGAATCTGCCTGCCAACACAGAAGACATAGATTTGATCCCTGGTCTGGGAAGATCTTACGTGCCACAGAGCAACAAAGCCTGTGTGCCACAACTATTGAGCCTTTGCTTTAGAGCTCAGAAACCACAACTACTGAAGTCTGCACACCCTAGAGCCTATGCTCCGCAAAAAGAGAAACCACCACAATGAGAAACCTGTACACCACAGTTAGAGAGTAGCCCCCCCCCCCAAGTTTTCACTCTAGAACCCTCAACTAGAGAAAAACCTGCACAGCAACAAAGACCCAACACAGTCAAAAATACATAAATACATAAAGCAAGGACTTAAAATTTAATAATTCAGATCTGTATTTCCAGTTGGGGGATGTGAATGAGTAGTTCACAGTCCCAGTTTCTTCATCTGTTAAATGGATATAATAACATGGCTTATCCATATGGCTTTTGTAAGGATTAAATAAAAATAATGCCATCAAATATTTGAGAGTTTACTCTGTACCAGGCACAGTGCAAGGCCCTAAGAATTCAGCGATGATGAATGATCAAAGCCCTCACTGTAGCCCGGAACAAGAGAGAGATAAACTCTAAACAAATAATCACACAAAGAAATATATAAAGACAACTCGTCTCCAAGACAGGAAAACTGAGTTAAAACCAGAAAGATGCCAGTGAGAATTTTCAGAATATGTGTATAAGGCAGAGGGTCAAGGAATTAGTATCTCCTTCCATGTGCTTTCTCTGGGAAATCCATAATTAAGACTCATAATTGTGGATGGATACTGACAACAGTCACAGGATACATTCTTATCCTAATTCCTTTCAGTAAGTTGGTCAAGAGTCTGCCAAAAGTGGAATATCTTGAAAAGACTACATCTATTCCTGAAGCACATGGAGAAGCCATCTTATGTTCTCATCGAGACCTAGAGGATATCTGCTGCTCACCTGCATGACATGAGCTCAGGGGATTCTATGGCCTTTTCTCTGCCTTTAAGAAGCTGAAGTGAGAAAGTGGTGCATGTCCAGAGATTGAAGGAGGTCACCTGGAGGTCTAAAATGCCATTGCCTTTGGAAAAGTATTCAAATAGTTATGAGAACTTCTGTAAGCGCCTCAAGAAGCAACCTCACCAGGAAGAGCTTATAGAAAAAGAGAAAATTCTAGTGGGTTTTTTTAAACAAACTTCTGACCTATTCCACTTTGTAAAAAAACTGTTAAATAGAACTTTTAAAATAAAATATATCCAAATGAAAAAGAACTTTTATTCAACTGCTCAGGGAGAGAGAAGGGGCTTATTTTCATCAGAATATCTTTCCATGTCTCTTTCTGTTTCTAATTTCTTCGCTTTAAGACCAGGAAATGTGTCCATCTCTTGGAAGGCCCCAGTTGAGAAAAATCACTGGCAGCCAGTTCTCAGGAGCTGCTTGGGAGGTCAACCAGTCTTCTGCAGCTGCTCTCCAGGGCCCACAGACATGGGGTGAGGAAAGGTCAGGTGAAAAGGGGGAGGCCCATGGCATTGCCTGAGGCCGGCATCCCTTCAGGTCCAGGGAATGTCCAGCAAGAGCAGATTCCATGATCACAGAGCCCAGATGACTCCTGTCAACTTCCCTTTAAACTGACAGAATGCATGTTTCAGAAGGCTGGAGGCCAGCCAATGCTGGGGCAGGGTGTGTGTGTGTGTGTGTGTAGCCTGAGAGAAACCTCAGGCTTGGTGTTTTGTAAATGTGGGACTGATTACTTTTGACAGGAGGGCAAGTCAGGAACGATGTAGGAAGACATCAGAGAAAGCAAATGCCATGGAAACCTGAAGTCTTCCTTCTGCCATGCTAGAGCCACTGGCTCCGGGGAAGAAGAGTGTGCCCATTTTAACAATGACAGAAAGACCTTCTCATCTGTCACATTTGGTCCCTCACAATATTCTGGGGCAAGTGAAATTGCTCCATGTAACAAATAAGGAAATGATGTCCCTGAAGTAGACCCAAATCTTCTGACATTGTGTCAATGTGATCGACTGGCCCACCCTCATCCTAGAACCTAAGAGAAAATTTTTAAATACTATTAAGTAAAGAACCTCTTGATGAAGGTGAAAGAGGAGAGTGAAAAAGCTGGCTTAAAACTCAACAGTTGTAAATCAGATCACAGCAAATTTAAGGGGGAAAAAATGGAAACAGTGGCAGACTTTATTTTCTTGGGCTCCAAAACCACTGAGGATAGTGACTCCAGCCATGAAATTAAAAGACACTTACTCCTTGGAAGGAAAGCTATGACAAACCCAGACAGCGTGTTAAAAAGCAGAGACATCACTTTGTCTCTGACATATAGTCTCTTTGACATATAATCAAAGCTACGGTTTTTCCAGTAGTCATTTATGAATATGAGAGTTGGACCATAAAGAAGACTGATGCTTTCTAACCATGGTGCTGGAGAAGACTTTTGAGAGTCCCTTGGACTACAAGGAGATCAAATCAGTCAAAATAAAGGAAATCAAACCTGAATATTCATGGGAAGGACTGATGCTGAAGCTGAAGCTCCAATACTTTGGCCACCTAATGGGAAGAGCCAACTCATTGGAACAGACCCTGATGCTGGAAAAGATTGAGGGCAGGAGAAGAAGTGGATGACAGAGGTTGAGATGACTGGATGGTCCCCTTCTCCTCCTGCCTTCAATCTTTCCCAGCATCAGGGTCTTTTCCAATGAGTCGGTTCTTTGTGTCAGACGGTCAAAGTGTTGAAGCTTTAGCATCAGTCCTTCCAATGAATATTTAGAGTTGAATTCCTTTAGGATTGACCAATTTGATCTCCTTGCAGTCCAAGGGACTCTCAAGAGTCTTCTCCAACACCACAATTTAAAAGCATGAATTCTTTGGTGCTCAGTGTTCTTCATGGATCAACTCTCACATTCATGCATGACTACTGGAAAAACCACAGCTTTTATTATATGGACCTTTGCCAGCAAAGTGATGTCTCTGCTTTTTAATTTGCTGTCTATGACCAATATTTTGGTCATAGCTTTTCTTTCAAGAAGCAAGCGTCTTTTAATTTTGTGGCTGCAGTCATCATCTGCAGTGAATTTGGAGCCCAAGAAAATAAAGTCTGTCACTGTTTCCATTGTTTCGCCATTTATTTGCCATGGAGTGATGTAACCAGATGCCATGACCTTAATTTTCTGAATGTTGAGTTTCAAGGCAGCTTTCTCACTCTCCTCTTTCATCCTCATTAAGAGGCTCTTTAGTTCCTCTTCGCTTTCTGCCTTTATTATCTGAGGTTGTTGATATTTCTCCTGGCAATCTTGATTCCAGCTTGTGAGTCAGCCAGCCAGCATTTTGCAGATATACTCTGCATATAAGTTAAATAAGCAGGGTGACAATATACAGCCTTGACGTACTCCTTTCCAATCATGAACCAGTCCATTGTTCCATGTCTGGTTCTAACTGTTGCTTCTTGACCCGCATACAGGTTTCTCAGGAGACCAGGTAAGATGGTCTGGTATCCCCATCTCTTTAAGAATTTTCCACTGGTTGTTGTGATACATACAGTCAAAGGTTTTAGCATAGTCAGTGAAGGTTTTAGCACAAAGGTTTTAGCACAGTCAGTGAAGCAGAAGTAAAAAAATTATGCCATGGCCATGTCTAAATCATCTAGGTTAAGCAAAGTTCTCCTATGTAATAAATAGATTATTACCTTTAAAGGTAAAGAAATGGGATATTGAGGAAAGCAAACCCAGCACACTTAGAAGTTTTCAGAAAGCAAATTAGATAGCTCTAGTATTATAGTCTTAGTCGTGCTATTTAAATATATCATAATCTGCCTTTAGTAATTGAAGATGTACTTGAGTTGACTGCAGTCAAGATCTGTGTCCCATCCATACCTAGTATTAGTTTGCGCCTCAGGGGTCTCACAAGTGAAATCTGAACCTGGACCCCAGACAAGGAAGGCAGAGAGAGATCAAAAAAAGAGGCAGGTCACCTCAGATTAGTAAGTGGAAGGTTTAACCAGCAAGAGAACTTGCAAATGAGGCTTGCCTTGGGAGGTCTCAAGAGGAATAGATCTCCACACCCACCCACCAGAATTGTAAAATTTATACATAGGCCTTAATGGGTTCAGTCACATAGTCCATTCAGATGTTCCCTGATGGATGTGCTCTCTCAAGGCTATGTCCTTGTGTCCACCTCCCACTGTGGGAACAGTGAGCAGAATATACATTCCAAGAACAAGGGAGGGGTGAGGAGTCTCCAATGGCCTGAGTCCAGGTCAGTGGTCACATCCTCTTGGTGACCTTCTCCAACCCTCCAACCCTCCCGACTGGTCCTAATCATCTTACATGCCCCGTTCCTTGACATACCCTGAGATGTTAAAAAGGGTTTCACTAACATGGAGGTGGCTTATTTGGCAGCCATCTGGCTGCACTGGAGGCAGATACCACGGCAACAATAGAAGCACATGGAAGAGAAAAAAGATGACGATGATTCCCAAGTGGGTAATAATTTTCCCACTAAGAGCCCCATGATCCATACCACTGATTTATAAATCCCCTAGGCCAAAGGTCAGATCACTCTGGCCATTCACTTGTGCCCTCAAGTGATTTAGTAAGCTGACATATTAGCAGACTCGTCAGATATGAACACATAGCATTCTGTCTGGATAATGGCACAGGTGCCTCCTTGCGAAGCAACAATAATGTCTAAGCACATTCTATTTTGTGGTTTCCCTGGTGGCTCAGATGTTAAAGAATCCACCTGCAATGCAGGAGATCTGGGTTGGGAAGCTCCCCTGTGAAATGGAATGGCAACCCACTCCAGTATTCTGGGCTGGAGAATTCCATGGACAGGGGAGCCTGGCAAGCTACAGTCCATGGAGTCACAAAGAGTCAGACACGACTGAGCAACTTTCACTTTCACATTCTACTTTGGAGGACAGCTTTTGTCATTAGAGACTGTTAAGGTTCAGTAAAGATGAGCTTTGCCAGCTATCATTTAAGGTTTATTGGGTGAATTTAATAACATTCTCCAAGCCAAAAGAGGAGGCAAAGACAGCAGCCAAGTGACTGTACCAGTAGAAAACAGAATATGCCCATCTGGCCTTGAGGAGAGGGAAGTTTGCAAGTTTGGTACTATGAGGCACATTCTCCCCTGTGCCCAAGGAAAAGCCAGAGTGAAATGGTCCAACTACCCAAGTGAAAGCCACAGCCAAATAGCTGTGTCATACAACCATTCAGCCCCATTTGGGGCTAATAATAAATTATTATGATAGACCTGGACAGCATGGCCAGTCAATGCCAATCCAGTCATAACAGAATGACTACACAGTTCTAGTGATATTCATTCCATATTCCCTGTACAGTGGGGTTGATTCGGTTTAGAGTGATTTTTCTGTTCCCAGTGGAGGGGCACCCAAGTGCCCAAATTTCCATAACCTGGGTTGAACTACATGAATCCATCCCAAATCTGAAAGTAGCCACCCTAGTTCTGATGGTAGTATTTTTAGGACCCTTCCAGTTAGGAAGTTTGATGGACTCACTGTATAGTTTGATTGACAGAGAAAGAGTATCCATGCTCAGTGTTATTGATCATGGGTGCCACAGGCCAGGGTTCTAGATCAGTATGGGTGATACCAAATGAATTGACAGTACTTGTCCTGGCTTGTTCTTCCTTAATGTACTGCTTTAGGGCCTTCCAGTCCCCTCCCTGTGGTGGTAGTACCTAACATGGCAATTCTGATGAGCTCAGAAGGGGCAGTCTCCTACCTACCTAACAGCTGAATTGATTCCTTTGCCAGATAGATATACAAGGGGGCCACTGTGGGAAGGTATTTCCATCAGGTGCCTATCCCATGACCAGACACTATAGACAGAAGTCTAAAGTCAAAAAGACAAATATTTAGTAGAAACCTTTATGGGAAAATCTTCCTCTTCTGCAAGAACTACACTTGCGGACTGATCCCGGTATGCTAATGTGGCTGTAGCTTTAGGAATCTGATGCGGTTGTACAAATCATACATGTTGACTGGGGGAAGCACTGTTGTCCAGTGTGAGGAGACAGACTGGGGGCAGGATAAGGCAGAACAGGATCCCCATCCTCTCCCTTCTTTCAGTGGTGCATGTTCCATTCCAGGTATAGTGTTTCACTCTACAACTCACAGTGGGACAACAGGAGCCCAGAGAAAACTGAGTAGTTCCCCTCACCCAGGGGTGTGAGTGCCAGTTCCAGTAGATAACGCCTTCCCCACACACAGTGGGGCGTGGCAGCACAGCACGTGATAAACAGTGAGAGTCTCTGGAGACTTCTGCCCCTTCAAGGTGTTGGTCTCAGCGGGGGTCCCGGTCTGGCATATGGGGCCATAGGCCCTACTGGCTGATCCTTCAAATGTAGTAAAACCTAGGGCAGTACTTCATTTTACCTGGCCAAGGTGTTTTCCTTGTTGGTAATTTAACCTGCTGCTTTACTATTTCAGTCATCCTTTTTACCAACACTGCTGCTGTGGGGTCCAGGGCAGATGGAGCTTCCACTTGGTGCCATGCTCTTTTGCCTAGTCTTGCACATCATGACCTTTGAACTGTGATCACCAATCACTGTCTAGTCAACGAAGCTACCTGATCATGGTCCTCAGCTTCTCTAATCCCCTAAGGATAACAGCCTGGTTTGAGTGATAACAGGGGAAAATTGGATTAGGCCAGATACAGTGACCACACAAACAAAGGAATATTTTGAACCCTCACTTGAAAAACCTGGCTTAAAACTCAACATTCAAAAAACTAAGATCATGGCATTCAGTCCATGACTTCATGGCAAAAAAAAAAAAAAAATGGGGAAAAAAATGGAAAGAGTAACAGACTTTATTTTCTTGGGCTCCAAAATCACTGTGGATGGTGAGTGCAGCCATCAAATTAAAAGATTTTGCTCCTTGGAAGAAAAGCTATGACAAACCTAGACAGCATGTTAAAAAGTAGAGACATCACTGCCAACAAACATCCGTATAGTCAAAGCTATGGTTTTTCCAGTAGTCATGCACAGATGTGAGAGTTGGACCCATAAAGAAGGCTGAGCACCGAAGAATGGATGCTTTCGAACTGTGGTGCTGGAGAAGCCTCTTGAGAGTCCCTTGGACGGCAAAGAGATCAAACCAGTCAATCCTAAAAGAAATCAACCCTGAAAATTCACTGGAAGGACTGATGCTGAAGCTGAAGCTCCAGTACTTTGGCCACCCAATGTGAAGAGCTGACTCATTGGAAAAGACCCTGATGCTGGGAAAGACTGAGGGCAGAAGGAGAAGGGGGCAACAGGATGGCATCATCAACTCAATGGACATGACTTTGAGCAAACTCCAGGAGATAGTGAAGGCCAGGGAAGCCTCGTGTGCTGCAGTCCATGGGGTCACAAAAAGTCAGACACGACTGAACAACGACGACTTGAAGGCAGGGGCTAATATAATCAATTTGCAATCCTCACTGGTTGAGAACTCCAGTGAATGGCTCCAGACTCCTTTGGCAGTTTGCTGTCTTGGGTGTTGTTTAGAATACACAGGACATGCTGTTACTGCATTAAACAAGTCATTGTATTTCAAGGACAATCCCACATTCTTGGCAATATGTCACCCAGGGACTAAGGTGGCTGCTCTTTCTATACACACAGTCTGCTTTAGCTACAGGATTAGGTTGCTAACGTTTGCACCCAAGTTTCCTAATTGCCAGGGGGTGTCAATGCCTTACCAGGTAGGACTTTAGAAGACAGTGAGCCTCAGGCTCTTGCAGATGAACCCAGATGTCTTTCCAGATATCCTGACCCCATAGGGCTTATTCATGATCATTTACTCCTTAGCTTCCTATTGTTCAAGCCACAGGATTGATCCCTTTAGAACATGCCAGCTGTCAATGCAAAGAGCTAAGGGCTGGGGCTCCTGAGTGATCACAAGCCAAACTGCTCTGAGTTCAGCCCACTGGCTGCTAGGGTGCATTCCTGTTTTGATCCAGATGGTGTCAGTGTTGAGCTGCAGGCCACCTGGACTGGTTGCCCTGACTAGACTCATCAGAACACCAGGCACCGCAGGAACTTCTCCCATTAACTTCTACAGGCCACGGGCTGCCACAGAAATAGGGAAGGGGCATCTGGAGGGTCTGCATACTCTAGCACCCACATATCTAAAGATTGAGCTGGCAGAAGGGTGCTCCTCTGCTGTGAAAAAGCTGCTATGTAGCATGGGAATTTGAGCCATGGCAGAGGTGAATTGATGGAACATATTCTCAACCCATCCCTTGATAGAAAGGGAAATTCTTGCCTATATGAGAGGCTCTACCTGGAGGAGTGCTGTGTACACTGCCAGGAGCTGTTCATCTATGGGATCCAGGGGGTTTCTGCCCCCTCCCAGACCTAAGACCAAACTCCTACGAGTACTCTCTTCTGCTGTCTCTGCCATAGTGCCCAGCCCATACTTTGCAGAGTCACAGATACACTGAACTCAAAGGGCAGCCCTGCTTGAGAGATGCCCAGAGCTTTCAACTGCTTCATTAGAGCTCTTCCTTCTCAAAGGCAGCTTGTTGCTCTGATTCCCAATCCCACACATACCTTTTCTTTACAAGGAGGCTTGAGGAATGGGGTACTCTGCCAGGTGGGGAATGAAAGTCCTCCAAACCCCAAATCCTTACAGAGGCTTGCTCCTCTTTCAAGTTCTTAGGGGTTGGACAGGCTTGTATTTTACCAATCACAGCTTCCGAATCAGTGAGAATCTTACCCAACCACATGATTCCTAAAAACTTTATGTCAGCGACTGGGCCTGGACTTTTCTGTGAGTTCACCACCAGTCATTTCCTCTCAGGTGTTCCAGCTAAGTTTTCAGAGTGTCCTTCAGCAGAGGAAAGTCTTCACAGGTTGACATGATATCATCCATGTAGTCCAGGGCCCCTTTTCCTGATGTGGGGAAGGAGAACAGGGACAGGTCTTGGGGTCCCATCCCAGGACAGGTGGTGAGGCTGTGTAGGCGGCCTTGGGGAAGCACTTGGAAGTATTTTTGTCCTTCCCACATGAAGACAAATTGATCCTGTGACTTGGCGGCCCAAGGTGTACTAGAAAAAGCAACACAGCATTTTACCTTCCTAGAACGATGGCCAAGGTGTCTAAGATAGGGGTGACGTTGGGCACAACGCTGCACAGACTGGGTATCCTACCTTGCTCTAGTTCTCTGCAGTCTATGGTCAGTTGCCATGAGCCATCTGACTTTTTACCAACCATACCAGCTAAAAGGACTCTGGGCAGGGCATACAATACCCATTGGGCACAGTTTCTCCTGTCTCCTTATGCCCCTCCAAACTGCCAGGAAACTGGCATTGTTTCACAGCAGCCCTCTTCACAGAAGCAGTGGGCTACTGGCTCCCAGTTGCTGTTGCCCCTCAGCACCTGTTTGATTATTCTAACCCAGAGGCAGAACTCACGTATGAAGGCTTGAGAGTTTGACCTTGTAGGGTATCAATGCCCAATACATTCTCTGGTATTGGAAACATAAAAACCTCTTGTTCTTGTGGGGAGAACACCAAATTTGCAGTGTTGAAGGGGCCTTCTTAACCATAACCATTTGCCCTCTGAAATCATGGGTAAAAAGGCAAGGAAACCTCTACAGGTGACCGTGTGTCAGAGCACATTAGGCTCCAATACCAACCAGAGCCATACCTTTTATTTTTTATATCTGGGAGTCCAGTAAATAGTGAGCTCCACATTAGGCCTCTGATTGCCTCCATTGGCTCTTACCTGGAGGTGATCTTGGCCTGCATCCTATACCTGGGGAAAAGGAGGCACCCATTCCAAATAAGACTGTATCCATGAAGCTTCTGCTGAAGCAGACAGGTCATTAGGGATGACACTGGCAATTTGGACAGGTTTTAATATTTTTCACAGGTCAACCAACCCAGTGTTGGGTTGCCAAATCTATCTTTTCAGGCGGCATCCTGGCAGCAAGGGGATCAAAGCATATTTGCCTCCAAGTTACTTTTACAGGACCCTTTAGAGCCAGTTGGACTTTTGGAGCTCCCTATCTGTCTTGGGTCTTTCTCACAGCCATATCCCATGCAGGATTTGTCAGTTTCCCCCAGATCAGCAGTGTATTGCCTAACATCATAAATGTATTAACCCACTACTGGGTTCAGCATGGTATTGGCATCCCATACCAGGTGCTGGAGGCAGGCTGGACTACCTTGGCCCTCATTCCTATGAAGAAAGTGGCCTGATCAAGGCCTTCAAAGACAGAGGCATTGATGATTCATCTCTTTCCCAACTCCCAAAGAATTTGTTGTATCTCCTCTATAAATTTCCAGGATTCCATGTGCTTCATTGGGCCAGGCCTCCCTGTGAGCTAGATTTATCCAAGCACCATGCAGTTGTTGATGAAGGCTGGATGTGTGGTGATGCCACTCATGTTCTGTGCTTTCCACTGGTCAGAGAAATGCCATCACCTCTCACATCCCATAACTGCACTAACCGTGCCTGGATACTTTCCCTGATCTTTTGCTGGAACTTGGCCACTATATCAATAAGCCCAAAGGCTCTCATCATGGATATTTACTAAACTGAGGGCTGCCCTGCTGACTAGGCCATTGTTACTTTGCTTTTATTTTCCTTTGTACTGGGGACTGGCAGCATGGGGTGATTTCACTGCCAATCACTACTTCATCCTCCTCTTCGCTTCCTCACTTTTCCAGGGATTCCACCTCTTAGAGTCCCACTCAGGTTTTGTCAAAGCATTTGGACTTTAATCTCAGGCAGCTTGTGCCCTCCAAGTGTTGCAGGGAAAAGTAGGACACAAGAGGAGGGTCATGTCCCAGGACTTGAGTGAGTCCCTGGGATGGGCCACCAAGTGTGGACGCTTGGCTTTGTGCAGGAAAAAATTCAAGAGCAAGCCATAGTAAAGTGAAAGCATGTTTACTGAGAAAGCAGTTAAAGTGAAAGCAGGCTTACATTCCATAGACAGAATGCAGTTTGCCTCAGACAGTGAGAGTGGCCCTGGGAGAAATACTGTACAGATAGAGTATGCTGCTGCTGCTAAGTCACTTCAGTCGTGTCTGACTCTGTGCGACCCCATAGACGGCAGCCCACCAGGCTCCCCTGTCCCTGGGATTCTCCAGGCAAGAACACTGGAGTGGGTTGCCATTTCCTTCTCCAATACATGAAAGTGAAAAGTGAAAGTGAAATCGCTCAGTTGTGTCCGACTCTTAGTGACTCCATGGACTACAGCCTACCAGCCTCCTCCATGCATGGGATTTTCCAGGCAAGAGTACTGGAGTGGGGTGCCATTGCCTTCTCTGTAGATAGAGTATGGGCCATCTCAAAATGCTGAAGCCCCCAAAATATATGGTGGTTAGCTTTTATGAGCTGGATAATTTCATAAGCTAATGAGTGGAAGGATTATTCCAACTGTTTTGGGGGAAGGGTGGAGATAACCACTTTTCGGCCTTTTATTGTCTGCCTCAGAACTGTCATGTGCCTGTGGGTGTCATTTAGATGCTAATGTATTACAATGAGTGCATAATGAGGTTCAAGGTCTACCAGAAGTTGAATCTTCCACCATCTTGGGCCTGATTGGTTCTAACCAGTTTATGCCATGTCCTCAATGGCTATGTCCTTCTTTTAAAGGTTTTACCCTGTCCCTTTCCTATCTCACTAGCTTTGCAAAATGACATGCCAATTTCTTCCATTCATCATCCTGCTCTCCCACTTTGTCTGCCAGCCCTGAAGCTAGCAGAGTGGTGGACCAGGCACACCCTTCCATAACCTCAGCTCTTCTGCTTTCTAACTCAAGCCTGAGCCTCTTGTTGGACATTGGAGGCCACCAACCTACCCACAGCAGAGACAGCCATGCATTTGTCTTCTTTGCTGGAGTGCACTCTGAAAAGTTCCTCAGACAAGTGCATCAGCCCAGCAGGTGTTTAGGGACATCCCTGTAGTCACATGGTGGTCCCCCAGCATCTGATATACAAGCCACCCCTCCCCACATAGAGATCAGGATTTCCCCTCATACCTCTTTCCTGAGGCCTATTTCTTGGATGGTCATCAATTGTTAGTTTGCAACCTCAGGATTTCCTTAGGTGAAATCTGAAACTGAACTATGTATACACAGGGCATTGAGTGAGTGTTAAGTCACTTGTCGTATCCAATTCTTGCAACTCTATGGACTGTAGCTCCTCCAGGTTCCTCTGTCCATGATATTCTCCAGGCAAGAATACTGGAGTGGGTTGCCAGTTCCTTCTCCAGGGGATCTTCCTGACTCAGGGATCAAACCCAGGTCTCCCACATTACAGACATGTTCTTTACCATGTGCATCACCAGGGAAGCCCCTGTACGTGGAAGGCAAGGAGAGACCAAAGACAGAGCCAAAGCACTCCAAACCAGTACATGCCTGATTTAAAAAGCAAAGGCACTTACGTGAAAGCCTGGTCTTGGGTGACCTCTAGAGGAGTAGATCCCCACACCCACCCACCAGAGTACTAAAGTTTATACAGGAGCTTTAACTGATTTCAGTTGATCCCAAAACACATGCTCTCTCAAGGCCATGTCCTTGAAACCAGCTCCCACTGTGGGAACAGTGGGTAGAATGTACATTCTGAGGACAGGGAAGGGGTGAGGAGTCTCCAGTTGCCTGGGTCCAGTTTGTGGGTCAACAGTGGTTATGTCCTCTCCATGACTTCCTCCAACACCTAGCACAGGGGAGGCATACAAGAGGGCATCACTGAACATTGACTATTGAGTGAATGGTCACTTAAGGGAACATCTGAACTCAGGCCAGTTAATGGAGATTTCCAGTGATAACACATCAGAGAAGCCATTAGAGACTGGCACTCGTTCTTTAAGAACTTTGTTCTACAAATTAGAAATGCCTCTCTGAAATGCCATCAACACTCCCCCATCTCAGGAAATGGGACCACTGATTCTTCAAGCCAGAATGCTGGAGATTCCTTCAGCTGATTCCTCCTGTCTGTTTCTCTTACTCCCACATCCAGAGCATAATTGTGTCTAGCCAAGGCTGTCTCCAAAAGACACCTTACATTCATTCACTCCCTCTCCATCTTTAACTCCACCACCACCTTGGAGGGCTAAGCCTCCACTATCACTTGTTTGAAGGCTTGCGATTATGTCCTAAATGGTCTCCCCTGGTATCCTAGCAAATATCTTCAAAGGGATATCTTCAGAATACCTTCTTCAGCCTGTCAGTCCATTGTAACTTTTTACTCTGTTTTATATGCTTCCCCTTCCAGACATGGACGTCCATAAGGGCCTGAACTTTACTGTTTTTCTTCAGTCACCATTCTACAGTACCTAGCAGGTAAAAGGCAATAAAAATTGCCTAAAATGAGAAATGTCCTTGAAAATCATCTAACCTAGTAACTTGTAGCTTTGGGGAGGTCGTGGATTGCTTGGAGAAATCAATGAAAGCTATGAATGTTCTCCCATAAAAACAGATTTATATAAGATGTATAATATATTAACTATAATTTACAATTTTAGCTATTATGATATTCCCCCATAATGCTCCATTTAGAAAAACTCTAAATAACCTCTTAACTTTTTCAGAAGCTTAAATTATGTAGTTGATTGAGTTGAGATAAAGTGAAGTCGCTCAGTTGGGAGTTGAAATAAGCATGTTCAATAAAACTCTAAGTGATTAAACTAGAACCCACATTTTCCAAAGCAATGGTAAAGGAAACCATTTAGCTAAGAAATCCTGACTATAATACTCAAGAGCTGAAAAAGTATATAAAAAGCTACTTACCAGTTTATTTCTTAGTAATCAAATTTGTAGAATATAATCATAACAACAAGAGAATTTCCTTTTTTTATCATTTGTGCCATAGAAGTTCCATGACCAGCTAGAGAAGTTACAAAATCCTAGGACCTGGAAAAGTCTTTTGAGACCTGGCAGGTCTTTTACAAAAATGGAGACAAAAACATCCCTAGGGGCAGTTAGACTGAAACTAGTGATGACATTCCAGGCAGAGGGAACAGCCATGGCAAGGTGCAGAATCAAGGGCAGGTCTGATGTGCTCAAAGAAAAGCAAAGGAGCCAGGTTGGCTAGCTCAGAGCAGACTTGAGGGAGGGTAGCAAGAGATATGCTCAGGTAGGTGACTGGGGTATTTGACTTCTCAGCAGCCAGTTAATGCTGGAGAGGTGAGGACAGTGTGGGTAGTAGGTAAAGTTGTGGGCACTTAAGTCAACTATGGATGGGATCCAGATTCAAGGGAGGAGAAATGAAGACAGAATCTTTCTTGTTTTCTACAGTGGCACATTTCCAGTTTTTATTAGATCCTTCCTATTGTTCCCTCCCTCACCAGAGCCACCTTCTCTGTTGACTTTCCTCAGGTCAGTTTGGGAGAAGAGGAGAAATGATAGGTCAGAGGTGGTACTGGGACTGAGTTCAGCTATATCCTTAACAGGGAGGTTGGGGAAGAAGTAGAGAAGGGTATAGCATGGGATTTCTTTTTTGTGTCAAGCCTTCACACAAAAAAAGAATCAACACACATAGGGTTTGCTTCATAATCCAGTCCCATGGCCCCTGTGAACTTCCAGATGTTCAAGCTGGATTTAGAAAAGGCAGAGGAACCAGAGATTAAATTGCCAACACCTGTTGGATCATTGAAAAAGCAAGAGAGTTCCAGAAAAATATCTACTTCTGCTTTATTGACTATGCCAAAGCCTTTGACTGTGTGGATCACCATAAACTGTGGAAAATTCTGAAAGAGATGAGAATACCAGAACACCTGACCTGCCTCTTGAAAAAATCTGTATGCAGGTCAGGAAGCAAAGGTTAGAACTGGATATGGAACAACAGACTGGTTCCAAATAGGGAAAGGAGTATGTCAATGCTGTATATTGTCACCCTGTTTATTTAACTTATATGCAGAGTACATCATGATAAACGCTAGGCTGGATGAAGCGCAAGCTGGAATCAAGATTGCCGGGAGAAATATCAATCACCTCAGATATGCAGATGACACCACCCTTATACCAGAAAGTGAAGAACTAAAGAGCCTCTTGATGAAAGTGAAAGTGGAGAGTGAAAAAGTTGGCTTAGAGCTCAACATTCAGAAAACTAAGATCTTGGAACCTGGTCCCATCACTTCATGGCAAATAGATGGGGAAACAATGGAAACAGTGGCTGACTTTATATTGGGGGGCTCTGAAATCACTGCAGATGGTGACTTCAGCCATGAAATTAAAAGACACTTGCTCCTTGGAAGAAAAATTATGACCAACCTAGATAGCATATTAAAAAGCAGAGACATTAATTTGCCAACAAAGGTCCATCTAGTCAAAGCTACCGTTTTTCCAGTAGTCATGCTTCTTTGTGAGACACCGAAGAATTGATGCTTTTGAACTGTGGTGTTGGAGAAGACTCTTGAGAGTCCCTTGGACAGCAAAGAGATCCAATCAGTCCATCCTAAAGGAAATCGGTCCTGAATATTCATTGGAAGGACTAATGCTAAAGCTGAAACTCGAATACTTTGGCCACCTGATGCGAAGAGCTGACTCATTTGAAAAGATCCTGATTCTGGGAAAGATTGAAGGCAGGAGGAGAAGGGGACAACAGAGGATGATGGTTGGATGGCATCACCAACTCAATGGACATGAGTTTGAGTAAACTCCAGGAGTTGGTGATGGACAGAGAGGCCTGGCGTGCTGCAGTCCATGGGGTCACAAAGAGTCAGACACTACTGAGCGACTGAACTGAACTGAACTAAACTGACATCCCCCCTTAGTTATAACACCACCAATTAGACCTTCTAAAGAAGAAATCACCCAAACCAGGTCATTTAAAAAAAAATAACACAGCTGATGTGGTAGGCAGAACAATGGCCCCCAAAGATATTGGATAATATGATGGAAGTAATAAGGGGTCACAGGCCAAGGAAGGTGGGCAATCCCTACAAAGGGGAAAAAAAACAAGGAAATGGATTCTCCCTAGGGTCTCCAGAAGGAACACAATCCTGAGGACACCTTGATTTTAGTCCCATGAGACCTGCTTCAGACTTCCAGCCTCTAGAACTGTCAGATAATAAATTTCTATCAGTAATTTGTTACAACAGCAACAGGAAACAGGTACACATGTAAAGCTGGTTCTCATTTACTCATTCATTAATTCAATAAATATTTATTGAGAGCTTCTTTGTTCTGGACACTGTTCTTGGCTCTAGGGATACAGTTTTTTTAAAAAGACACAAAGTCCACAGCCCCTTGGAGCTTACATTCTAATGGATATAGACAGACAATAAACAAGAGAATGTCTAATGTATCAGATGACATAATAGGTCAGGTAAGTCCTATGACTGAAATAGATGGAAGTAATGATGAGTGGGAGGGACGATGTTATACAAGATATTTAGAGACATCTGACAAAATGACATTTGAGACCTACACATCAGGAGCCAAAGCATTCCAGGCAGAAGAAGAGCAAATGCAAAGCCCTGAGGCAGGAACTGTGATATAAAACATTGCGATTTCGCTGGTGGTGTAGTTCCAAGAACTATCACTGCTTATATTTATAGTCAAAGGAAATGCTACTTTTGTGTTAGAGGTTAGTGTGTTTTTCTCTCCCTTTTCTAATTCACACTGAATTTGGATTAAGATCTGGTTTAAAACCCTGGTAAAATCAAGGCATTTACTTAATCTCTTAAAAATAGATAGTACTATAGTAAGTTAAAGTAGGAGCCCACTCTCCTCAAATCTCTAGAAACCCTCTCTTTTCAATTCAAGTTTTATTAAGTACTTATAGAGATCTTCATGTGCACAATATGAGCAAATAAAACAACAGTAATAGGAAGTCAATGACAACATGCAAGTAAAGCAAGGATTCTGATAATTATTAGAGGAAAATTTCACCTCTAACTTAAAAATAAACGTATTTGTGTTCTAAATCTAATGAAACCAAACCCAGATGGGGGAGGGGCAGAAGGAAATGAGGTATATAGGATTTGCAAGCAGGACAACAGTGACATCTAGTGGGACCTTTGTGGTAAAGCACCTTGAATACTACCAAGAAACCCAGCAGACAGAAATAAGCACAGAAAGACATAGTCATTAAACATGTATTGAGCGCCCAGAGGAGATACCCCACATCCAAGGTCAGGAGTGGCGGCTGTGCTTTGCTGGAGCAGCCCTGAAGAGATATTTCTCATCCAAGGTCAGAGAAACCCCAATAAGACGGTAGGCGCTGGAGTGGGCTGTGAGGAGATACCCCAAGTCCAGGGGCAAAGGAGAAGCCCAAGCAAGATGGTAGGAGGGGCGAATTCACGTTTAGAATCAAACTCCATTTCTGTCAGAGAAGCTAAGAGGGCTCAAACAAACCTTGTGCGCACCAGGACCCAGGGACCCCACAGAGACTGACACAGAACTGTTTGAGCATTTCCCCTGGAGGTACGGGTCAGCAGTGGACTGCCACAGGGACAGCGGCTCTGGGTGCAGCAGACTTGAGTATGTCATAAGCCCTCTCGGAGGACGTAGCCATTAACCCCACCATAGAGCTGCCAGAACTTACTCAGGACTGGGAAATAGACTCTTGGGGGCACAATCAGAACCCTGCGCACCAGGACCCAGGAGAAAGGAGCAGTGACCCCACAAGAGACTGACCCAGACTTGCCTGTGAGTGTCCAGGAGTCTCCAGTGGAGGCTCGGTGGTGGCCTGCTGCAGGGTTGGGGGCACTGAGTGTAGCAGTACATGCATGGGATGTTTTGCAGGAGGTCACCATTATCTTCATTACCTCCACCATAGTTTGGCCCCAGGTAAATAGCAGGGTTTTGCCAAGAGAACGCACTGGTCATAGCAAATACACTCTTCCAACAACACAAGAGAAGACTCTACACATGGACATAACTAGATGGTCAACACCGAAATCAGATTGACTATATTCTTTGCAGCCAAAGATGGAGAAGCTCTACACAGTCAGCAAAAACAAGACCGGGAGCTGACTGTGGCTCAGATCATGAACTCCTTATTGCCAAATTCAGACTTAAATTGAAGAAAGTAGGGAAAACCACTAGACCATTCAAGTATGACCTAAATCAAATCCCTTATGATTATACAGTATAAGTGAGAAATAGATTTAAGGGACTAGATCTGATAGAGTGCCTGATGAACTATGGACAATGGTTCGTGACATTGCACAGGAGACAGGGATCAAGACCATCCCCATGGAAAAGAAATGCAAAAAAGCAAAATGGCTGTCTGGGGAGGCCTTACAAATAGCTGTAAAAAGAAGAGAAGCTAAAAGCAAAGGAGAAAAGGAAAGATATAAATATCTGAATGCAGAATTCCAAAGAACAGCAAGGAGAGATAAGAAAGCCTTCCTCAGCAATCAATGCAAAGAAATAGAGGAAAACAACAGAATGGGAAAGACTAGAGATCTCTTCAAGAAAATTAGAGATACCAAGGGAATATTTCGTGCAAAGATGGGCTCAATAAAGGACAGAAATGGTATGGACCTAACAGAAGCAGAAGATATTAAGAAGAGGTGGCAAGAATACACAGAAGAACTGTACAAAAAAGATCTTCATGACCCAGATAATCACGATGGTGTGATCACTCACTTAGAGCCAGACATCCTGGAATGTGAAGTCAAGTGGGCCTTAGAAAGCATCACTATGAACAAAGCTAGTGGAGGTGTTGGAATTCCAGTTGAGCTATTTCAAATTCTAAAAGATGATGGTGTGAAAGTGCTGCACGCAATATGCCAGCAAATTTGGAAAACTCAGCAGTGGCCACAGGACTGGAAAAGGTCAGTTTTCATTCCAATCCCAAAGAAAGGCAATGGCAATGAATGCTCAAACTACCGCACAATTGTACTCATCTCACATGCTAGTAAAGTAATGCTCAAAATTCTCCAAGCCAGGCTTCAACAATACATGAACAGTGAACTTCCAGATGTTCAAGCTGATTTTAGAAAAGTCAGAGGAACAAGAGATTAAATTGCCAACATCTGCTGGATTGTAGAAAAAGCAAGAGAGTTCCAGAAAAACATCTATTTCTGCTTTATTGACTATGCCAAAGCCTTTGACTGTGTGGGTCACAACAAACTGTGGAAAATTCTGAAAGAGATGGGAATACCAGACCATCTGACCTGCGTCTTGAGAAATCTGTATGCAGGTTAGAAAGCAACAGTTAAAACTGGACATGGAACAACAGACTGGTTTCAAATAGGAAAAGGAGTACGTCAATGCTGTATATTGTCACTCTGGTTATTTAACTTGTATGCAGAGTACTTCATGAGAAACGCTGGGCTGGAAGAAGCACAAGCTGGAACCAAGATTGCCGGGAGAAATATCAATAACCTCAGATATGCAGATGACACCACCCTTATGGCAGAAAGTGAAGAAGAACTAAAGAGCCTCTTGATGAAAGTGAAAGAGGAGAGTGAAAAAGTTGGCTTAAAGCTCAACATTCAGAAAACTAAGATCATTGCATTTGGTCCCATCACTTTATGGCAAATAGATAGGGAAACAATGGAAACAGTGGCTGACTTTATTTGGAGGGCTCCAAAATCCCTGCAGATGGTGACTGCAGCCATGAAATTAAAAGACATTTACTCCTTGGAAGAAAAGCTATGACCAACCTAGATAGCATATTAAAAAGCAGAGACATCACTTTGCCAATAAAGGTCTGATAGTCAAGGCTGTGGTTTTTCCAGTGGTCATGTATGGATGTGAGAGTTGGACTATAAAGAAAGCCGAGTGCCAAAGAATTGATGTCTTTGAACTGTGGTGTTGAAGACTCTTGAGAATCCCTTGGACAGTAAGAAGATCCAACCAGTGCATCCTCAAGGAGATCAGTCCTGAGTTCATTGGAAGGACTGATGCTAAAGCTGAAACTCCAATACTTTGGTCACTTGATGCAAAGAGCTGATTCATTTGAAAAGACCCTGATGCTGGGAGGGATTGGGGGCAGGAGGAGAAGGGGACAACAGAGGATAAGATGGTTGGATGCCATCACCAACTCAATGGACATGGGTTTGAGTAAACTCCAGGAGTTGGTGATGGACAGGCAGGCCTGGCACGCTGCAGTCCATGGGGTCACAAAGAGTCAGACATGACTGAGCAACTGAAATGAACTGAGCTGAGCACCTATTATAGACTAATATTTCTTAGGCCCAGGCCAATAGCCCATTCATGTATCTTTCCCTCCCCTGGCTCCATCCCACACCATAATGCCTTTCTGTGTACACATTTAAGCCAGATACAAGGTCGGTAAAGAAAACGGCCCTGGGTACTCTTCCCTTTCATAGACTGGCTAATTGAAGATGTAGAGAAGGCAATGGCACCCCACTCCAGTACTCTTGCCTGGAAAATCCCATGGATGGAGGAGCCTGGTAGGCTGCAGTCCATGGGGTCGAGAAGAGTCAGACACGACTGAGTGACTTCGCTTTCACTTTTCACCTTCATGCATTGGAGAAGGAAATGGCAACCCACTCCAGTATTCTTGCCTGGAGAATCCCAGGGACAGGGGAGCCTGGTGGGCTGCTGTCTATGGGGTTGCACAGAGTCGGACACGACTGAAGCGACTTAGCAGCAGCAGCAGCAGTGCCATAAAAGGTCATGCAGATATGAGGTGACCAAATCTAGGCCAAGGATGTTCGCCATGAGGACAAAGGAAAGCATGTTCCCTGAAGTAGGTTATAATTTTGGAGACCTGGAGTGGAATCACTCGGTTCCCCACAAGCTACATCCGTGTTCTCTCTCCCTTTGCCCTTTCCTTCCTCCAACAAACCCAGAGTGCCTGAGAGGTAGTGCAAGGGCCATGAGAGAAGAAGATAGACAGCATTTGCTGCAAAGTGAGTTTCCTGGGACACTGCTCAGACCCACAGGAGTACACATTGCGGTGATCCACCCTATGGACAAGGGCAGCCTGAGGACTGCTGAGGGCAGGTTGGAGAGGCACTGAGACCTGGGTGGTCAGAATGCAAAGGCTGAGAATGGTCCAGGCAGAAACATGCTTGGGGCCCATTGTGAAGGGAGTTCCAAAGTCTCAGGTACCCAGTGTAAGCCTTTTAAGGGTCTAGAGGTGGTCTCCAGGGGGAAATACTCTAAGCCACATGGGCTCCTCAGCCAGTGGGACAGACATGCCAGAAGGAGCTGCAGGAGGAGAAAGGATTCTTGCCAAGAAGGGTAGCACTGCCCTTACCTGTCCTCCCTTCTGCATTTCCTGGTTTTGGTGTTTACATGACAGTAGCAACTCTAGACATTCACATAGTCCGTATGGAAGAGGAGTGAGAGAAATCAACCACATCTCTCTAACAATGCTCTGTGGTATAGTCCAAGAGTGGGCACCTGCTCCTGCCAGACTGGTGGGAAGCCTTCCCAGGACATTGTCAGAACTTTCAGCATTTCCAACTGTAGAGTCATAATGGGCATGGCAAAGTTCATCCTTTTCACCTAGTTGAGTCAGCCTGAGAATAACACCACTGCAGAAGAAAACAGAGCCAAGACATGGGGAGAAAGAGGCAGGGCTCTGATGAAATCCTGAGTCCTGCCACAGCTCTCACATCTCAGTTATGACAAATACACTCCTTTTGTCCCTGAGCTACTTTCAGATGGTCTCTTCTCTTCCTGATTTCAATCTTGCAAGATACAGACAGCAGCTGATTTCAAAATGGAGACATTATTGCTCCCATTTCAAAGGGACACATCTTCCAGAAGCCTTTCCCAACCCCTCTAATCAGCAAGAAGCCTCTTGCATTGAAACCTACAGATCTGGGGAGTCACCTGGTGACCTAGCTGTTATGACTCCTAGTTGTTATGATTCCTGCCTTGGCCCAGGTTCAGGGAACTGAGCCCTCACAAGACACTCAGTGTGGTCAAAAAAGAAAAAGAAACCCACAGTTCCAACAGCCCCAGGCCTCTCATTTGGAACTTTTTATTTATAATCCCATTTATAAAGCATTTTCCAGTTATGAAGCCTCTTTCAGACACATAGTCCATACAAGAAGTAAACTGCCTGGGTTCAAAGCCCACTTTGCCCCTTCTTAACTATGTGATGTTGGGCCAGTTACTTAGCTTCTTTGTGATTCCGTTTCTTCTACTTAAGGCTGCTATGATGTTTGGTTGGTTGGTGTTCAGTCGCTAAGTCGTCTGACTCTTCGCAACCCCGTGGACTGCAGCACACCAGGCTTCCCTGTCCTTCACTATCTCTCTGAGTTTGCTCAAACTCATGTCCATTGAGTCTATGATGCTATCCAACTGTCTCATCCATTGTAGTCCCCTTCTCCTCTTGCCCCCAATCTTTCTCAGCATCAGGGTCTTTTCCAATAAGTCAGCTCTTAGAACAGTGCTCAGCACATGGTAAGATCCATATACATGCCTTCCATTACTTATTATAACTACTGATGTTATTTTATCCCAAAGCAACCTTTCAAAGTATGTATTACTGTTTTTATCCTTATTCCCATTTTACAGGTTAGTGAAACAGAGCAGGACCCTATAGCCCTTGTTCCGCCACCACCCCCCCCCATATCCTCTGCCTGTCTTTTGTCAGTGGTAAACTTTAATCATAGAATAAGTTTAATAGAGAAATGAAAAATGCAGAAACAAAGGAAGACAGTCAAAGGAGACCAAATAATAATAATGTAGTCATTAAGCATAGTCAAAGACCTTTAGTTCCTTCTCAAGGGCTATAAATATTCTGAGCCACAGCCCATGAGCTGTCTTATAGAAACTGAAACCCCAGGTGGTGAAGTTAACTACATGATGACCAGACTGTACAGATGACATGAGTTGTGACAATTATGAGAACTGGGCTCAAAAAAATGGAAACAAACTGACCTGAAACTGAAGATTAACTGTACCTAAAACAATTGAGATGATGCTGCTCAGACCACTGATGACCAGTATGAAGATGACTGTGCTATTTCTGCATGTAGCCCCCTCCTTCTGTCTATAAAACCTCTTGCTTCCCCTAGAGGTTGACATCAGAGGCTGGTATCAGAAGCTGGCATCTGAAAAAAAGCAAACTTTTCTTTCCACCAACCTGGCCTGTTTATTGGCTTTTGAGCAGCTAAGCAGCTGTACCCCTCACCTCTTGCTAACATTGAAAGTGAAAGTCGCTCAGTTGTGTCTGACTCTTTTCTGTATAGTCTATAGAATTCTCCAGGCCAGAATATTGGAGTGGATAACCTTTCCCTCTCCAAGGGTATCTTCCCAACCCAGGGATTGAACTCCAGTCTCCCTCATTGCAGGCAGATTCTTTACCAGCTGAGCCACAAGGGAAGCCCAAGAATACTGGAGTGGGTAGCCTCTTCCTTCTCCAGCAGATTTTCCTGATCCAGGAATCAAACCAGGGTCTCCTGCATTGCAGACAGATTCTTTACCAACTGAGCTATTATCAGGGAAGCCTTGGTAACATTAGGAGACTGAAAATATTGTATGGAAAATTCATTTAGTGAACAAAATTGCTGAGATAATTTCAAGTCTTCTGATTCTATATACCCATCAACAATCTTCCCAAACTGTAGTGTGTGGACTTTCCTAATATTGTCATGTTATTTAGCTATTTTATTTGTATGCCTATTTTAGGTCTTCTCATTAACTAAACTGTAATCTCCTTGATGCTAGAAACTCTCACTAATACATCTTTAAAATCCCTGTATAGTGTTAGAAAGTGTTCTAATTTCATTCTTTTACAAGTGGTTGACCAATTTTCCCAGCACCACTTGTTAAAGAGATTGTCTTTTCTCCATTGCATATTCTTGCCTCCTTTGTCAAAGATAAGGTGTCCATAGGTGCGTGGATTGCCTGAGCAAGTAGCACAGTAGCGCCAGATAGTAAACAAGCATCGTTGTTGTTTAGTCCCTAAGTGTCCAACTCTTTGCAACCCCATGGACTGTAGCCACCAGGCTCCTCTGTCCATGGGATTTCCCAGATGAGAATATTAGAGTGGGTTGTCATTTCTTCCTCCAGAGGGTCTTCCTAACCCAGGGATTGAACTTGTGTCTCCTGTGTCTTCTGCACTGCAGGTGGTTTCTTTACTCTCTGAACCATCAGGGAAGCCCCTAGTAAACAAATACCCAGTGACTAATAATATTTAATGGGATAGAAATACATTAATACATAATGTGTTATACATTAATTCTTTAGGTGGTAGAGACAGTTTGTAAAGCAGGATGTATATGAATCTTATTACTGTAAAAAATATTTTTCTATATATTTTTCTGTATAGAGACAGAAAAAAATGACTAAAGGAACTTATATCCAACAAGTCTGTCATTTCTGGGTAATGGCTTATGGATAACATTTTGTATGTTTCTGGGATTTTAATTATTAGATTTCCAAAATTACATACACCCCAGTGTCCATAGCAGAATTATTTATAACAAAAAATATGGAAGCAACCTAAATGCCCATTAACAGATGAATGGATAAAGAAGATGTTGTATGTACACACAGTGGAATACTACTCAGCCACACATAAAAAGGAATAAAATTCTACCATTTACAACAACTTGGATGGACCTGGGGGGTATTATGTTAAGTGAAAAAAGACAGAGAAAGATTCTGTGTGTTATCACTTATACGTGGTATCTAAAAAAAAGTTTATGGATAAATATAACAAAACAGAAACAGACTCACAGACATAGAGAACAAATTAGTATTTACCAGTGAGGAGAGGGACAAGATTGGCGTGGGATATTAAGAGGCACAAACTACTGTGTATAAAACAAATAAGCTACAAGGATGTATTATACTTCACAGAGAATATAGTTAACATTTTATAATAGTATAAATGGAATACAACTTCTAAAAACTGTGAAACACTGTATTGTGCACATGAACCTAATATAATATTGTACATCAGCTATACTTTAATAAAAATAAATAAAAATTTAAAGAGACTTCCAAAGACTCAACAGCTGGCAGGTGTGATGTGTGTGCTCTCTCACTTCCATCCTCCCCAGTGCTACCTGAGGGCTGTCAGGGTTCCTGTAATCATCTCAATTGGAAATGGACCAAAGGAGCCTTCTCAAGTCCAGAATCTATATTTGTTAATATCCTTGGTGTGACCACCTGTCTCAAGCTCTCCCAGTTGGGTTCCAACAGCTTGAGTGAATGCACCACTTTTCAGTGATGCATAAAACTCCCTCTTAGTGCTGCTTGGTGTCTCCTCAGTAAATGATTCTCAGAGGAGCATAGAAACTGCCTGTTCTTCATTCAAGAACTCTCCCAAATAGGGGGTGGAAGATCCCAGGTGATCCTCTGAACAGAAGAGAGCGAAGTTCCCCATGGGGGCTCTCCATTCTACATCTTCTACCACCAACATACATCTTACAATAGAGAAAACACATTGTTAAAAGCATTATAATCTATATTGAAAATATACTGAAATGAGTTCTTTGTCCAAGTCTTGCCAAGTTTGCATGCTTTTCCTAGTATTTATTTTTGCTCTTTGGGAGTCAAAGCATAATCATCTTTAAACTGTCTATTCTGGATTTTTTTGTTTATACTTCCTCTCAGATTCCTGGGATAGTTTTTTATCTCTACAATGACTGGCACAGACAACTCTAGACATCTGTAAAAGGTCTTACCTAATTTCTTTTTTTTTTTAAGTATTGGGGGTTTTTTTTAGTGTTATCTTTAAATATTTCAAAGGATTAAAAATCAGGAAACTATAGAATAAGACTGGTTCCTCTTTATTATTTAGCAAATATTTTTTGGTACCTTCTATGTAACAAGCCCTGGGAAAAAGTGAATTAAAATACACACTTTTCTTATCTTCCAGGAGCTTAGAGTCTAGTAGCCTTCAATCTCACTCACCTCTAGAAGTGATGTCCCTTTTCTCCAACTGTCATCTGTCTATGCTATTATTGTTGCTACTGTTTAGTCACTAAGTGTGTCCAGTGCTTTGCAACCCCAGGGAATGTAGCTTGCTAGGCTCCTCTGTCCATGAGATTTACCATTCAAGAATACTGGAATGGGTAGCCATTTCCTTCTCCAGAGGATCTCCATGACCCAGGGATTGAACCCACATCTCCAGCCTTGGCAGGCAGATTCTTTACCAGTGGGCCACCAGGGAAGCCTATGCTCTATGCTCTTTAAATTTTCCAAAATCAAAGCTTTGCATACACACTAAACAGAAATATCAGAAGGAAAGGAATTAGGGGAAAAGGAGAGGTTGCCTCACATATTGTCTTCCTAGTTATTGGTTTAACATCTACCTTTACAAGTGTATTGCGAACTCCATTAGGGCAGAGACTACATCTTTTCATTCATTGCTTTATCTCCAGCACATAGAACATTGACTGGCACAGAGGAGGCACTCAACAAATACCGATTGATTTGTTGAATGAATGAGTGGACTTAGGAACATTGCCTGACAGGGAATTCACTGGCTGTCCAGTGGTTAAGACTCAGCACCTTCACTGCCATGGGTTTGGGTTCAATCCCTAGTCAGGGAACTAAGATCCCACAAACTGTGTGGTGTGGGGAAAAAAAAAAAGAACATTGTCTAACAGATGTAGGTGCTCATTTATGGATAGTTAAATGAATAGGTGGTCTGAGTAGATGAGCGGATAAGCATATAGATTAGCTAACAGTGGGGATGAATAGGTAAAAGGGTGGGAAGGTCAAGGAGTGGATGGATGGGTCAGGTGGTGGGGTAAGCAGATACATGGTTGGGTTGATGCATATGTGGTTGGTTGATTTTAAAAATGGAAAGTTTCAGTACAGTTACCAAGATTCTTGTGATAATGTTTATAAAGAGGTTTGAATTTTCTCTAGTCAGGAAGAAATCACAGAAGCACCACCATAGTTTGGAGCAGCCCACGGCCTGAATATTCCTAAATCACACCCCACACCCAGGTCATGAGGCTCCAGCAGCACACATGGTTCAAACCAGGTACCTTTTGCTGCCCTCACCCATTCTTACTCCTGGCAACAGCATCTATTTACCCTTTGAAGAACCACCCACCCCTCCAAATATGATCTCATGAGTGCACAATAACATGAGCTGGACTACTCGGATATTTTGAACCTGAAGCAGGAAAACACTGTATTTGTTTCCTAGGGCTGCCATAACAAAGTATCACAAACTGAGTGGCTTAAAACAGTAGAAACTTTTTATCTCATAATTCTGGAGCCTCGAATTTTGAAATCAAGTTGTTGACAGGGCGTTGCTCCCTCTGAAATCTAGCAGAGAATCCATTCTTGCCTCTTCTAGCTTCTGGTGTTTGCTGGAAATCCTTGGCCTCCCTTGGTTTTTAGTTGTGTCACCCCAATCTCTGCCTCCATGGTCAATCACGATCTTCTCCCCATGTCTTTGTCTCTTCTCCTCTAATAAGGACACTAGTCATGTTGGATTTGTCACCCCACTCCAGTATGACCTTGTCTTAATTCAGACAACCTACTTTCCAATAAGATCACATCTGCAGATATTGAAGAGAGGACCTCCACATATCTTTTGGTCAACACAATTCAATGCCTAACAGACACAAAGCCTGAAACTATTTGTCTGAAAAGAGAAGCCTAAAGTGATTTGATCCCTCTATGCCTTAGTTCCTGTGCTTTCCAAAGTCTAATGGGGAGCTTTTCCCTGAGTCTGTGAACTGAAGCTACTTAACCGTACATTTCAATTTTATTTGTTCACTCTTTTAAGACAGAATTGGTTTATGTTGTCTACAATCAAAATATCCTAACAGCTAGACCCAGTCCTCCAGGACAAAGGGATTGGGTGTGGTGTACACACAAACACACCACAAACACACACACACACACACACACACAGTCATCTCTCCTTCGACATTGATGAGTGAGCTTGTCAAGAAGAGGCCAAGGGGTTCCTGTGTCAACTCAAATGAAAACAAAAGGTCTTTTCCAGTACATTTTGCTTAACCTTGGGGGCTCAGACAGTAAGGAATCTGACTGCAACGCAGGAGACCCAAGTTTGACCCTAGGTTGGGAAGACCCCCTGGAGAAGGAAATGGCCACCCACTCTAGTATTCTTTCCTGGGAAATCCCATGGACTTCCCAGGAAGTCCACGAAGAGTCAGACACAGCTGAGCGACTAACAGTTTCAGTTTTCCTCTCCCTCTGTATTTTAGTTTAAGAATCTTGAACAGTTCATCAGCTTGATTGTGTTGAATCCTTGTCTAAACTTATCATAAGGGTATTGTGAAAACTAACTAGGGGAAAGAGGTTTGAAAACACAATATGACCAACAAAGTGTCACGAAACAGTGAAGGCCATACTTTAGTTGATGAGGACTGAGAGTAAACTGTAGATTCAGAAGACTCTTGTTAAGGGTCAGTCTCTTATCCTTCTGTATTTTCCTTTGTAAACAATTTAATTACCTGAAATTGCATTTTATTTGTATTTATTTATTTATTTGCCTATAATCGACTTTCCACTAGAAGACAAGTTCCTCTAAGTGGGGACTTGATTTCCCTAGCTGAAGTCTCCATAATGCCTGGATGAATGACTGAAAGAAGCTGCATTGTCAGCACTGAAGACAAATTGGTTAACCTGAGTGTTTGTTGTTTGCCAACTTATTACAGGAATTGAGATGAACTAAGACTAGTAATAGGCTTCCCTGGTGGCTCAGACAGTAATGAAGCATCTGCCTGCAATGCAGAGACCTGGGTTGGATCCCTGGGTCGGGAAGATCCCCTGGAAAAGGAAATGGCAACCCACTCCAGTACTCTTGCCTGAAAAATCCCATGGACGGAGGAGCCTGGTAGGCTACAGTCCATGTGGTTGCAAAGAGTCAGACACAACTGAGTGACTTCTCTTTCTCTTTCTTTCTTAAGATTAGTAATGCACAATATAGCCTGGAGACCAGCAGCATTGGCATCATCTGGGAGCTTGCTGCAATGCAGGTTCTCAGGCCCCAACACAGACCCACTGAGTTGGAATTTGCATTTTAACAAGATACCCATGTATGCCTGTGGCAGATTCATTTTGATATTTGGCAAAACTAATACAATTATGTAAAGTTTAAAAATAAAATAAAATTTAAAAAAAAAAAAAAACAAGATACCCAGATGATTCATCTGCAAGGTATAGTTTGAGAAGCCTTGAATGTGAAAGGTGCATGAAACTGTTCATTTATTAAGGTGAGTGAAACTATAAAACATAGACATTATCACATTATTATATTGTCGCTATATGTCCCTCACTTTTTCACTTGTGTGTCAAAAGACAGGTCTCCTAAGGGCCTAATAGAACATAATATTTAATATAAGAGTGATAACAATGCATAATAATCTTAGAGGAGTTCTGATATACTGCTGGACAGAATATTAACAGATACAATCTTTCTGGTGAAAAAGCTTTACAATCATACCAAAACTCTTTATTTTTTACTCATTTTTGTTTATTTAAACATCTGGATGCTCTGAGTCTTAGTTGTGGCATGCAGGATCTTTTGGTTGTGGCATGTGGGACTAGTACCCTGATCAGAGATGAAACTCAGACTCCTTGCATCGGGAGCATGGAATCTTAGCACTGAACCACCAGGGAAGTCCCCCAAAACCCTTTAAATTTTTACATACTTGCACAAAAATTTAGCAAGATGTCCAGCAGAGCCTTAACTTGGAGGGCAATGGAAACAATTCAGAACAGTAGATAATGGATTAAAATAAATAATGCTTACCCAGACAGTAAGTAGAAAGCTTGTAATCATGTTCAGTATATATGAACATATGTATTATTAGTACAATGATTAAGCAATATTAATACAATTCATACATCATAATCTTTTAAAACTATTTTACTTGTTTCCCATTCTGCCTGTAGACACAAGGAGAAGGGGTATTTATCTTCCCTTGCTGCTGCTAAGTCGCTTCAGTCATGTCCGACTCTGTGCGACCCCATAGACGGCAGCCCACCAGGCTCCCCGCTCCCTGGGATTCTCCAGGCAAGAATACTGGAGTGGGTTGCCATTTCCTTCTCCAATGCATGAAAGTGAAAAGTGAAAGTGAAGTCACTCAGTCGTATCCAACTCTTCGTGACCCCATGGACCGCAGCCTACCAGGCTCTGCCGTCCATGGGATTTTCCAGGCAAGAGTACTGGAGTAGGGTGCCATTGCCTTCTCCAGATATCTTCCCCTACTTGGGTGAAAATCAGGGCAGCTTTTATAAGATATCTGGGCCCTCTTAGATCATGAAAAGTGCTCCTGACACTCGCTGGTCCTTTAAAAAAAAAAAAAAAAAGTTTGATAAGTGATAGTCTAGTTTCATGTAAAAATTTAAATATCAACTTCATTCAAAGTTAAAAGTTCTCCTTCCTCCACCTGTGCTTCCCACAGCTTCACCACCTGCAGTGCTAGTTCTTAAAGGAAGGTTAGGAATTTACACAAAGAAAGGGTGGAGGAGGGCAGTACAGACAGAAAGAACTGTGTAAACAAATGTGAGAAGCAACAAAGAGCACACCTTTCTCGGTGGACTCCAAGAAAACCATCCTGCTGAGATAGAGCCCTCTTAAATGGCAATAAACTCTCAGAAGCTGCCAGAAATTCAACCTATCAAAACTAGGTAGAATTGGAATTTGCAAAACAATACTGCATGTGTGTGCCAATAGTATTGTGAGCTATTGAGAGCATTGGTTTGAGAGTTAAACAGGTCCAAGTTCAAATTCCAAGTTTTCCACTTAATAGCTGAGTGACCTTGAGCAAATTGCTTAAGAAGCTTCAGTTTCCTCATCTGTAAAATGTCCCCTTAGTTTGTGAGGATTAAGTGACATAATGCACGCAAAGAACTAGATACTTTGCCTGGGACACAGAAAGTACTCACCAAAAGGCTAAAGACTGCCTCCATGACCCAGGAAACTGCAAACTTGAGCTTACCCTCTGTAGTGGTCAAGGATTGGAGCAACTGTCATTTGCAATTACTACGAAGAAGTTGAGGTTGCCATCTCCTGTTCACTTCCTAAGAACCAAGAAAAATGCAGGAGAGATATTCACTGGAAGCCTTAGGGCAAGACTCAGACTCAAACTGGGCTCGGGAAAGGAAAGACATTTCCTTTAAGTTAGTAAGTACTTAGAGAAGACAAATTTTTAGAGACCAGTGGAACTGGAGCCCAGAGAGCCCTTCCATAAAGCTCTATAACCCTAAGATGCTGGATGGAGGTCAGGGAAGTAAAATCCAATAACAACAGATAACAACAGAAATCCCTTGCATTCCTATACACTAATAATAAGAAAATAGAAAGAGAAATTAAGGAAACAATTCCATTCACCATTGCAACAAAAAGAATAAAATACTTAGGAATATATCTACCTAAAGAAACTAAATATGTATATATAGAAAACTACAAAACATTGGTGAAAGAAATCAAAGAGGACACTAATAGATGGAGAAATATACCATGTTCATGGATTGGAAGAATCAATATAGTGAAAATGAGTATACTACCCAAAGCAATTTATAGATTCAATGCAATCCCTATCAAGCTACCAACGGTTTTCTTCACAGAGCTAGAACAAATAATTTCACAATTTGTATGGAATTACAAAAAAAACTCAAATAGCCAAAGCAATCTTGAGAAAGAAGAATGGAACTGGAGGAATCAACCTGCCTGACTTCAGGCTGTACTACAAAGCCACAGTCATCAAGACAGTATGGTACTGGCACAAAGACAGAAATATAGATCAATGGAACAAAATAGAAAGCCCAGAGATAAATCCACGCACCTATGGACACCTTATCTTTGACAAAGGAGGTCAGAATATACAATGGATTAAAGACAATCTCTTTAATAAGTGGTGCTGGGAAAACTGGTCAACCACTTGCAAAAGAATGAAACTAGAACACTTTCTAACACCATACACAAAAATAAACTCAAAATGGATTAAAGATCTAAATGTAAGACCAGAAACTATAAAACTCCTAGAGGAGAACATAGGCAAAACACTCTCTGACATACATCACAGCAGGATCTTCTATGACCCATCTCCCAGAATATTGGAAATAAAAGCAAAAATAAACAAATGGGACCTAATTAAAATTAAAAGCTTCTGCACAACAAAGGAAACTCTAAGCAAAGTGAAAAGACAGCCTTCAGAATGGGAGAAAATAATAGCAAATGAAGCAACTGACAAACAAGTAATCTCAAAAATATACAAGCGACTCCTACAGCTCAATTCCAGAAAAATAAATGACCCAATCAAAAAATGGGCTAAAGAACTAAATAGACATTTCTCCAAAGAAGGCATACAGATGGCTAACAAACACATGAAAAGATGCTCAACATCATTCATTATCAGAGAAATGCAAATCAAAACCACTATGAGGTACCATTTCACGCCAGTCAGAATGGCTGTGATCCAAAAGTCTACAAGCAATAAATGCTGGAGAGGGTATGGAGAAAAGGGAACCCTCTTACACTGTTGGTGGGAATGCAAACTAGTACAGCCACAACGGAGAATAGTGTGGAGATTCCTTAAAAAACTGGAAATAGAACTGCCTTATGATCCAGCAATCCCACTGCTGGGCATACACACTGAGGAAACCAGAATTGAATGAGACACGTGTACCCCAGTGTTCATCGCAGCACTGTTTATAACAGCCAGGACATGGAAGCAACCTAGATGTCCACCAGCAGATGAATGGATAAGAAAGCTGTGGTACATATACACAATGGAGTATTACTCAGCCATTAAAAAGAATACATTTGAATCAGTTCTAATGAGGTGGATGAAACTGGAGCCTATTATACAGAGTGAAGTAAGCCAGAAAGAAAAACACCAATACAGTATACTAACGCATATATATGGAATTTAGAAAGATGCTAACAATAACCCTGTATACAAGACAGCAAAAGAGACACTGATGTATAGAACAGTCTTTTGGACTCTGTGGGAGAGGGTGAGGGTGGGATGATTTGAGAGAATGGCATTAAAACATGTATAATATCATATATGAAACGAATCGCCAGTCCAGGTTTGATGCATGATACTGGATGCTTGGGGCTGGTGCACTGGGACAACCCAGAGGGAGGGTATGGGGAGGGAGGAGGGAGGAGGGTTCAGGATGGGGAACACGTGTATACCTGTGGCGGATTCATGTTGATATATGGCAAAATCAATACAATATTGTAAAGTTAAAAAATAAAATAAAACAAACAAAAAAAAATAACATTTCCCACTATCATAGCAGAAGGGAAAAGGCAAGGAAGAAGGAGTGGTTTAAAATACTTTTGAAAAATTATTCATTTAAAATTTTTTAACAGGTTAAAGCCTATACTTGATTAAAAGCAACAGATTTGTTAGAGGAAGCATGCTGATTGAAACCACCCACCCTGGCCATGAGTTGTTTTGCAACAGGAGGTCCTGGTAAGGAACAGGGGACTAATAAGCCTCCACCAACCAGAAGAGTTCAGGAAGGTCAAAAGGAGACACCACCTGCCCGACCACCTCCCAGAATCCTTCTCTCTGGCATCCATCTTGGCTGAACAAGGCATGCACCACCAGGAAGGACTCTGTCAGAATTTTTGGCCAAAGACAACCCAGAAACTAATCCCATCACCATAAAACCCAAAACTGCAAGCCATGTGACAGAGCAGTTCTCCTGGGTTCCCTTACCCTACTGCTCTCCACCTGGGTGCCCTTTCCCAATAAAAATCTCTTGCTTTGTCAGCACATGTGTCTCCTCGGACAATTCATTTCTGAGTGTTAGACAAGAGCCCAGTTTCAGGCCCTGGAAGGGGTCCCCCTTCCTGTAACAGATTCATACACCATTCCTTGCCATACAGTGTCCTCCTGTTCCCAGAGGCAAATATTTCTAATTCTTTTAGCTCTTTCTCCTGGGTGTTAAATCTATATCTCTATACAGTGGAACCTCATTACTCAGTTCCATATTTGAGAATTTGTCCAGCCTTCCCTGGTGGCTCAGACAGTAAAGAATCTGCCTACAATGCAGGAGACCCAGGTTCGATCCCTGGGTCAAGAAGATCCTCTGGAGAAGGGAATGGCTACCCACTCCAATATTCTTGCCTGGAGAATTCCATTGACAGAGGAACTTGGCAGGCTACAGTTGATGGCGTCACAAAGAGTCAGATGTGACTGAACAACAAACACACACTACTAGCTAAACTCTATTTGTAACTCCAAAATTAATATTCAAGGTGCTTTTGCAGCAGACAACAAAAAATCTGAGTCATCTCTAACATGCTAGTGTCCAACTGAGGTGGAGCAAGACAGTAGATGGCTTTCTTATTTCATGTCTCACACAGATGTCTTCAAAAATAATCAATAAAGAACTTCCCTGATTGTCCAGTGGTTAAGAATCTGCCTGCCAATGTAGGGGCCACTGGTTCAATCCCTGGTCTAGGAAGATTCCACACGTCATTAAGCAGCTAAATCCACGTGCCACAACTACTGAACCCTGCTCACTCTAGAGCCTGTCCTGGGCAGGGCTCTAGAGAAGCCAACACAGTGAGAAGCCTGTGCACCACAACTCGAGAGTAGCCTCTGCTCTCCAAAACTAGAGAAAGCCTGCACGCAGCAACAAAGACCCAACACAGTCAAAAATTAATAAATGAACAAATAAAATTTTAAAAATAATAATCAGTTAGAAATCTACAATAGTAGTATAAGAGAGATTTATTTGACCCAAATTGAGGACTATGGTCAGGGAGACAGCAACTCAGATTACTCTGAGGAACTGCTCTGGAGAAGCATGGTTTTCCGCACAGTTTTATATCTTATCATAACAAAGAACATCAAGCAAGTCAGGGATACATCATTTCAAGTTTTCAAAAATAAACAAATAAGCACATACACAGCCAGTTAGTATGTCCTTGGCACCTAGGAAGGGAGTCATCACTGAAGGAATACCAGCATTGGCATCACTTGAAGACAGGCATTTCAACTTTATTTTTAATGTGGACATTTCTTTACTTCTAGTCAATGCAATCCTTTTTTTTTAGTGATTAAAGCAGATGTACAGTGTATGTTCAAGAGACCACAAACAAGCTGTTTAAGTTAACATAAATTCAATTAAAATCATGATTAACCCAGAAACCAGGCATTCCCATACCTCAATAGGTGAAATTTTCCATCCATTATTTTTCCCTTTTGATGGCAAATCTTTCTATAGAAAGCACTAATGATCAAAATATTTGTCCCCTCAAGGCCAAGGTGGTTGCTGCCTGCCCTGGGCCCATCATGTCCCTCAGTGCTAAGCTTCCTTTTTTGTTGTTTACATATGTATAGAGATCTGCCTAAGAAGGAGATAGCCTGCCATCCAAGTGAGGGGCCTGTGCCAAGAGGAGCCACAGTGGAACAAAGCCTGAGCATGGTGGGAGCCAAGCAGAACATAGCCCCAGCGCACAGAGGAGATCCTAATCCCACCTGGCCCGCACTGCCAAGGCAGGCCTGGCATGCAGGAGGAGTGCTGGGTGCTCTCCATTCAGAGCCATGTCATCCACAGCTAGAGGGCAACTGAGTGGCCATGTTCCTGCTGCAGGTTTTGGGGTTTGAGGTGGACACAGTGAATTTTGTCCAGTTTTCAAACCACACAGGCCACTCTCCCTAGAAGGGCCAAGTGTTGAACTCAGATGAACTCCCCAAGCTGTCAGATGGGCTGAAGTTGAATGACATGAAGAAATATGACAATGTGCTCACAGGTTACATGCGAGACAAATCCTTCCTGGCCGTGGTGGTGGACATCCTGTGGGAGCTGGAACAGCAGAACTCCAGGCTTATGTGAGCAACCCCATGACTGGAGACAAGTGAAATGGAGAAGACTCCATGTACTTCCCTTGAGGACTTCCTTCAGGTTTACAGAGGGAAGGTCATGCTGGTTGCAGACATCATAACCCCCAACCAGTTCTGGGGCTTCCAGTGGTAAATAACCCACCTCCCAGTGCAGGAGAACTAAGAGATGCAGGTTTGATCCCTGGGCCAGGAAGATTCCCTGGAGGAGGACATGGCAACACACTCTAGTATCCTTGCCTGGAGAATCCCATGGACAGAGGAGCCTGGCGGACTACAGTCCATAGGGTAGCAAAGAGTCAGACATGGCTGAAGCAACTTAACACACACAAACAACCAGCTCAAGACTGCGTTGCTGAGCAGGAGGAAGATCCCTAGCCAGAAACAAGCCTTAGCAATGATGCATGTGCTGCATGATGGGCCCCAACATGGTGGTCATCACCACCTCAGATCTGCTGCCACCCAAGAGGCAGAAAATACCCAGTCGAGCTGGGGAGCCTGAGGATGCTGACCACCGATGGCTCTGTGGTGACACAGCACATTCATGTGGAGATGAGCAGGGTGGACACAGCCTTTGTGAGCACTGAGGGCCTCTTTGCAGCCATGCTCTTGGTGTAGACACACAGGCACCCTTAGGATCTCTGGGTGGTCTGTGAGAACACCATGTTGCCAGGTACCATGTTCTGCAGTGGACAGTCAGGTGCACAAAAGCCAAGGCTGGGGACAGACCAAAGCCTAGCCTGGCCTAGCTGAAGCTGAGAATGGTCCAGAGCAAAAAGAATATCAAGAACCCAGAGATCATTGTCCAGGCCACAGTGCTATGAGTGATGCAGAAACCTGCCTCCTTAATGCCCATCGTTAGGTTTTCATCCTTGTGAAAAATGTAACATCTACCTTAGAGCTGTGACTGAAATTTGATTTTTCTTTTATGAGAAAAAAAAAAGAAAGAAATTTGCCTGATTATTCAACAGGGGGAAGGCAGAGTGGGGGGACAAGTCAGACACAGCTAATTGGGCATGCACAGGCATGCTAATTGGGGAACATTTTATAGGCGATGCATGCATGCATGCATGTGCTAAGTCGCTTCAGGCATGTCCAACTCTTTGCAACCCTAAGGATTGTAGCCCACCGGGTTCCTCTGTCCGTGGGATTCTCCAGGCAAGAATACTGGAGTGGGTAGCCATGACCTCCTCCAGGGGATCTTCCCAACTAAGGGACTGAGCCCACATCTCTGATATCTCCTGTGTTGGCCGGTGGGATCTTTAACACTAGCACCACCTGGAAAGCCCTTCAGATCAGATCAGATCAGATCAGTCGCTCAGTCGTGTCCGACTCTTTGCGACCCCATGAATCACAGCACGCCAGGCCTCCCTGTCCATCACCAACTCCCGGAGTTCACCCAGACTCACGTCCATCAAGTCAGTGATGCCATCCAGCCATCTCATCCTCTGTCGTCCCCTTCTCCTCTTGCCCCCAATCCCTCCCAGCATCAGAGTCTTTTCCAATGAGTCAACTCTTCGCATGAGGTGGCCAAAGTACTGGAGTTTCAGCTTTAGCATCATTCCTTCCAAAGAAATCCCAGGGCTGATCTCCTTCAGAATGGACTGGTTGGATCTCCCTGCAGTCCAAGGGACTCTCAAGAGTCTTCTCCAACACCAGAGTTCAAAAGCATCAATTCTTCGGTGCTCAGCCTTCTTCACAGTCCAACTCTCACGTCCATACATGACCACAGGAAAAACCATAGCCTTGACTAGATGGACCTTTGTTGGCAAAGTAATGTCTCTGCTTTTCAATATGCTATCTAGGTTGGTCATAACTTTCCTTCCAAGGAGTAAGTGTCTTTTAATTTCATGGCTGCAGTCACCATCTGTAGTGATTTTGGAGCCCAGAAAAATAAAGTCTGACACTGTTTGCACTGTTTCCCCATCTATTTCCCATGAAGTGATGGGACCAGATGCCATGATCTTCGTTTTCTGAATGTTGTGCTTTAAGCCAACTTTTTCACTCTCCACTTTCACTTTCATCAAGAGGCTTTTGAGTTCCTCTTCACTTTCTGCCATAAGGGTGGTGTCATCTGCATATTTGAGGTTATTGATATTTCTCCCAGCAATTTTGATTCCAGTTTGTGTTTCTTCCAGTCCAGCGTTTCTCATGATGTACTCTGCATATAAGTTAAATAAACAGGGTGACAATATACAGCCTTGATGAACTCCTTTTCCTATTTGGAACCAGTCTGTTGTTCCATGTCCAGTTCTAACTGTTGCTTCCTGACCTGTATACAAATTTCTCAAGAGGCAGGTCAGGTGGTCTGGTATTCCCATCCCTTTCAGAATTTTCCACAGTTTATTGTGATCCACACAGTCAGTCACTCAGTCATGTTGGACTCTTTGTGACCCCATGGACTGGAGCCCACCAGGCTCCTCTGTCCATGGAATTCTCCAGGCAGGTATACTGGAGTGGGTAGCCATTCCCTTCTCCAGGGGATCTTACTGACCCATGGCTCGAACCCAGAGCTCCTGAATTGCATGCAGATGCTTTACAGTCTGAGTCACCAGAGAAGGCTTTATAGGCCATAAATTTTATCAATTATACTGAATTGTCACATAAACATTGTTACACTTGTTTTTAGCAATAACCTTAAAGCACGTCCTGAATAACTTCATAGCCAGCAAAAGAATAATAATACCTACTATGACAAAGATGATCATTTGTAAAGCAAAGCAGGAAAAAAAGATCAGATGACCTTGTAGCCATTTCATCCTTTTGGGAAATTGTGTGTGTGTGTGTCTACTTTTCCAGGGTTGTTGATATAAGTGCAACAAGTAGTGTGAGCAATAGAATTATTGCTTTCTTGTTTAACCAGCAAAACTATGAGGCAGTTCTATTATCCAATATTATGTGGGCTAAGGAATTTAGGGATGTCTGCTATGCTGCAGTGCTTTTTGCAGTTTCCTCAACTATTTGACCAATGGTGGCTGATGGATTTCTAATCATATCTCTGTTTATACATACTCCTGCGTTAGGAACCAAGATTGCCAAAATATTTTGACATGAGATATCTTATTATCTTGCTAACATGGATCTCTTGACTCTGTAATAAAGAGGGAAAATGGATTCATCTCTTTACTTATGTATAGACAATGTAGTAATATATTATCCTAGTAAACATAAGCCTTCTATTTGCCAGCTAGTTAAGACTATGTGCCCATCTTTAGGAAGGTGGATCAGCTCCAATATCACATACAAAGACAAAACCTGGGTGAGCACAAGTAATCTCTCCCACAGTGCTTTCACTGCTAGCCTCATTAGCTGGAAGTTTTGTTAGCATGAAATTAAGCCATGGGTCATTTCTCTTGCAGGCTTTCCAAAAGCCATCTCTATAGTATTTGACATAAGGGAGTCACTGGCATAATTTACTTGTGTTTTTTTTTTTCATTAAGACATTTGTTAAGTAAATAAGAAACAGAATGAGGTGTCCTAAAGTAAGTTATGTCAAGTCTCTAAGGATCAAGGATCATATCAAAGGAGGGACACATCAATATATTGAAATATTTGTACCTGAAAGGTTAGGCCAGAGGGAGGTCAGTATAGGTGGATGGTAATGTTAGAAACATTTGAAAAGTCAGCAATATAGGTATTATGGTCTTGTACTATGGCCAATTGGTCTTGTGCTAACAGAGGAATTTGATGGCAAATCCAACAGTCAATTAGATTGCCTCCAGCAGTTATTGTTGTTGTTCAGTCGCTGTCATGTCCAGCTCTTTGAGACCCCATGAATTGCAGCACACCAGGTTTCCCTGTCCTTCACTACCTCCCAGAGTTTGCTCAAACTCATGTCCATTGAGTTGATGGTGCCATCCAACCATCTCATCCTCTGTCACCCCCTTCTCCTCCTGCCCTTAATCTTTCCTAGCATCAGGGTCTTTTCCAATGAGTTGGCTCCTCACATCAGGTGGTATTGGAGTTTCAGCCTCAGCATCACTCCTTCCAATGAATATTCAAAATTGATTTCCTTTAGAACTGACTGATTTGAACTCCTTGCTGTCTAAGGGACTCTCAAGAGTCTTCTCCAGCACCACAATTCAAAAGCATCAGTTCTTTGGTGCTCAGCTTTCTTTATGGTTCAGCTCTCACATCCGTGCATGACTACTAGAAAAACCAAAGCTTTGACTATACAGATTTTTCTTGGCAAAGGGATGTCTCTGCTTTGTAATATATATTAATGTCTAGTTTTGTCATAGTTTCTCAAGGAGCAAATGTCTTTTAATTACATGGCTGAAGTCACTGTCCATGGTGATTTTGGAGCCCAAGAAAATAAAATGTCACTCTTTCCACTTTTTTCCCATCTATTTGCCATGAAGTGATGGCAGTGGATGCCATAATCTTAGATTTTTGAATGTTGAGTTTTAAAGCCAGCTTTTTCACTCCCCTCTTTTGCCTTCATCAAGAGGCTCTTTAGTTATACTCTGTGACAATTTTACTAAAGAATTTTCTTTTCATTCTCAGCATTAGGACAAAAGTATAGCTAGAAGCAAAATAATAACTTTGTATTTTGAATAGGAGGACAAGTATTTAGTACACAGAACAATTGAATTTTAGTAGCATGGGTCTTACAGGCCCAGTGTGGATTCCTGTGTCAGCTGTATGCCATTGCTGTCATCCTTCTGTCTTAGTGTGGGTGTCATTTGAGGTCAGAAGTCCTTTCTATACAACAGTCCAGTGCAGAAGCCCTTCTTAAGTAGGAAATACAAACTTAAGAGTCAATTCCCATCAGTTTCACTGTACATGAGCTACTTAAGAATATTTTTTTATTTAACTTATTTTTTATTGAAGGATAATTGCTTTACAGAATGTTGCTGTTTTCTATCGAACCTCAACATGAATCAGCCATAGGTATACAAATATCCCTTCCCTTTTGAAACTCCCTCCCGTCTCCCTCCCCATCCCACCCCTCTAGGTTGATACAGAGCCCCTGTTTGAGTTTCCTGAGCCATACAGCAAACTCCTATTGGCTATCTATTTTACATATGGTAATGTAAATTTCCATGTTACTCTTTCCATACATCTCAACCTCTCCTCCCCTCTCCCCATGTCCATAAGTCTGTTCTCTATGTCTGTTTCTCCATTGCTGCTCTGTAAATAAATTCTTCAGAACCATTTTTCTAGACTCCATATATATGTGTTGCTGCTACTGCTAAGTCACTTCAGTCGTGTCCGACTCTGTGTGACCCCATAGACGGCAGCCCACCAGGCTCCCCTGTCCCTGGGATTCTCCAGGCAAGAACACTGGAGTGGGTTGCCATTTCCTTCTCCAAAGCAGGAAAGTGAAAAGTGAAAATGAAGTCACTCGGTCGTGTCTGACCCTCAGCAACCCCATGGACTGCAGCCTTCCAGACTCCTCCATCCATGGGATTTTCCAGGCAAGAGTACTGGAGTGGGGTGCCATTGCCTTCTCCGTATATGTGTTAGAATATGGTATTTATCTTTCTCTTTCTGACTCACTTCACTCTGTATAATAAGTTCTATATTCTTCCACCTCATTAGAATAGACTCAAATGTGTTCCTTTTTATGGCTGAGTAAAGGCCCATTGTGTATATATACCACAACTTCTTTATTCATTCATCTGTCAATGGACATCTAGGTTGCTTCCATGTACTAGCTATTGTAAATAGTGCTGCAATGAACAATGGGATGCATGTGTCTCTTTTAATTTTGGTTTCCTCAGGGTATATGCCTAAGAGTGGGATTGCTGGGTCATATGGTGGTTTTATTCCTAGTTTTTTAAGGAATCTCCATACTGTCTTCCATAGTGCCTGTATCAATTTACATTCCCATCAACAGTGCAAGAGTGTTCCCTTTTCTCCACACCCTTTCCAGGATTTATTTTTTGTAGACTTTTTGATGAGGGCCATTCTGACCAGTGTGAGGTGATATCCCATTGTAGTTTTGATTTGCATTTCTCTAATAATGAGCAATGTTGAGCATCTTTTCATCTGTTAGCCATCTGTATGTCTTCTTTGGAGAAATGTCTGTTTAGGTCTTCTTCCCACTTTTTGATTGGGTTGTTTGTTTTTCTTGTATTGAGTTGCATGAGCTGCTTATATATTTTGGAAATTAATCCTTTGTCAGTTGTTTCATTTGCCATGATTTTCTCCCATTCTGAGGGTTGTCTTTTCACCTTGCTTATAGTTTCCTTTGCTGTGCTAAAGCTTTTAAGTTTAATCAGGTCCATTTACTTTTGTTTCTATTTCTATTACTCTAGAAGGTGGGTCATAGAGGATCTTGCTTTGATTTATGTCATCAAGTGTTCTGCCTATGTTTTCCTCTAAGAGTTTTATAGTTTCTGGTCTTACATTTAGGTCTTTAATTCATATTGAATTTATCTTTGTGTATGATGTTAGGAAGTGTTCTAATTTCATTCTTTTACATGTAGCTGTACAGTTTTCCCAGCACCATTTATTGAAGAGGGTGTCTTTGCCCATTGTATATTCTTACTTCCTTTGTCAAAAATAAGGTACCCATAGGTGCATGGGTTTATTTCTGGGCTTTCTATCTTGTTCCATTGGTCTATATTTCTGTTTTTGTGCCAGTACAATCCTGTCTTGATGACTGTAGCTTTGTAGTATAACCTGAAGTCAGGAAGCTTGATTCCTCCAGCTCCATTCTTGTTTCTCAAGACTGCTTTGGCTATTCAGGGTCTTTCGTGTTTCCATATGAATTGTGAATTTTTTTGTTCTAGTTCTGTGAAAAATGCCATTGGTAATTTGATAGGGATTGCACTGAATCTGTGGATTGCATTTGGTAATATAGTCATTTTCACAATATTGATTCTTCCTACCCAGGAACATGGAATATTTCTCCATCTGTTTATGTCATGTTTGATTTCTTTCATCACCATCTTATAATTTTCTGTGTACAGTTCTTTCATCTCCTTGGGTAAGTTTATTTCTAGATATTTAATTATTTTTGTTGCAATGGTGAATGGGATTGATTCCTTAATTGCTCTTTCTGATTTTTCATTGTTGGTATATAGAAATGCAAGTGATTTCTGTGTATTGATTTTGTATCCTGCAACTTTACTAAATTCACTGATTAGCTCTAGTAAATTTCTGATACCATATTTAGGATTTTCTATGTACAGTCATGTCATCGGCAAACAGTGAGCAATTTACTTCTTCTTTTCTGATCTGGATTCCCTTTATTTCTCGTCTTCTCTGATTGCTGTAGCTAGGACTTCCAGAGCTCTGTTGAATAATAGTGGTGAAAGTGAACACCCTTGTCTTGTGTCTGATCTTAGGGGGAATACTTAATGCTTTCAGTTTTTCACCATTGAGAATAATGTTTGCTGTAGGCTTATCATATATGGCATTTACTATATTGAGGTAGGTTCCTTCTATGCCTGTTTTTTGAAGACTTTTAATCATAAATAGGTGCTGAATTTTGTCAAAGGCTTTTTCTGCATCTATTGAGATGATCATATCATTTTTATCTTTCTATTTGTTAATATGGTGTATCACATTGATTGATTTGCATATATTGAAGAATCCTTGCATTCCTGGAATAAACCCAACTTGATCATGGTGTATGAGTTTTTTGATGTGTTGCTGAATTGTTTGCTAAAATTTTGTTGAGGATTTTTGCATCTATGTTCATCAGTGATATTGGCCTGTAGTTTTCTTTCTGTGTGTTGTCTTAGTCTGGTTTTGCTATCAGGTTGATGGTGGCCTCATAGAATGAATTTGGAAGTGCTCCTTCCTCTGAAATTTTTTGAAAGAGTTTTAGAAGGATAGGCATTAACTCTTCTCTAAATGTTTGATAGAATTCTCCTCTGAAGCCATCTGGTCCTGGGCTTTTGTTTTTTGGGAGATTTTTGATCTCAGCTTTAATTTCTATGCTTGTAATTGGGTTGTTCATAATTTCTATTTCTTCCTGGTTCAGTCTTAGAAGATTGAACTTTTCTAAAAATCTGTCCATTTCCTCCAGATTATCTATTTTATTGCCATATATTTGTTCACAATAGTCTCTTATAATCATTTGTATTTCTGCATTTTTCATTTCTAATTTTGTTGACTTGATTCTTCTCTTTTTTTCTTGATGAGTCTGGCCAAGGATTTGTCAATTTTGTTTATCTTCACAAAGAACAAGCTTTTAGTTTTATTAATCTTTACTATTCCGGAGAAGGTAATGGCACCCCACTCCAGTACTCTTGCCTGGAAAATCCCATGCATGGAGGAGCCTGGTGGGCTGCAGTCCATGGGGTCGCTAAGAGTCGGACACAACTGAGCAACTTCACTTTCACTTTTCACTTTCCTGCATTGGAGAAGGAAGTGGCAACCCACTCCAGTGTTCTTGCCTGGAGAATCCCAGGGACAGGGGAGCCTGGTGGGCTGCTGTCTATGGGGTCACACAGAGTCCGACACGACTGAAGTGACTGAGCATAGCATTGTTTCTTTCATTTCATTTATTTCTGCTCAGATCTTTATGATTTCTTTCCTTCTACTAATTTTGGGGGTTTTTCCTTCTTCTTTTTCCTGAAGTTTTAGGTGTAAAATTAGGTTATCTATTCGATATTTTTCTTGCTTCTTTTTTTTTTTTTTAACTTTACAATATTGTATTGGTTTTGCCAAATATTGAAATGAATCCGCCACAGGTATACATGTGTTCCCCATCCTGAACCTTCCTCCCTCCTCCCTCCCCGTACCATCCCTCTGGGTCGTCCCAGTGCACCAGCCCCAAGCATCCAGTATCGTGCATCGAACCTGGACTGGCAACTCGTTTCATACATGATATTATACATGTTTCAATGTCATTCTCCCAAATCTTCCCACCCTCTCCCTCTCCCACAGAGTCCATAAGACTGTTCTATACATCAGTGTCTCTTTTGCTGTCTCGTATACAGGGTTATTGTTACCATCTTTCTAAATTCCATATATATGCGTTAGTATACTATATTGGTGTTTTTCTTTCTGGCTTACTTCACTCTGTATAGTACGCTCCAGTTTCATCCACCTCATTAGAACTGATTCAAATGTATTCTTTTTAATGGCTGAGTAATACTCCATTGTTTCTTAAGGTAGGATTGTATTGCAATAAACTTCCCTCTTAGAACTGCTTTTGCTGCATCCCATAGGTTTTGAGTTGTGTTCTCGTTGCCATTTGTTTCTAGAAATTTTTTTTATTTCCCTTTTGGTTTCTTCAGTAACATTTTGGTTGTTTAGAAACGTGTTGTTTAGTCTCCATGTGTTTGTGTTTCTTACAGTTTTTTTCTTGTAATTGATATCTAGTGTCATAGCATTGTGTTCGGAGAAGATGCTTGATATGATTTCAATTTTCTTAAATTTACTGAGGTTTGATTTGTGACCCAGGATGTGATCTATTCTGGAGAATGTTCCCTGTGCACTTGGAAAGGTGTACTCTTCTGCATTTGGGTGGAATGTCCTGAAGATATCAATGAGATCCATCTCACCTAATGTATCATTTAAGACTTGTGTTTCCTTATTCATTTTCTGTTTTGATGGTCTGTCCATTGGTGTGAGTGGGGTGTTAAAGTCTCCTACTATTATTGTTTCTGTCAATTTCTCTTTTTATGTCTGTTAGTGTTTGTCTTATGTATTGAGGTGCTCCTATGTTGGGTGCATAGATATTTACAATTATTATGTCTTCTTCTTGGACTGATCCCTTGATCATTATGTAGTGTCCTTCCTTATCTCTTGTAATCTTCTTTATTTTAAGGTCTATTTGTCTGATTTGAGGATTGCTACTCCAGCTTTCTTTTGCTTCCCATTTGCATGGAATATTTTTTCCATCCTCTCACTTTCAATCTATATGTGTCTTTAGGTCTGAAATGGGCTTCTTGTAGACAGTATATATATGGGTCTTGTTTTTGTATCCATTCAGCCAGTCTATGTCTTTTGGTTGGAGCATTTAATCCATTTACATTTAAAGTAATTATTGATATATAGGTTCCTATTGTCATTTTCTAATTGTTTGGGGTTGATTGTAGATCTTTATTTTCTTCTGTTGTATTTCTTGACTATAGAAGTTGGTGTAACATTTGTTGTAAAGCTGGTTTGGTGGTACTGAACTCTCTTAACATTTGCTTGTTGAAAAAGCTATTTATTTCTCTATCAATTTTGAATGAGATCCTTGCTGGGTACAGTAATCTTGGTTGTAGATTTTTTCCCTTTGTGTACTTTAAATATATCTTGCCATTCCCTCTGGCCTGCAGAGTTTTGCTGAAAGATCAGCTGTTAAACATATGGGGTTTCCCTTGTATGTTACTTGTTGCTTCTCCCTTGCTGCTTTTAATATTCTTTCTTTGTGTTTAGTCTTTGTTAGTTTGATTAGTATGTGTCTTGGAGTGTTTCTCCTTCGGTTTATCCTGTATGGGACTCTTTGTGCCTCTTGGATTTGATTGGTTATTTCCTTTTCCATATTGGTGAATTTTTCAACTATAATCTCTTTAAAACAATTTTCATACCCTTTCTTTTTCTCTTCTTCTGAGACCGCCTATAATTCAAATGTTGGTTCATTTGATATGGCCCCAGAGGTCTCTGAGACTGTCCTCAGCTTTTTTCATTCTTTTTACTTTATTCTGCTCTTTAGAAGTTATTTCCACCATTTTATCTGATTCATTCTTCTGCTTCAGATATTCTGCTATTGATTCCTTCTAGAGTATTTTTAATTTCAGTCATTGTGTTGTTTGTCTCTGTATGCTTATTCTTTAACTCTTTTAGGTCTTTGTTAATTGATTCTTGCATTTTCTCCATTTTGTTTTCAAGGTTTTTGATCATTTTACTATCATTATTCTGAATTCTTTTTCAGATAATTTTCCTATTTCCTCTTCATTTACTTGAACTTCTGTGTTCCTAGTTTGTTCCTCCATTTGTGAAGTATTTCTCTGCCTTTTCTTTTTTTTTTTTTTTTAAGTTATTGTATTTGAGGTCTCCTTTTCCCAGGCTTCAGTGAAAGTTGACTTCTTTCCTTGAAGAAGATTGAATTCTTTCCTCCTTTTGGTTTCTGCCCTCCTGAGGTTGGTTCAGTGGTTTGTGTGAGCTTCATAGAGGTTGAAATTTGTGCTGAGTTCTTCTTTGTTTGTTTTTCCTCTGATGGGCAAGGCTGAGTGAAGTGGTCCTCCTGTCTGCTGATGACTGGGCTTGTATTTTTGTTCTGTTTGTTGTTTAGATGAGGCGACCTGCACATGGTGCTACTGGTGGTTGGGTGATGCCAGGTCTTCAAGTGGTTTCCTTTGTGTGAGTTCTCACTATTTGATATTCCCTAGGCCTAGTTCTCTGGTAGTCTAGGGTCTTGGAGTCAGTGCTCCCACTCAAAAGGCTCAGGGTTTGATCTCTGGTCAGGAACGAAGGTTTCACAAGTGGTTTGTTATGGCATGAAGGGAGAGTAACACAAATATCCAAAAATGAGAAACCAAAGATGAACCCCAGATCAATGGCAGTTACAAAATCAGGCAAATAATAATTAAAATAATTGAATATACCCATGTATCTATACACTCATGAGCATAGTGAAAACAGTCCAACAAAAATAAAGCACAGTAGTGATCCAGTGAACAAAGGAAATCAAAAATTGTATTTATCAGTTAAGAACAAAACTAACTTGTGCACAAACTGGAAAACAAAACTAAAGCAAGGTTCCAAGTGGAGAATAAAGCAATGAAAACAAAAGTAACAAATGTATTGAGAGGAAAGGAAAGAAAAAAAAGAAAGAAAGAATAGATATGCAAAGTTATATAGAGGTAGATGAAGAAGATATATGTGCATTAAAGATTTACTGCAAGGGGAACAGAATAGTAGGAAAGGCAAACAAAGGAAAAAATGTAGAAAAAATATAACAGGTTTAAAAGATTAAAATTAATAAAAGAGGAAAACTCCACAGAACTGCAAAAACCCAATGTAGAAGTTTATGACAACAATAAAAAATGTGATTGAGAAAAACAAAAAAAAAAGCTCAAAAGCTTAATTGGATTTCTTAGTGCCAATAAAATAGTCAACTACAACAAGGTGGGGGGGGGGGGTGCAAAAGAATCTACAGAACAAGTCAAAAAATAAGAATAACAAATGTTTTTCTTGAGTCACTGCTGTCAGAGTCCTTTCCCACGCTGGGAATCACAGTCCACCTTACCTCCCTAGGATGCCTTCCAACACTGTGCTGATCTCTGGACCTGCTGTGGGGGCCGCTCAGATTCTAATCTGGTCCTACACCTGTGTGTTCTTGCCTCCAATGTCCTCAGCTATCAGAGCTAGTGCGTTTTCTTTTGTGGGAGCTCTCAATGTCCTTTTATATATTCCATAGACACAGAGTCTGCCTAGTTGATCATGTGAATTTAATCTGTAGCTTGTACAGCTGGTGAGAAGGTTTGAGGTCTTCCTTAGTCACACTGCCCCTGGGTTTCAACTGTGATTTTATTTCCACCTCTGCATGTGGGTCGTCCACTGGGGTTTAGCTCCTGAGGCTGCCCTGAAGGGCTTGGATTTGCCCTTACGAGGGCCAGGTGTGGGGGTGGTGCAGCTGCTTGGGTCGCAGGGGTTCTGGCAGCACCAGGTACTCAGGGGGGTTGACGGCTAGGGCAGCAGGAAATATAGTGCTCTAGAAGGTATGGCAACCAGTATTGGCTGATGTGCTCCAGTATTCTTGCCTGGAAAACCCTTTCTCTGACAGAGAAGCCTGGCAGGCCACAATCTACAGGGTCACAAAGAGTCAGACAGGACCAAAGCGACCCTGCGTGCATAAACACAAGACTTATTTGGTTGTGGGTTGTTTTTTTGTTTTGTTTTTTTTTTTGCCTCTGGCAACTCTGCCCCAGTGAGAGTTGAACACAAAAGTGGTGCAGCTGCTTGGCTTGTGGGGGCCCTGGCAGCACCAAGTGTGCAAGGACACAGACTGCCTCCGCTGCAGGAGTTATGGCCCTATCAGAGTCTTTTCTTCAAGCCTCAGGTAGCTGGTGATCAGAAGGCCTCTTTGGCCAGTCTTTGTCCCTAGCTTCCCATTCAGGCACTTAGAGGCATCCCTTGCCTTGGGTCCTTCTCTGTTGTTCCACGCGTCATGCACATAGAGGGGGCCCCCCCTAACAGGGGTCCTACTCTGTAATCTGGCGCATCAGGCACTTAAAGGGGCACCCTGGGTGGGGTCCTACTCTGTAGTTCAGTGCATCAGGTTTTGGTGCCAGCCTCTCTATTATTCAGCTGCCAATGCTGGTATGTGGAGAAAGGGTTTGGCTCCACCCCCTACACCTGGCTCAGCAGTATCGCCTTGCTTCCATGGCTACCTGGCTTTCCTCCACATGCATTTTCCACCATGATCTCCTCCCTCACATCCCCTCAATCCATCTCTCTGCAGTCAACAACAGCCCTTGCCCTGGGATTGCTCCACAATCCCTAAGCTCCATCTCCCAGCCGCTGCCCCTTCCAGGAGACCCACATTCCTGCCCGGCATATGTATGGCTGTGGCAAGGACCGTCTGATTCTCATTCCATTTAGGCTGCCACGGATCAGCTATTTCACCCTCAGCCTTAAATTTTTCTCCTCTGACTCAGACAGTTGCCCCACTGTGGGGTTTGGAGCCCTGCTTCAGTGCCCCCACCCGCCGAGGGCAGGTCCAGTCCTACTAACACTCCTGTTTTTCCTCCTAGTTCCTTTGTCCTACCGAGTTTTGCGTGGTTCTATATATTCTTTTCCACTGGTCAAGTACTCCTGTCTGCTCTCAGCTAGTGTTACGCATGCACTTCTGTGTCTGAAGGTGTATTCCTGATACATCCGTGGAGAAAGATGTACTCCACATCCACCTACTCCTCTGCCATCTTGTTCTCCCATCAAGAATATCTTTCATCTATGATGGGAAGTCCTTTACATGGTGTCTCTCTCAGTAAGCATGGTCTCCTGGATGCAGATCATGTGGCATCTAATCTTCATCCAAAGATAGATTACTGTAATCAACTTCAGAAAAAGCTTAGAATATTCTTTCAATAATTCAATAAAATTTACAGTAAAGTAACATAGCAACAAAGAGGCACCTCAGGTGTAGGTAGTAAAAGCAAAACTTCAGTATAAACAAAACCTCAATATCCATAAAGATATATTATGGAAACATAATTTTTCTCTCTAAATTATCTTCATTTTTACCAAATATAATAGTCAAATTAAGACTAATTTGTTTGTAAAATAAGCCTGGTTCCAGTAAACTTGGCCTGATTACATAGGTGGAATTGATCATATAGGTTCTTTTAAATATGGCTTTGCTGGAACTTTTCAAGAGGAATCAAAAGTCCTCTCAAAGAGTAGCTTTGAAAAATACACATTCAGTTCAGTTCAGTTCAGTCGCTCAGTCGTGTCCAACTCTTTGTGACCCCATAAACCAGCACGCCAGGCCTCCCTGTCCATCACCAACTCCCAGAGTCCACCCAAACCCATGTCCATTGAGTCGGTGATGCCATCCAACTATCTCATCCTCTGTCGTCCCCTTCTCTTCCTGCCCTCAATCTTTCCCAGCATCAGGGTCTTTACTATGTGTAAAATAGATAGCTAATGGGACATGGTGGTATTATGCAGGGAGCTCAGCCTTGTGCTCTGTGACAACCTAGAGAGATAGAATGGAGTGGGAGGTGGGAGGGAGGTTCGAGAGGTAGGAGACATGTGTATACCATGACTGATTCATATTTATGTATGGCAGAAGCCAACAGAACATTGTAAATCTACTACAATTGAAAATAAAATTTTTTAAAGTCCTCTGAAGACCAAGAGTGTCATGCCAAGGGCTTGCCATGAGATTCTGCCTGCAATATCTAAAGATTTAGGGGTATATCTCTTTTCCCAGGGTCTAAAATATCTTGAGGTTCCTGCATTTGCCAGGAAGTAGCCTTCCTTACTCTCTTGGATAGGCTGCTGGGAATCCAAGAGTTTCTAAATTCTGGAGGGTTCAAGTAGAGAGGAAAGATAAATGCTTCAATCTGCTTACAAAGATACAATTTACAAAATTGTTGTAAAATTAGCTTAGGATGGAAAGTTTCCTTTGTTTCAGAAAAAAAATTAAAAATTAGTAATATTTCAGACAAAAAGGTCATTAAAATTGTATTTAGTTCATTCAGTCTCATGTAATTAATTTCTGTTCTACTCAAGTCCAGTTTTCCCATTAGTTTTATTGACCTTGCCTGATGATTGAGGATGACAGTGTCAGTGATAATTTCAAGAAATTTGCAAAGGTTTTTGTTAATACTCATCTGATTTGCCTGGTGAAGAGGTGCCTTAATCACTGGAGATTGTAGAAGATATTCTCTAAATGGAAAACACATTTTCTAACAGTTTATCATTGTTAAATCATCAGCCTTGCAGAAAGAGAAGATTTTAACCCATCAAATGAAAACTGGGATTTGTCAGAGAGCTGGGGAGAACCCAGCAACCATCTTGAGTTTCCCACTTACAGTTGTCACTTACCCACCTTAATTTCTCTGATTTAGGAACAAACTGATCATGTTACAAGGACATAATGATGGCAAAAGCCTGACGATAAGGGGTCAATCTTGCAGAGGCAGAATGGACTTTATCTATATGTGCCATAATCTTACAGATTCTGTTGTTACCTTTACATGAAAGCCAACTAGGGCATTCTCTTAATATTTGAGTTCAGTTCCTTTGACATAAGCCTCAGTTTTAATGACAAGATAAGATTTTATGTCAGGACATATGACTTCCAGGAATTCACATAATTTCAGGAGACTCGCTGTCCATGGAATTCTCCAGGCAAGAATACTGGAGTGGGTTGCCATTCCCTTCTCCAGGGGATCTTCCCAAACCAGGGATTGAACCTGGCTCTCCTGCATTTCAGGCAGACTCTTTAACATCTGAGCCACCAGGGAAGCCCACATAATATATTCTGATACCTATATAACATGTATGGAGATGATTTAATGCTACCTTTTATTTTACAGTGCTTCCCATATAATTTAACATACTGAATAAGCCTAATTAGTTTACTATCTCTCTTTGAGATGCTTCAGGACAAAAATCTTAATTTTCTTTTTATTTATTTATCTTTGGTTGTGCTGAGTCTTCGTTGCCACATGCAGGGTTTTCTCTAGTTGCCACAGTGGGGACTACTTTTCATTGCAGTGCATGGGCTTCTCATTGCAACGGCTTCTCTTGTTGCAGATCATGGATTCCACGTGTGCAGGCTTCAGTAGTTGTGACTCATGAGCTCTAGAGTGCTGGCTCAGTAGTTGCAGAGCAAGGGTTTAGTTGCCCTACTTCATATAGGATCTTCTCAGACCAGGGATCAAACTTATGTCCCCTACTGGCAGGTGGATTCTTAACCACTAGACCACCAGGGAAGGCCCATTTTGTTTTTATTTCTGTATTTTTAAATTTTTATTCATTTATCCTGGCTTCATCACGCAGCATGTGGAATCTCAGTTCCTTGACCAGGAACTGAACCTGTACCCCTGCATTGGAAACACAAAGTCTTAACCACTGGACCACCAGGGAAGTCCCCAAAATCACTTTCTTTGTCTTAACAAAATGCATTTCCACTTTTCATACCCTCTTTTACTGAAAACACACATCTTATTTTCATTGTATAGTGAAATATTTCCCTATTTCAAATAGTTTTGCTGCTGCTACTAGGTCGCTTCAGTCAGGTCCGCCTCTGTGCGACCCCCCAGATGTCAGCCCACCAGGCTCCCCCATCCCTGGGGTTCTCCAGGCAAGAACACTGGAGTGGGTTGCCATTTCCTTCTCCAATGCATGAAAGTGAAAACTGAAAGTGAAGTCGCTCAGTCGTATCCGACTTGTAGTGGCCCCATGAACTGTAGCCTGCCAGGCTCCTCCATCCATGGGATTTTCCAGGCAAGAGTACTGGCGTGGGCTGCCATTGCCTTCTCCTTCAAATAGCTTTAATTACCTATATATTACTATTTTTAATTTTTTTAAAAACCTGGAACTTCCCTGACAGTCCAGTAATTAAGACTTGTGCTTCCACTGCAGGGGGCATGGGTTCAATCCCTGGTCCCAGAACTAAGATTTCACATCCCATAGGATGTGCAGGGAAAACACAGGGGGCGGGGGATGAGACAAAAAAAAAGCCTGAATCTCTAGCAAAAACAAAAGCAAGCAATTGTGAACTGTTTGTCATATCAGCATTTCCTGATTGGCAAACTTGTAAACATACTCTGTAATCTCTAAAAACATGCATTTACTCATATCAAAATTTCTTCCCTCAATGTTATACAAGACATGTTTCCAATAAACTCAAACATCTTTAATTTTTCTCTAATAAGGGGAGAAAAGGGGTAAATTTAGACTTGCTTAGCAATTAATGTTTTAGTATCTTACCTTAATTGGAAGTGATCCGAATATTCAATGAATTCCTATCATTTAACTTAATTTAGAAAAAACTTTCAGAGAAGGAAATGACAACCCACTCTAGTACTCTTGCCTGGAAAACCCCAAGGACAGAGGAGACTGGTAAGTTGCAGTCCACAGGGTCGAGAAGAGTCAGACATGACTGAGCGACTTCATTTTCACTTTTCACTTTCATGCATTAGGGAAGGAAATGGCAACCTTCTCCAGTGTTCTTGCCTGGAGAATCCCAAGGATGAGGGAGCCTGGTGGGCTGCCATCTATGGGGTCGCACAGAGTCGGACATGATGGACACGACTTAGCAGCAGCAGCAACAGCAGCAGAAAAAAAACTTTAAAGCTTCAAGGTACCAAAAACCTGGAGAAACTATTTTTAGGTAGACATACTACAAAGCCTGACTGGCCTCTTGAGAAACCTATATGCAGGTCAGGAAGCAACAGTTAGAACTGGAAATGGAACAACAGACTGATTCCAAATAGGAAAAGGAGTTCATCAAGGCTGTATATTGTCACCCTGCTTATTTAACTTATATGCAGAGTACATCATGAGAAACGCTGGGCTGGAAGAAGCACAAGCTGGAATCAAGATTGCTGGGGGAAATATCAATAACCTCAGATATGCAGATGACACCACCCTTATGGCAGAAAGTGAAGAGGAACTCAAAAGCCTCTTGATGAAAGTGAAAGAGGAGAGTGAAAAAGTTGACTTAAAGCTCAACATTCAGAAAACAAAGATCATGGCATCTGGTCCCATCACTTCATGGGAAATAGATGCGGAAACAGGGGAAACAGTGTCAGACTTTATTTTTCTGGGCTCCAAAATCACTGCAGATGGTGACTGCAGCCATGAAATTAAAAGATGCTTCCTCCTTGGAAGGAAAGTTATGACCAACCTAGACAGCATATTCAAAAGCAGAGACATTACTTTGCCAACAAAGGTTTGTCTAGTCAAGGCTATGGTTTTTCCAGTAGTCATGTATGGATGTGAGAGTTGGACTGTGAAGAAGGCTGAGCACCGAAGAATTGATGCTTTTGAACTGTGGTGTTGGAGAAGACTCTTGAGAGTCCCTTGGACTGCAAGGAGATCCAACCAGTCCATTCTGAAGGAGATCAGTCCTGGGTGTTCTTTGGAAGGAATGATGCTAAAGCTGAAACTCCAGTACTTTGGCCACCTCATGCGAAGAGTTGACTCATTGGAAAAGACTCTGATGCTGGGAGGGATTGGGGGCAGGAGGAGAAGTGGACGACAGAGGATGAGATGGCTGGATGGCATCACCAACTCGATGGACATGAGTTTGAGTGAACTCCGGGAGTTGGTGATGCACAGGGAGGCCTGGCGTGCTGTGATTCATGGGGTCGCAAAGAGTCGGACACGACTGAGCGACTGAACTGAACTGAACTGAACTACAAAGCCTACCACAGTGCAGTCCATGGGATTGTGAAGAGTTGGACATGACTAGGCAACTGAACAATGAACAACTGCAAGACAATCATTCTTAAAGAGTTCACCTAAAAACTTTTATACCATTTATTTCTATTCATTACTGATGAAAATTTCATATTGACAAGTTAATTTTCTTGTTGATAAATTTTGTAACAGAGGTAACATGAGCTTACTGATTTTTAGTAAACCGAGGTAAAATATAAATGTTATATTTAATGTTGGTGACTAAAGACATGTCTCCCTTAGTCAAACCAACAACTTAAACTTGTTTTCATTCATTAAAGATTAATCCTAGATCACATGATCTTTTAAAATTTGGGCTTAGTTTTATGTTATGTTTATAAATATTTGATTTGAGAATTCACTGGAAGGCTAGTGGTTAGGACATCATGCTTTCAATGTAGGGTACGTAAGATCCCACATGTCACTTGGGACAGAAAAAAAAAAAAAATTTTTTTTTTTAATTTGTAGGTGCTTTTTTCTTAAGCCAATTAGTAGAGCTCTTTAAAAAACTAATTTTTATATTATCTAGAGGTATAAACATCATAGTTATAATGTGTACACATACATAATACATCTGCTGCTGCTGCTGCTAAGTCGCTTCAGTCGTGTCCAACTCTGTGCGACCCCATAGACGGCAGCCCACCAGGCCCTGCCGTCCCTGGGATTCTCCAGGCAAGAACACTGGAGTGGGTTGCCATTTCCTCCTCCAATGCATGAAAGTGAATCTAGCTAGACACAAACAGAGACCTCATAGTTTTCTTGCTTGAGTTTTAAATGACCTCTTTTTCCATTTTTTCTTTTTTTAAGTTTTAGGATCTACTAACTGAACTGTAGTCTGAAGCAATGTGGGCTGTGTTTACATTTCAGGGACATGATGAGAGTTAAAATTTCAAATATTCTCCTAGGACTGCTTTTGTACTATCAGGATTACAATTTGGAAAAGACGTTTTATTAAGCCAGCTTACTCTAACTGTGCACACAACAGACTTGGAATGTCAAAAGTGTCCCATTCTTGCCATTTTAGGGCTGGATAAGTACTGGCAAGTATTGGCTCTGTACCAATGGTACACGAAGCTAACTGAAGTTCCAGTGGGTAATCAGTCTGTCCAGGAGCTGGTAGTCTTTAAAAGCACAATTTCCTTCTCCTCTTTTTTTTCCAATTTTATTTTACTATAAAGGACAAATATCTCCAATTTTAAGCCACATCTTTTTTAAAAAGTCAGCCAACTCGCTTCACTTCAAAGTTCCTTCTAGGCTTTTCCTGCCTAGCAATTCCCTCTAGGTTCTCTACCCCGTAACTTTCCCCTATGCGCCTTTCATTAGGAAATATAGTGGTATCCCTTTAAGACTCCAAGTCTTAAGATAACAAGCAGCTCAAATAAAATTCATTGACCATCACTTAATGCAAGGAGATCCAGATACCAGGAAAAACTCAAGGAAGCACCTGAAAGATGCTGTGAAGTTTGTAGGGTTGGGGCCCAAAGTAGACTCCAGGTAACCTCCGGTGAATTTTTATGATATCCTGTGGGTTATGCCAAGCAATGTCATTGGAAATTATCAGTTAAAAAATCTATAATAGAACTATAAAAGAGTTTTATTTGGCCCAAATTGAGGACTATGGTGTGGGAGAGAGCCTCTCAGATTAATTTGAGGAACTGCTCTAGAGAAGCATGATTTTCAGCAGTATCATATCTTGTCAGAGCAAAGAACATCAAATAAGTCAAGGACACATTCCTTCAAGGTTTCAAAAATAAACAGATCAGCAGAGCATATATACAGTGAGTCAATATGTCCTTGGCAACTGGAAAGGGTGTTTTATAATTGAAGAAATACCAGCACTGCCATCCTAAGAAAGGATAATTTAATCTTTATTTTTAATATGGACATTCTTTACTTCTAGTCAACACACCCTTTTCTTTAATAGTTAAAGCAGATGTGCAAAATATGCTCAATAAACCACACACAGACTGTTTCAGTTAGCATAAACTTTAAGCTAAATCATTTACAAGCCAAAATGATTTCCCCATACTTCAATATGTGAAATTTTCTTCCATTATAGAGGAAGAAGAATGGAGAATGACCAGAGGATGGAGATCAGTGGACAGTGTCGTGTTCTGCAAAAATCTCCAGCTCTGGGGTCATTTGGATGCAGTGTGAATCCCAACTCTGGCATCTATTAGTGGAGCAGCCTAAGTTAGCCACAACATTTCTGAACCTCAGAAAATTTTTAAAAATAGAAGCTACCAGGATAAGTTGTTTTTAGATTTAAAATTATGATCTATGGGAAATATGTATGTATGTGTGTGTGTGTGCATATATCTCCCAAGGAGCAATGGTTCATTATTGACTAATCCAATGGTCATGGCAACTTTATAGAACATAATTCCCATGAATAAGACGACTCAACTGTATATAATATGTTTCTACTACTAATTCTTAAGTTATCAATTTGAGACATCTGTGGACTTCCATGTATAATAGATGAGTATTAAGTTCTTTTACAAATCTCCCACCTCCAAAAATAGGTATATCTAGGCATATTTTTCAGAGAAGGCAATGGCACCCCACTCCAGTATCTTGCCTGGAAAATCCCATGGAGGGAGGAGACTGGAAGGCTGCAGTCCATGGGGTTGCTGAGGGTTGGACATGACTGAGTGACTTCACTTTCACTTTTCACTTTCATGCATTGGAGAAGGAAACGGCAACCCACTCCAGTGTTCTTTCCTGGAGAATCCCAGGGATGCAGGAGGCTGGTGGGTTGCCATCTATGGGGTCGCACAGAGTCGGGCACGACTGAAGCGACTTAGCAACAGCAGCAGCGGCAGACATATTTTTAATTTAGTTCTTCTCTTGGCTACTTTTGTTACGCCAGTCCAGGTTCGATGCACGATACTGGATGCTTGCGGCTGGTGCACTGAGACGACCCAGAGGGATGGTATGGGGAGGGAGGAGGGAGGAGGGTTCAGGATGGGGAACACATGTATACCTGTGGTGGATTCATTTTGATATATGGCAAAATCAATAAAATAAATAAATAAATATTTTTTAAAAATTAAATAAATAAATAAAACAAATTAAATCCAAAAAAAGAGTAATATATTAATACCTTGATTACTTGTTTATTAAGCATATCTTTTGGCATTCTGTAATGTAACATGAGGCTTTTAGCACCTCTGAAAGTTCTCATGAACCGAGAACTTCCAGATGTACAAGCTGGGTTTTGAAGAGGCAGAGGAACCAGAGATCAAATTGCCAACATTTGTTGGATCATGAAGAAAGCAAGGGGGTGGCTTCCCTGAAAGCTCAGTTGGTAAAGAATCTGCCTGCAATGCAGGAGACCCTGGTTCAATTCCTGGGACAGGAAGATCCACTGGCAAAGGAATAGGCTACCCACTCCAGTATTCTTGGGCTTCCCTTGTGGCTCAGCTGATAAAGAATTCACCTGCAATGTGGGAGACCTGGGTTTGACCCCTGGATTGGGAAGATCCCCTGGAGAAGGGAACAGCTACTCTTTCCAATATTCTAGCCTGGAGAATTCCATGGACTGTATGGTCCATGGGGTTACAAAGAGTCAGACATGACTGAGCGAATTTCACTTTCCAGAAAAACATCTACTTCTGCTTCATTGACTACACTAACATTTTTTGACTGTGTGAATCACAACAAACTGTTGAAAATTCTTAAAATGATAGGAGTACCAGATCACCTTACCTGTCTCCTGAGAAACCTGTATGTGGGTCAAGAAGCAACAGTTAGAACCGGACATGAAACAATGGACTGGGTCAAAATTTTTGGGAAAGGAATATGTCAAGGCTGCATATTGTCCCCCTGTTTATTAAACTTATATGCAGAGTATATCATGCGAAATGTCATGCTGGATAAATCACAAACTAGAATCAAGATTTCCAGGAGAAATACCAACAACCCCAGATATGCAGATGATACCACTCTAATAGCAGAAAGTGAAGAGGAGCTAAAGGGTTTCTTGAGGAAGATGAAAGAAGAGAGTGAAAAAGTTGGCTTGAAATTCAACATTCAAAAAATGAATATCATGGCATCCAGTCCTATCACTTCACAGCAAATAGAAGGGGAAAAGTGGAAACAGTGACAGATTTCATTTTCTTGGGCTCCAAAATCACTGTGGACAGTGACTGCAGCCATGAAATTAAAAGACGCTGGCTCCTTGGAAAGAAAGCTATAACAAACCTAGACAGCATATTAAAAAGCAGGGACATCACTTTGTCAACAAAGGTCCGTATAGTCAAAGCTATGGTTTTTTCAGTACTCATGTACTCATATATGAACGTGAGAGTTAGACCATAAGGAAGACTGAGCACTGAAGAATTGATGCTTTTGAATTGTGATGTTGGAGAAGACTCTTGAGAGTCCCTTGAACTGCAAGGTGGTCTTAAGGGAAATCTTAAGTGAACCAGTCAATCTTAAGGGAAATCAACTCTGTATATTCATTGGAGGGACTGATGCTGTAGCTGAAGCTGCAATACTTTGGCCACCTGATGCAAAGAGCTGACTCACTGGAAAAGACCCTGATGTTGGGAAAGATTGAAGGCAAGAGGGGAATGAGGTGACAGGGGATGAGAATGTTAGAAAGCATCACTGACTCAATGCACATGAATTTGAGCAAACTCTGGAAGGTAATGGAGGACAGAGAACCCTTGTGTGCTACAGTCCATGAGGTTGCAAAGAGTCAGTCATGACTTAGTGACTGAACAACATTCTTTATTCCACCCCAAAATTCTGCCACCTGTGCCTTTATCTTTGTATTGTTGAGGTTGACTGGAAGGTTTTTTTCCCCCAACCAGTTCTTATTCTCTGACACAAAATGGTGTCCTTCAAGTGAATGCAATTCTGTCACTGGCCACCTGGAGTAGCAGCAGACCCCACAGGTATAAGAGCTCAGTCCCACAAGACTGTCCTCACTTCAGATGCCAGTGATAAGAACTGCATCCCAAGTTACCTGTATTCTGTCTGATCTGGTTACAAAGTCAGACATTCCCACAATCCCCTTTCCTCAATGCAAAATAATTTACTGGAAAGATTCACAGCACTCAGGAAAAATGCTGTATTTACTACTCCAGTTAATTAGAAAGGATACAAAGGAACAGGCAGATGAAGATACTGAGAGTGAGGTCCAGAAGGGTGGAAAGTTCAGGGGCCTCTGTCTCGGTGGAGTTGGGTGAGGATCTCCTGGCATGTGGATGGGTTCACCAACTCAGAGCCTCTCCAAAAACCATCACTGAAGGGGTTTTATAGGCATGATTGTGGCAGGTGGTGATAAAGTCAAACTCCAGCTCCTGGAGATTAGAGGATGGTGCTGAAAGTTTTTAATCAAAGCCTGGTCTTTCTGGCCACCAGCCCCAGCCAGAGGCTATCTAGGGCCCTGTCAAGAGTCACTAGTTACAACAAAAGACACTCCTGTCGCCCTTATCACTCAGGAAATTCCAGAAGTTTTAGGAACTGTGTGTCAGGAACCGGATGAAGACCAAATATCTTTCTTACTATATCACACTGACAATGTTTACATCCTGTTTCATAACTATAATTCAGTCTTATCTGCTTTGTTTATGGATTAATTTTTGAAATTGAGAAAGTTGTATATCCTTTTTTACATCTATTTTCTTTCCTGAGTTTTCTAATTGACTTTACTTTTTCTTGCACTATTTTCCTTTACCAATCCCAAATCTTTTTCCAAACCTCTCCTAGCATCAAATATTCTTGACATCTTCTTTTGCCCTATAGACTTCCTCTCAGGGAAAGAGGTCTTCTTTGCTTTTCAGAATTGAATCTACTGTTCCCTGTATCCTAATTGTCCCTCTCTCTTGATTCACTACCTTGCTTTCTTGAACTCATTTTGAGAATGTTTCTAAGACAGGTTTTGTGAGAATTAAATTTTCTGAGTCCCAGCATTTCTGAAACATATTTGATTGATGGTCTGACTCGGTATAGAAAGTTCATTTGGGTTCTTTTATAGATAAGCTGGGTTTTCTTACTAAAAGCTTTTGAGTTTGTATATTTCCACAGTGTTATTACATTTCTTAATGCTGTACCTTGATATAGCTATTTCTTACTAATTTGATAGGTATCCAGTAAACTCTTTAAACTGGAGACTCTTTTTCCTCACTCTGGACAGTTTCTCACTCTATTTCTGTGATAATTTATCCCACTGTGGTTTTGCTTTTCTCTTGTATTGACCTTGATGCTTTTAAACTGTGGTGTTGGAGAAGACTCTTGAGAGTCCCTTGAACAGCAAGATCCAACCAGTCCATTCTAAAGGAAATCAGTCCTGAATATTCATTGGAAGGACTGATGCTAAAGCTGAAACTCTAATACTTTGGCCACCTGATGTGAAGAACTGACTCATTTGAAAAGATCCTACTGCTGGGAAAGATTGAAGGTGGGAGGAGAAGGGGATGACAGAGGATGAGATGGTTGGATGGCATCATTGACTCAATGGACATGAGTTTGAGTAAACCCCAGGAGTTGGTGATGGACAGAGAGGCCTGGCATGCTGCAGTCCATGGGGTTGCAAAGAGTCGGACACGACTGAGTGACTGAACTGAACTGAACTGTATTCACCATCTAGGTTTCTTATCTTTTTAACTTGTTTTGTATTATTTATTTATTTGGCCATGCCAAGTCTTAATCACAGCACATGTGAGATCTAGTTCCCTGAGCAGGGATTGAACCCAGGCCCCCTGCTTTGGGAATACAGAGTCTTAGCCACTGGACCACCAGGGAAGTCCTGTTTTTTACTCATTTTTTGTGTGACATTTTCTCATGTCAGTTATTTCAATAAAACTGGGGGAAATAAATAAAATAAGAATTTTTAAAAGTTTGTTTCTCTCTCATGTTGCATGGTTTCCTTAAATGTTTGATAGCATTTGAAAATGGGGATATAGATTTTTTTTGGGGGGGGGGCGGGAAGTTTCACTAATAGGCTTTGCTTTCAGGTAACTGAGTGGGGAATTGGTCTTTATAGCAGGTAGCCTTTTCAAAGCAGACATTTAACTTCTAAAGAGCAGAGCCATCTGAATTCAGGCCAGCAGGGTGGAGATCTTGCAGCCACTCCCTGAATGTGATAGTGAGGCAACTGACTGTTCTTTATAGAGATTTTCTATTAATTCCCTTGTTTTTGATAACACACCTCATATCCACATTTGATATTTCATACCTATTTGTTATACTTGTCATTTTCTGGGACTTGAATTTCTCTGAGAATATTCTAGAAAGCCACGGTTACATTCCCATTTTCACATACTCCTAGACTATGGATTTCACTGCTCTGCTTCATTACTAACCACTCCTTCTTCAATTTTCTATCTTCTAGTAAATCTTGAAATCTCTTATTGGTTGATGGCCTTTCTCCTGTTAACCTTTGTTGTTGTATGTTTATACCTTTTATTCCTATACTGTAATTTTAGCAGGGAGTCAACAGGAAGAAAAGATGAGTGGCAATCAACTATCTTTAACCAAAAATTAAAATATAAATTTAGACTTAGAAAAATTAAGGGTTATGACTATTCTCACACTCAGCATTCTGAATTTTCCAAAATCATACTTGCTACTATAACAATAGCTAGTGTTTATTGAATATATATTACTAGAAAGGAGGACAGAAATCACTCCAATATTTCTAGAGCACCTTACACGTATATTGAGATTTGGAAAGAACTTGCTGTGACCCTTTTCCTATTGGCCTGGTGTAAACTGTCACATTTTCCCTGTGGTGCAGTCTGGGAAAATTGATAAATTCCTAGAGATTCACCTAAGTGACAATTCCTCCTCTTCTTTCATCCCTTACCTGTGAGCAAAAATGCAGAGAAGTAAGCACAGTCTTACCGCACTGGGATGAGATGCAACATCTTCAGAGTCTCCAATTCCTCCTCTTTATTGGAGAACAGCAGTCTTTCTTATTTACTTATTACTGTAGTAAAGTTTCAGGCTCTATGCTTGGGGAATATCCTTTCATTTCACAGCACCTTATGAGATGGGTATTAATAGTCCCATTTTATAGAACCAGAAACTGAAGCTCAGAGATCCAGACTAAAATTTGCCCGACCCTTCTCATGTGTAATGTCAGCAGTACCAGAATGTGAACACAGATTTGTCAGTTTTCAAATCCTGAACCACCATTCTGTAAAGTCACTGCCAAGATGAGAATATTAGATATGGTCCCCAAACCCCAATCTAGTTCAAAAACTCTGAGTTACAATACCAGAAAAGTAAACAATCCAATCAAAAAGTGGGGGAAAGACCTAAACAGACATTTCTCCAAAAAAAGACATACAGATGGCTAACAAACACAAGAAAAAATTATTATTAGAGAAATGAAAATCAAATGAAAATGAAAACTACAATGAGATATCACCTCACACCAGTCGGAATGAACATCATCAAAAAGTCTATGAACAATAAATGCTAGAAAGGGTGGAGAGAAAAGGGAACACCCTTGCATTGTTGGTGGGAAAGTAAATTGATACAGTCACTATGGAAGATGGTATGGATATTCCTTAAAAAAACAAAGAATAAAATGACCATATGACCCAGCAATCCCACTCCTAGGCATATACCCTGAGGAAACCAAAATTGAAAAAGAGACACGTACCCCAATATTCACTGTAGCACTTTTACAATAGCTAGAACATGGAGGCAACCTTGATATCCATCAACAGATGAATGGATAAAGAAGTTGTGTTAAATATACACAATGGAATATTACTCAGCCATAAAAAGGAACACATTTGAGTAGGTTCTAATGAGGTGGATGAACTTAGAGTTTACAGAGTGAAATAAATCAGAAAGAGAAAGATAAATATCGTATGCTAACACATATATACAGAATCTAGAAAGATGTTATTGATGAATTTATTGGAAAGGCAACAACAGAGAAACAGACATCACAAACAGACTTATGGACATGGGGAGAGGGGAGGAGAGGGTGAGATGTATGGAGAGAGTAACATGATAACTTACATTACCATATGCAAAATAGATAGCCAATGGGAATTTGCTGTATGTCTCAGAGAATTCAAACAGGGGCTCCCCCTAGAGGGATGGGATGGGGAGGGAGATGGGAGGGAGGTCCTAGAGGGAGGGGACATATATCAACCTAAGGCTAATTTGTGTTGATGTTTGACAAAAAAAGCAGCAAAATTCTGTAAAGCACTTGTCCTTCAACTAAAAAATAAATTAATTTTTTTAAAAACTTGAGTTACAGCAAACAACCACCTGCACATGACATTTTCTCTACCTGCTCCCTGGAAGGTCATGGCTGGATCCAGAACCTCAGTTCTCCTTCTCTTTTTAGTGAGTTGCCTCAGGGTCAGAGCATGCTCCTATTGTTATCTTCCTCCTTCTCCTCATTTTGAATAATCTTGGTCTTATAGGAAAGTTATGAAAAGTACACAGAGAACTTGTATACCCTTGTACATAGTCACAATAAAATTATGGAAATCAGGAAATTAGCATTCTAATAATACTATTAACTAATCCACTGCCCTATTCACATTTCACAGACTTTCCCTACTGACATCTGCTCTCTGTTGCAGGATTAAATCTCACACGGCATTTGTCTCTTTGCTGCTGCTGCTGCTAAGTCACAGGACTCTGTGCGGCCCCATTGACGGCAGCCCACCAGGCTCCCCCGTCCCTGGGATTCTCCAGGCAAGAACATTGGAGTGGGTTGCCATTTCCTTCTCCAAAGCAAGAAAGTGAAAAGTGAAAGCGCACTCGCTCAGTCGAGTCCGACTCTTAGCGTCCCCATGGACTGCAGCCTACCAGGCTCCTCCGTCCATGGGATTTTCCAGTCAAGAGTACTTAGTCTCCTCCAATCTGACACAGTCTCAGTTTTTCTGTCTCTCATTGTCACTTTTGAAACATATTAATGATTTATTTTATAAAAAATGTGAAAGTGAAGTCGCTCAGTCATGGCTGGCTCTTAGCAACCCCATAGACTGTCGCCTACCATAGACTATAGCCTACAGGCTTCTCCATCCATGGGATTTTCCAGGCAAGAGTACTGGAGTGGGTTGCCAATTCCTTCTGCAGGGGATCTTCCGGACTCAGGGATCAAACCTGGGTCTCTCACATTGCAGGTAGACACTTTACCCTCTGAGCCACCAGGGAAACCCCTTATTTTGTAAACTATCCTTCAATTTGGGTTTGTCTGATATTTTTTCATGATTAAATTGAGGTTATATATTTTGGTCAAGAATACCATGGAAGTGATGCTGTGTCTTCTCAGGTATGCAAGGTCAGTATGCATTATTACAGATGATGCTTATTTTGATCACTTGATTAAGGTGACAACTACCAGTTTTTTCCATTCTAAAATTATAATGTATCTTGTAGGGAGATACTTTGAAACTAAAACTATCCTGTTTCTCATCATACTTTTACTCATTTATTTTCTAATCCTTTCTTTCCTAGGATTACTAGATGTGGAAACTTCAAATACATCTTGTCTTTGCATCTTACTCACTTCCAAATTAAAGTTGTGCTTGTGTGTACCCAAGCAAAAGGGTCTAGGTTGCAGGCCTGTGCCCCAGCTGCAAAGGAGGTTGGAAATTTGAGTTCTGATTTCTAGACTGAAAGAATTTCTACAAATGTAAAGAAGACTTTCCAAGGGTAGTAGACAATGATGACTATGAATGATGTCCACTATCAAAATATTTTAGAGTGAAAAAACAAAACACAGGAAAAAAATATATGTATAGAATATTACCACTTGTATAAAAGCTAAATAGTCTACTCACACAGACTATCTCTGGAAGGTTCAAGATGAAACTGCTGCTGCTAAGTCACTTCAGTCGCGTCCAACTCTGTGTGACCCCATAGACGGCAGCCCACCAGGCTCCCCTGTCCCTGGGACTCTCCAGGCAAGAACACTGGAGTGGGTTGCCATTTCCTTCTCCAATGCATGAAACTGAAAGGTGAAAGTGAAGTCGTTCAGTTGTATCCGACTCGTAGCCATGAAACTAGTAACAGTTTTTTCCAGAGAAGGGAACTTAATATTATCAAGAGAAGATGAAGACAGTTATCAGAGTATATTCTTTTGTACCCTTTGATTTAAACGGATGAAAAGGAAGGAGGTCTGGCATGCTGCAGTCCATGGGGCCGCAGAGAGTCGGACACAACTTGGCAACTGAACAACAGTAACAACAAAGGAAGGAAGAAGAAAGAAAGAAGGAGGGAAAGAGAGGGAGGAAAGCACAATCTTTCTTGCTCTTCTCACTCAACGGTGGCCTGCAACAAGATCTCCTTTGCCCTTCCTCACTATCTTTACATTGTACTTGTCCACAGACCAGGACATACCTCTTTGCCCACTCAGGGAGAACATTTTAGAACTTGTCTGAGCATAGAAAGTACTTATTACCCACCCAACTGGAAAGGAGGGTGTAGCTGCAATAGGCACATTGTGATTTTTTTTGCATTAAATAGAACACAAACATGAATACAGCTACTGAGTCTCAAGGACTCAGTGAAAACAAAAATACATTTTCAGTGACTGTTGCCTTTTCTTAGTTGCCAGACTAGTGACACATTTATGAGCTGAATGCGCAATACAGAAATTACATTGAGTAATGGCTTATTTGTTTTGTCAAATAAAACCATCAATCAGGGAAAAAAATCCCTCTTTTCTCTTTCTAACATTTTTTGCATTTTCTCTAAGTCAAGCATATAGAATTCTTTAAACTGTGCTGGATCATCTGGTAGAAGTGAAAACGTATTAGCAGAAGAAGGTCATTTGTGTCTAACAAGTTAAAGTAGCTAGGATGGTCAAAGGCCCTCTACTGGTTTATTTCCCTTTTCTGTTCAGTGAATAAGAACATGGCCACATCAATCATCCACTCCAGTGTACTTGTTACCAAGTCCGAGCTCACACCACTGGCCAGGCAACAGGCCAATAAATCAAGAGATGAGCTGTTGGGACAAAGAATAGCAACTTTATTTGGAAAGTCAGCATGTTAAGAAGATGATGGACTGGCAATCCAAAGAACCATCTTCCCAGCATTAGAATTCAACCTTCTTTTATCCCAAAAGAGGAGGCATGTGTCTGGTTGTTTCAAACTTCTTGGTACTAGAATCCTTTGTGCTTGCAGCTGTCCAAGTAGGTCAGGTCACCATGTTTATGTAAATATTCAACAAGGTTCCTGTAAACCAAAAAGGTTCCACAACTTTTTGTCTCTATATGAGTGAAAAATGTTGTATCTTTAAAGGGGGGAAGAGCCTTGAAAATGGGCTATCCTGTATATTTTAGGTTTGTTCTTTTCTGTTATACCTTTATAGTCCACATGATAATGCAGACCTGACTAACTTACCTATTGAGGGTAATGATTTTCAGTCCAGCTCTGCAGTACTATAAGTATCTGATAATAGTTATTGTTTCAATATTTGCACTGTGAACCTGGAAATTTTTGAGATGAGGAAATATATCTCCTGAAGCACAATAACTATTTACTAACTAAAAAATATACCTTAAAACTGTTTTCTAGAGACTACAAGTTATTATCAGAGAAGGCAATGGCACCCCACTCCAGTACTCTTGCCTGGAAAATCCCATGGATGGAGGAGCCTGGTAGGCTGCAGTCCATGGGGTCTAGAAGAGTCAGACACGACTGAGCAACTTCACTTTCGCTTTTCACTTTCATGCATTGGAGAAGGAAATGGCAACCCACTCCAATGTTCTTGCCTGGAGAATCCCAGGGACGGGGGAGCCTGGTGGGCTGCCATCTATGGGGTTGCACAGAGTCGTTCACGACTGAAGCAACTTAACAACAACAACAACAACAGGTTATTATAGGCAACTATCAAACTTCCAATTCTATCTCAAAAAACCATCTCTGAAGCCTTTTCTAAAGCTCCCCACCATGCCACACACCTGGGAGAGGTACACACCACTCCTCCATATTCCCTCGGATCTGAAGATAAAGTCTGTGCCTACTCTGAGTATTTTCAGCACTTGTTTCAGTGTCTAGCTCACAGTAATACCATGGATGAATGAATAAATAATCTTATTCATTGCTTGATGAACATGTGTGGATTAAATAACAGACTCAAAGTGTTGATTCTGCTTGTTTTTAAGAAGAATTCAAGCAAGCATTGCTTGTTAATATATTATGAAATTTTGAAGTCGAAAATATACTTTTTAATATGCTTGTAAATCAGAACCTTAGAGGATGAATTGAACTATCACAATAATAAGCAAGTACTAAAAAAAAAAAAAAAAAACCTAAGACATTCAATATAGATGAAACTCAAAAACAATGCTAAACAAAAGAAACTAGACACAAAATAATATATATCATCCAATTCCATTTATATATGGTACAGATATCAGCAAAAACCCATTTAAGGATTTGAAGTCAGGATAATGGCTACTCTTGGTGAGTGGTGGTAGTATTAAAAACTAAAAGGTGAGATTAAGGGGCTTCTGAGGACTTGCAAAGTCCTGTTTCTTCATCTGGATGTTCATTTCACAGATGTGTCCAGCATGTGAAAATTCATCAGCTATATATTCTTGATTTGTGTTCTTGCATATAAAAGCATATTTCAATGAAAAGCTTAAAAAGGAATTTAGGCCAAGCAGAAAGCTTAAAACCAGTTAAATTCTTTAGCGCAATCTAGATATTTTCAACTAAAATAGAAAACCAATTTGGTGCAGAGAAAGCCATCACTACTTTATGATCGTTTCCAAAATCCTGAAGACAGTCTATACTCTAATCAGTCATGCACAGTCTCCAGAAAGCAAGTCTTAGACACTCTCTACTCCAAATAAGTGCATATTTGCTCAGTTGGTATTAGGTATGCAAGAAAGTGGAACCAGATGACAGTTGACCACATTCCTATAGTTGACAAACTACCAAATTAGGAAATTCAGTTTCAAATTTTTAATCATTTTAATTCTAAAACCCCATATTTGCTGCTGTTTGTTCAACTGGCCTTTTAAAATTAAATGTAAAGTACTTTCAGAACCATAATAATGGCTGAATATGGTAATGCCAAGCAAAAACAAGGATTCCACTTCTAAATTTTGCAATATTTTAAATTAAACGTAAGTTATCAGAAGCTTTATGTACTTGATGAAAATCGGTAAAGACTGTATTACTGCATGAAACTCCTCCATGGACTGAAATTCGGGTGGTGGGAATCCCTTTACCCATTTTACAAATGAGAAAACTATAATTTCCTGTTTTATAACCCTGTATCCTCAAAGCTCAGACTCAGGCCTGGTGCGCAGTAAATACTCAACAAAAGGTTTGGAGAGCTGTGCCAATTGCCCAAGGTCACCCACCCTTCCTGCTTCCTTCGGAAGTGAATCCGACAGGAAGGTGAGTGGAGGGCTGGGTGGTGAATCTGAGGTGAGCCACCCAGACTTCAGCGAGGGGAGCGGCCTTAGGTTGCCCAGGGATCTTCCAACGTGCGTGTTTGGGACGCCTCGCCCTTCTCAGAGGTTTACACCATCCTCTTACTCAGAGATGAACCACTTTTGTTTCTTCCAGCTGGCAACCACAGGTGCTCCGGGCTGAGGCAGTTGAGCGGAGGCAGTTGTTCTTGCCTAGAGCCAGGGCTGAGAGGAAGTGGATGCACCCGGGATGTGAGTGACGAGTACACCCGCAGGGCGGGGAAAGTAGCAGGATCTTAATCACCAGGCTAGTCCCGGCCGGGCCTCGGGGAACTGGGAAACGAGAGGCGGTCTAGAGAAGGGTGGGCAGGATGAGAGGTCGCAAGAGGTGCGTGGGTCTGAGCATCCGCCCCGGTTCTCCCCGCTGTCCTGCCGCGCGGCAGCCCAGCGACCACCATTTGTCCGTAAAGTCTGCAGAGCGCCCCCTCCCTGGGCAGTGGGACCTGGCAGGCTGGGGCTAGTCGTGCTGCTGCCTGCCCGCCGCGCTGGCCGGCCGTGCCCGGAGGGCCGCGCGGGGCGGAGACCAGTCGGCGGGGGCGGGCGCCAGTCTAGGCTGTAGGTCCGCGCGCAGCACTCGCCCGCAGAGCCTCGCGAAGCAGCCGCCGCCACCGCGCGCCCCCAGCTCGGCCTGGGTGGCCTCTGCCCGCGTCTCCAGGAGGGCAGCGGCACACGTGCCCGGCCGCGAGACCGCACGCCGCAGGCTTGAGAAAGGAAGTGAGTGCCCAGGAGCTGGGCCCCGGCGGGGACTGGAGACTGGCGGGGAAGGGAGGCTGCGATGGGCACCGCTGGTTCCCCAGACCCCCGCTCCTGCCTTTCTGCGGCTTCCTGCACATAAATAGCTGTTGAATTAAAAATCGCGTGATCAGCTTGTGACCACCTTCTCCAACCTTGAGCATCTGGCTGCGCAAAATAAACTCAGTCCAGCAGCGGTGCTGACCTTACGGGTGGGGAGGGGTTTCTACCCACCCACCACATTCCCCTGGGCCCCAGGACCTTGCATACCTGGCAAAAGACAGGCCAGTGGCCTTCGGACCCACTCACTCTCTGTTCTTCCAGAGGGAACATTCGGTCTATTTCCCTCTCTGTCTCTCTGTCTGCCTGTGTCTGTCTGTCTTGACTGAGTTTTCTATAAAGGACCGCCGGAAGTGGGCCACTGGGTTTCCCCAGGGAAGGCAGGTGTGCTGGTGCGCTTTGCTTCTTGTTCTGATCTTTAACACGCTAGGTCTGCTTTCCCAGCCGAAGTTTGAGGCTTTCCTCAACAAGCAACAGCTTGCTGCAGAAGTTCACTCTCGAAAAGAAAGGCGCAGAAAAGATAGGAGTGGAATGTGGGTAAACCAGATTGTCTAATTTTAGCCTGAATTTCGTTGTAAGGAAATCACTACCGCCTGTTTTTTAAATGAGAAATACTTTATTGCCCAGGTTAGGTAAAGAAAAATCCTGTCTGATTGCTCCCAAAACAAGCAGCAAGGAGTCATTTTAAAAGTAAGGTTATTTTCTTTATGTACAAAACATTTTAAATAACAAAGCCTCAAAGCATAGCATTTAAAAAGCTGTAAGAATCTTAAAGTCAAATACTTCAATACCATGTTAAGAATTTGACAGTGAAAGAGGTATCTTTATTGTCTCCTAACTGGGAAAGATTTATGTTAGTTACAATGTTTGGTGAAGGTACTGAGAATTTAGCTCATAGTTTTAAGTGTTGTATTTCATATTAACTTTGTAATATTATCGAAAATATGTCCCAGAGTGCTGGTTGAGAGTTTGGAGTTAGAACCTGAATTTCTGTTTGCACTCCATGATCTAACTTGCTGTGTGACTTCTGATAAATTACCTAGCTTTTCTGTTTCCTCATTTCTAAATGGGATTGCTGAGAGGATGGAGATAACACAAGGATAGTAGTTATCCCAGAGTACATCATTCTGCATGATGTACACAATAAATAACACCTGAGGCTGAAGATGACAGTGAGGTGGTTAGGCCCAACATAATCACTGCATGACACTCCCCATGCAAGAAGTCTTGTATGTTCCTCTGTGCATTGGGAGGTGCAAACATTAGGATCCTTCTAGTCGCCTCTGAACTCTTGAAGTTGAGTGGAACAAATGAAATCTGTTCTAAGCCTGTTCAGATTTGCATTTATCTTGTGATTCTCTTTTGCTTACAAATGTGAACAGTGACACTGGTGGTTTAATTATTGCTTTTTATAATTTTTTTAACTTTTTAGTGAAATATAGTTGATGTACAGCATTATGTTACAGATGTACAACAGTGATTCACAATTTTAAAGGCTATACCCCATTTATACTTATAAAATATTGGCTATATTCCCTGTGTTATACAATATATCCTATAAGCTATAAAGGTTATTTGATACATGATAGTTTGTGGCTCTTAATTTCCCCTATTTTGCCCCTCCGTCCTTCCCTCTCCCCACTGGTAACCACTAGTTTTTCTCTATATATGTGTTCTCTATCTATATATCTGTTTCCTTTTTGTTATATTCAGTAGTTTATTATTTTAGAGTCCACATATAAGTGTTATCATACAGTATTATCTGTCTGCCTTATTTCACTTAACATAATATCTTCCAAGTCCATCCATGTTGTTGGAAATGGCAAAATGTCATTCCTTTTTATGGTTGAATAATATCCCATTCCACATATTTATCCACTCATATGTTGATGGACACTTAAGCTGCTTCATATTTTGGCCATTGTAAATAATATCTTTACAATATGTATATTTTGTATCTTTTCAAATTGGTGTTTTGGGGGGATTATTTGTTTTGTTTTTTGATATATATCAGGAATGTCATTGCTGGGTCATATGCTAGCTCTATTTTTAGCTTTTTGAAAAACCTCCATACTGTTTTCCACACTGGCTACACCAATTTACATTTTCACCAACAATGTATTGAAGGTTCCCTTTTCTCCATGTTCTCACCAACGTTTGTTATTTCTAGTCTTTTTGATCATCGCCATTCTGACAGGTATGAGACTGTATCTCACTGTGGTTTTAATTTGCATTTCTCTGGCGATTAATGATGTTGAGCATCTTTTCTTGTGCCTGTTGGCCATCTATATGTCTTCTTTGGAGAGATGTTTATTTAAGTCTTCTGCCCATTTTTTGAGCGGGTAGGGTTTTTTTAATTGAGCTGTATAAGCTGTTCGTATGTTTTAGAAATCAATCCCTTGTCTGTCACATCTTCTACAAATATTTTCTCCCATTCTATATGTTGTCTTTTTGTTTTGTTTATAGCTTCCTTTGCTGTACAAAAGCTTTTACATCTAATTAGGTCCCATTTGTTTATTTTTGCTTTTATCTCATTTGCTTTAGGAGACATACAAAAAAAAATGTTGTTACCATTTATGTCAAAGGTGTTCTGTCTATGGTTTCTTCTAGGAGTTTTATGGTTTCTGGTTACATTTAGATCTTTAATCCATTTTGAATTTTTGTATATAGTGTTAGAGAATATTCTAATTTCATTCTTTTACATGTAACTGTCCAGTTTTCCCAGTAGTACTTATTGAAGAGACTATCTTTTCTCCATTGTATATTCTTGGCTCCTTTGTTGTAGAATAATTGACCATAAGTGTGTAGGTTTAGTTTTGAGCTCTCTGTTCTATTCCATTGATCTAAGTGTCTGTTTTTGTGCCAGTCCCATACTGTTTTGAGTACTATCAGATCAGATCAGATCAGTCGCTCAGTCGTGTCTGGCTCTGCGACCCCATGAATCACAGCACGCCAGGTCTCCCTGTCCATCACCAACTCCCGGAGTTCACTCAGACTCACGCCCATCGAGTCAGTGATGCCATCCAGCCATCTCATCCTCTGTCGTCCCCTTCTCCTCCTGCCCCCAATCCATCCCAGCATCAGAGTCTTTTCCAATGAGTCAACTCTTCACATGAGGTGGCCAAAGTACTGGAGTTTCAGCTTTAGCATCATTCCTTCCAAAGAAATCCCAGGGCTGATCTCTTTCAGAATGGACTGGTTGGATCTCCTTGCAGTCCAAGGGACTCTCAACAGTCTTCTCCAACACCACAGTTCAAAAGCTTCAACTCTTCAGTGTTCAGCCTTCTTCACAGTCCAACTCTCACATCCATACATGACCACAAGAAAAACCATAGCCTTGACTAGACGAACCTTTGTTGGCAAAGTAATGTCTCTGCTTTTGAATATGCTATCTAGGTTGGTCATAACTTTCCTTCCAAGGAGTAAGTGTCTTTTAATTTCATGGCTGCAGTCACCATCTGTAGTGACTTTGGAGCCCAGAAAAATAAAGTCTGACACTGCTTCCACTGTTTCCCCATCTATTTCCCATGAAGTGATGGGACCGGATGCCATGATGTTCGTTTTCTGCATGTTGAGCTTTAAGCCAACTTTTTCACTCTCCACTTCCACTTTCATCAAGAGGCTTTTGAGTTCCTCTTCACCTTCTGCCATAAGGGTGGTGTCATCTGCATATCTGAGGTTATTGATATTTCTCCCAGCAATCTTGATTCCAGTTTGTGTTTCTTCCAATCCAGCGTTTCTCATGATGTACTCTGCATATAAGTTAAATAAACAGGGTGACAATATACAGCCTTGACGAACTCCTTTTCCTATTTGGAACCAGTCTGTTGTTCCATGTCCAGTTCTAACTGTTGCTTCCTGACCTGCATACAGAGTTCTCAAGAGGCAGATCAGGTGGTCTGGTATTCCCATCTCTTTCAGAATTTTCCAAAGTTTATTGTGATCCACACAGTCAAAGGCTTTGGCATAGTCAATAAAGCAAAAATAGATGTTTTTCTGGAACTCTATTGCTTCTTCCATGATCCAGCAGATGTTGGCAATTTGATCTCTGGTTCCTCTGCCTTTTCGAAAACCAGCTTGAACATCAGGAAGTTCACAGTTCACATATTGCTGAAGCCTGGCTTGGAGAATTTTGAGCATTACTTTACTAGTGTGTGAGATGAGTGCAATTGTACGGTAGTTTGAGCATTCTTTGGCGTTGCCTTTCTTTGGGATTGGAATGAAAACTGACCTTTTCCAGTCCTGTGGCCACTGCTGAGTTTTCCAAATGTGCTGGCATATTGAGTGCAGCACTTTCACAGCATCATCTTTCAGGATTTGGAATAGCTCAACTGGAATTCCATCACCTCCACTAGCTTTGTTCGTAGTGATGCTTTCTAAGGCCCATTTGACTTCACATTCCAGGATGTCTGGCTCTAGGTGAGTGATCACACCATCGTGATTATTTGGGTCGTGAAGATCTTTTTTGTACAGTTCTTTTGTGTATTCTTGCCATCTCTTCTTAATATCTTCTGCTTCTGTTAGGTCCATACCATTTCTGTCCTTTATCGAGCTCATCTTTGCATGAAATGTTCCTTTGGTATCTCTGATTTTCTTGAAGAGATCCCTAGTCTTTCCCATTCTGTTGTTTTCCTCTATTTCTTTGCATTGATCGCTGAGGAAGGCTTTCTTATCTCTTGCTATTCTTTGGAACTCTGCATTCAGATATTTATATCTTTCCTTTTCTCCTTTGCTTTTCGCTTCTCTTCTTTTCACAGCTATTTGTAAGCCCTCCCCAGACAGCCATTTTGCTTTTTTGCATTTCTTTTCCATGGGGATGGTCTTGATCCCTGTCTCCTGTACAATGTCACGAACCTCATTCCATAGTTCATCAGGCACTCTGTCTATCAGATCTAGTCCCTTAAATCCATTTCTCACTTCCACTGTATAATCATAAGGGATTTGATTTAGGTCATACCTGAATGGTCTAGTGGTTTTCCCTACTTTCTTCAATTTAAGTCTGAATTTGGCAATAAGGAGTTCATGGTCTGAGCTCCTGGTCTTGTTTTTGCTCCTGGTCTTGTTTTTGCTGACTGTATAGCCTATAGTATAATCTGAAATCAGGAAGCATGATTCCTCTAGCTCTGTTCTTCTTTTTCAAGCTTGTTTTCACTATTTGTGGTTTTTTGTGTTTCCATACAAATTTTTTAATTATTTGTTCTAGATCTGTGAAAAATGCCTTTGTTATTTTTATAGGGATCACACTAAATCTGTAGATTTCCTTGCATAGTATCATCATTTTAACAATATTAATTCTTCCAACCCATGAACATGGTATATCTTTCCATCTGTTTGTATTAGCTTCCATTTCTTTCATCAGTGTCTTGTAAATAGATCCAAGTACAGATCTTTTACCTCCTTAGATTGTTTTATGACTAAGTATTTTATTATTTTAGATGTAGTGGTAAGTAGGATTGTTTCCTTAATTTCTCTGATAGTTCATTGTTAGTATACAGAAATGCAACAGATACTATATATATATACATATATGTATATATATATATGTGTGTGTGTGTGTGTGTGTGTGTGTGTGTGTGTGTATAGTATCCTGCAATGTTACCAAATTCATTGATTAGCTCTAGTAGTTTTCTGGTGGCATCTTTAGGGTTTTCTATATATAGTGCCATGTCATCTGCAAACAGTGACAGTTTTACTGCTTCCTCTCCAGTTTGGCTTCCATTTATTTCTTTTTCTTGTCTTATTGCTGTGGCTAGGTCTTCCAATACTATGTTGTATAAAAGTGGCTATAGTGAGAATCCTTGTCTTGTTCCTGATCTTTTATTTATTTATTTATTTATTTATTTATTTATTTATATGCATCAGGTCTTAGTTGCAACACGTGGGATCCTTCATTGCCTCACAGGGACTCTAGTTGTGGCATGCAGACTTCAGTAGTTGCAGCATGTGGGCTCTCTAGTTTTGGCACAGAGGCTCTGGAGTGCACAGGCTCAGTAGTTGCTCCAGGGTATGTGGGATCTTGTTCCCCTACAAGGGATCAAACCTGTGTCCCCTTTATTGCAAGATGGATTCTTAACCACTGGACCACCAGTGAAGTCCCTGTTCCTGATCTTACAGGGAAATGCTTTTACCTTTTCATCACTGAAAATGATGTTTGCTGTGGGTTTCTCATTTATGACCTTTATTATGTTGAGGTAGGTTTCCTCTATGCCCACTTTCTTGAGAGTTTTTACTATAATTAGTGGTTGGTGGTTTAGTTACTAAGTTATGTCCAACACTTGTGACCAAATGGACTGGAGCCTGCTAGGCTCCCTTATCCACGGGATTTAGTGCTTAATATTAAAAATAATGTTCCTCAGAGGTCACCATGGTCCTAGCTTAATACTGATCTAATTAGGTTGAAGGGAGGAACTGAGTCCTGGAGCTAATTTTTTTTAAGTGGCTGTTGTGACTTAAGAGTTTAAGATGAAGACTAGCATCAGCTGGAGTTTGTTATGAATGCAGGGTTTCCACATCATTCCCAGATCTGCTGACTAGAAACTGCATGTTAATAAGATCCTGCTGAATAGAATCTGCATATAAATAAGATCTACAGGGTTCCTGTGCACTTTCCCTTAGAGAGACCCTTTCCCGAGCCCTTTGCATACACTGATGGTTTTCAAGAACAGGCCTTATGAAAACAGGGATTTCTTATAAGCTGTCTTTACCTAGCAAAGTGAAACAGGTTTGTCATCACTTAAATGACTGATTTTTATTTCAAATCTTAAAATAGCCAGAAGAGGTATTATCATTTTCTTCCTACTTAAGAGAGAGCTGACATTTTTAAGTTCTGAAAATTTGGGATTCCAGTCTTCCTATTATACTCAAAACACTCAGTTGTGATACCGCTTAGCTTCATTCATCCTAGTTCCTCCAATGATGGGACACTGTGGGTTTGAAGCACTCACCCCATCTGCACTTTGAAGAGTGGGATTGTATGTCTATCACTCCTGTTTTAAATATTTTGCCAAAAGTGTGTCCAAAAACTTATATGATATATATACTATAAAATGGTAACTCAAGTAAGTTGAATATGTGCTGCCCCTGGCCACCCTGGGGCTGATCCACCACTCAAGAGCAGAGGGCCCCTCTCACCTTCTCTGCTGCTGCAGGTCACCCTCGAGCTGATCCCCCACTGCTGCCAAGCTCTGGCCCCAGCCTCTCCTCTCCTCCTGCTCTGTGCTAGGAATTGGTGGTGCTGGTCACTACCCTGCTCCCATCTCTGTCTCCAGTGTGATCTCTGTGAAGCTGCTTCCCAGGCCGCAAGTGCCTCTTCAGGCTGCTGCTGCCATGTTGTCCTGTGGACATCCAGTCTACCAAAGAAGGGAATGGCAAAGACCTCTAAGGAGGCCTTACAGAAATTGAGAAAAGAAGGGAAGCGAAAGGCAAGGAGGAAGGGAAAGATATACACAACTGAATGCAAAGTTCCAGAGAATAGTAAGGAGAGACAAGAAAGCCTTCTTAAGTGTACAATGCAAAGAAATAGAGGAAAACAATAGAATTGGAATGACTAGAGATCTCTTTAAGAAAACTGGAGATAGCAACGGAACATTTCATTGCAAAGACAGGCACAATAAAGGACAAAAATGGTAAGGACCTACAAAAGCAGAAGAGGTTAAGAAAAGGTGGCAAGAATACACGGAAGATGGTGTAATCGCTCACCTAGAGCCAGCCATCCTGAAATGCGAAGTCAAGTGGTCCTTAGGAAGCATCACTACAAACAAAGCTAGTGGAGATGATGGAATTCCAGCTGAGCTATTTCAAATCCTAAAAGATAATGCTGTGAAAGTGCTGCACTCAATATGCCAACAAATTTGGAAAACTCAGCAGTGGCCACAGGACTGGGAAAGGTCAGCTTTCATTCCAGTCCCAAAGAAAGGCAATGCCAAAGAATATTCAAACTGCAGCACAATTGTACTCATCTCATGTGCTAGCAAAGTAATGCTGAAAATTCTCCAAGCCAGGCTTCAACAGTACATGAACTGTGAACTTCCAGATGTTCAAGCTGGATTTAGAAAAGGCAGAGGAACCAGAGATCGAATTGCCAACATCTGTTGGATCATTGAAAAAGCAAGAGAGTTCCAGAGAAACAACTACTTCTGCTTTATTGACTATGCTAAAGCCTCTGACTGTGTGGATCACAACAAACTGTGCAGAATTCTTAAAGAGATGGAAATACCAGACCACTTTATCTGCCTCCTGAGAAATCTGTATGAAGGTCAAGAAGCAAGAGTTAGAACCGGACACGGAACAGACTGGTTCCAAATTGGGAAAGGAGTACATCAAGGCTGTATATTGTCACCCTGCTTGTTAAACTTATATGCAGAGTACATCATATGAAATGCTGGGCTGGATGAAGCACAAGCTGGAATCAAGACTGCTGGGAGAAATATCAATAACCTCAGATATGTGGATGACACCCCCCTTATGGCAGAAAATGAAGAAGGACTAAAGAGCCTCTTGATGAACATGAAAGAGGAGAATGAAGAAGTTGGCTTAAAACTCAACATTCAAAAAACTAAGATCATGGCATCTGGTCCTATCACTTCATGGCAAATAAATGAGGAAACAACGGAAACAGTGACAGACTATTTTCTTGGGCTCCAAAATCACTGCAAATAATGAGTGCAGCCATGAAGTTAAAAGACGCCTGGTCCTTGGAAGAAAACCTATAACCAACCAAGAAAGCATATTAAAAAGCAGAGACATCACTTTGCTGACAAAGGTCCGTCTAGTCAAAGCTATGGTTTTTCCAGTAGTCATGTATGGATGTGAGAGCTGGACTATAAGGAAAGCTGAGTGCCAAAGAATAGATTCTTTTGAACTATGGTGTTGGAGAAGACTCTTGAGAGTCCCTTGTACTGCAAGCAGATCAAACCAGTCAATCCTAAAGGAAATCAATCCTGAATATTCATTGGAAGGATTGATGCTGAAGCTGAAGCTCCAATACTCTGGACACCTGATGAGAAGAACTGATTCATTAGAAAAGACCCTGATGGTGGAAAAATTGAAGGCGGAGGGAGAAGGGGATGACAGAGGATGAGATGGTTGGATGGCATCACTGACTCGATGGACATGAGTTTGAGCAAGTTCCAGGAGTTTGTGATATACAGGGAAGCCTGGCCTGCTGCAGCGCATGGGGTCACAAAGAATCAATCGGACATGACTAAGCAACTAAACTGAACTGATACACAGAGTTCAGTTCAGTCACTCAGTTGTATGCAACTCTTTGCGACCCCATGGCTGCAGTCACAATCTGGAGTGGTTTTGGAGCCCAAAAAAATAAAGTCTACCACTGTTTCCACCGTTTCTCCATCTATTTGCCATGAAGTGATGGGACCGGATGCCATGATCTTCGTTTTCTGAACGTTGAGCTTTAAGCCAACTTTTTCACTCTCCTCTTTCACTTTCATCAAGAGGCTCTTTACTTCTTCACTTTCTTCCACACGCAGAAGATACACAGAAGAACTGTATAAAAAAGCTCTGAATGACCTGGGTAACCATGATAGTGTGATCACTGACCTAGAGCCAAACATCCTGGAAGTGTGAAGTCAGGTGGGCCTTAGGAAGCATCACTGTGAACAAAGCTAATGGAAGTAATAGAATCCCAGCTGAACTGGAATAATGCTGTTAAAGTGTTGCACTCTAAGCCAGCAAATTTGGAAGACTTTGCAGTGGGCACAGGCCTGGAAAAGGTCAATTTTCATTCCAATCCCAAAGAAAGGCAATGCCAAATAATGTTCAAATTACTGTACAATTGCACTAATATCAATGGTAGCAAGATTATACTCAAAATCCTATGCAGTAGGCTTCAGCAGTATGTGAGCCAAGAACTTCCAGATATACAAGCTGGAATTATAAAAGGCAGAGGAACCAGAGATCAAATTGCTGACATTTGTTGGACCATGAAGAAAGCAACGGAATTCAAATGAAACATCTGCTTCATTAACTATGCTAAATCCTTTGACTGTGCGGTTCACAACAAACTGTGGAATATTCTTAATGAGATAGGTGTACCAGACCACATTACCTGCCTCCTGAGAAACCTGTATGCAGACCAAGAAGCAACAGTTAGAACTGGACATGGAACAATGGACTGGTTCCAAATTAGGAAAGGAGTATGTCAAGGGTGTATATTGTCACCCTGCTTATTTAACTTATATGCATCATACGACATGCTGGGCTGGGTGACTCACAAGCTGGAATCAAGATGGGCATGTGGATGGACATGAGTTTGAGCAAGCTTCGGGAGATGGTGAAGGACAAGGAAGCCTACCATGCCTAGCATACGACCATGGGGTCACAAAGAGAAGGGCATGAGTTAGTGACTGAACAACAAGAACAAATTATTAATGACCTGTATCTCTTATGTGCTTAAGATAAAACTACATGTTATATGACTAAAAAAGAAATTTTTTGTTCTGTTTTTTTAATTTTTCATACCAGAAAATGTCCTTACTATTTTATGGGTGAATGTAATAATACCTATGTATAGATATTCTTTTTAAAATCAATTCTATTTAAGTATAATATGCATATAATAAAATGCATCAAAGTCTACATTTCAATTCAATGCATTTTATTGTATACAAATTATGCTTCAATAAATGTGATTTTTTTTTTATGTCAAGGATTGTCATGATTTGTTGCCTATTGCTAAAGTAGTTCATAGAAAGTCAAGAAAAGTCAGGAGAAAGGGATGGATGCATTGGGCAGGCACAGAAAATAAATAGCTAGGTAGACCTGGGAGGGTAGAAGGTTTAAAGTACAAGAGGTTTAGAAGAGATCATTTTCATAAGACTTTTTGTCTTTAAAGTTAAGATGCTGAATTTAATATCAGGAACTCTGCAGCATTTTTGAGGAAGGGATTAAAAATGAGAGAAAAGAAAGTTTTGCTCTGCAGAGTCTACCTGATGAGCCTCAGTTTCCTTCTGGTCTGTCTGCCTTTTTTCATGTAGACACCTGTATTTGCCACAATGCTCTCATCCAGTGACTTTGCATCTGCTTCTTGGGAGCTTGTGGTCCGAGTTGATCATCCAAATGAAGAGGAGCAGAAGGACATCACACTGAGAGTGTCTGGAGACCTGCACATTGGGGGAGTGATGCTCAAGTTAGTGGAACAGATAAGTAAGTTGCCGCTTATTTATGGTTTCTCTACATTTGAAACCCTGTATGTTGCATCATCACTGAATGACTGAACTAGGCTGTCTGACTATCTAAGTTTTTCTGATCATCCATCTTGCAATGGCCCCTTTCTGCAGGAAGAAGAGAAATGGGGAGCCCTGAAGGAGTCCAAACAACCCCCTGACCCCCTCTGTCAAAACTTGGTAGCAAACTGAAGCTCCCCAGTAGGTGTTATAACCTATTTGCACTGGAATGAGGTCACCCTCCATGGTGACATCTAGGGTAACCTTAGACCACACCTGGGGCCTTAGACTGTTATGTGATTTTTTTGTCGATGCTTGATTGCTCTGTGAACAAGCAGCCTGGTGCCAGTGTCCTTACCCACCGTTTGCTACTAGCCCTTGTTTAAACAAGGAAAGAAGTCTTCAGGGTCAGAGTCTTCACATCAGGAGACAACATGATGGACCTAGAATTTAATAATGTTTTATTTTCTTTGCATTTATTTTTTTGTCTTCTATTTAAGACCACAGATGTTGGCTTTTCACTTATACTAGTGATATAAAGTATTTTTAAGTTGTCTTCATTGGAATATAATATACATACAAAAAGTGCAATTATCAGAAGTGTATAGTCCAGTGAATTTTCACAAAGTCATATAACCACCACCCAGATCAAGATATAAAACAGTACCTGTTCCCCCACCCAAGTCCCACATCTGACACCTCCCAGCCACTGTCCCACGAAGGGTAGCTACTACCCTGAATTGTAACTCCAAAGGAATAATTTTACTTGTTTTCAAACTGTATATGCGTGGAATTACACAGGATAATATACCCTCAAGCATCTGCTTTCTTTCATGCCACATTATGTCTGTGAGATTTATCCATTTTATTGCATATAGTTTGGGTTCTTTGATTCTCATTGCTGTAAAATATTCCATTATATGATTTTTTTTCCCCACAATTTATCCATTTACCTGATAGTTTATGGACATTGGGTTCTTTACATATGGGGGCTTTTATAGATAGTACCTGTCTTAGGTAAGTATAGGCATTTCTGTTGGGCATTTAGATCAGGGAAAATTTACTGAATCATAGGACTTTCCAAAATAGTTACAGCATTACAGCATTTATGCCACACTGCGCTGTGCAGTCGCTTCAGTCATGTCTGACTCCTGTGACCCCGTGGACTATAGCCTGCCAGGCTCCTCTGTCTATGGGATTCTCCAGGCAAGAATACTGGAGTGGGTTGCCATGCCCTCCTCCAGGTAATCTTCCCAGCCCAGGGACTGAACCCACATCTCCTGCATTGCAGGCAGATTCTTTACCACGAAGCCACTGGGGAAGCCTACAGCATTTATACTTCTACTAATAGCACTGAGAGAAAGGTTTTCTAATTTAAAAAGAGAGAAAGAGGGAGAAGCCGTTTTTTAAGTAAAAGTACTGATGGCTCTTAATTTAGCAAAATAAAAGATTGAATATGACTCTAACATTGGCAAAGGGGAAAGATTCAATCTTGATGCCAAGGGGCATTGAAGAAGTGGAAGGGTTCAGTGTTGATGCTACCATTGAGAAATAAAATATTCAGCTCTGATTTTAGTGTTATCAATTTTGGAAACTGGTAATGCTGTGGTCCTGATAAGAGGTGGACATTCCTGAGAAGGGTGAAATGTAAACTTCTCAGTAGTTCTGTGTGCACTTTGACTGGAAGCTTTTGATATTCCCTTGTGAGCCGGTGTCTGAAGGATTCATCTGTTTTCCCTCGTTGTGGTGGTGATGTTGGTGGTGTGTGGGCTTCTCTAGTTGTAGCACATGGGCTTAGTTGCCCCACAGCAGGTGGGTTCTTAGTTCCCTGACCAGGGATCAAACCCACGTGCCCTGCATTGGAAGGGGGATTCTTAACCACCAGACCACCAGGGACCTGGAAGGATCCATTTCTATTCGAGAAATCATCTTGATTAAATAAAGCCTTGCTTCTGGCACTGAGGGACTTGGGAGAAGACAACTTTAGCATTTCATCGTGAATAAAAGTTGTATGTTTCTGTTCCTTCCATAGTATTTAAATATAAAGAAGGTAAGGTTCAGTCGGTCTTCTAGCTGCCTTGTCTTAGGGACTTTGACAAGAAGCCAAGAACGATGGAGGCTTAGGTTGTAGGAAGATGAGAGTGGAAGACCAGCATTGGTTTTGGTTTTGCACATGCAGGACTTGACTCCAGGGTGCAAGTGCTTGCTCTCACTTTACTGAGATCTGTTCTCTATTCTTGCAGACATAGCCCAGGACTGGTCAGACTTTGCCCTTTGGTGGGAACAGAAACATTGCTGGCTTCTGAAAACACACTGGACTCTGGACAAATGTGGGGTCCAGGCAGACGCAAAGCTTGTCTTTACCCCTCAGCATAAAATGCTTCGCCTGCGCCTGCCGAACATGAAGACAGTGCGACTGCGAGTCAGCTTCTCGACTGTGGTCTTCAGAGCTGTCAGCGACATCTGCAGAGCCCTGAGTGAGTCCCCACAGGCGGGCACCTCTGCCCTCTGTACTCTCAGCAAAAGAGGACAGGAAAATACACGCACTTCTGCCCACAACTGCTTGGCTTTACATCCCTTATTAGGAGCACAGTTTTCAAGCCCAGTTCTGGGGACTTTAGCCATTTAAGTGAAGTTAAACCAGATGGAACATTATCAGAATAAATCAGGTTCATTTTCCCAAAGCTTAAAGCTATTTCAAAAGAGACTTGTAAACAGAAAAGACAACTCCATTAAGATTTCCACCCCAAAACTCATTTCCCTAAGCCATACTGAAATTGTTATATTGAAGACAAACGAAAAGAGTTCCATTAAATCATTATCACCAAAGAGCTGATATGTCTATGTTGTTCTTGAGATAATGGTGATGCAGTATCCTAATTGCTTCCCTAACACTTGGCTCCAGTAAATAACTCTGTCCATAAACATCATTTGTGGAGTTTATTTTAAGCAGAAAAGTACACTTAATTATGGATCAAAAATTTTAACAGCCTTTAGGGACAACACTGCCCAAACCATTTCTTCTTTCTGGGACTTCCATAATAGTAGCAAACTCTGGGTCAGGAAGTATATTTTTTGAAAGTGTGTAGGTATACTCTTGAGTTCCAAGGCTAATATTTAGGATTTGAACACAGTATACACACTATGTGAGTGGGTGATCTATCTTCCCCATTAAACTGTACACTGCTTATTCATTCCTTCAGCAAATATATATTTTGACTTGGCAGGCACTATGGTAAGTGCTAGAGATTGGTTAGCAATAAAAATAATCGAAACCCTCTGCCCTCCCTGAGCTTCCATTGTAGCATACAGAGACAGAAAATAAATCATGTAAAAAATAAGATGTTAAAAGAGGGTAGGTAATGGAGGAAAAAAGGGAAAAAGTCTAATAATATACACAGTATTGAGAGTGCCAGTAATGAGTGGTGCAGGCTGGTATGGTATTATATAGGATGAAGACAACCGTTTCTTGAGCATGTCTGTTCCTAACACTTAGCACAATGCCCAACACTTATCACCTGCTTAGTAACTGTTTGCTGACCAGACAAATGATTGGAAGCTTCCATTACAAAAGGTAAGTTCCAGAATTTTTCCTTGATGCATGGTGAGCAAATGATATAAGCACAAGGTACCTGGCTTTCAATAATATTCTAATGAAAATTTGAAAACAGTAAATGAGTAAATAAAATGTACATTTCAGACACCACAGTGGACTAGAAACACACATCATGGCTAGGGTCAAAAACTTGAAGTTTTTAAATAGAAGCATTCATACATTCTTTTCTTTCCAGATTACACCTTCATGGTAGCTCTAAATGACTCAACTTGGCATTTCTAATAATCACTTTTTTTTTTTGGCCAAGATGCACAGCATGTAGGATCATAGTTCCTCAATGAGGGATTGAACTTTGAACCTATGACCCCTGCAGTGAAAGTTCCAAGACCTAACCACTGAACCTCCAGGGAATTCCCTAATAATCACTTTTTATATCTGACCAACTGAACTTAAATCTAGCAATAGGATGATTTTTTTTTTCTCTCAAAGAAAAGACAAGATACAAACCTTGGGCTTAGGTATCAGTGAGGTTTTTGTTTTGTTTTGTTACTAATGCTTCCACTAGAAATTTTTATTTGTCTCCTGGTTTTGTGTATAAATTATGCATTTGGAATGGTTACAGGTGTGTGTTGCAACCTGACAGTCAGGCTTGTTTACTGGCAGCTCAACTGCCAGATTCAACCTCAGCTGAACTAAGAGGTGGGGATACCTGTGGAATTAGTGCATTTACCTCCAGGAAAGCTGCCCAGAGATTCTAACATCCACATTCCTTGATTTTTACCTGGGATCATAACAGCCCAGTGTACAATCAGTTCTAATTGGAAATGGCAGTTAGAAGTATATTTGAGTAATGGAGGACAGTGGGGACTATCTTCTTAGCTTGAGTTTTCCAGAAGAAGACCTGAGATAAGAATTCAAGTATAAATATTATTTATTTAGAAGGTTATGCCAGGAAACACTGGCTGGGAGTGGTAAAGTGAGACTGGAAAGAGAAGGCCACTAATAAGTGAGTGTCACTAATCAGCTCACACTACGGACAGCTGGGGCCCTCTGGGAAGCGGTGTGGTCATGCCTTGGAGCTGTGCAACCAAGGGGTGAGGGACCTGGGGTGTTAATATACCATTCCACCAGTCACTGAGTTATTGAGGGCTGCTCTTGAGGAGTGTTAACTCTCTGAACTCATGTGACCTGTTGCATCTCTGTCTGGGGAGTGAGGACTCTGGCATCCAGAGCAGGCCCTTGGATAAAGAGATACATCCTAGCTACCACTGGAAGGAGGTCAGAGTGCACCAAAATGGGGAGGGCCAGGAGATGGACAAGGTGCCTAGGATGTCTGCCACAGAGATGGAAGAAGCCACTTGGCAGAGAAAAGCTCTGAGGGTCACTGGCCCATAAAGAAATAGATGGAGTCCTTGCTGGTTGCTTAAAAACCTAAAAACAGAAAAGGAAGGGAGAAAGGAAAGAAGGAAGGAGGGAGGGGGAAACTGCTAGTAAGTAAATGACACAAGAACAGCGAAATACTAGGAAAGGTTTAAGGGGGTGGCGAGCATGGGAAGGGGCCACCATACTAGCATTGAATATGTTTGAAATAGTTTCACAACAGATTTAAAAACAAACTAGAAATGTTCCTAGAATGAATCTCCCTCCACTGTTTGATCTCTACACACCCATTTTGGGGGCCACTGATCTTCAATTTCTTCAAAAGGAATGTCATTTAGTTCCATTTACTTCTCAGGAATTTTTTGAGAAATGGTTTCACATGCCCAACATGACTCAAAGTCTTAGAAGGAATTTTCTTTTTACTTCTTGCTTTTCTTTTTTCTTTTTTATATTTATTTTTAGATATTAGAAGAGCAGAAGAATTGTCGTTATTAAAGCCTTCAGGTGAATATTTTAAAAAGAAGAAGAAAAAAGACAAAAATAATAAGGAGCCCATAATTGAAGATATTTTAAACCTGGAGGGTTCTCCAACAATTTCAGGTCCATCTGGTAAGATTCATGATAGGTGTTTCATTATTTTAATTTATTATTAAATCCAAGAATTTCTTAAATTCTTAAGTCTCAAGAACTCTCCTTTTCTCTACTTAGCCTTTCCTCCTCTCTCCCTAAACAAGGACTAAAATTAAGGATTCCGGTGATAAGGAAAGAATATCCAACTAATTTTAGAACAGAAATTTTTTAATAAGGTGTGTTATATAGCTCATTATTTTAATTGTATATATTATGTTGCTGATGAATGAAAAACTTTCACAGAATTGACCATGAATTTGTGGGATAAGGAAATTTGTTAGATCATTCAAATATACTTCTCTTCCTGATTCTACCTTCACATGACTCTTTTCTGAACTCAATTTAAATCTTGCATTGGGTATGTAACAGGAGAGGCAGTAAAAACTAGAAAAGTGTCATCCTTTTATTTTTACAGACATACTCAGAGATACTGCAGACTGCTGTAATAAAGCGAGTTGCATAAAATTTTTTTTTTGTTTCCCAGCACATATAAAAGTTATGTTTACACTATATTGCTACCATTAAGAGTGTAATAGCAGTATGTCTTTTTAAAATGTACATACCTTAATTTAAAATATTTTATTGCTAAAAATGCTAACATCATCTGAGCCTTCAGCAAGTCATTGTAGTAAAATGAAAGATCACTGATCACAGTGATAAATATAATAGTAATGAAAAAAAGGTTGAAATATTGGAGGAGTTACCAAAATGTAACACAGAGTCACAAAGTTAAAAATAAAAAAAGTTAAAAAACAAAAAAACGTATCTTCGAAGCATAGTGAAATGAGATATGCCTGTATATAAGAATGAATCTCTACCTTGCTTGCAACACTGAGAGTTTCTTGCATAGTACATTCCAGTACAAAGAATGAAAGGGATTATTATACTTCCCTTATGCAAATTAGAGTCAGATGATTTATAAGCCATCAACTAGCTAAATTCCTTAAATTGGTAAGCATTGCAATTTAAGAGATTTGCCCAAAAATAAAGTATATGCATGTATTCTGTGAGAGCTCCAGTTTTCTAATAGTGCCAGAACGCACTACTGATATAAAAAATTTTTGAATTATTGAGAAGAAAATAGTCCTACATTTGTCTGGGTTGATTTTGGAAGATTTTACAGCCGATGAGTTTCCTAGCTTTCCAGGAACTAAATACCCAGACTGGAGTTTTACCTGTGTTTAACTTCTGCCATCATTCATCTGATTTTTCTAAATAATACAAACATTTAAGTTCAAAATCCATTTTAGTACAAGCAGTGTTGTTCTAAAGATTCTTATCCCAAATCTCATATCCTAGTTCGTACTTTCCTTTGCTTTGCAGTAAGTCCTGGCTTATACAGTAAAACCATGACCCCCACATATGACCCCATAAACGGAACGCCAGCATCATCCACAATGACTTGGTTCAGTGACAGCCCTCTGGCAGAACAAAACTGCAGCATCCTGGCATTCAGCCAGCCACCACAATCACCAGAAGCACTTGCTGATATGTACCAGTCTCGGTCTCTGGCTGACAAAGCCAAGCTTAACTCAGGGTAAGGACGTGACTTGTTTTACTTCTCTGTGAACTGATATTAATGTAGGAAGAGAGATGCTGCGGAGATGAGACAGGGAGGGGTTGTTCAGTTCTCAAGTCAGCACACCTAGGAATTGTATACTATTCACAAAGGTCAGCACTGATTTTAGCAACAAAAAAGACAAAATGTAGCCATTTGTCATTTCAATACATTTAAAGTGTGACAACATTTACACATTGGGTTAATCAATGGTTTACTGGCTAGTGAATGCTAATTCTTTGTTCAGACATGTGTGCAAATTTTATGGGATGTAGATCAGCTTATAAGTGGGCTGGTCCCCTCTGTGGCAGCAGGGGAGACCCAAGTGGCCCTGCTGTCTTTTGTAGAGCACCCCTTTTCCATTCTCCATTCCAATTAGTGAGTCCTTAAGCTTTGAAGTAGTCTCAGAAAATACACTCAAACTATTTCTCAAACCACCACTTATTTCATTCACTGTTGTCCAAGTAAAGTCACATTTGTTAGCATTCCACTCCCCCGGATCCTAGTTCATACTCTCCTTTGATCCCCTGAGATCAGACCCCATGTATGTCCATCTGTGTGTCCTGCTGTGCTCTCATGCTCCCCATCCCCCCAACGTGCATGTTCATTCCTGTGTCGCTGCCTTGCCTCCAGCTTTCCCTCTGCTCCAGGACCCTCTCCTTCCCTCCTGCTCTACTGGCCTGTCCCTGTTTGTCCCATAAGGCCCAGCCACTTCCAGTCTTCTCAGAAGACCAGTCACTCCCTCAAGTCCTGTTCTACTGCTCCAGTGTCACCTTGTTTCTTTAATATGAGGCTTGGTTACCCCACTGACTGTCAGTTCCTTTCGGATGGAGACTGCATCTTGGTTATTCTTATTCTCCTACAGGGGAATATATGATTATATAATAGAATATTTTATATATAAATAAATAAAATCAATTTATATAAACATATAAAATACATAAAACATATAAACTGATCTTCTATATTCATATATAGAAGTTCAAGCCATTTTCAGTGGTATTGGAGGGCCCTCATTCCCACCTCATTCATTGTTAACTTTTATTCTCTCCTCATCATTACCCAGTATTTATCTTTCAGACTCTAGAACTGTGCTGCCCAGTACAGGAGTCACCAGCAGCATGTGGACATTTACATTTATGTTTGAATATAATTAAAATTAAAACATGGCACTGCTGCTGCTGCTGCTGCTAAGTCGCTTCAGTCGTGTCCGATCTGTGCGACCCCATAGACAGCAGCCCACCAGGCTCCCCCGTCCCTGGGATTCTCCAGGCAAGAACACTGGAGTGGGTTGCCATTTCCTTCTCCAATGCATGAAAGTGAAAAGTGAAAAGTGAAGTCGCTCAGTCATGTCCGACTCTTCACGACCCCATGGACTGCAGCCTACCAGGCTCCTCTGTCCATGGGATTTTCCAGGCAAGATTACTGGAGTGGGGTGCCATTGCCTTCTCCAAAACATGGCACTAGGCACATCTAAATCTTCAGTAGCCTCATGCGGTTAGTGGCTATTCAATTGGACTGGGCAATGTAGAAGATTTCCATAGTTACAGAAAGTTCTAGACAATAAGATAAAGCCACTTTGGGGTCAGGTCACCTGGTGTGGAAGTGGTCAGCAGTCAGCAAGTGCACACAGCACAAGTAGGGGCAGCAGTCAGCAACTGCACATTCTTATTCCAGCTCCACCAGGAGGCACAGGACCTTGAACATGTCACTTACTGTTACTGAGGCTCATTTTCGTCATTGCTAAAACTAGGAAAATAATAACTGCCCTGGCTCCTTCACTGATTTACTCTAAAGTCAGTGAGAAAATACATAAATACAAAAAAACACTTAGAAAGCTGTGTGATAAAATGGATGCACACGCTACTATCAAGTCATCTCCTTTACTGGGTTTAGATTATGTTACATACCCAGACTTTGTTCAAGGGTGTATATAGACATACATGCATACATTTACATGTATATATATGTATATATATCATATTATATAATACTAAAATATGTGTGTAAAACTGATTGACTTTTAAAACTTATCTTGTTTTCTAGTTGGCTAGACTCCTCACGTTCCCTTATGGAACAAGGCATCCAGGAGGATGAGCAGCTGCTGTTACGATTTAAATACTACACTTTCTTTGACTTGAATCCCAAAGTAAGATACTTTTTCTCTATTCTCTCTCTCTTTTTAAAATGAATGCATAGAAATGTAAAACTGAATCATTTAGTTACCAAAATTTGGATTAATTCTTGTAACCTTCTGTTTAGCTCTGCAGGGTTAGACCGATAAGTGTATACTGGTCCCTGGATTTTCCTGTTGGTTTCTAGTGGGAATGGTGAGCTTCCCCTGAGTTAGGGGAGTCTCTAAGGACCTTCCGGAGAAGGCAATGGCACCCCACTCCAGTACTCTTGCCTGGAAAATCCCATGAATGGAGGAGCCTGGTAGGCTGCAGTCCATGGGGTCACTAGGAGTCAGACACGACTGAGCGACTTCACTTTCACTTTTCACTTTCATGTATTGGAGAAGGAAATGGCAACCCACTCCAGTGTTCTTGCCTGGAGAATCCCAGGGACGGGGGAGCCTAGTGGGCTGCCTTCTCTGGGGTCACACAGAGTTGGACACGACTGAAGCGACTTAGCAGCAGCAGCAGCAGCTAAGGACCTTCATGCATGGCGTGTCCTGTCCTTCTCCACAGGGACCCAGAACAAGAAGAGAGTGAGTGGCTCACAAGCATGAAGCCAGAGCCCTTCATGCTTAAGAAAGGAGTTGTCAGGGCCAGGTTAAGAGGCATAGGGGTTCTGGCGAAGAAGCCAGGACCCCATGATAGCACACGCTTGGCTCCCTACCACAGTGCTGAATGAGTCTTGATTGGTGAGACAGAGGGGTCACCTGGGTCAATAAAGAGCCCAGCTGGTTGCCAACTCCCATATTAAGTGCACATCCCCTCCCTGAAGTTTCCCAGGACAGCTGAGTGATGAAACAAGGCCTCTGAATGGCTGCCCTTTCTTTGCCCCAGCTCTCCCTTTTGTAGAGCTGTGAACCAGCACTTAAAATGGCCCAAAGTAGAAAATACAAACTGGTTACCTGAGTGCACAGAAGGATTGTATTATTTCCACCCCAGTACCATGCTGGCTGCTTTTGTCCAATTACCAAAGGGCTGCTCTTCGAGGAGCCTGCTCCAGGTTGCCTTCTGCGCCCATCCTTTCCTCGTGCATGGCAGTGTCTCTGTCTCTTGTGCCACTGTCTTCTCCTTAGTCCTCAATTTAAATCTGGTCTCCAGAGGCCTTCTGGGCTCACTGCTTCTCTAAGTGGTGTCTTCTTTAAAATAAGCCCTATTTCTTGTCCTTCTGTGGAGCTCTTGCTCAGTCTTTGGTTGAGATCCAGCTTTCTGCCCCTGGACCTGGCTTGTGTCTGGAGTGCATCACTTCCATCAAACCATGGTAAGAAAGCAAATTTTGGTTCTTCTTTGATTAAATCTTGAGGAGAAATTACTATTACAGCTTTTCCTAACCAATTGTTTTAATTTTACTAAACACCAGGAAGGGCAATGTGAATTATACAGCTATTAGGATTTTCTTTTTGTGTTGCCTATTAGAACCAAATCTTTTTTTTTTTAATATTTATTTATTTTAATTGTTGATGATTGGTTACAATGTTGGTTTTATTTCTGTTATACATCAACATGAATTAACCATAGGTGTACATATGTCCCCTCCCTTTGAATCTCCCTCCCACCTCCCGCCCATTCTCACCCCTCTAAGCTGTTACAGAGCCCAGTTTGAGTTCCCTGAGTCATACAGCAAATTCCCATTGGCTATCTATTTACATATGTCAGTGTATATGCATCCATGCTACCCTCTCCATTTATCTCACCCTTTCCTTCTTCTCCCCAACCCTTGTCCATAAGTCTGTTCTCTGTGTCTGCATCTCCATTGTTGCTCTGTGAACAGATTCGTCAGTACTGTCCTTCTAGATTCCATATATATATGTTAATATATGATATTTGCTTTTCTCTTTCTGACTTCCTTCACTCTGTGTAATAGGGTCTAGGTTCCTCTACCTCATTAGAACTGACTCACGCATCCCTTTATATGGCTGAGTGATATTCCATTGTATATATGTACCACTACTTCTTTATCCGGTCACCTATCAATGGACATCTAGATTGCTTCCATGTCTTGGCTATTGTAAATAGTGCTGCAATGAATACTGGGGTTCATGTGTCTTTTTCAGTTCTGTTTGCTTCAGGGTATATGCCTAGAAGTGATATTGCTGGGTCATTTGGTAGTTTTATTCCTAGTTTTTTTTAAGAAATCTCCATACTGTCTTCCACAGTGGCTGTAACAATTTACATTCCTACCAGCAGTGTAGGAGGGTTCCCCTTTCTCCACACCGTCTCCAGCACTTGTTGTTTGTGGATTTTTTAGTTATGGCCATTCTGTCTGAGATGAAGTGATATCTCACTGTAGTTTTGATTTGCATTTCTCTAATAATGAGTGATGTTGAACATCTCTTCATGTGTTTATTAGCCATCTATGTATGTTTTCTTTGGAGAAATGTCTGTTTAGGTCTTTTGCGCACTTTTTGATTGGGTTGTTTGTTTTTCTGGTATTAAGTTGTATGAGCTCTTGTATATTTTGGAAATTAATTCTTTGTCAGTTATTTTGTTTGCTATTATTTTATCCCATTCTGTGGGTTGTCTTTTCACCTTGTTGGTAGTTTCCTTTGCTGTGCAGAAGCTTTTAAGTTTAATTAGGTCCCATTTATTTATCTTTGTTTTTATTTCTATTATTCTAAGAGGTGGGTCATAAAGGATCTTGCTATGATTTATGTCATACGGTGTTCTGCCTGTTATCTTCTAAGAGTTTTATAGTTTCTAGTCTTACATGTAGGTCTTTAGTTCATTTCAAGTTTATCTTTGTGTATGGTGTTACTAAATGTTCTAATTTCATTGTGTAGTTGTCCAGTTCTTCCAGCACCACTTATTGAAGAGACTATCTTTTTCACATTGTGTATTCTTGCCTCCTTTGTCAAAGATAAGTGCCCGTATGTGCGTGGATTTATCTCTGGGCTTTTTTTCCTGTTCCATTGGTCTATACTTCTATTTTTGAGCCAATATCTTACTGTCTTGATTACTGTAGCTTTGTAGTATAGTCTGAAATAAAGCAAGTTGATTCCTCTAGCTCCATTCTTCTTTCTCAAGATTGCTTTGACTATTCGGGATCTTTTGTATTTCCATACAGAATTGTGAAATGTTTAGTTCTAGTTCTGTGAAAAATATCATTGGTAATTTGATAGGGACTGCATTGAATCTGTAGATTGCTTTTGGTAGTATAGTCATTTTCACAATATTGATTCTTCCAACCCAGGAGCATGGAATATCCCTCCATCTGTTTATGTCGTTATGATACTGTACATAGAAAACCCTAAAGACACTATCAGAAAATCACTAGAACTAATTAGTGAATTTGGTAAAGTCACAGGATACAAAATCAATAAATAGAAATCACTTGTATTCCTATATACTAACAATGAAAAATCAGAAAGAAATTAAGGAATCAATCCCATTTACCACTGCAACTAAGAGAATAAAATACCTAGGAATAAACCTACCTAAGGAGACAAAAGAGCTATATACAGAAAACTATAAGACACTGATGAAAGAAATCAAAGAACCAAATCTTTACATTTTCTATGACCTCAGTTTCTAGTCTCATTCCTGACTCAACTTACTCTTTCCTTGTCTAGTTTCTAGGTAGCTTATTCTATCTTGTTGTATGCTATCTATTCTAATACATAAGGTTTTTTCTGAAATCTGATAACACATAAATAAAGCATATTTATGTATTTTCTAATTGCTAAGTCAGGAACGTGGCTCCATCTTGTCTGTTCAGACTTGTACCCCTGTTGTTTATTTTTTCATTTCTTTATCAAACAACTGCTGTATGCCAAGGGCTTCCCAGGTGGCTCAGTAGTAAAGGATCTGCTCAGTAGTAAAGGATCTGCTGCCAATGCAGGAAATGGTCTCTGGGGTCAGGACGGTCCCCTGGAGAAGGAAATGGCAACCCAACTCCAGTATTCTTACCTGGAAAATCCCATGGATGGAAGAGCCGGACAGGCTACAATACATGGGGTTGCATGGAGTCGGACATGACCTAGCAACTAAACAACAGACAACAACCGTGTGCCAAGAGCTAAGATAGCAGCTGAGGACCCCAAACTGCTGGACAGTAGAATAAGGTTTTCACATTTATGAAATGAAACATAAGATTACAATAAGGAATAATTATATTGAACTACAGTAACCAAAATCTTTTCCAAAATGGATATAAGTAAATCTCTTTCATTAACTGAATAAATATATAGTGGCCATTCATAACTAGCTTAATATTGAAGTGGTGGTGATGCATGTGAGCATTATTGGAAAATAGCAACTGTGAGGAATATGAAAAATCTGTGATTCTGATAGTCATGAGTGCTCTATAATACTGTGGTTTGTTGCCTACATTCATCATGGATGGAAATGCTAAATTTCCATTAGGAGTTGGTACAAATTGAGATGTAGTTTTTCCTCATCCAAGCTTATGGACTACCTGATTTAGACTCCCAGATTCAGAAACTGTCCTAGGATCACACTCAGGTCTTATTCCTTCTAAAATAAGAGCTTTTCTGTGTTCTTGGTCACGCTGGCCCTTCCATTTTCAGAGCCACAACTGAGTGTGATTTAAGGACTCATACTTCTAATTGTACCACGTTCATGAATTTTCTCTACAAACTGCAGACTCCTTGAAAATAGGGAACACTTCTGATATATCCTTTGCCCTCCACTCCTACATGTTGCAAGGATGCTAGGAGAGTGATCCTTGGTCACTTGCTCTGTGATTGGATCAGCTAGGTCTTGAAGGCCCTCCTATCAGTTTCCTTGCCAAGAGATTCTGCATTAAATTCCTTGCTTTGGCAATTGAGCTCATTGCTGAAAATAAACTCAGTCATCTACTTCTAAAAAATGTCGGAAACGTGAATGACATCACAGTCAAAAAATTCAGACATGTCAAATCATCAGCCTAAGTAAGCAAGCATGGAAGAGCAGTGTTAAATACGTGTTGTCTAAAAAGTGGAAGATTATGAGACTTCCCTTGATGGTCCAGTTGTTAAGACTCCATGCTTCCAATACAGAGGGTGTGGGTTTGATTCCTGGTTGGGGAACTAAGATCCCACATGCCTCTCAATGTGGCCAAATGTTTTTTAAGAAAGTAAAAAGAATTTTAAAAGTGGGAGATTAAAAAGAATCATAATCCCAGAAGGGGGCAAGCACACCAAAGACAAAGGTCACCAGGGCCATTATCCTAGGCTGTTTGCCTCCAGTCTCTGCTTGCTTAATTGGTAAGGAATTCTCTGTCCACAGCCTATGAACAAAATGTATTTGAATCCAACAGCCAAATAGCAGCTACCAACCCAAAAATGACTGAAAGATCCAGGCTGGCAGCATATGACTTGTGGCGCAAGATGATTCCCAACCATCTGGAGTTGTGGCAGCCCTCCTTCCCTTCCCCTCCTAAAGTACAGAGTGCTATAAATGAAACCAAGTTTAAGGCTTCTACCGTGTACTGGGTAGAGCGATACAGAAACTTAAGATAGAGTTCATGTTTTCAAAGAATCTACAATCAAATTAAGAAGAGCAAAGATGGCACCCAGGAAACCACTGCAAATATACAAGGCACCCTGTATTTAGGAGCTAAATCAGTTAATTGGACCAGGGAGCTTCTCTACTCTGGCTTTCAGAGGAGAGATACAAGCAAGCTACTGGATGGCATCACCAACTCAATGGACATGAGTCTGAGTGAACTCCAGGAGTTGGTGATGGACAGGGAGGCCTGGCGTGCTGCGATTCATAGGGTCGCAAAGAGTAGGACACGACTGAGCGACTGAACTGACAGGGTGTAGGCTACTGGAACTGATTAAAATCTCATATGTATGAGAGTACTAGAATACAACATTTCAAATATATTACTTTAGAAAGGCTAAAAGAATCCATAAAAGAAAAGATTGATACATTTTAATTAAAAATGAAAATTGTACACATGGCAAAAAACTACAAATAAGTAGAAAAATGTTATTGTAATACTTACTACAAACAAAAGGCCAGACTCTCTAATATATAAAGAGTTCTTCCAAACCAGTAATAAAATAGCAACAACGCAGTAGCAAAGGATGTGAACACATAGTCCATAGAAAAGGAACTACAATAGCTCTTAGTCTTATATCCACAAAGAACAAAAAGTTCCATACACTATCTTATTTATCTAGAGTGTGGAGAAACAGGTGCTCTCATACACAGACTGATTGTAGGTCAAAGTACAAATTAAGTCTCTGTGGAAGACTATTTGACAGTATCTGTCAGAATTACAATTCTGCATAGCTTTGACCCTGAAAATCTACCCTTTGGTATTTTTACCACAATTATACTCAAATATGTGAGTCAGTATGTCTGTACACAAGAATAGTTATTATTACATTGTTTGTTTTAGGAAAAAACTGGAAACCACCTAAACAGCCAGCAGTAGGGAACTGGTTAGTTACATTATGATCCATTCATATAGTGTTGTGATTAGGAAGAATGAGTCAGCTTCCTTTTGATGGGAAACATGGTCAGGGAATATTATTGAGTAAAAAGGAACAAGATACAAAACAATCAGTAGAGAAACCACCTTGTTTGTGCGGAACAAGGAAGAAAGAGTTGACTTTTTATTGTACACCTTTTGTCTCTCTTAAATTCATTCAAAATTAATTTCATCATTATATACTCTTTTGCCCCATTTAAGGGCATTTTTAAATGTGTGCATTAAAAAAAAAATAAACTTTTATGACTTCAAAGCAACACTTTCCCTTTTATTAGGCTCATGTGGACTTTTTAAAGTCCAACGTCTTTGAAAAATGTTTCTTTGTTATTAACTTCCTTGTTAGGAAGCAGACAAACTCTGTCCTTGAAAGATGTGTTTTCTACTTGATACTACACTCAGTCTTCAGGCCTGCCCAAGCAGCAGTCAAGTCTAACATCTTAGAGAAAAGTGCTGTCAAGGCAGGAGGTAATCAACCAGGGCCTTCCATACTTCATACATATGTGTATGTGTGTGTGTGTGTGTGTTAGTTGCTCAATCATGTCTGACTCTTTGCAACCCCATGGACTGTAGCCCACCAGGCTCCTCTGTCCATGGAATTCTCCAGGCATGAATACTGGAGTAGGTTGCCATTTCCTTCTCCAGGGTATCTTCCCAACCCAGGGATCAAACCCAGGTCTCCTGCATTGCAGGTAGATTCTTTACTGTCTAGGCACAAGGAAAGCCTATATAGATAGATAGGTGCATATATACATTTACATTTGTTTTTTACAAAAATAATATAACAGGGTTTACAGAGTTCTATTAATTCTTTAAAGTTACATAGTCAAGGTCTATGCTTCAATATACTCATTTTTTACTCTGGAGTAAAATGGGAATTTTAGGCCTAAAATTAGATTTAAGATTACTGAACAGAGGCCATATAGCAACACAGACATGATAAATCTTGATCATCACATAACTAGAAATATGTTGCTTTTATCCTTATGCTGGGTCTTACACACCCCCAATCAATTAGTTTCATTTTAAGTAAAATACAAAAACAAAATAGTTCACTGAAGTAATCTTCTTTTCATTACATTAGCACATATGCCAAATTATACTAACTGCATGATAATCTCTGTGTACTGAGGCTATATTTTTAGCATGTGCTCCTATCTACTTCATTAAATACAGCATCCAGCTAGCAACCACAAAAAGAGGAATGCATGCTGTACAGCAAAAAAGAGAACAACAACCTGCAGGATGGTATCTTGCAGGGTTTGTTGTTGTTTTTTAGCCACTAAGTCATGTCCAACTCTTTTGCAACCCCATGGACTGTAGCCCACCAGACTCCTCTATCCATGGGATTTCCCAGGCAAAAGTACTGGAATGGGTTACCATTTCCTTCTCCAGAAAAGGCATGTCAGTTTTATAAGAGGCTTAAAAGATACTAAAAGTTGCTACCCAACTAACAAAGAATCTTGAATGATTAGATCAAATAGTAATCCTCTCCTGAGAGCATGAAACCTATGGGAGGTAGGCTTTATTATTTTTTCATATTGTTGATTGGTGGAAGGAGAGAGAGGTTTATTGAACTGACTAGATGAGGAAAAATGGATTTGAGCAGTGGAGGTGGCAGAGGCCACATGTTTTGGTGATTTCTATTTTCAATTAACCGGGAGACAAAGGAAATCGAGGGCCAAGGAGAGGGCAGCAGTAGCCAGTCCCCACCAGAGAAAAACATGTTTCTGAATCACTGAAACCCCTGAAAGAGTTCTCAGGGAAAATCTTTTGGGGCCCCTCTTAGCAAATGAACCTGCAAAAGACCCAGGACCCTGTGCTCAGTGGGAATGCGAACAGTCCAAAGAGGAAAGTCCAGAGCTCTCTGGACGCAGCAGACGATCTGGGGTTCCTCAGCAAGAGCCAGGCCTGGCCCAGCCTGTTCTCCTGATGTCAGTCTGGAAAAGTAGGCAACTCTTATTAACCAATACTTTCAAAGAATTGTTTTACCAGACTTGGGAATGGAAAAGAGATAAGTAATTTTAGGTGTGGAAGCGCGTATTCAATTTTTTAAATCTGTACTGACTGCATTTGAGAGAAAAGCCTTATTGGGTGATTTAATTTACTTTAAGTAGACAGAGAAGGAGTGATAGTTAGACCAATAGATACATACATGCACACAGATATATATAAATATGTATATGACAAATGACAGTTTATTAGCCCAATTCAAATTTCAGCAACTGCACATACTATTTAAATTGTGTGTGTCAGCTTGAATTCAGGGCAGGGGCCTTTTGTGGGGAGAGGGTTGGGAGTTGGTTGCCTGGTTTTTGGTGTGCACTGTGTGTATGTGTGGTTTTTTTAGTTTTAATGTCTTTGGATGGTAGTATAATTGACATGCCATAAAATTCACCATTGTAAGTGTACAGTGTAATTTTTAGTAAATTTACATAGTCGTGTAGCCATCACCACAATCTCATTTTAAAACACTTGCATCACGCAAAAACGTTTCCAATCATACCCATTTGTGGTCAGTGTCTGTCCCCAGCCCCAGCCTGCACCTGATCTGCTTTCTGTCTTGAGTTTTGCCTTTTCTAGAAATTTCACATACGGAATCTACAGCATGTAGCTTGTGTCTGGATTCTTTCATTGGGCATGATGGCTTTGATGTGTATCTGTGTTTCTGCCTGAGTGGTGTCCCATCTGTGGATGGATACATGTGGATACATTTTGTTTATTCATCTTCAGTTTGAGGGACATTCAAGTGTTTCTGGTTTGGAGCTGTTGTGAATAATGCTGCCATGGGGGTTTTCATGCGTGTCATGTTTCAGTTTGTTTTTGGAGGATTCTGGGGCAAACTCCTGAGGGTTTCCATGACACCTGGCAAAGTTAAGAAAACAAGAACAGACTTTATTGAGATTGTTATTATTCCAGCCTCCTGAAAACCACACACTTGGATCTGCATTTGCCCTCCTTTCCAAGCAGTTTTAAAAGCCATGAGAAGGAGAAAGCCTGGGGGCAGGTCACAGTCCCACATGCATAAAGTTAATGCAAAAGGAAAAGTGGACTCACGCTAACCAACCAATGATAAACCTGTTTACATGCTCTGAATGTCTTTCTATTTCTCCACCATGTTTTCTTCAACATTTTTATCTTTTTTAAAGGATACAGTATAAACTCAATATGAAGGGAAAAAAAGAAAATCAAACATAGGAGTTACTGTTTAATTGAAACAGAATTCCAGTTTTGCAAGATGAAAGAAGTTCTGGAGTCAGATGGTAGTCAATGCGAGTATACTTAATGCCACTGTGTATACTTAAAAATAGTTAAGATGGTAAATTTCATATGTATTTTTAAAAGGAATTTTTAAAAATCAAACATAAAAAGGAAGTAGTTCCAGTAAAAATGGAAAGTAATCCTTTACCAAGATCTTTCTCCTGAGAGGTAGCCATGGTTAACAGCGTAATGATTAACCATCCTTGCAGATTTTTTCACATATATTTATAAATGTGTATTTGTTTTGTAGCTTGCTTCTTTTTACTTTATATCAGCCATATTTTCATGTCAGCATATATGTGTCTGACTCACTTTTTTTAACTACTACAAAATAATCAAAGAAAAGGCTAAAGCATGGTTTATCAGGACCTGTGGGTTGCTTCTTTGATGAATCCTTTGTATCTCTTTAGAATAGTAGCCATGGACATGCTCATGAAAGGGCAAAAAGACATTTAAAGATCCTGCCAAAGTGCTTCCTACTGACACATGTGTAAGTGCCAGTTTACACCACGTCCTCACCAATACCACACATTATCAGTACTTACAACCTAGATAAATCTGATAGGAAAATAGAAATTATGTCATCGGGTTTTAGTTTTACTTCTCTGATTATTAGTGAGGTCGAGCATATTTTCCAATGTTTATGTGGCCATTTTGGTTTCATCTGTGAATTGCCTGTTTATATATATTTGCCCCATTTTTTATTGAATTCTTTATATTTTTCATATTGATTTATAGGAGCACTTACTTATCGCAGATATTTTCTTTCAATCTATATCTTGTCTTAACATATAATCTTCTCTAGGGTATTTTTCACCATTAAAAATGTTTAAATGATTTTAAAATGATTGTAAAGTCAGCCTTATGCATTATAACCTAAAGGCTTCCTGTCTTGCTTAGAAAGGGCTTCCTCTCTGAAAGATAACAAAGTTTTCTATTGTGTTTCCTTCTAATAGTTTTGATTGTTAACCTTAGATTTTTAAATATAATATGCCTTTAGATATAAAATCATATACCATGCATTTCACGTACCAACATTTCACTCATTTAAAATGTACAAGTCAGTGGTTTTTAGTATATTCAGAGTTGTGCAACCATTGCTGCTATGTAATTTCAGAGCATTTTCATCATCCCATCAAGAAATTTTATCACCCATTAGGAGTCTCTTCCCATTTCCCTCCAATTCTCCCAGTCCTCAGCAACCATCAGTCTGCTTTCTACCTCTGTGGATTTGCCTGTTCTGGACATTTCATGTAAATGGAATTATACAATATACAAAATACGTGGTACTCTGTGACAGTTTCTTTCCTTTAGCATATCTTCAGGGTCCATCTGTATTGTAGCATGTATCAGTATTTTATTTCTTTTTATTGCCAAATAATATTCCATTATATGTATATGCCATGTTTTATCATGGACATCTGAATTATTTCTATTTTTTGGTTATTGTGACTAATGCTGCTGTGACCATTCATGTACCCATCTGGGGTTTTTTTCCTTTGACTTTTTTTAATTGTGCTAAAATATACAAAATATAACATTTGTCATTTTAATCATTTTCAAGTCTACAGCTCAGTGGCAAGAAGTACAGTCACAGTGTTGTGCAACTATCACCACTATTTCCAGAACTGTTTCATCATCCTGTACAGAAATTCTATACACATTAAACAGAACTCCCCATTTTTTCCTTCCTCCAGCAGCTAGTGAACTCTATTCTACTTCCTATCTGTATGAATTTGTCTATTCTGAGCACTTCATCATATAAGTGGAGTCATACAATAGTTGTCTTTCTGTGTCTGTCTGTTTTCACTGAGCATAATGTCTTCAAGATGCATATATGTTATAGCTTGTATCAGAATTCCTGTCCCTTTTAAGGCTGAATAATACTCATTGTATGTATATACTTCTTTTTGTTAGTCATTCATCAATTGATAGATATTTTGGTTGTTTCTACTTTTGGGCTATTGTGAATAATGCTACTGTGAACATTGCAGTACAAGTATCCATTCGAGTCCCTGTTTTCATTCTTTTTCAGTATCTACTTATGAGTGGAATTGCTGGATCTTATTCTGTGTTCAACTTTTCCATGAACTGCCAAACTGTTTCTTATGGAGGCTGCACCATTTTACATTCCCACAAGCAATGCATAAGGGTTCCAATTTCTCCACATTCTTAGCAATATTTGTTATTATCTGTCTTTTAGGTTAGATTGATCCTAGTGGATGTGAAGTGGTATCACACTGTGGTTTTGCATGCTTGGGTTCTTTAATCTATCTGTATATTTTGGATGTGTAAGGCTTTGTGATTTTCTATCTTGTTTTCCAAATGGCTAGGCATTTTTAACACTATTATAGTGTTGAAAGAAAGCTTCTCTTGCTTATAAAATGCCATTTTATTTTATATTAAATTACATACCTTCATTAGGTCTGTCCTCACTCCAGTACACTTGCCTGGAAAATCCCATGGATGGAGGAGCCTGGTGGGCTGCAGTCCATGGGGTCGCTAGGAGTCAGACACGACTGAGCGACTTCACTTTCTCTTTTCACTTTCATGCATTGGAGAAGGAAATGGCAACCCACTCCAGTGTTCTTGCCTGGAGAATCCCAGGGACGGGGGAGCCTGGTGTGCTGCCATCTCTGGGGTCACACAGAGTCGGACACGACTGAAGTGACTTAGCATAGCATAGCATAGCATTAGGTCTGTTGCTAGATATTGCTTTATTGACATTTTGTCCATTGCCACAGCAATAACACACTGTTTTAGTTGCTGCCACTTTACTATATGTTTCAATAACTGAGAGGAAAAGTACCTTCCCAACATTGCTATTTTTCAAAATGTTCTTGGAGATATTTGAACATTATCTTTTCCAGCCCAACTTGAACAGCTTGCATGAAGTTCCACTAAAAACCTGTGTCCTTGTCCACTGAAATACAGAGGGTGGAGGGTTAAGATTCTGCTTAGAATTACACAGAGTACAGATCAGCTTGAGGACCCCTTCTCCTTATTTTACTTAACACATAAACCATTCCATTAGCTGTGTTTCCCACCAACAGAAGTATGATAAGAAAGGAAAAATAATGGAGTCTAACTAAGATGGGTCAGTTTGGGCTCTTGAAGAAGCTCTGGGAAATATTTTGAGAAAGAAAGTTCTTAATTCAGAAGTAAAATGAACTGGGGTAGTAGAAAGATAGAGGGGTTTCTTTCAGTTACTGAACTAAAATGCATTGCATCTGATTAACAAGAATTGACCTGTTATTCTAAAACTTTTGTATCATGGGATGTAAATATGTCCCACCACACACACATAAGCACATGCCTGTTCTTCTCTCTAGTATGATGCTGTCCGAATAAACCAACTCTATGAACAAGCCAGGTGGGCCATTCTCTTAGAAGAAATTGACTGCACAGAGGAAGAAATGTTGATCTTTGCAGCACTACAGGTATGGGAACGTTGGTACCTTCCTCTGGAAGGAAACAAAGAAAATTTGTTCTCCTTAAAGTTTCATTTTCTTTCTACTGATTTTTTCTTTGAAAAGGAGTTGAAAATTAGTGTAGTAAATTTAAGTTTAAAATATTCCTCATAACCAACCCATGCATACATCTTATAAGGCATCAGTCTTGCTATCCTCATTGCTTCTGCACTATAAGGTCAACCAATGACGGAGAAGAACTGAGTTGGAACATGACTAACCATGAATCTCAAAATAATTTACATTAAAATGTCATTTTCCATGCATACCCAGGAGATCTCCTTCCAGGAGATGTTCAGTATTTTCTTTCCTCATTTGTGTTTCTAATAGTCCTAAAACTCTGTTTCTGTTGTAGTATCACATTAGCAAACTGTCGTTGTCCACTGAAATACAGGATTTTACAAATGAGTCTGAGGTTGACGAAGTAGAAGCAGCACTTTCTAATTTGGAAGTGACCCTGGAAGGTGGAAAAGCAGACAACACTTTGGTATGAATGTTTCTGATAACTCAGAATTGTGGCTTTGCTCTGACTGACAAGTATAAATGAGCTTTTTTATTATAAATAAGGGAATATTTTGTCTGATTTTGAAGAAAGGAAAATACTCTCTTCCTCGAACAAACTTAAACTTGACTAGCTTTTCTCAGATCAGCTCTGTAAGTAACTGTAAGGTATTTTTATCACTCCCAATGACAATTCTTTTGTACTGTACTTCTTCTTAAAAATAAGCTAGCTTGGTATGAGGGAAAGACCGCGCTGGTCTCCATTTCACTAAAGTGGAACATGAAATTGACCCTTTAACTGAAGTCTAGAAGAATGAGGTAGCTGTGAAAGTAGAGAGAATGCTTCACAGATACAAAACCATGTGATCTGTTGACCTAGTCATGCATTTCTTTGGGCAAGACTGTACGCTGTAAAAAGTTCCTGAACCCTTTGACTTTAGGAAATAAAGAAAAACTCTCCAGTAAAACATAAGATAATAACGCTCCTGCTTCTTATCCAGGATGGATGTGGCTTAACTGTCAGCTTTATAATTGCAGTGCCCTGCCTTGTTTGATTCATTTGTTGGGAGCCACCCTTTTGTTTAACTTCTTCAATCATTAGTTTAATCACATTGAATCAGAGAGGTAGAGTCATTGTAATTTGTATAAATAGTAATAGATGCAATGAGGCACTGTATTGTATACAGTAATACACACATTATTGTATTTAATGTGTGTTCTCTTATGATTAAATTCCTTAAAATAGGACATTGCTATAATGGAAAAGCAACTACCTTATACAAATGAAATTCTCAGATTCTGAAGAGATCCAAGCCCTGAACCACATTTATGAGACCTGGGCCCCACGAAACTAGATTTGTCTTTTGTTACTTCCTCCACCAAATACTTACAGTGGAAAAGTCATCCTTAGAACAAATAGAAAATTCCCTCTCAACGCCCTCAATATTTTTATGTGATGCCAAACAATAGTCTTTTCAGTTTGAAAATAGGCACCAACCTATACCATAGAATGAACTTTGAACCAGATTCTTTCTGAGAATCAGTAGGATTCTATATATCAGTAAACTAGATATAGCTACTCTTATACACTCTGATGTAAAAATTATGAAACATTTTGTTTGGACATAAAAGTAGTAGTTTCTAACTCAGATTTTTAACTTGAATGATAGTGTATGGTCAGTTTTTTTTTAATCTTTTTTCATTTGTGTAATATATGACACAGAAAGTAAAAAAATACAAAAATGTAAAGCTTAACAAATCAGTATTATATTATCAGCCAAGTTAAAAAAATAAATAAATAAATAAATTATCAGCCAAGTTACCACCCAAATCAAGAAATAGAACTTCACCAGTTACCCCCAGGATCCGCACAGGTGCCTAATCTCAGTCCCAGCCCTCTCTCACCCTATCCCTGAGGTAAACTACTGGAAATGTAGCTGGTATGACTGAGGAAGTGAGTTTTTCATTTTATTTAATTTAGTTAATTCTTATGTAAATTGTTCCACGTGGCAGGTGGCTACAGTGTGGGATAGAGTACCAGCACCACTTGTCTAATTACTGCTTGTCAAATGTTATCTGCTTTTCCTCAGGAGGACATTACTGATATCCCTAAACTTGCAGATAATCTCAGATTATTTAGGTAAGTCACCCTTGAAGAGGAAAGAAGTTACTCATAGCAAAATCTTGCAGGTAAAGAGTGTAGGAGTTTAAATTGAACATCCATTAGGCAAGTTCTTGGTTCAAAGGTAAAAGCACAAGCTTTGGCATCAGAGACATAATGGATGGAGTCCTAGCGCCATAGCGCACAACAGCGGGATGATCTCAGGCATTGCCATCATGTCTCTGAGCCTCAGTTTCCTGATCTATGAAGTGGGGATATACCTCCTCTTGGGCATGTTGGGAATATTAAATTAAATGATGCATATGAAGCATTAAACATGGTTCCTGGCTCATTAAATGCTGATATAAATATGGTCGGTATTGGTGATCGTGAACACATATGCCAGACTTTTATGGTGCACCTGCTCAGGGCTCTCATACCATTTGAAGGCTCTTTTATGATTTAAAAGCAAGTTGTCTTTAGAGCTTTGATCCCAGACTTATAGAGAGTTGGCTTCCCTGGTGGCTCAGAGAGTAAGAATCTGCCTGCAATGCAGGAGATGTGGGTTCAGTCCCTGGGTCAGGAAAATCCCCTGGAGAAGGGAGTGGCTACCCACTCCAGTATTCTTGCCTGGAGAATTCCAAGGACAGAGGAGTCTGATGGGCTACAATCCATGAGTCAGACATGACTGAATGACTAACACACACATATACACACCTTAGTTTATCTACCTTCACCTGTTAAAGTATTTCTGATAAACCCCCCAGTCGCCTCAGATCACTCTGAAACTGTTAAAAGGAATAGAAGTTTTTTACTTTCTTCATGAAAGACTGCCACATTTGTGATGGTGCCAAGGTGGGTTAGGATGAAAGGAGTAAGGTTCGTTTGAAGTTCTATCACTTTATGGTTTGTTGACTTTCCTTACAAACTGACACTTCACTTAGTTGGCTTGAAAAGAAACACCGGTTGCTTTTGTTACCACGATTCAAAGAAAAACTTGGAAAGAATGGGCAATGAATCAGATATAAATGAGAAATAAGAGTCCAAAGGTAACAGTATTTGTCACTGAGTTTCTGCAGGGTTTTTTTTAATGTGATCTTAGCAGATGGTCCAAACAATTGGGTCATTCATTTAACTTCTGTGGCATAAATAATTGTAACCATGCATATCACTACAGTTAAAATTACAGAAAAAAATAATAACAATTTGAATCCACAAATCTATCTTTATAAATTACTAATTTTTCTTGAGAGAAATCTGGTTGCCATAGCTTCTGTATAGAGCAAACTGAGCTCTTCACAGACCAAATGATGACAGTATTCTTCCTATAAAATGATAAATCCTAAAAAGGAGATGATATTCTGGAAGTAAGCCCCACATCCATATCACTTTAAAGTGACTTTCATGCTAAAACTCACAAAGTTGTCCTCATATTTGGCCAGTGGACACTTTGTCTGCCAAAGTTCTCAATGCATTGAATATAACATATAATATTGTTTCTGGAAGAAAAAAATACAGGACAAAGGGAAGAGGGAGAGTGGAGCTGATGACACAGAAAAGGAGAAGGGAAAGGAGGAAGGAGGTTGGAGGGACTACCTCTGCTGTTGGTGGGTGTGTGACCTTATAGGCCATTCTTTTCTCTGGGCCTCCTCTCCTCAACAGAAGGGCATTGAACTAGCCCTTTGGTTTTAAATTTTTTTCTTTGACAGTGAAGCTCCTTTTTCTTTCCTAAGCCACATCTATTGAACCCACATGTAAATAATGGACTTCTCTTCCTAGCAATGTGGTATCTGATCTGATGCAAATCTCAATCTTGCTTACCTATACAAAATTGATCTTGAAGTGAGACTGGGAAGTCACAAGTGAGACTTCCTCAGCTTGTAGGGAATGAAGAGGGAACCAGTTCTATTAGGTTGGTGCAAAAGTAAATGTGGTTTTGTATTGTTGAACTTTGCCATTTGATATTGGAATACATTCTTAAATGTGGTTATGTTATATATCATTTAATGCATATTTCTCGCTTTATTTTTTTCTGCTAATGACATTACTTGCTGTGTATTTTACACTCATTTTAGAAATGTAAAGTATGGAAATGATATTAGACAAAAAGCAAATTCAAGCAATTTTCTGATTTGAGTTCAGAAGGGGTCATAAAGCAGCAGAGATGTTGCATAAAACCTGCAATAATGCATTTGGCCCAGGAACTGCTAATGAACGTACAGTGGCAATTCAAGAGTGTTGCAAAGGAGATGAGAGACTTGAAGATGAGGAGCGTAGTGGCTGGCCATCCAAAGTTGACAACAACCAATTGAGAGCAATCATCAAAGCTGATCCTCTTATAACTGCATGAGAATTTGCCGAAGAACTCAGCATTGACTATTCTACAATCGTTTAGCATTTGAAACAAATTGGAAAGGTGAAAAGGCTTGATAGGTAGATGCCTCATGAGCTGACCAAAAATCAAAAAAATCATCATTTTGAAGCATCTTCTCTTATCCTATACAACAACCACCAACCATTTCTCAATTGGATTGTGACGTGCAAGAAAAAAGTGGATTTTATATGATGACCAGTAACAACCAGCTCAGTGGTTGGACCAAGAAGACACTCCAAAGAACTTCCCAAAGCCAAACTTGCACCAAAAATATGTCATGATCACTCTTTGGTGATCTGCTGGCAGTCTGATCCACTACAGCTTTCTGAATCCCAGTGAAATCATTATATCTGAGAAGTGTGCTCAGCAAATCAATGAGATACACCAAAAACTGCATCACCTGTAGCTGGCACTGGTCAACAGGAAGGGCCCAGTCCTTCACACCTAACCACACTGCATGTCACACAACCAAAGCTTCAAAAGTTGAACGTATTGGGCTACATACCAAGTTTTGCCTCATTCGTCATATTCACCTGACCTCTTGCCAACCTTGGACTACCACTTCTTCAAGCATCTCAACAACTTTTTGCAGGGAAAATGCTTCCACAACCAGCAAGAGGCAGAAAATGCTTTCCAAGAGTTCATCAAATTTCGAAGCACAGACTTTTTACATTACAGGAAAAAACAAACATTTCTTATTGGCAAAAATGTGTTGATTGTAATGATTCCTATTTTGATTAATAAAGATGTGTTTGAGCCTAGTTAAAATGATTTAAAATTCAAAGACAGCAATTACATTTGCACCAACCTAATACAGATGCTGGAGAAGGAAATGGCAATCCACTCCAGTATTCTTGCCTGGAAAATCCCACGGACAGAGGAGCCTAGCAGGCTACAGTCCATGGGGTTGCAAGAGCCAGACATGACTTAGCAACTAAACCACCACCATACGTGAGTGGTCTAGTGGTTTTCCCTCCCTTTCCCTAATACAAATGAAGGGCTTCCCAGGTGACTCAGTGGTAAAGAACCCTCCTGCCAATGCAGGAGACATAGGAGACGGTTCGATCCCTGGGTCAGGAAGATCCCCTGGAGGAGGGCATGGCAACCCACTCCAGTATTCTTGACTGGAGAATCCCAAGGACAGAGGAGCCTGGTGGGCTACAGTTCATAGAGTCACAAAGAGTCAGACACAACTGAAGCGACATAGCACACACGCACAATACAAATGAAGCCTCAGTTGCACAGGCAGATTAGGCTATAGACATCGATTCTCATGGCTCAGGGCTGGGATTGTAATCCCTGTACAAAATTTAAGGTGGGATTGCCTCCTGTGAGGCAGTGAGCCAGGACTGAAGCCACTGCCTAAAAGCAGAAACTTGTAAGACCTGCCTTCTTTGCTTAACCGGGAATAGAAAAACTGCCCATCAGTGGAAGGAAGAGTAAGAAGTTCATCTTTGCATGGAGTTCTGTGTGGGGAAATGCGATGTCCTTTGAAAAATAAGAGCCATGGTCTGTGCCCCACACACATGTAGATCTAAATTTAAATGTCTTATATGGTAAAAGAATTCTGAAAAATAAAACATACTGGTCCAAAACCACAAAAGCTATGAAACCCTGGCAAATGTAATTGCAGAAATACCTAGAGAGCTACAGAGAAAGTAAACCCCCTCAAATAAACAAACAAATAAAAACCTTCCCAATAAAAATCGCTAACCATGTGAGTTCATAAACTACCATAAAGGTCAGGAGGCCCAATAAATAAGAGGATTAGGTAGTAGAACAATCTGAAGAAACCATAAAATGAGTATGTTGCTGCTGCTGCTGCTAAGTCGCTTTCAGTCGTGTCCGACTCTGTGCGACCCCATAGATGGCAGCCCGCCAGGCTTCCCCGTCCCTGGGATTCTCCAGGCAAGAAGACTGGAGTGGGTTGCCATTTCCTTCTTCAATGCATGAAAGTGAAAAGTGAAAGTGAAGTCGCTCAGTTGTGTCCGACTCGTCGAGACCCCATGGATTGCAGCCTACCAGGCTCCTCCGTCCATGGGATTTTCCAGGCAAGAGTACTGTAGTAGGTTAGGAATCATTAAATATACTGAAAGGTAAACATTTTAATGAAAGGTAATACTAGAAACTCTAGAAAAAAAAAAACACAGTCACAGAAATTGAAAATTGAATGCATGTGTTAAACATCAAGTTTAAAACTCAGCTAAAGGGAGTCCCCTGTCAGTCCAATGTTTAGGACTCAGATCTCACTGCTAAGGGCCCAGGTTTGTTCCCTGGTCAGGAAACTAAGATCTCACAAGCCGCACAGCATGGCCAAAAATAAAAAAAGTTAAGGAGAGGACTTAGAAAGATAAAAGTGGAAAATATGATATAGGTAGAATAAGAGGGTTCAACTAGGAGTTTAAGAAGGAAAAAAGGGTGGAGAAGCAAGCATTCAAAAGAGAATACTCCTGGACTTGCCTGGTGATACAGTGGATAAGACTCTGCTTGCCAATGCAGGAGACACAGGTTCGATCCCTGATCTGGGAAGATTCCACATGCTGCAGAGCAACTAAGCCCGTGAGCCACAACTACTGAAGCCCATGCTGCTGCTGCTACTGCTAAGTCGCTTCAGTCGTGTCCGACTCTGTGCGACCCCATGGACTGCAGCCCACCAGGCTTCTCTGTCCATGGGATTCTCCAGGCAAGAACACTGGAGTGGGTTGCCATTTCCTTCTCCAATGCATGAAAGTGGAAAGTGAAAGTGAAGTCGCTCAGTCGTGTCCGACTCTTAGCGACCCCATGGACTGCAGCCTACCAGGCTCCTCCATCCATGGGATTTCCCAGGCAACAGTACTGCAGTGGGGTGCCATTGCACAGCCAAATAAATAAATAAAAAGTCAACAAATGAGAAACCCTCAGGTTAAGAGGATTAAACTGCAGAGATTGAACATTGCAGCTCTGCCTTTCTCTGAGCATTCCTTGAAATGGCATAGGCAAATTACAGGAAGAATTTCTTTGAAGGGCCATTAGATGAAGAAAATATGATTCTCACATTGTATCCAGTTAATGAGGAAATTGTTGAAAACCATCAAGTGGAACCAGGTGTTTCCTCAACTTCAGACGTCAAAGAGGAGGCACTGAATACAAATGATCAAGTTCCTCCTCCTCAAACAAAGGAGCTTGAGGAAGCTTGTCCGAGCTCTAGCTTTAGAAGATCAGTTTGTCCCTAGCCAACTACATTGCCTCCAATTAACGACGTGAGTCGGGACACTGTGGAACTGGTGCCAACAACTTGAGTACCGACGTCCAGAAAATAGAAGTTTATCGGAGACTCCAAGAACATGCTTATCCTGAAAAAGATCAGTATGTTCCTAAATCATCACGGGAGGCCCAAATGCACTCATGTTCAAGGAAATACAACATGATGACCAAGAGGGGAAGTATACAGAAAAGAAAGATGAGTGAGAGTGAGGAAAGGACTAACATGGTTGATGTGGTAACTTCAGCTCAGGTAGCCGTGCTGGCAGCATGGTCAAGAATTGCTGCAAGGGCTGTTCAGCCAAAGGCTGTGAATTCGTGTGCCCTTCTCACCTCTCAGTACTTTCTGCCCCAAGCCTCAAGCATCCGGTGTTTTGTGGTCCACAGCAGACCACTCTTGGCAGACATAGAATGTTGGGTTCACCTGCAGTTCCAAGCAGGTCACACCTGGGTTCCCAACACCCCCAGGAGGATGACCTCTCTCTTCATGACCTGGAAGATAATATGTTACGCCCTGAATGTGTTAAGAGGAATAAGAAGATTATGAAAAGATTAATCCCAATGGGGAGGAGGAAGAAACCTGCTTTGGATACATCAACATCATTGCTTTTAAATGGGCCGTGTCTTAAAATAGAATAAGTGATTACCAGAGAGGAGGGAGTGTGAAGTGGGGAAATGGGTGATAGGGGTAATTTTATGGTAATCATGGTAACTAGATTTTTGTAGTATCAAATATCGAATTACCATGTTGTATATCTGTAGTGGTGTGTGCATGTTTATGTGTGTGTGTGTGCTCAATCGCTGTTGTTCAGTTGAGCTTGATTCTTTGGGACCCCATGGACTGCAGTCTGACAGCCTTTGCTGTCCATGGAATTTTCCAGGCAAGAATACTGGTGGAGGACTTGCCATTTCCTTCTCCAGGGGAAACTTCCTGACCCAGGGATCAAACCTGCGTCTCCTGCATTGGCAGGAGGATTCTTTAACACTGTGCCATCTGGAAAGCCCTGTATACCTGTAATGAAATGTTATATACTGGTTTTGCCTCGATTTTTTAAAATGTTAGAATTTATCACTGGAGCCATCTGGTCTTGGAGTTTTACTTGTTGAGAAGTTTTTGATTACTGATTCAATCTCCTTACTAATAATCAGGGGGAAAAGAATAAATGGTGGAGAGCCCACAGTTGAAGTGACTCACATCCCAATGATTGCTATGCTCTGTCCTCACCATCCTCAGTGTGGCCTGATGCCTTAAGTACAGATGGGAATGTCTGTATTCTGTACTTGAGGTTTACCTGAAAGTGACTGTTAATAGCTATGTATTGATCGAATGTAATTTGGTTTTGTTTTAGTTAACAGATTTTTTTTTAGCAGTTTTAGGCTTAATGCTGGATACTCCTTTGTCTGGATGTACCATAATTTATCCATTCATATCTTGAAGGCCACCTGGGTTGCTTCCAAGTTTTGGCAACTATGAATAAAGCTGCTAAAAACAAACAAACAAAAAAGTCTATAAATAAGGCAAAAATCACATATAAAAAAAAGAATGCTTGAGAGTTTTTCATAATTGTTGAGGACAAAATCCTTAAATTCAGAAAACTCAAATCCCAACAAAATAAATCAATATAAATGTACATCTTGATATGGCCAAACATTGGTAAGAGAAAGTTGTTAAAGTCTGAGAGAAAAGATAGATTTCCTACAAAAGAAGAATAGGGGAAGCAGATTTCTTGTTGGCTGGAAGATATTTTGAAAGGACTAAGGAAAGATAAGGGCTTTCCAGGTGGCACTAGTGGTAAAGAACCAGCCTGCCAATGCAGGAGACATAAAAGATGCAGGTTTGATCCTTGGTCAGGAATATCCCCTGAAGGAGGACATGGTCACCCATTCCAGTATTCTTGCATGGAGAATCCCATGGACAGAGGAATCTGGCAGGCTATCATCCATGAGTGCATGCTCAGTCACTTCAGTCATGTCCGACTCTTTGCAACCCTATGGCTCCTCTGTCCATAGGATTCTCCAGGCAAGAATACTGGAATGGGTGGCCATGCCCTCCTCTAGGGGATCTTCCTGACCCAGGTCCATGGGGTCGCAGAGTCAGACATGACTGAAGCGACTTAGCACACAGCACACAAGAGAAGATAAGTCAATCTAGAACTTTATGCCCAATCTCTTCAAGATTTTACTTGCTACAAACCCTTAAATATAAATCAGGCAAGATACAATCCCAATAGTCAATTATATGTTTAATAAACACAATGATTTATCCCCAAACTGTGAAGTATAACCACTGTTGGAGAGACTGCTTTGGAATAAATGGCTCCACAGCAAGGTTATAGCTGAGAGGTTATACATAAAATTCATTCATGGAGCTATTCACAGTCAAGTTACTATAGCAAAGAAGTTCCAATCAGACATACAGAGTGTGCTATAGAAAACTGTCAGTTTGATTCAATTTATAAATGAGACTCTTTACAGTACTTTTAAAGAGATGGAGGGTGACCATGAAAATCTTTGGTCCTGCTCCAAGGCTCACTGGTTATCACATTCAAAATTACCTATAAGTGTTATACTTTTAAAAAAAAAAAACTGTTCCAAATCTATGACTTTTCTGTGATGGTAAGTGGCCATTGGTAGTGAGTCTCCAGATACTTTAAAAATAATAGATACTTAATCTGTAATTTTTTTAAGGTGATTGTAAAATGAGTGAGTATGGAACTAGATTTTGAAAGATATTAATGCCATGAAGAGAACATTTTGAGAGTTATTTGGAAATGGTCCCATTGCCACAGTGTTGCCGGTAATGATCCTGCCTATTAAAACAGTATTATCTGCTCACCCTTAAAACCTGGAAACAGAATTTTTCTGTTAAACAGCATCCAAATTGAGTGATAGTGTATTTGAAACACACTTATTAAAAATACTAAATTACAACATATCCTGATTAATTTTCATAAGTGAGTGATTGACATCAAGGAATATGAAAATTAGTAGCCTTGCTTCAACAAAACCTTCACAAACAGATAGACGGCATTAAAATATGAATATTGTAATTAGTGAACACAGCCAACAGTGTGGTTCCTCCACTGGGGTTTGTATAACCTCCCTTCTTGAAACAAAATGAACTTTTCATATATAATTTTCAATAACTGTAAATATGTTAGGAAGTAGGTACTCAAAATATTTTAAAGATAGATTGTGCCCAGATTTACTTTGGAGATTATGGGGCAAACTAGGAAACCATGTTAGGAAAGCTTACCTAAATTGCAGACACCTGTGCCCTAAACTGAACCTGCTGAATAGGACTCTGGGAATGGGTCCAGGCTTATATATCTCCAATAAGTTCCCTTCCATGTCTTATGAACACCAGAGTTTGAGAACCATTTTTCTAGAAAATAAACTCCAACTTCTTAGCCATACATCCAGAGGCCCACAGTGGCCCCAGCCTGCTTGCTGTTCTTGTCTTCATCAGCCCTGACATGGAAATGACGTAGTTTCAGAAACTGCCCCTCTGCCCATTTCCATGGCTCAACCCAGCAGCACCCAGCATAAGGGAGATGTCCAAGAAGTGTTGACCCAACTTCTACCAGCAAGGTACCCAACTCTGACTCACCTCTGCATTTTGGACATGCAGTTGCCTGCACTTTTCTTTTTGAAATTTCTTTTCTGTTCCTCCCATCAAATGCTTATTGATCCTTCATTCTGAGTTTAAACATTGTGTCCTCTGTTACAACTCCTAGATCCTTGTTGTGTGACTTACCACATTTTTTTATATTTATTTACTTATACATTTCCCTCTTTAAAAGGGGAGCTCCATGAGGATTTGAGACTGTCTCATTCTTTTTTCTTTTATTTCTCTTTGTCATTCTTCAGGTAAAATTTAAGGATTACTTTTTCATTTATTTTTATTGAGGTAACACTGATTTATAGTATTATGTGATTTTCATATATACATCATTATATTTCTACTTCTGTGTACCCTACAGTGTGCTCACCGCCAAAATTTAGTTTCCATCTATCACCATGGGCTTCCCTGGTGGCTCAGTGGTAAAGAATCTGCCTGCATTGCAGGAGACACAGGTTCAGTCCCTGGGTCCAGAAGATCACTTGGAGAAGGAAATGACAACCCACTCCAGTATACTTCCTGGAGAATCCCATGGACAGAGGCACCTGGTGGGCCACAGTCTATGGGGTCACAAGAGTCAGACACAATTTAAGCAACTAAACCACAACCACCACCACCATATAATTTATCCCTTTAACCCATTGTGCCCCCCTTTCCCCAACCCTCCCCTTCTAGTAACTGCTACTCTCATTTCTATATCTATGTGTTTGTTTTGGTTTGTTCATTTATTTTGTCTGTTTTTTTTTCTTTTAATTTTTATTTTTAAACTTTACATAATTGTATTAGTTTTGCCAAATATCAAAATGAATCTGCCACAGGTATACATGTGTTCCCCATCCTGAACCCTCCTCCCTCCTCCCTCCCCATACCATCCCTCTGGGTCGTTCCAGTGCTCTAGCCCCAAGCATCCAGTATCGTGCATCGGACCTGGACTGGCATCTCATTTCATACATGATATTTTACATGTTTGTATTCCACACATGAATGAAATCATACTGTATTTGTCTTCCTCTGTATGACTTATTGCACTTAATGTAGTACCCTCAAAGTCCATGACAAATGATAAGATTTCATTCTATTTTGTGGCTAATATTTCATTGTGAATATATATATTGAAAATATACATATATATTCATATACATGTTCATATCATATCTTCTTTATTCATTTATTGATGGATACTCTGGTTGTTTTCATATCTTGGCTATAGTAAATAATGCTACATTGAACATAGGGGTGCATATATCTTTTCAAATTAGTGTTTTCATATTCTTTGGATAAATACTCAGAGAAATGAAATTGCTGAGTTATACAGTAGTTTTATTCTTAATTTTTTGAGGAATCTCCATATTGTTTTCCATGGTAGCTACATCAACTTACATTACCACCAGCAAACAGTGTGTGAGAGTTCTCTTTTCTCCATAATCTCACCAACACTTTTTATTTCTATTTTTCATAATAGCCAGTCTAACAAGCATGAAGTGATTTTAACCTTGTGGCTTTGATTTGCATTTCCCTAATAATTAGTGATGTTGAACATCTTTCCATGTACCTATTGGTCACCTGTATGTCTTTGGAAAAGTGTCTATTCATCTCCTCTGCTCAGTCTTTACTTGGGCTGTTTGTTTTTTGTTATTGTTGAATTATATGAGCTCTTTATATATTTTGGATATATATATTTGCTTTATTGCATATATCATTTGCAAATATCCTCTTCCATTCTGTAGCTTGTCTGCTCATTTTGTTGATGGTTTCCTTTGCCATCCAGAATCTTCTTAAAATCCAATTTTTAAAATTTGCTTTTGTTTCCCTTGCTTGAGGAGACTTAGCTAGAAAGATATTGCTAAGACCAATATCTAAACAATGTTGGCAAACATAGGTGTAATGCCTATGTATTCTTCTTCTAGGAGTTTTATGGTTTCAAGTTTTTCATTCAAGTCTTTAATCCATTTTGAGTTGTTTTTTGTGTATGGTATAAGATAATAAGCTTCCCAGGTGGCTCAGTGGTAAAAAATCCATCTGCCATTGCAAGAGACATGGGTTTGATCCCTGAGTTGGCAAGACCCTCTGGATAAGGAAATGACAACCCCCTCCAGTATTCTTGCCTGGAAAATCCCATGGAAAATCCATGGACAAATCCCGTGGACTGACAGGCTACAGTCCATGGGGTCACAAAAGAGTAGGGCATGACTTAGCAACTAAACAACAACAATAAGATGGTGATCTCATTTCATTTTTTTGCCTGTAACAGTCCAGTTTTTCCAACACCATTTATTGAAGAGACTATTCTTTCCCCATTGTATGTGCTTTGCTCCTTTATCTAAATTAATTGTCCACATGTACATGGGTTTTTCTGCTTATACCATGCTGTTTTGATTACTGTGGCTTTGTGATATAGTTTAAAATCCAGGACTGTGATACCTCCAGCTTTGTCCCCCTACCCTCATCAGGATTACTTTGGCTATTCAGAGTTTTTTGTGGTTCCATATAGACTTTAGAAATTTTTGCTCTTTATCTGTGAAAAACATTCTTGGGATTTTGATAGGGATTGCACTGAATCTGCAGATTGCTTTAGGTAATATGAACATTTTAATTATGTTAATTCTTCCACTCCATGAACATGGAGTATCTTCCCATATATCTGTGTCTTCTCCAGTTTCTTTCAACAATGTCATATAGTTTCCAGTGTACAAGGGACTGTCTCATTCTTGTGTACATCATTCCCCGTTCTGACGCCTTCTCCACTCTTCTTTCCCTGCCTTTCCTCAGTCTCTGGAACATGGAATGAGAGTCTGGGGATATGGGACAGCAGTTGGAGGATGACCCAACCTGGAAGAAGATAGTAGGAAGAGTTTAAAATCTGTTGATATGTTTCAAGTCCAATTAAAATGGAGAAACAGAGTTTCATTCTTAATTCTGAATAGAAATATTTAGACACCCGAGACTAAACTGAGACTTCACTATATTTTGTTTGTAGGCTGTGTCCTTAGATTTTATTTTGAAAACGTTAACTTTGGAAAATCTGATTCTTAGACAGGTACCTTTTAAATGTGTCCCTTAAAATTAGCTTACAACTCTCAACATGATAAAACTTTTTTAAGTAGTAGTTTGTTAAATCTGGGAAATATTAACTACATATAATGTTTTTCAATTTTATTATATAACTGTTATGTAACAATCTCCTGTAATATGCTGGTTTTTTAAATTAACATTTCCCTTATCCTTGTGTTAAGGATAGCACATTTTTAGCTGACAAAGATTAGTACCAACATGTTAAAAGACTTGCCTAGAAGCATATGTGAGTGCAGTTAACCCCAAGCTTCCTGTCTTCCTCCCATTCTTGAATGCAGAAACCCACCTCTCTGATATGAGGTACCCTGATCCACCCCCAAAGCCAGAATTGTCCCACTGAACCACATATGAAACCTGCTACCTTTTCTCTGTCTAGCTGTACCCTCTTCCCTGCTCCCCAGCTTGCTCTCTCGTTTCCTAGTTTGAATGACTCAGCTGAGGTCTTCTTTTGGCACTGCCAACCTTGTCTAGCCCAGAGTACAGTTTTCTGGCCTAAACAGATACCATGGTTAGAAATCTTTCCTCAAAATATTTTTTAATAACAGTCGGGTCTACACGGATTAGCTATAGATTTTGGTGATTTCCGTGGCTCACTGGGAATTTTCCGGTTGGTTTCTCTTAGGGTCAAGAGGAAAATACAGAAAAGGTTGCTTACTTTTATATCTGGTCTTTATGTCTGTAACTTGAAGCTTGCGTTGTCCATATGGAGAGCTTTTTCAGAATCAAGATATAAATTGAAATTTTAGATGTCGCCATATTCATGGATGTTTCTCACATCATCACAATAATAATAATTTGTTGAGCACTTCAGTTTGCCAGGCACTTTACAGAAATTACCTCTTTCTACCCTCACAAAAGCCCTGTGAATTCGAGGCTGATACTCTCCCATCACACAGAAGTAGCACACATGACCCAAACAGACACAGTGTCTTTCCCAGGGTCACACATTTATACCGCAGAGCCAAAGTGTAGCACTGAGTGGTCTAGCTCCTGAAATTTTGTGTTAACTTCTACATCTCATATCAAAACCCCCATTGTCCATTTTTAGAAATGAGTTAGCAATTTGAAAATTATTAAAAAATAAAGAGAATGTTGTTTGAAAGGATCTCTAGAGCATCTTGATTCGCTTGAATTTGCAATGTGTCCTACATTTCTGGATGGTTTTTCAAATGTTTACTGTACTTTAATTTGCAGGCCCAAAAAGCTAATATTAAAAGCTTTCAAACAATATTGGTTTGTCTTTAAAGACACATCTATAGCCTACTTTAAGAATAAGGAACTTGAACAAGGAGAACCAGTTGAAAAATTAAACCTTAGAGGTAAGAGGGTCCAGTATCTCAGTATGTCCTGACTTGGCCCATCAAGAGGGTGAAAGCATGTCCACTCCCAGAGAAACCTCTGTCTGTCATGGCTGTCAATGGCCACCTGCCTGAAGCTCGTCCTCCCCGTGAAGTACGAACCTGGAATGCAAATCAGTGAAAAAACAATCAGTTATTATGCCGTCCCTTCTTTCCCAGTGTGTCCAAGTCTCTGATGTGATGGTAATTGTTGTCATAAATGTAGTACATGAGACATTGTTGGATCCTGTAAAGCTTTCTGAATTCCAAAACAATTTAGTTTAATTCAATGTCACATTTTGGCTTTATTTCTGAAAATGGCTGTGAGTGTACTGGTAACTCCATTAACTAAAAATTTAATTAACTAGTGCACTCAATTCCCTTATCATTGTGACAATCGGAGAATTCCCTCTTCTTTAATTCTTTCAAAGTTCATGTTCAATAACTGATCATATGAGTTAGCCAAATTAGCCTGAAAAGGAAGTCAATCAATGATATATTTAAGAAATCCATAAAATAAAGTATTTTTATTTATCCATGTTAAGGTCCTAACTTACCTAGTGATCATTTAATTCAGCAGCCCCTAGTCCTTTTGGCACCAGGGACTAGTTTTGTGGAAGACAGTTTTTCCACAGATTGGGGGCGGGGGTGGGGGGACGGTTTGGGGATGATTCAAGCACACTACATTTATTGTGCACTTTATCCCTATTATTGTTACATCATCTCCACCTCAGCCCGTCAGGCACTAGATCCCAGAGGTTGGGGACCCCTGCTTTAATTAATGTTATCAGCCTGCTCTTCAGTTTTTCAGAAGAGGGTCAAATCTGAGGAGTTTATGTTCAAACTCTTTGTTTTTAGATGCACATCTGATATTTGATTTCTCAGAACTCAGTTCTTTCCCTGCCTTCTATCGTTCAGGTTGTGAAGTTGTGCCAGATGTGAATGTAGCAGGGAGAAAATTTGGAATCAAATTACTAATCCCGGTTGCTGATGGTATGAATGAAGTGTATCTGAGATGTGACCATGTAAGTAAAATCACTTCTCTTTTATTAAGCCTCAAGACAAACCATCTCAGTTGTTTTCTCAAATCAGAGCACTCACCAGTCAGCTCCTGCTTTGTAACAATCACAAAAATCATAAAGATACATACCAATAAGCATTCTGCCAGGTGACTAGGGATTGGATGATTCAGGCTGTGGGCAGCTGGACAAATCTGCTTCAAGCCATCCACCTGGCTCAGCTGGCTCTTTACCACTGGCTGAGCTCATGGGCTTTACTTTGAGCCCCGGGCTGCCTGGGGAGGCTCTTCTCATTGTGATGGCAGAAGTGCCAGAAGGAAAGTGGGAATGTGTGAGACCTCCTAACACTTAAGCTTGGAGTCAGTTGGTAGGTATCCTGTCATTTCCAACCACACTCCATTGATTAAAGCACATCCTTGGCCAGGCTGAAAGTCAAAAGATGGGAAATTACACTCTGGCTCTGATGGGAGGGACTGTAAAATTACACGGCTAGAGATGTGGATGCAAGGAGGGTGATGACTGAGGCCAGTGATTCAGTGAACCACACCTACTGTTGCCCTGAAGAATTAATTTCACTCTTCACCCACATCCCCTTGGCTTCTGGACCACTCCCCTTTGCTCCCTGAGGTAGCAAATGAGCACAGACATTAAAGAACAATAGAAGCCACAACTAGCTGGTTCACATCCACCAATGGACCTGATTCCTATCATAGGATTAGAAGCTTTGCTAAGGACAGGCCGGGAGAGAAATAATATGAGAAGTCAGTTAATGATTTTCCTCACTGTCTTCTGTAAAGGGATAAGACATGATATGAAAATGGGAATATACATCAAGGACGTCCCCCAGTAGTTTGAGTTTCCACCTGTCTGTGCTCCATGAAGCTCCTTTGTGTCCTTGATTCATCTTTAAATTCAAAGTTCTCCACACAGAATTTCTCAAAGTCAACATTCCTGTTCTCCAGTCCCTTGGTCTCTAGAAACTCAATACAGGACTCAAAAACTCTCATATGGTGTTAAATTAGGTGATTGACAGACAGTTCAAATGCATGCCACCCCACATCTTCTAGATTGATGGTCCAAATCCTGCTCTGTTCCCGAGCATGGCAGCTTTGTACTTGAACTTGCTTCTCAGCCCTCTGGTATTTCTTGCAGGAGAGTCAGTATGCCCAATGGATGGCTGCCTGCATCTTGGCATCAAAGGGCAAAACCATGGCAGACAGCTCCTACCAGCCAGAGGTCCTCAACATCCTTTCTTTTCTGAAGATGAAAAATCGGAACTCAGCACCTCAAGTGGCTTCTGGTCTCGAAAACATGGACATGAACCCGGAATGTTTTGTGTCACCTCGGTGTGCAAAAAAGCACAAGTCTAAACAGGTACTGCTAATCTGGCTGGGGTGATTATTTGCAGTACATCCTGTATTTTCTGAAATAGAATAGGGAATTAAATTGATTGAGATCATCATCATGAAAAATCAGCTAATGGGGAAATTTAACTATGACTGGGTATCAAATGATATTAAGAAATTATTGTTAATTTTTTAAATATTTATTTGGCTGTGTTGGATCTTAATTACAGCATGAGGGGTCTTCATTGTGGCAAGTGGCCCTCTCTCTAATTGCAACACAAAGGCTCTAGAGCATGCAGGCTCAGTCACTGTGGCACATAGGTTTAGTCGCTCTGTGGCATGTGGGATCTAAGTTCCCCGACCAGATATTGAACCCATGTTCCCTGCATCGGAGGGTGGATTCTTAACCACTGGGCCAACAAGGAAGTCCCAAATAATTGTTAATTTTGATCGCAATGACTGGACTACTAACTGAACATGGCAATATTCCCAGAATAAAAATTTTGAAAGAATGATTTAGTCCCCACAAATTAAAATTTTAAATTTATGCTTCCATAAGAGTGGGTTGAAAGTTACACAGTAAAATGATTCGAGTTGAACCATTGCCCATGGAGACTCCACAGACCCCAGAAAGAAAGCAAGCCTACATATTACCTGATCATCCTGCTTCTCCCCAGTGATTTGTATGTATTATAGAAAAAGAGAGAGAGTGAATCAATGATTGAATGGAAAGGAATTGTCTTTGTGAAGCTGCAATTGGGTCTTGTGTTCATTCTTCTCACTGGAGACCTGAAGCCAACAGGATGCTTGCTGTAGAGAGTCAGTGTCTGCTAAAGGGAATTTGACATCTCCCACTTCTGCTTAGCTGGCAGCCTGCATTCTGGAAGCCCACCAGAACGTGGCCCAGATGCCCCTGGTCGAAGCCAAGCTGCGATTCATCCAGGCATGGCAGTCTCTACCTGAATTCGGCCTCACCTACTACCTTGTCAGGTGATTATAATGCTTGCCTGCCTCTTACTTTCTGTTCAATTCTAAGTGGCTTCCTTGGAATCCAGTTTATTCTCATTTGGTCTAGAATATAAAATTCTCTTTTTTTTTAACTTTAGAATACTGTCTGTTCACAAATGACCATCACTTTTGGCTGCTCATGACAATCTTCCATACCTCTGTTCAGAGTGCCTACCTGATCTCTCTGCTTCTCCTGCTTGTCCCCTAAGTTTTCAATTTAGCAGCCTGTGTGATCCTTTTAAGTCAAATCCTGTCAGGCTTCTTCTCACCCCATCTAAAGGCATTCTGTCACACTCAGGGTAAAGGCCAAATCCTTACAGTGGCCCTGCAGGACCTTAACTCTGGAATTTAACTTCCTATCCCCACTCCAGTACTCTTGCCTGGAAAATTCCATGGACGGAGGAGCCTGGTGGGCTGCAGTCCATGAGGTCGCGAAGAGTCGGACACGACTAAGCAACTTCACTTTCACTTTTCACTTTCATGCATTGGAGAAGGAAATGGCAACCCACTTCAGTGTTCTTGCCTGGAGAATCCCAGGGATGGGGGAGCCTGGTGGGCTGCCGTCTATGGGGTCGCACAGAGTTGGACACGACTGAAGTGACTTAGCTTAGCCCCTCATTCATGCTGCCCTGGCCTCCTGGCAGGGAGCCACGCTGGCCTCCTGGCAGGGCTTTGAGAATGAGGGGGCTGGTGAGGGAAAGAGAGCTCAGGCCTTTGCACTGTGCTCTCCGCCTAAGATACTTTTTCTCCAGGTATCCACATAACTCACGCCCTCATAGACACCAGTTCTTCAATCAAATCTTCCTTCTCACTAAGATCTCCCTGACATTCTATTTAAAATTGTAACAACCTCCTCGCCATTATTCCCTGTCTCACTTCTGTGCTTTATTCTCATTCATGATCTTATCTGACATATATATTTCACTTATTCATGACCCTGTCCCCCAGCTAGGATATAAGCTCAATGAGGTTAGGAATGTTCTTTCTGTCTGCTTAGGTCACTGTGCCTAAGCAGTGCCTAGAAGGGTGCCTGGCATACACAGTTGGTACTAATTTGAATTAATTGACTTGACTACCTCTTATTTTGCTTTCCTCTGATGTCAATTTCATTTAAATAATGTCAGCAGGACATCCTAATTCTCTCCAGCCTTCATATTCTCTCTATCACAATAATAATGCCCTTTGCAGAAAGTTAATCCCTCATTGTCTACTCTTCAGAAATGATTTAGAAATGTTGGTATTATTTTTAAGAAGTTGTGTGTGAATAAACATCTTGTCACAGGAAGCAGTTACATCTTTTAATTAATTTTTTTCAGATTTAAAGGAAGCAAAAAAGATGACATTCTGGGAATTTCATATAATAGGTTGATTAGAATCGATGCAGCCACTGGGATCCCAATTACAACATGGAGATTTACAAATATGAAACAGTGGAATGTAAACTGGGAAATCCGGCAGGTAAAGTGAAAGTCTGGATACATTCAATGTTGAACCTATTAAACCTGTGCTCCCTCAGAACTGCAGTTTATTCTGATTTTAAGAAGGTGTTCTTATACCTAGAATTTAGAAACCACAAGCATGTGGTAATTGTCTGCTAAAATAATCACAGGCAGTTCTGGGCAGTTCCCTAACAAGTATAGGCCAAATGCTTTTGAATTAACATAAGTTGGCTTGGTCTCCATACAGACAGACTCTAAAATTGCTCAGTAGTTTAATTTCCTTCAACTCATGTATGATTATATAAGATTTAGGCTGATAATTACTTAGCAGAAGCCACCTGAGATGTATATATCATACAGAATAAATCCAAAACAGGCCTCATCTGACTGGCTGCCAAGAGGTATAACTGGTTGAGGACTCTCAGGTCCACCCCGATCATCACTGCCCTAGGAACCAGGCCACACCTACGTCACAGGCTGTGCTGGACTGAGTCAGAGACACCTGAGAGTCCTGATGATTTAAAACATTCTTCTAATGATGATGGAGGATCTTTACCTCATTCCTTTGGCATTCCCATTTTTCCAGTAGAAAGCTGTCAGTGTAGAGGGAGGTTAAGAGACTCACATTTTTTTAAGAACCATGGATTCCTCTCAGCACAGCTGTTGACAGTCTTAACTCTTTTGTAGCATGAAGGTCTGAGATTAGATGGCCTCTAAGGCAGTGGCTTGAAAAACCTTGCTATACCCTCAAGGCCATATAAATCCACCTCCGGGAAATGGAAATCAAAACTACAATGAGGCGCCACCTCACACCAGTCAGAATGACCATCATCAAAAAATCAGCAAACAATAAATGCTGGAGAGGGTGTGGAGAAAAGGGAAACCTCCTACGCTCTTGGTGTAAGTTGGTGCAACCACTCTGGAAAACAGTATGGAGGTTCCTCAGAAAACTGAAAATAGAATTACCATATGATCCAGAAATCCCACTCCTGGGCATATATCCAGACAGAACTCTAATTCAAAAAGATATGTGGACCTCTATGTTTAAAGCAGCACTATTCACAATAGCCAAGACATGGAAACCACCTAAACGTCCAACAACAGATGAATGGATGGAGAAGATGTGGTCCCTAGACACAATGGAGTACTACTCAGCCGTGAAAAAGAACAGAATAATGCCATTTGCAGCAACATGCATGCACCTAGAGATCCTCATACTAAGTGAAACAAGTCAAAAAGAGGAAGATAAATACCATATGATTATTATGGTATAATGGTGTACATATGGTATACAATTATATGGCTATACCATATGATACAGAATCTAAAATATAACACAAATGAACCTATTTACAAAACAGAAACAGACTCACAGACATAGAGAACAGACTGATGTTTGCCACAGGGGAGAGAGTTGAGGGAGGGATGGAGGGGGAGGTTGGGTTTAGCGGATGTAGGCTTTTGTATATAGAATGGATAAACAAGGTATATTGCTATACAGCAATATACCTGCTGTATAGCACAAAGAACTATATTCAATATCCTATGATAAACCATAATAGCAAAGGCTATTGTAAAAATGTGTGTGGGTGTGTGTGTGGGTGTGTGTGTGTGTGTATTGGGTTGGCCAAAAAATTCATTTGGGTTTTTCCAGAAGATGTTACAGAATGAACGAACAGTTTGGCCCACCCTGTATATATATATCTGAATCACTTTGCTATACAGCAGAAATTAGCATGGCATTGTAAATCAACTGCAATTTTAAAAAATAACCCAACTGTGTACCTTAAATAGGTCTGTTTATGATATATCAGTTATACCTCAGTAACACCATATGGAAAAAAATCCAACTCTGGGAATTGCCAAAGTCAGTGACTCTTTTTCTTAAGGTTTTTAAAATAACATATATTTCTTAAAAGCTACCATGTGCATAATAGGAAACCAAAAAACACAAAAGGCAAAACACAAAGTCATCCATAATCACAAGCAGTCTACCATTTGATGTGTCCTTCTAGGTTTCATTTGTGTATCTATAAAACTAAGCATCCATTTTTATATAATTAAGATCATACAGCTACATATCATGCTTTTTCACACATCATGAATATTTACCATTTCAAAGTGCCAAAGTTATATGAGTATTTGATAACCAAGAATACAGTACACCAACTCAATCTAGAAGAAAAAAATGTAGTCCTACCTTTCTTGGGACAAAAATTTCGTAAAAGTAGAAAATGGCAACAGACCTCTACATAAAGATGTTGGCAGAGTCATGATTAAAATACTACATTCCCTTAATATTCCATTAAAAATGAGACATGAAGCAAAATATAAATATGAACACATCCACATATATCCCTCCATTTATACTTTCTCCTGCCCCTCTGCTCCCAACCTAGTGAACAAGTCCTGACATACATTTCTCAGATGGATTAGTAAGTCCATGTCCAAGATGCTACTTTTTTTATCAATTATAACAAAGATATTTACAAATTGATTAATTCACTAGCTCTACTTTTTATCATATGTTGTCACCTCAGGACATCTAAAAGGCTTAGATGTTGCAAATAGAGAATGAACTTTGCAAAGATGTTTTGCTTTGTGTACAAGAACATTTCAACATATCCATTGTTGTATAAATTACATGCATTTTAGCTTTACTGTATATTCTTTGTAAATACTGGACAGTATGTCCCAATTGTTTAATATCTAGTCTCTAGATATTAAAGAGTAGCCAATGTCTGACAAAAGTACAGTTAGTAAACTAACACATTTTGCACGCTTTGTGTTAAGATTCATTGAAAGGCCATCTTCTGAAAGGGATCTTTGGAAGTGAATTTGTAAGTCACATCTAAGTGAGACATGTGCCCATACGTACCCACTGTTGGATGGATGATGGAAAGAAGAAATTGGGAGAAATGAAGCATTCTAGATTAGAATGTTTCTATGTAGATCATCAGTTCTTAAAGGTCGTCAGCTGATTCCAGTGGGTAGCCAAGGTAGAGAACCCGTCAAGCTTCAATTTCTTCTAGTGTAGAGTTTATGACTTCTAGCTGGGAAGGACTGAGGGCCGTGGCCATAGAAAAATTCACGTAAGCCTTTTCTTCTCCACTCAAAACTCTGCAAAGCATCCTGTCCCTCCACACACAGTGTTTAGACAGTTCTTTCATCTAAAGAGAGACAGACAGGAAGTATCTTTGCATTAGGTCTTAGCGTTTTCCCAGGTGTGCGGCAAAGTTGACACCACAAGAGGGCGCACGCAGAGCAGAGATGTTTTTCTGTAAGCTTTGATGCAAGCAGTGGGGTTTCGTGGGGTTTGGGGAAAACTATCTGTCAGCACCTCAGTAGTCCTCAGCTGTGGACCATCTCTAGCCAAGCGGCTTCTTTTCAATCCATCCTTGTCAGGTTTAAGCGTACCTATGCCTTCCCCTTCCAGGTGGCTATCGAGTTTGACCAGAACGTCTCCATTGCATTCACCTGCCTGAGTGCGGATTGCAAAGTCGTGCATGAGTACATCGGAGGCTACATTTTCCTGTCCACCCGCTCCAAGGACCAGAATGAAACGCTTGACGAGGACCTGTTCCACAAGTTGACCAGCGGCCAGGAGTGAGCAAAGCAGGCCTACACAGAGGGCAGCCTCCCCGGAGCTGGGTCCACGGCCCGAAACGTGTGTACGCTCCAGGCTGACAGCACATATTCCCATGGACACCCAGACCCTCTCCTTATTTCAGACACCTTGCCTAGTGCATCCCTCCCCCAACTCTTCCCTCTGCCACCTGTGGTGGAAGGAGCCTCAGTTAACTTAAAATGTGGGGTGGGAGAGAGCACCTTACTTGGCATTGCTCTAAGGCCCCACCTGTGACTTGAAAAGCCCGCACGTACAGGGTTGGAAGCTGCCTGTGTGCTTATGGCTTGGTTGTTAAGTCGGAGGAAAGCCAGGTAGCACATGTAGTAAGGACAAATCTTATTCCCCAAACTCAGATATGAAAAGAAATACGTCTTTCCTTAACAGAAGTGCTTTTACCTTCCCATCTTGTGAAAATGGCAGAGGGAGCCCTGAATATTCTCATGTTCTGGGGATGAAGGTCTAGGGTGCAGATCTGGGTTAAGGTGGGGTTACCTGTACTAGTTGGTGACAAGGTGTCAGAGTAGAGGCCCTTGGTGTCATGAGTCCAGAGTGACATCTGCCAAGGTGATCATTGACCCCTCTTGTCTTGGACAGTTACTGCCCCCTACCCCGCTGCAAGTCCCATTCCATTCCAGCCACCTTTAAGTCCTTCTAAAGACGGGAAAACACATGGGTTCTGGGAATCCCACTCCTCAAAACTGCTTCATGTCTCCAAAGCTTCTACTCTGGGTTGGGGCTCAAGAAGATGGGTCCAGTTCTTTCTTCATAAAACCACCACATGCATCGAGGCTTCCAGCAAAGTTTCCATTGCAGCCAGTAAGGGAGAGAAGAGCAGGACAGCCCATCCCCAAAGCCCACCAAATTTAAGAGCTCTTGGCATCCCTAGAGACTTCCGTCTACTGGGCCTTTGGCTGGTGGGTGGGTGGGGTAGGGAAGCCTTGCTCTTACCACTCAGCAGTGTTCTCTTAGATTTGTGTCTAATGATTGTGTGTGCTCAGTTGCTTGACTCTGTGACCCCATGGACTGTGACCCACCAGGCTCCTCCATCCATGGAATTTTCCAGGGAAGAATACTGGAGCAGGTTGCCATTTCTTACTCCAGGAGATGACTAGATAGCATCACCAACTCAATGGACATGAATTTGAGCAAATTCTGAGAGACAATGGAGGACAGAAGAGCCTAGCATGCTGCAGTCCATGAGGTCACAAAGGGTCAGACATGACTTAGCAACTGAGCAACATATGACTCATGGCCTTTCCCCTAAAGGCTTTTGACTTTTGTAAATCAAAAGCTGATAACAAACTTTTTTTTTCCTCTGCTTTTTGCTTTGTCATCTCTGCCATGAGACATGAACATGGGCCAATTAACAGCTGCCTCGATTGTCATTTCCTGTTTTGGTTTGTCACTGTTGGGATGAGTGAATTTTAAGAAAGTAGAAAGCAGTACTGGGGATAGAAGGATATATGAGATGTATTTTATTATGTTTTTATAAATATTCTTCTGTCACACAAAGGATATGGGTTGCAAGGTTAAGGCCGAGACTCCCTTTCCACTTGGAAGTTCTTTTAGGATGCAAACCTTAGGGGGCCTGGCTGGACCTCAGATGCCCAAAGACATCCACTGTTACTTTATTTTCCAACAGAGCTATTTGAGAAGACAGATCTCTGCAATTCGGGGGGCCACCTCAAGACATCCTTGGCTGGGCACTCTTCAGCCCTGAGGCAGAAGTTGTCACTGGAAGTTCCTCTTTCAGCCTCACCTTAGAAGTGAATGTTAGTGAAGAATCTTCAGGCAATACCTGAACTTCTGAGGCCTAGCTTAAAGATTAATTGTGCCTCAGGCACTTGACTAATCTGGTCCATGTCATAAAGAACTGAATTTGAAACATTCTATACAGAAACCAGTGCCAAGTGAACGGTGTTGAACTTGGTGGTCATTTCTCCATAGTCCTGGGCCCCATTATTTTAGAACCTAGCTGGGCCCTAGATTAAAATAGTGCTCCTTGATATCACAGTTTACCTGTCTGCTGTCAAACATAGCTCTGCCTAATTTACCAAAGCTAGACCTTTGGTTCAACTTTCTTCCTCCGCTTTTCCTAGTTGTCTGATATTTCCATGTAAACCCTCAAAAGAGTTGACTGGTTTTAACCAGACCTTTAAGGGAGCATTTCTTCCATGACTATACAGCAACATCCCAGAGGAAAAAGCAAGTGTGACAAAAATCAGAAACATTGCTGTTCTAAAGAGCAACTTACAGATTTTTTTACATTGGGTGCAAAGGTCACCTGACTTCCTATGATGAAATTTGAAATTAATGTGTGGCTTTCAACCTTGTTTTCTTATCTATGGTACATGGGGAAATCTGCATTTTTTTGTTATTTTATATGACTTTTTAAAAGTTTTCTACAGATTTGAATATGGTCTAGTTGTGTCATCTCCAGTCTGTTGACTCTAAAAAGGTGAATATTTTCTCCATTTTAAAAAAGAAGTGCAACTTTCAGGTTTAACATATGCCTTTGCTCACAATTCCAAGATTTGAGCATATTCTCTGCAGTGAGATTGACTTAGAAACATTAATCATTGGTTTCAACTTCTTTTTTGAAACCAATTGATCATCACCAGATTTTCTGACATATAGTGAGCTCTTTTTATCCAGGTCTACCTTTTGGAAAAAGCACCATAGAGCAAAAATAGCCAGAGGCATCAGAAGGCCTCTGATCTATGGTCAAATGTCAAGGGCACATCTTTCATTTAGATGGTCCATAAGGATTAGGGATGTGGAGTTTGTAGACATCCTTTCATGCAGTTCTTTTTTTTTAACTGCAGTTGATTTTCAATACTGTATTAGTTTCAGGCACAGATTCTTTTCCATTATAGGTATTACAAGATAGTGAGTATGGTTTCAGATACTGTTGCGCCCTTTGTGCAATTCTCATATCAACCCATAAGGGGCAGGAATGACTTGCCTTCTCATTTCACAAAGGAGAAACCAGGCTCAGAAGATAAAGTAACTTGCCCAAGGTCACAGCAAGAGTAAGAAATGGAACAAGATTGAGAGGCAGGTCTTAACTGCAGAGACCATTGACCTTAGCCCAGCAAACCCCACCAAACCTGCGCAGCATTGAAATGCCTACTCCAACCCCAGGCCCAATGCAGGCCTCTCCTGAGCTCAGTGTCCCCATTTCACACACTGGTTGGGGAGGGCCAGGGAAGCTAGACGGTTGGTTGCCTCCTAGGAGCTAGGGAGGTGCAGGGGTATCAGAAAGGTCTGGGTGCCAGACAAGTGAGTTGCCTCACAAGTATTTTGATTCTGGGAAAGTTTCATTTTCAGTCCCAAGGTCGAAAAAGTAAGCAGATGAGTCTCTCATTTGAAAACTCATCTTTGAGTTGCAGGCATTAGAAGCAAGACATTCTGAAATTGCTTAAAATTTTTAAACAATTTTTTTAATTCACTTGTAAGTAAAGACTTTTTTTTTTCACTTCAGTACAATTTTTTAATTCACTTGTAAGTAAAGACTTTTTTTTTTTTCACTTCAGTACATTCAGCAAAAAGTGAAATAGAAAAGGAGGCTCCTTTTCCACCCCTCCAACCTCCCTGAGAGATTCCAGGCTGACCGGAGGAAGAGAAGAGGCAGCAAAATCATGTGAAATAATGAAATATACATGAAATACATTCTTTCATTATTTTCCCACACACATGATTTTTATAAAATCACAGGAGAGCTGATCATGTGAGATAATGACATACATATGATTTTCATTATTTTCCCACACAGCATGTGGTTTCCTACTTCCTCCTCATCCCTTGCTATCACCCCAAAATCTCTCTAGATGGTAAGGGTGGGAGAAAGCTGCCTCCTTTTCTTTTCCACCCCCTTTCCCCTCTTCATGCCCCTTACTTCCAAGAGCCATTGGACCCTGAAAATCCTAGAAGAGCTGATGGTCTGCACATAGCCCTTCCTTGTATTCAAGTTTCCCTATCCTCTTTCTCAATAGCGGGTTCCTCCCTGAATCCAAGGGGAAGTACTGAGCTCCAGCAAAGAGAACAAAACCAGCCTGTGGGTTCTCCCTCCTCACAAACGCCTGCACTGCCCTGAACTCTTGCTGGCCTTGGGGTGATGGATTCTCAGATTTATTCAGAGCAGAAATCTTCTGAGTGAAAGTTCATATTCCAATAAGACACCCTGGAGCCCAGAGCTCCCAGAAGCCACTTCACATGACACTAGGTCAGAAGATTTAGAGAGAGCCTCCAGGAGCCTCCCCACATTTGCCCAGACATCCGTGTTGCATGAAGACCCAGTTCCCTCAGAGCAGCCCTTCTGTAAACAGAATGTAAACAGAATGGGAATGTGAGGTTTCTCTTCAGATTTGCTCATGCTCCTCACTAACAACTGTCAAAAGAGATTTTCAACTAAATGAATTTCCTTCCTTCTGACTCGCCGCTATGTGACCTTGCAGGCCTCAGTTTCTCCAGTCCTTACAGAGAGAAAATCCCACAGTCTCTCCTTTACAGAGGACCTCAAATGACAGTGCTGTCCAGGACCCAGCAGGGTGTTGTTTCTCTTCTCCTCCCTTGAAAGTTGGGAGGCAAGCCTCTGGCTGCTCTCTGAGATCCCCAGAGGCAGGAATGTGCCAGGGGATGGGGAGAGCCTTTTGTGAGGGGCCCCAGGGCCTCAGGGGAGAGCAGGGCCCAAAGCCCCAAGCCTGTGTCCTTGTTGGCCCCAAATAGGGCCCATAACAGCGAAGCAAGGATGGCAAATGAGGTCCCAGAAGGGGGAAAGAATTGTATATCTTTGAGAAAAGAAGGGATGGGGAATGCAACAGGGCCTGGGGGCCCAGGCCCCACACATAGGGATTGGTGGTGGAGTGGCTGGTTTGGGCCCAGCACCTGCCTTATAAAGGAAGCCCTGACTTGTGCCCACTGTGACTATTGCAAGAGAACAAGGACGTTCTTTCAGGCAACATAGTGGAGAGTGGGAAAGCCAGTGCTGAAATAGTGAGGTCTTCCAGGAATGGGTGAGGCTCAGGGATGGAGGTCTGATGGAGGGGCTTACAAAGGGGCTCAGATACCTGCAATGTTCCAAAAAAATCAGTATTAACAGCCAGGTCAGTTCACATGACCCAGCATTAAAAACACAGCAGAACCAGTGTTTCTCTTCTAGGACTTAGCCCACACACTCAGCTTCAAAATGGAAAAGCACGCTGTTTGCTATTGAGGGTCAGATGCTGAGCACTAAACCCACATACACTGCAGCTTGCGTGCATAAGTGCTAAGTCACTTCAGTTGTGTCCAACTGTGCAACCCCATGTACTGTAGCCTGCCAGACAACTCTGCCCACGGGGATTCTCCAGGCAAGAATACTGGTGAAAGTGTATTGTTGGATCCACAGCACTAGTTAGAGATGCCAGATCCACAGGGCCGGGAACAGGGTGAAGCAAGCAAGTCACCCGGGGCACATTTAAGGAGGTCCTCACCACCAGGGCCTCCTTGTCCCAGCTCCAAGGCCCACCCTGACCTCCTGAATTTTAACAAGACCTTCAAGTGATATGTGTACACAGCAAAGTCTGAGAAGCTCTGGCCTAAGACACATGGCATGGATTTGGCGGAGAGGACATTAAACACTGAGGAATTGTGAACACAAATACCATAAAACCTGCTTGCCAGTGTATGGGTTGACTAGTTTTCCCCCCAAACTTCATGTTTACCCAGAACCAGTGAATGTAACCTTAATTGGAAATAAAGTCTTTGAAGATGTAATCAGGTTAGGATGAGGTGTACTAAATTAGGGTGGCCCCTAGATCCAGTATGACTGGGGGCTTTATAAGAAGAGAAGAGACAGGCAGAGACAGGGAGAAAGAAGGCCCTGTGATGACTGAGGCAGAGATTAGAGTGGTGTAGCTGCAAGCCAGGACTCCCCAGGTGGCACTAGTGGTAAAGAAGCCACTTGCCAGTGTAGGAGACGTAAGAGATGCAGGTTTGATCCCTGGGTTGGGAATGACAACCCACTTTAATATTCTTCCCTGGAGACTCCCATGGACAGAGGAGCCTGGCAGTCCATAGGGTCGCATAGACTTGGATGTGACTGAAGCAACTTACCACGCACGCACACGTGCAACTGCAGGTCAAGGACTGCTGGCAACCACAAGAGCAAGAACACACTATTCCCAAGACCCTTCAGAGAGATCACGGTCCCGCTGACATCTTAATTTTAGACATTTAGATTCCAGAACTGCAAAAGAACAAATTTCTATTTGAAGCCACCTGGCCTAAGGTAAAATTTTATGGCAGTTCTAGGAAAATAATGCAGCCAGAATTTTCACATCTTTAAAAATGGGGGTGCTGCTTTCCCCACCAAATCACTGGGTTACTGGAAAGAATATATGACAGAATGACTGCAAAGATGTTTCAAAAACTATAAAACACAGAGATTTCCCTGGTAGTCCAGTGGCTAAGATTCTGTACTCCCAACTCAGAAGGCCGGAGTTCAATCCCTGGTCAGGGAACTAGATCCCGCATGCGGCAACTAAAGATCCCACAGGCCACAACTAAGACCTGGTGCAGCCAAAGAAAGAAATGTTAATGAAAAAACTATCAAATGCAATTCAACGATGAAACTTTTTTTTTTTCATATTTTTAAATCTTTATTTTTTGGTCATGCTGTGTGGCATATGGGATCTTAGTTCCCCAACCAGGGATCGAACCCTCAGCCCCTGCATTGGGAATGCAGAGACTTAACCACTGGACCATGAGGGAAGTTCCAACATTATTATTTTTAATGAGAACATTCAGTTATAAAATATTTATATGCTTATTTTCAAAGAAGTTTGTGTAATAATTTGGATACTTCCCCCCTCCCAGGTGTTGGTAGTACATACCTCTTGGCCCATTGTGTGGATTTGGCCACTTGACTTCCTTTGAACAATCGGATGTTAGTGATTGATGTGAGCAGAGGCCCTCATGAGCTTGTGCAGTTTGACTGCCCTTTTGCACTCCTGTCATCCACTGTGAGAACAGGTTCCCCAGATAATCACCTGGGCCACACAATGGAACATAATGCTTCATCTTTTAAGACACTTTCTTTTTTTTCCTTTTTTCCCCCCCTATCTTCACCTATTTCTTCCATTCTCCACTCCCCACCTCTGGAAACCACCAATTTGTTCTGTTTCTAGGGGTTCAGTTTTTCTAGATTCCACATATAAATATGATTATACAGTATTTATTAAAATCTTTTTCTGACTTATCTCACTTGCCATAAAACCATCCAGGTCCATCCATGTTGTTACAGATAGCAGCATTTCCTTCTTTTATGACTAATATTCCACTGTGTAGATCTATCCATTCATCTGTCAGTGGACACTTGAATTGTTTCCACATCTTACCTATTGTGAATGATGCTACAGTGAACATGAAGGTACACTTACCTCTTCTAGATAGTGGTTTTCATTTCCTTCAGATAAATACCCACAAGTGGAATTGCTTGATCATGTGGTAATTCTATTTATACTATTTATCTTTTTTTTTTAGGAACCTCCATACTATTTTCCACAGTGGCAGCACCAGTTTATATTCCTATTTTAAGATGTTTCCCTGTTTGCTTTTCTGATCCTATTTACAAAATTCTCTTACAGAGTCTGAATTTGATCATTTTTTTACCATAATCAAAAGCTAAAAGCAACAGCCTGGTCAAAAAGGAAATCGGAAAAACAACGGTAGAGGAAGATCAAGCCTTGATCTAAGAGTATCTGTCTCCTCAGCTGAAAAGCAAGGGTTTAAGACTGGGTGGTTTCTTGTAGCCCCTTATATCCCAGGTTTCAGTGATTATTGTCCATTCCCCCACCTCCTCAGTCAGGTCAGGGTGCATCCCCCACTCCATTGTAACATTCCAGGCCTTTCTACCATATCTTTGCCTTTCTCTCAAAACTCTGTCATCATTCTGCCAACACAACCGCATTATCTGTGTCAGGACCTATTGTCATATAACTCAAATTTCAGGGTAGGATGACAAGCTGCTGTGGCAGTCAAATATGCCCCAGGGGCCAAAGGAATACTGAGAGGTTAAATGGTTCAGCCACCTTAGAGCCAGTGAAGTCAGCTTCTGCCTCCCCAAAGAGCAGTCTCAACAGTAACATTGCTAACGATCCATGGCTAAAAGAACTAGGAAACTAACACGTATTAGGGGCTATCACTTGTGCTTCCCACAAGGTCATTCCATTCATCCTCTGGCTGAGATAGGTATTATCAGCCCCTGATAGGTATTATCAGATTTGGAAAAGTACAGGGAGACCTGGTAAATTTTTAATAACTCCATGGGCAGGAGGGAGCCCCAATTTGCCAGTTTCCCTGGTTTAAAGATGCCTACCACAGCCAACATGACCCAAGATGACATCAGAGTTGGGAAGAGATTCAAACACCTGGCTCTCTGACAGGGCTGAGAAGACTCCAGCACTCACCGTAACTGTGTACAGAGAGGTCAAGCAACTAATCAAGGTCACCAGCTAAAATGTGGAAAGTGAGGATGTGAACCCAGACCTCTGACTTGAGTACAGCTCTTGATATTCCCACGTGAATGGCAAGTCCTTGTGAGCAGAGAGCCCTAGACTGTCTTTATACGTAATAATATACCCCTGAGGTGATTTTTCCCAGAACATATTAGGTCAGACCTACAAAACTCCATAGACATTTTTTCCTCCCAATTACATCACATCAGATTTCCAACAACAAAATGAAGAAAATTTCTTTCTAAAATCTTAGACCTAACTGCTGACCTACTTGTTCAATATGACATTTGACTGCAAATGGGACAGAGGCGGAATTTAGGAGGGGAAAGAACTGTGCCTTCTTCCAAATAGTGCAAACACCCAACGGTGACCGGAGACAACCCTACCCACTCCCACTCCCACCCCTATACAGGGTTGGCCCAGCTCCTGCCATTGCATGTAAATGATTGATGCCAATTCCACCAGGGAGAGGTGACCCTTCCTCAGGGACTGAGCGCCACTTTCAGAGGCTGAGTGAAATGTTTTTATTCTAACCTTTGCCTCCCTTTACAGATGGTTCTTTGAAACCAGTAGACATCAGGAGAACAAATGGGCAAACACTCTGCAAGAAGCTGTTGAATAATCAACTGTTTATAACCCAGCTGAGTCCACTCTAGGATGTTGTTGTTGTTATTTAGTCACCAAGTCATCTCTGACTTTGCGACTCCATGGACTGTAGCCCACCAGGCTCCTCTGTTCATGGGATTTCACAGGCAAAAATACTGGAGGGGATTGTCATTTCCTTCTCCAGGGGATCTTCCTGATCCAAGGATCAAACCTGTGTCTCCTACATTGGCAGGCAGATTCTTTACCACTGAGTCACTGGGAAACAATACTCCAGGATAAGGGGCTGTAAATGCAAGTACGTTCAGGGGCAGACAATGTGCATGGTCACAGCCAGACATGTGAAACCACAGGGCTTCATGAAGCTCACCCATGCACATATCTTTAAAATACGTGAATATGTGTCCCATGTATCTAAGAACGTGATGCAGCCACTGGGCCGAGAGTTTTCAAGCCTTGCTAGGGTTCAGTCAATAATAATTCAACCAATGTAGTTAAATTACACACACACACAATTTTTACATATTTCAGTTAGAATTGTTAAGCTACAAGTGACAGAAAACCCAAAATAATAGTGACTCATAAACAAGCAAGAAGTTTTTTCTCTTCTACCTAAAACTCTCAAGGCAAGCCCAGACCAAAAAGGCATTATGTATGTACATGTCAGAGACCCACATCCTTTTAACCTTTTCCTCTGCCATCTCATGGTGTGACTTTGGTGTCATCTCTTTGGTGGCTGCTTTAGCTTCAGGCATTATGTCATACAGCTTCAATTAGCTACAAGGGAGATTGACATATTTGGTCTTTATTCAAAGTAACCATGAACTCAATTCAAAATCAGCATTCTGGGACTTCCCTAATGGTCCAGTGGCCAAGAGTTTGCATTGCCAATACAGGGAGCCAGGGCATGATCCCTGGTCAGGAAACTAGATCCCACCTGCCACAACTAAGAGTTCACATGTGCAACTAACAAGGCCTCGCATACCATAACTAAGACCCAGTGCAACCAAATAAAGAAAGAAATGTTTTTAAAATAGGGTTGTAAAACTAACTTTGCTAGTTGGGGGGATGGAAACCCAGTTGATTAATAAATATAAAGAATACTGGAGGGAGAGAAGGCATAGATAATAATCAGTGGACACAGACAACGAGTTTGGTTTGGGTGATCTAATATCTCAATCACTCCTGGTACGATGTAATTCTATGAAGTACGTGCGGATCTTTGCAATGGTGCATCGTCAAAACTCCCCTTTGGAAATTCTTAGCAAAGCCTCATTCACCTTATTTGGGATATCCTGACTGGATGAATCTTCATTGTTTTCATGGGAATTCAGCTTTTGGAAATATCTAAAACTAAATAAGGTGAGTTATGAGATTTTGATAAAATATTTTTGTGAATGCTCTAGTAAATAAAAGTAATTCTATTGATTGTTTTCTGTGCATATCATAGTCCTTCTAAAAGCAATTCCACAACAAGAAATACAAATGTTTTCAACTATGAAAGCATCATTTACAAAAGGACACCACCTACCAAGTAACCTCACTCAAGACAAACTCTTGCCAGATATTTTTTTTTTAATTACACTCAGGAGTTGGTGATCCAAACATCCTCTTAAATAAAACAGGCAGGTATTTTTCATTTTCTCCATACTCCTAAAAAAAGAAATGATCTCAGAGTTCTAATCTTGGGTTCTTCCTCAGGCTTAATTTATGAAATTAATCCTAATCCCCCAAGCAATAAAACAGAAACAGCAAATGCCTCCCATCGAAAGGAATGTGGTGAACAAGAATTGGTCATCAACTTCCTAGAATTTAGTGTATCTCCCCTAGTTTACATAAGTACTTGACATAATTAATAATCGCCAGTAAAATGGTTTTGTTATTAATATATTACTCAGGATTGATCATCAGATACTTAGGGCTTCCCAGATAGTGCAGTGGTAAGGAATCTGCCTGCCAAATGCAAGAGACACAAGTTCAATCCCTGGGTCAGGAAGAGCCCCGAGAGTAGGAAATGGCATAGTATTCTTGTCTGGAAGATTCTATCCTGTCTCAAGGCCGGCTGCCCCATTCTGACTACAGAAAAATCTGAGCAGCCAGCTAGTTCCCCTCTTGTTCGCCCTCCCTCAATTTTGTTTTCATGTAAAAGACAAATAAATGACTTGACTCCCCCCTCCCCCCCAAAAAAAGAAGAGGCTGGTGGGCCACAGTCCGTAGGGTCACAAAGAGTATTATCTATATTCCTTTTGGCAATAATAGAAAGGCAGCACTGTTAAAATCTGCTTTTCAAACAAATACCTAATGTTCCCACTTTCTGAAATCACTGTGCTGTACAGCTTCTTTTTTCTCAATCCTCAGCACCTACCCTTAGCTCATGATTTGTAATGTAATGACCTATACATTACTGGGCACAGTGAAGTCATCAGAGGGGAGCAGTCTCATCTTTTCACTCCAGATCCTTCCTCACCACGTTCTTCTTCCCTCCTGTCCTGGTGAGAACAGTGCTCAGTCTCGAGCCTTTGAGTATTGTCCCCTTGTGACCTGCAAAGGACTTGATTCCTAAAGTTTGCTCTTCTCTCTTTCACATCATTCACCTCTCCCTATCTCATGGTGCACTCTCACCCAGCCTGCAAACATGTTCTGATCTGTGGGGATTTAAAACATAGCTGCAAATTCTCTGACTGTCCTTCCACCAAAGGGTAGGAACTATGTCCCAACCCTTAATCTGGTTGGGCTTCTGGCTAGATTGATCAATAGAGTACAGCCAAAGTGATAGTCTTTGACTCCTAAACATTAGTCATAAAAGTCCAGGTAGCTTCTATCTTGTCATGGGACACTCCCTCTTGGAGCTCTGAGGCCATCATACTAGAGAGGCCACAAGCAGGCACTCCAGATGACAGGCAAGTGAAGCCCATATCCACCAGATGCCAGACCTGTGAGTGAAGCCATCTTGAACCCTCAAAACCAACCTCTTCAACAGCTGAATACTAACAATGACTCCAGTTAATACAAACTGGAGCAAAAGAATCATCCAGCCAATCTCTGACCAAATTCCTGGCCCACAGTAATCATGGAATAGAATATAAGGGTTATTGCTTAAAGCCACTATTTATAGGGTACTTGCTAGGCAGCCATTGAAAACTACAACAATATTTCCAACTTTAAAAAGTTTTGAATTCCACCTTACCCCATTTTTCTGCTCCTTCTCACAGCAAAATTTCTTCCAAGCATTAAGAAGGCTAAAACCTTCTTTCTTGTACCTTAATTTTTTCCTCTCTGGCTTCTGCCCCTTTCTCCCCACCTCAAACTCTGCTCTCACCCAGGTCATGTCCTCCCTTTATTTGGTCTCTCCAAGCCTGATGGGTCATGCCCTCCTCACCAAAACTCTGATAATACAAAACTTTCTTGAGTTTTCTTCCCCTCCCTTGCTGATCCTTCTCAGCCAGCTAGGTTGCCTCCACCTTCACGTGCTGGTAACTGAGTCCCCTCCTTTCCTCTCTGCACACATTCCCTGGGAAGCCTCGACCAGGCTACTGGCTTTAAGCACCATCTCTATGTGGTGACACCTCCAGAGTGTAGCTCTCCCGTTCTGCCCTCCCCTCAGAATTCCATAGTCAGATGTCTGCTTATCTCCTTAACAGCTCTGGAAGTCCAGCAGATATCTCAAACAGTATGGCCCAAACAGAGCCTGTGATTTTCCTACCCTGAATCTGTTGTTCTCTGAGTCTTCTCTTTCCCAGTAAATGGCATCTCAATCCATTCAGTCCTCAAGCCAAAAGCCTGCATGGGTGCTAAGTCGCTTCAGTCGTGTCTGACTCTGTGTGACCCTATGGACTGTAGCCCTCCAGGCTCCTCTGTCCAGGGGATTCTCTAGGCAAAAATACTGGAGTGGGTTGCCATGCCCTTCTCCAGGGGATCTTCCCAACCCAGGGATAGAACCCACGTCTCTTACATCTCCTACATTTGCAGACAGGTCCTTTACCACTAGCACCACCTGCGGGTCATCCTTAATACCTTCTTTTCTCTCCCTCATGTATCAGTTTTCTACAGGTACTATAACAAATTGCCACAACCTCAGTGATTTAAGAAGGCAATAGCAACCCGATCCAGTACTCTTGCCTGGAGAATCCCATGGATGGAGGAGCCTGGAAGGCTGTAGTCCATGGTGTCGCTGAGGGTTGGACACGACTGAAGTGACTTAGCAGCACTGATTTGAAACAACACATGTAATATTCAGCTACAAAAAGGAATGAATTTTTTTTAAAAAGGAATGAAATTTTGATATATGTTACAACATGATGGACCTTGAAGACGTTATGCTTTAGTGAAATAAGCCAGAATAGAAGGACAAATATTGTATGATTCCACTTACCGGAAGTATCTAGAATAGACAAATACAGAGACAAAAAGTAGAATAGAGGTTACCAGGAGTAGGGGAGAGGGGGGGAATGAGGAGTTATTATTTAATGGGTTCAGAGTTTTTATTGAGATGATGAAGGTTTTTAAGCCAAAGATAGTGGTGATGTTATACAACACTGTGAATGTATTTAATGCTACTGGTTTGTAAACTTAATGAATAGTTAAATTGATAAATTTTAAATTATGTAAAATTTGCCACAATAAAAAAAATAACATACATGTATTCTCTCAGAATTCTTGAGGTGAGAATACTGAAGTCAGATTCACTGAGCCAAAATCAAAGTGTCAGCTGGACCATGCTCCTCCAGAGCAATTAGAAGAGGATCCATTCCCTTGGCTTTTCCAGCCTCTAAAGCTGCATTCCTCAAGCCAGCAGTGGAGCATCCTTCTTCAGTCTCCACTTTGCCTTCTTCTTCACAGCAAAATCTCTCTCTGCCTCCATCTTCTGAATAGATAAATAAAAACACCTGTGATTACGTTCAGTGCCCATCCACATAACCCAGAATAATCTCATCTTCAAGATTCATTACCTTAACCACACTTGCAAAGTTCCTTTTGCTATGTAAAGTAACATCTATAGGTTCCAGGGATTAAGACTGGATATCTTTGAGGGCAATTATTCAGCCTACCATTCCTCATTTTCAATCCACTAACAAATTCTGTGGATTCTACTTCATACATATCAAATATCTACCCTTGCCTCCACTTTTATTATCAACATTCTCAAGCCAGTATCATCACCGTACTAATGTAACTCCTTAGCTTTGTTCCAGGAAGGGGGACCCCTTCTAGGGCTCAAGACTTGACTTTTATCCAAGGAGACATACATGCTGACAAAGCTAGAGACTTTATTGGAAAGGGGAGCCCAGGCAGAAAGCAGCAGAGTAACGGAACCCAAGAGAACTGCTCTGCCACCTGGCTCAGTCTCAGGTTTTATGGTGATGGGGTTAGTTTCCAGGTTGTTTCTGACCAATCATCTTACTTGGCCCATAGTCTGACTCGGGGTCCTTCCTAGTAGTGTGCACATCTCTCAGCAAAGATGGATTCTGGCAACAAGGATTCTGGGAGATTGGTCATCTTCTCCCTCCTTTTGGCCCCTCCTGAATTCTACTGGTTAGTCTTCCAGTGGCAGCACCAAGCTCCTTATTGGGACCTCCTGTTCTGAGACAATTCAAGCGAGCAGTTATCATTGTAACCCTAACCCTGGCCATAGACAGCATTTTGGTCAACAGTTTCCTAGCAACTTTGCCCTTGCCTACAACAAAGCAAAGACAGTGACCTTTCAACACACCAAGCAGGCCATGTGCAATTTATTTGCAACATACTGTCCCTGCCTTCCTCTCCCTCCCCTACATTCCTACAGACACAAAGATCTACTTTCTGTGACTCAGACCCAGCAGGCCCTTTCCTGAAGGCTTTTCCCTGGAACATTATTCCTGTGGCTCTTGGCATGACAGCTCCCTCTCATCCTTGGGTCTCAGTTCAAATGAAGCAACCCCTCTTGATGTCCATCTCCACTCCCCTCCATGATTCCTTTACATTGTAAAGGAATGTAACAGTCACTAGCCTGTTTATTTCTTTAACAGCTCTTACTGCAATCTGTAATTACCTTATCTATGAATTTGCATGTCTTCTATACTCCCCAATAGGATGAAAGTTTCCGAAAGAAGAGACTATATTTGTTCCAGCATTTTGAATAGTGGTTAGTGTAGAGCAGAAGCTCAGTGTGTTGAATGAATTAATGAACAAATACAATTGACATTGTAATCAAGGTCTGTATCAACCAAAATAGATAAAAGCATGCTTCAGTAGTAACTAGCAACCTAAAACTACAAAGTTTATTTCTCACACTATATATGTCCAACCTCAAGAGATCTCTGGTCTTCCTAGGGGCCAGGCTAATGGAGCAGCCACCTCCCAAACAGTATCAACTGCAAGAGAGGAAGAGAGAACTCCTTCAAAGTTCTCACTATAGCAGTTAACGACAGAGGATGAGATGGTTGGATGGTATCACCAGCTCAACGGACATGGGTTTGGGTGGACTCCAGGAGTTGGTGATGGACAGGGAGGCCTGGCATGCTGCGGTTCATGGGGTCGCCAAGAGTTGGCCACAACTAAGAGACTGAATTGAATTGATAACAGTTAAATGCATTGCCTAGAAGTAACACACATTGCTTCCTGTTACAACCCACCGACTGGAACAAAACACAGAAACATGGTCCCACTCAACCACAAAGGGCCAGGAGTAAAATCTTACCAAGTGGCCAGAGGGAGAGAATCTGAAATATGTGGCTAATAACATTAACGGCTACCACAGTGCCTTTTACAAAATGGGCCAAGAAACCTTCCAATCTCTCTCCCTACAAGCCTCCTCCCTGGCTCTTGCAATCCTCCTGCCATGCTAGGTTGCCCCCCCTCAAAACACCAAGCCTTGTCAAAACTCCATTTCTTTGTACATACTGGGCCCTCTGCCTGGGATGTTCTTCAGAGTCAACCGCTATAGCCCATCATATGACTATACCATGATTTATGTATCTATTCTCCAATTTTGTATGTGTATATCATAACAAACTGTGGAAAACTCATCAAGAGACGGAAATACCAGACCACCTTACCTGCCTCCTGAGAAGTCTGTATGCAGGTCAAGAAGCAACAGTTAGAACTGAACATGGAACAACAGACTGGTTCCAAATCAAGAAAGGAGTACATCAAGGCTGCATATTGTCACCCTGCTTATTTAACTGTTATGCAGAGTACAATCATGCAAAATATCAGGCTGGATGAAGCACAAGCTGGAATCAAGATTGCCGGGAGAAATATCAATAACCTCAGATATGCAGATGACACCATCCTTATGGCAGAAAGCGAAGAAGAACTGAAGAGCCTCTTGATGAAAGTGAGAGAGAGAGTGAAAAAGTTGGCTTAAAACTCAACATTCAGAAAACTAAGATCATGGGATCCGGTCCTATCACTTCATGGCAAATAGAAGGGGAAACAATGGAAACAGTGGTAGACTTTATTTTGGGGGGTTCCAAAATCACTGCAGATGGTGACTGCAGCCATGAAATTAAAACAAGCTTGCTCCTTGGAAGAAAAGCTATGATCAACCTAAACAGCATATTAAAAAACAGAGATGTTACTTTGCCAACAAAGGTCCGTCTAGTCAAAACTATGGTTTACCCAGTAGTTCTGTATGGATGTGAGAGTTGGACTATAAAGAAAGCTGAGCGCTAAAGAATTGATGCTTTTGAACTGTGGTGTTGGAGAAGACTCTTGAGAGTCCCTTGGACTGCAAGGACATCCAACCAGTCCATCCTAGAGGAAATCAGTCCTGAATATTCATTGGAAGGACTGATGCTGAGGCTGAAACTCCAATACTTTGGCCGCCTGATGTGAAGAACTGACTCATTGGAAAAGACTCTGTTGCTGGGAAAGAATGAAGGTGGGAGGAGAAGGGGACAACAGAGGATGAGATGGTTGGATGGCATCACCAATTCAATGGACATGAGTTTGAGCAAGCTCCGGGAGTTGGTAATGGACAGGGAAGGCTGGTGTGCAGCAGTCACAAACAGCTGGACCTGACTGAGCGACTGAAATGAACTGAACATTCTTATTTGTATCATTTGGTCTATTTTCAGTTCAGGGCTTTTGAATAAAGCTGTTATATACATTCTTTTGGTGGATATATACACTCATTTCTCTTTAATATTAACCCAAGATTAACTGCTGAGTCACCAGTAGATGTACACTTGACATTCACAGATCGATAGTGCCAGTTTTCCAAAATAGCTGTACCACCTTACACTCTCATCTGTAGGGTTCTAGCTGCTCCACATCTTCCCCACAACTTGGTACCATCAATCTTTTTCGTTTTGGCCATCCTGGTGGGTGCCTACTAGTATCTCATTGTAGCTTAAATTTGTGTTTCCACGGTGACTAATGACATCGAGCACACACTCATATACTTATTGGATGACATGCATTACTTCAGTCCACAAAATGGTACTGAACATCCACATTGCATGTGTATGTGGCTACAGCAATGGGAATAAATAACACTCAGGCTCCATGAAATCCTATATCATTGCCTTGTTTGTGCAACTTGAACATTGTTGCTTCAGAAAGAATTTTATTCAACATATTAAAAATCTAAATAAATATACAGGCAAACCCTGACAGTCCTTCTATGGAAAACCCTAAATTAGGAAATATAACTGATCAGAAACAGAAGGAGATGCAGTTAATAAACCCTTATTCATTCAGGAAATATTTCTTAAGCATACATGTGTGCAGGTACTGCCAGACCCTGAAAACAGCAAGGAACAGGCTGGACACCTCCAGAGCTAGCAGAACTTTCAGTTCAGCCCTTTGTGACGGGATGGTGCACTCACACTATGCAGGACTGTATTCTGTCCTCTGCCCTTTCTAGTCTGGGAACTGCGTGAGGACAGAGTCCCATGTCCTGTTCATCTCTGAGTCACCATTTTATATCCTGAGCACCTCAGGCAAATGCTGCCATCTTCTGAGGACTGTTTTTGTTGTAGTTCAGTCACTAAGTCGTGTCTGACTCTTTGCAACCCCATGGACTGCAGTGCACCAGGCTTCCCTGTCCTTCACTATCTCAAACATGTGTTGAATTGCAAAGCCTGAACCAATTAATTTACTTAAAAATATGAGACAGGATCTTCCCTGGTGACCCTGGTAAAGAATCCTCCTGCCAATGCAAGGGACATGGGTTTGATCCCTGATCCCAGAAGATCCCACATGCCATAGAGCAACTAATCCTGTGTACACAACTATCGAGCACGTGCTGTAGAGCCTGGGAGCCACCACTGAGCCCATATGCCCTAGAACTTGTGCTCTGCAACAAGAGAAACCACTGCAATAAGAAGCCTGTGCACTGCAATGAAGAGTAGCCCCTGCGACTAGAGGAAGCCTGTGCAGCAACAAAGACCCAGCACAACCAAAAGTAAATAAATAAATAAAATTCAGCATTGGGAGTAGAAAGAAAATATATGAGACAAGTAGAAGCTTAAGGATGCAGACCTTGTACCCAATCAAAGATTAGCACTGTTATGATGCAAACCCAGTATCCTGTCCCACTTTAAAGAACTTTTTATTTGTGTACTGCCTCTGAAAAGTGAAAAAAGTGAAAATGTTAGTCACTCAGTCATGTTCAACTCTTTGCAATCTCATGGACTGTAGCCTGTCAGGCTCTTCTATCCATGGAATTCTCCAGGCAAGAATACTGGAGTGGGTAACCATTCCCTTCTCCAGGGGATCTTCCTGACCCAGGGATCGAACCCAGGTCTCCCGTATTGCAGGCAGATTCTTTACCACCTGAATTACCAGGGAAGCTCATGCCTCTGAGATGTGGTAAATTCCAGAATGTGTTTTATAAAAACAGCCTAGGAACTTCCCTGGTGGTCCAGTGGTTAAGAATTCACCTTGCAATGCAGAGGACACAGGTTCAATCCCTGATGGGGAACCTAACATCATACATGCCTTGGAGCAACCAAGCCCACACACCACAACTAGAGTCTATGCGCTGCAATGAACATCTCATGGGCTGCAACAAAGACCCTAGTGCAGACAAATAAATTAACTTAAAAAACAAACAGCCTATTTACTACCTTATCCCACTTACTACAGCCGCATACAAAATAAAGTGGCAGATTAGAGTCTCACTTTTTAATTTTTTCTCTTCCACTACAAATTTTAACAGGATCTCAAGTGGTAAATTTTTTTCTCATTCTAAGCATCCTACAAATCCTTACGTTAAAATTTCACTGTCACTGACTGATGTGTCAATAGAAAAATAAACACGAGTCTCAACCCATTACTATTTCATTCTGTCAAGTTCAGATCGGCTGCATGAGCGGAGCCCCCACCTCTGTTCTGCATACCATTCCGTGAGAGCTGCTGCCTGGAGACTTGACAACCTGGTACCATCTCCTCCCACAATCACCCTCCCATTCCTCCAGCTTATCTCTGATGTCAGAGAAGAATGAGCCTCAAACTTGTACATTCCAACTCCAGCCCTTGGGGGAAGAACCCTCGGCACAGACATTTGGCATCTGGAGGCAGGATGGGGCAGCTGGCTGCCCAGTCACCCATCACATAAGCCAGGCCCCCACACTCCACCCAGGCTGGCAGAACCATTCACAGAGCTAGACAGGGTCCCTTTGGAAAGCACCAAATCTGAGTCTCTGGGGCAGCCCCATATAGTCTCGGGGTATTTATCTCTGGGGTACTGGGAATGGTATCAGGACCACAGGGGTCAGCACCCCTAGAAACTCTGCCAGTCACCTGACGAGAGTGTTCCATCAGTCACGCCTATGGAGAAAGGCCCACCATGCTAATGCCAGGGCAGATGAGACCTGGCTGGCTATGCAAACAAGCCCAGAGCCCAAAACAGAACAGTGAGAATTAGGTCAACCCTTCCTTCTCACTGGACTATTGGGACTCAACTATGTGACCCCAGACAAGCCAGTGTTCCTCAAAGGGGCTCAGTTCTCTCCCTCTAAAACGGACAGAGATGGGTGGAACCAGACAAGTCACATCTAAGGCCAAGGATCCATGACTCTGATTTCAATCTAAAACCAGAAAAAACGTGTAGCCAGGTGTGTAATTACTAATGTACTGTTTTTCTTCTGAAGGCTATGGGTTTACTAACATCTAACCTTGTGATCTTCTTCCAAGAGAACTTTCCCCCAAATATCCCTAGTTGTACTGGGGAAAGGATTGGAAACTTCTTTGGGACTCAGTTCTCTCCTTCCATTCCCAACTCCACCACCTCCACCTGTACCCACCATGCCCACTTCAACCTTCACCTGAGCTCTTCTCAAGGCTGGGATGCTGGCAGACCAGGGATGTAAATCTCAGGCACTTGCATTTTTTTAAATATTATTTATTTGGCTGTGCTGGGTCTTAGTTGCAGCATGTGGGATCTTTTATTTGTAGCATGTGAACTCTTAATTTCAGTGTTTGAGATACAATCCCATGACCAGGGATTGAACCCTGGGCCCCTGCATTGTGAGTGCAGAGTCTTAGCCACTAGACCACTAGGAAAGTCCCAAGCACTTGCATTTAACATTCGCTGTTTAGAGTCCTGCCCTATCCACTCCTGGGCCCCTTGGAGGGAATTCTAACTCATTTCTCATCCTGTGTGCCAGCCTATACCCTGGGCACCTGGGCTCAAAAGAAGAATGATGTGTCCCATACTCAGGGAGTTGACTCTTAAATTAGGGAGGCACCACATCAGTCCATGGGACAGCAGTTAACCCCAGGCCCACCTGGGAGAGAACACCAAGTGAAAGCCTGCCTGGGCAAAACCTTGAAGGTGCTAGGCAGATGCTGTCAATGCCCCCCCATCCCCATAGCCCTCCTTAGAATTCTCAGGACAAAGCAGACGTGCTGAGCAGTTAGAGCCATAGGAAGAACCCTTGAGCCAACAAGCAGCAGAGGCTGAGGGGGTAAACACCCCACCTCCTCGCCACGGGATGAAATAATCCCAAGGCAGCTGGACACAGGCTCCCAGGAGGGCTGAGTGAACTGCTTGTAGTTAACACAGCTGTAGTACCTGCCCTTCTGGGTCTCACTTCCTTACTCCCTCTCCATGCCTCTCAGGATGGTCTCTGGAGTAAACTACCTGCATGCAAGTCCTTACCTAAAGGCCAACTTCTGAGGGAAGCCACGGAGGTCTGGAAGAGTGAGCTGGATTGGAGAGTAAGGTGCTCCTAAGGAGGGCACCCAGACAGAAAGCCCACTTGGGAACACCCCCTGGGCAGGGGGGGGGGGGGGTTGCAGCCTGACACACTTGTTGGCTCCAGGACTTTGTCATTGGACTTTAGCACCCTTGTCCAAAGAGGGCAAACACTTGAGTCATCTTTTCCAGAGGTGGTGCTGAGGGAGGAGAAGGAGCAGGAAAAGATGACCAGGGTCTTCCTGAGAGGTGCCCAGTGACCCTGCCCAGCCATCTGCCTCAGTCCTGAGACCACAAGGGCCCAGAAAGTCAGCTCTGTTTCTTTGGAGAATGATATGCTCAACTATGAAAGGAAATACCCCATCTGTCCTGGCTTCTAGAGTGATTTGGATCCAAGTATTTGGAAGAGTTTCTCTTGTGCTTACAAAGGATATTACAGTGTGAAATCCTGAAGCGTGTGGAAGGCAATATAAAGCAGTGGGTAAGCCAGACAGAAACTAATAGTGTGCTCCAAAGCCTAGAAAGCCTCTGAGAGCCTCAGTTTCCTTACCTGTAGCATGGGAAAAATCTTACCCAGTGAGGATTCAAAAAGATAACGCATACGGCATTGGGCTCTGAGTATAGTAAGTGCTCAATTTTAAAAGGCAGAGGGAGGGTCCAGGATGCTGGTAACAAGCAGAGTGCACCCACTGAGGCAAGGCCAACATACCACCTGGGTGAGACCCCTGAACAAATGCTGCCATGAAGGATCTGCCTCCAGACTCCCTGGCTTAAAGGCCCAACTGGACAGCCCACCAAGAGCATCTCTGCTTGAGCTGCTGCTGCTGCTGCTAAGTCACTTCAGTTGTGTCCGACTCTTAGCGATCCCATGGACTACAGCCTACCAGGCTCCTCCATCCATGGGATTTTCCAGGCAAGAGTACTGGAGAGGGTTGCCATTGCCTTCTCTGGTCTGCTTGGGTTGGGTATGACCAAAGCAACAGAGCAGTCAGAGGGCCAAGCTCAGACATCGGGCCCACCTCATTGGCCAGGCCCTTGCTGCCACTGGCGGGCCCCAGCAAGAGCAGGAATGAGAAGGTGGCTCAGAGGGCCTGGGGCTCCGGCAAGTGTCAGACAATGACCTCAGGGGGCTCCTCGAACAGGGCCTGTCCAGGTCTCTTGCCCCACTGGTGGCCAGAGGAGCAGGCCAGCATCACTCTCTGGAGTCCTCTTTATAGGCCTCCATGGACAGCCACTTCCTCCTCAGGGTCTCTGTTCCAATGGGCATGTTTCAGTGGATTCAGCTCCCTTTCATCTGGGCACCCCAGCCTGAACACCCCACACCTCTGCTGCCCTCAAGTTGCTGGTCACCTTGAGAGCAGACCCAGCTGGTTATTCTCTGAAAGAAGATGAGGTTGTGGTTGACCTGCTGGGTGCTCTCTGGCACGAGAACCAAGCAAAGGCAGAGGTCAGGGCCTTACCTCAGGCTGCCCACTGACCCCCATGCCAGTCCTTTCACTCTTCCCATATTTCCCTGACCCCTCCTACCTCTTGACCTCAGGTAATCTGTGACACAGCATTTCTACCTCTGGGGCCTGAGCCTCAGGCTCCTTGGATAGTGAATGCAATGCCCCAAACAGTGTTGCACAGAACAGGCATCTCCCTGCCCTCTCGTGTGGCTGATGGAGGTATATTTCTGAGCAGCAAGGCTCCGGGCTAGCATTTAACTGAAAGGATATTTTTGAGGCTTTAGGTAGAGAAGGCCTCAGAAGAGATGCCCAGGAATTTGCAATTATCTAATTAAACATGCCAATCCCCAGAGGTCCTGGAGTTCCTCAGGGCTGTTCAGATAAGGACTGACAGGAGGAAGAAGTTCTGGTCTCAGAAGTCTGTGTACACAATGCTGGGAATGATTAACCCCTGGCTGGGGGTGGGGGGGGGTTGTGCAGATCAAAGACCCTAGATGAACAAACAGTCTTGGAATTCTGGAGAAGAAAGGCACTGACTGCTCTAAACAAATATGCTCGAAGGAACGCACACTTAACATCCCCACAGCTTCAGGAAGACCTGGGCTTGTGGTAACCAGGACTGATCACCCCAGCCATGAGGTGGGAATGATCTTTCTGTACTTCTGCCCTCTTTATTGTTTCCCACCCCTTATGAGAGACAAACATTCGTACTTTCATCAAACTGGGTCCCAGAGAAACGAAGCCATGGAGCTTCCCTGGTGGTTCAGTGGTAAAGAATCTGCCCGCCAATGCAGGAGACACGGGTTTGATCCCTGAGCCAGGAAGATCCCATATGCTGAGGAGCAACTAAGCCCCTGAGCCACAACTATTGAGCCTGTGGTCTAGAGCTCAGGAGTCGCAACTACGGAAGCCTGCGTGCCCTAGAGCCTGTGCTTAGTAACAAGAGAAGCCACCGCAATGAAGAGTAGCACCCACTTACCACAACTAGAGAAAAGCCCAACAACAAAGCCCCAGCACATCCAAAAATAAATTAAAAAAATTATTTTTTAAAAAAGGAAACAAAACCAGTCCTTCTCTATTTGCCCCATGCCTGCCCCTGCTCTCACATTCCTCTGAAGACGCCCCTCCTGCCGCTTTTTGTTTCCTGTGGACTGGGGTGCCTTCCTCTTCTGGAAAGGGGGCTTTCTCCTCATACCAGCTTACCATGCAGCCTCCAGGAAATGGGAACCACCTGGCAGGAGGATCAGATTCCTGGGAGGTGATGGGGCTGCCTCTGCCCCTCTGCAGCCATCAGCCCTCGGCGCTCATGTTGGCCCAGAAGAGCTGACTCCCTCCATCTCAGGCCCCAGAAAGGTGGTTGGCTTGGTGGCTAACTGGCTGGCATGGGGCCAGGTGAAGATGGGGGAGGCCTGAAAGGAGGTGCCATGCCTGGAAAGGGGCAGGGACTGGCCCAGGTCCAGAGTAGGAGGAGGAGACAGGCAGTGAGGGTGTTGGCTGAAGACCACAGTGTCTCAGTAGGAAAGGGGGGTTGTGGGAGCTGGGGTATCCGAGGCTCCCTGGTGGGTGGGGCCAGGGCCAGGGGCATCTGGGAAACAGACCTCCTGAAATTCAAAGTTGAGCTGCTAGCCACTGGCTCCTGGAATCTACAAGACAAAATTGAAGACTGCAGACAGGGGCACCCAGGGCTGCCACACTCGGAAAGGACAGCTTCTGGGTGAGTATGACATACTGCTGGACACATGGACTCCTAGACTCAGTTTCCAGGATTTTTCTCATTGCCTTGACCCGCAACTAGCAAGAGGAGGCTCTTTCCCTGGATCCAGGGTGGTTGCTCAGGGACTTAGCAGTCAACACACACAGCAGAGCAGAAACACACACCTGCAGAAATGAGGGGATGTCAAGCCAGGACCTCAAGGCCAGGACCTAGCTGGAAATAGCTTTGCCACTCCCACACCAGCCCACTGCTGCCTTACCTACCCCAATTTGATCTCCCAGCTGCCTGTGTAATCCTGATTACTCCAGAAACTCCACACTGAGCAGCTCTCGGCCATCCCTTGCTGGCAGGGCTGACTTCAGGAGTTTTTCTTGGGACCAACGTGGGATGAGAGAATGCTTGACTCCAGGTTCCCAAGCCCTACAACTGTCTGGAGGCTCCTTTCTTCCCTGAAGGCAACCCTGAGCCCTCCCATTAAAGACATCCCAGAACTTCAAGTGTGACCTACAAACCAGATCAGAGGCAAACCAGACTCACCTGTGGCTGGGCAATTCTAAGGATAAAAAGTGGGACAACCAATGTCATTGAAACTAACAAAATCTCCCTCAAGTCCCATGTTTTTACCCCAGTGGAACTTCCTCCCTATGGAAGCCTCCCACTAAAGTGTTATTAATATATGTTTATGCAGCAACTTCTGCGCACTTGGGGAGAGTTTACAAAAAAGCCACGTTCCCTTCTCTCCAGAAGCTCATGGGATGAAGACAAGCAAAGGGAGATTACTGGGTTCAGAGACAGATGAGAGAGGCCTTCAGCAAAAGATTCCCTATGGGTGGTAATCCTTGAGTGAATTAGAGGGAAGGGAAAAGATTGGGGAAGGAAGGGCAGGTGCCCCGGTGTACATGCAGGAAATGATGGGGGAAGCAGGCAGGGGCAAAGTCACTCACTACACATCCCCGACGCAGGGATCAACCCCCGCCCTTCAGAGAACATCCAGGGCTAGGTTCTCCTGGGAAAGGGGCAGCGAGGTGGGGGCATTTGCCCCTTCTTGCGGGGGTTCCGCTGCATTTAATGGGCTGTCCCGCTGTTCTCTCCAGCCACTCGCCATGTGGTGGGCCCTGCTGCTGCTGCTGTCTTTCGCGATAGCGCCGCGACCCAGCCAGGCGGGGCCGCTCCAGAACAGCCTTGTTTTCCGGCTCACTCAGCAGGGCCCCTGGGGGAGCGGGGCCGGTAACTCCACGGTCTCGCCCTGCGAGTGGCTCCCAGTCGCGGGGGTCACGACCCTGACTTTCGTGAACCGTGGCCTAGAGCGCCTGCCCGGCTGCCTGCCGCGCGCGCTGCGCAGCCTCGACGGCAGCCACAACCTGCTGCGCGCCTTGAGCGCTCCGGAGTTGGGCCACCTGCCGCAGTTACAGGTGCTGACACTGCGCCACAACCGCATCACTGCGCTGGGTTGGGGCCCCGGAGCGCCCGCAGGGCTGCACTCCCTCGACCTCAGCTACAACCTGCTGGCCACCCTGCCGCCGTGCACCGGGCCCGCGCTGCCCGGTCTCCGCGCGCTGGCCCTGGCCGGGAACCCGCTGCGGGCGCTGCAGCCCGGGGCCTTCGCCTGTTTTCCCGAGCTGCGCCTACTCAACCTGTCCTACACCAAGCTGGGCCGCGGTGACCACGAGGACATCGCCGACGCTACCTTCGCGGGGGTGGGCGGCGCGCCCCTGGCCGCCCTCCAGGTGCTGGATCTCAGTGGCACATTCCTCCCCCGCGGTGAGTGCCGGCGCGGAGTGTCTAAGCCTGCGGGGTGGATGATCCCGGGAGGGAGGGCTGTGAACTTCCTCGAGGGGCGCTGTCCGGGGCGTCTTCTTGCAGGAAGGCTCAAAGAGACCCCAGAGATTCCCTGAGCCTAGGGCACCCTATTTGAAGCGCCTCACTGGTCTGCACTCCTTGAGTCCCAAGAGTTGGGGAGTATTACCTCCGCTCTGCTTGTGAGGAAACCAGGGCACAGAAAGGAGAATGGCTGGCCTGCAGCCACCCAGCTCCTTAGCGGTGCCTCCATGTCTGAACTGTGGCGTTCTGGGTCCAGAGCCCACAGGTTTAACCTCTGTTCTGCTCCCCAGCAGAATGGAGAATGGGGAGTGGACGCAGTGCTTTGGGGCTGATGAATGGACAAACCTGGTATCAAACATTTTAACATGAAGCACTTGATGTTCAGAGGATGCTTTCATTGATTTCTATTAATACTTAGTTGGCTAAAATTCTTTCTGTGAATGTTAAATCCTTCAAACAAGACACAGAAGAGGTGGGAATACCTATTCTCCTGTACTTGGGTATTCTGACTCTGATTTACAAGGTTGGTTTTATTTAAAAACACTTCACATGTGATAATCACCTGCTCCACCACCAGAGAAGGGGCACGTTCTCCATTTACTAGGAGAGCGATGAAATGAGATTTCCGGCCTCCTCCTGCCCCCTCCTCCTCTGAGCCTCCTTCCTTACATTCCTCAAAGATTTCCCCTGCTCCTGGTAGCCATCACATTGAAGGCTGGGGCTTCTGTGTGGGGTTTAACAAGAGGGTGGGACAACAGCGTACTTGGAGGCAGCGTCCTAGAGTCAAGCTCAGCCTTGTTCCTTCCTTGTCGTGTGGCCGTTAGCCAGTCATCGTCCTTTGGGACCTCAGCTGTGCTTCTGAGATTCCTGAAGCTGCCTGCTGTCCCCATGCTCAGCAATGACCTTCACCACTCACCTTGTCACTCTCATTGTTTCCTTAATGCTGTGCCAGCCTCATGGGTTCATGCCTTCCAGGATAGTGGGCAGTGTCCCATCTGTATTTCAGTTCGGTCGGGATGGATCAGAAACCTGCCACGGCTCACGTCGCTCTACCTGAGGAAGATGCCAAGGCTGAGGAGCCTAGAGGGGGACATTTTCAAGATGACCCCTGACCTGCAGCATTTGGATTGTCAACATTCGCCAGCACTTAGCTCTGTCCATACATATATCTTTCAAGACACGCCTCACCTACGAGTCCTTCATTTCCAGAAGTAAGTGTTTCTAAAACACATGACTGAATTTTGCCCATTATACTAAATTTAATAGTCATAACTATTTTATAGAATAAACTAGACCTTCCTTTCCCTCCCATTGCTCTTTCCTCGTTGGGGTCTTGTTCTTCCTTATGCTTTGGATGATATGGTGAGCACATCCCAGAGAGTCCATCCGGCCTAAAACCCAACCAACTCAGTGCTGTCCACAGTAATGTTAAAACTTCAAACTCTCACACGTGTCAAGTTTCCTTCAAGTCCAGGATGAGAAATTTCCAGTGGGAAGAGGGCATCAGGGTCTTTATTTCTCCATCCACCTGGTTCTCCATGTGTTTATGCAAATCAGCAGCCCCTTCCAGGGCTTGAGCAGCTCCTACTTGCACTGGGACCCAGGGGTGGTTCCCTCTGGGCCAGGGGTTATCCCAAGTCTCACCATATCCACCTTCCTTCCCAAGAGCAACTACTATCCTGACTTTTAGCAGGAAGGGCAGCATACCTCTGAAGATGATCCCTGGCCACCTGCTTTCCTGGGAGCCCACAGCTAGGCCCTGGGAGGCAAGCACCATTGTGCTGCCATCACTCTTAATGTTGCCACTTCTCTTTTTTCTTGACTAGCTCCAGAGTACGCACTTTGGGGCTTTTCATGAGGGGAAAGGAGATAGAACACACAGAGCACTTAGCTCAGTGCCTGGCACATGTGTGTGCTCTCTAACATTAGTGAAGATCATGGTGGTTGTGATGGTGGTGAGATTATGTTGACAGTGATGGTGATAATGGTATCTCATGGTGGTGGTGGTGGTAATGAATGGTGACAGGATGGTCATGGTGATGATGATGATGGTGGTGATGACGTGGATGAGAGGGATGTCATGTCTGGCTTAGACTCCTCTTTTGAGTTCCAGACTGATGAAGCATTGTTTGTCAGATGTGAAACTGAACTGCTTGGACTCAATCCTGACTCCACTTACCACTTCCTAGCTATGTGAGTTAGGGCAAGTTAACCTATGCTCTTGAGGCTCAGTTTCCTCATCTGTAAAATGGGAATAATATCCAATCCTCGCCTACTGCATTGCTGTGAGAGGAAATGCTTTGATATGTGTCTAGAACAGTGCCTGGCACAGAACAGGAGGTTTGTGTAATCACTACTGGGCATCTCCACTGGATGCTTCCCAGGTCTTTCAGGATCTAGGACATATCTAGATACATAAGCCTGGAGCTCATGGAAACTCTGGGCTGGAGATTCCTAAATGAGCATCCTCAGCACAGAAGTAGTTGAGAAAGCATGAGGAGATGACAGTGATGATGCTGATGAGGATAGTAGTGAAGACACCAGTAACCATGATGGTGTTGATGGCCACAAGATGGTGATGGTGAAAGCATGGCCTCTGCTTTCAGGGAGCACACAGTTCTGTAGGGAGAAACATCTGTCAATTGTCATGATATATTGGGATCAGTAACAGAGGCACATGCCACGTACCATGTCATAAGGCAAGTAGGGTCAGTGATCAGCTTCAGCAGCCTGGAAGAAGAACATAATTGTTCCATATCTTCAAAGGTGAGTCTAAACTCCCCAGGTGGAGAGAGGCAACCTAGAGTCCAAGAAAAGCAGGCATCCCTGGATCAGACGTAGGGGCTGCTTCCTCTTATCCCTATACTTCTCAGTTTGCTGCAGTCTGACCACTGACTTCAGCTTCATGATTGAATGGAACCAGTGGCATTTCAGATGCTATGTCCAGTGGACACTTCTCTATCCTCTAAGCCCCTTCTTGAGTCCTTCCTCCCTCATGACACTCTCTTTTCTCATCCTTAGGATGCTGCTCTGGTGCTTCTCCAGATTTTCTGGATAGGCCTTCTTAAGGCCCTTGACTATTTCCTCATCTTCAAACTTTTCTGCATGTCATTACTCACCCTACATGCTTCCTCTGGCACTGTTTCCACTCACTTTTCCAATGCCATAGGATTTGGCAAAATGTGGGGTGTTGGCGATGTTCATTCTCAATAGAGCCAGAATGGAGCCCTGGTCACCAGGTCCAGCCTGATCTCCATTCCCAATGGCTCTGTGCCAGCCCTTCCCACCCGCCCTGCAGGGCAGTTTGAGGTCAAGTTCTCATCATTCCCTACCCAGCTAACCAAAAGCCTTCTAACCCATGACCTTCAGGAGTGCACAGGTTAGTGCAGGGAATCTTAAACACTTTTGTGCCATGGACTTCTGTGGCAGTCTGTGAAGCCTGTGGGACTTTCTCAGAAGAAGGTTCTTATATACATAATATCCAGTTCCATCACTCATGGCAAATAGATGGGGAAAATGTGGAAACAGTGAGAGATTTTACTTTTTGAGGGTCAAAAATCACTGCAGATGGTGACTGCAGTCATGAAATTAAAAGATGTTCCTTGGAAGAAAACCTGTGACAAGCCTAGACAGTGTATTAAAAACCAGAGGCATTTACTTTGCCAACAAAGGTCCATATAGTCAAAGTTACGGTTTTTCCAGTAGTCAAGTATGGATGTGAGAGTTGGACTATAAAGAAGGCTGCATGCCAAAGAATTGATGCTTTTCAACTGTGGTGTTGGAGAAGACTCTTGAGAGTCCCTTGGATAGCAAGGAGATCAAACCAGTCAATCCTAGAGGAAATCAATCCTGAATAACCATCTAAAGGGCTGATGCTAAAGCTGATGCTTCAATGCTTTGGCCACCTGATGCAAAGAGCCAACTCATTAGAAAAGACCCTACTGGTGGGAAAGATTGAGGATAGGAGGAGAAGGGGCCGACAGAGGATGAGATGGTTGAATGGCATCACTGACTCAGAGAGGTTCCCTGGCTCAGGCGGTAAACAATCTGCCTACAGTGCACGAGACTCGAGTTTGATCCCTGGATTGGGAAGATCCCCTGGAGAAGGAAATGACAACCCACTCCAGTATTGTTGCCTGGATAATCCCATAGACAGAGGAGCCTGATGGGCAATAGTCCATGGGGTCGCAAAGAGTTGGACTTGACTGACTGACTAACACTTTCACTGACTCCATGGACATGAGTTTGAGCAAGCTCTGGGAGATGGTGAAGGACAGGAAAGCCTGGTGTGCTGCAGTCCATGGGGTCCACAACAGCTGGACACGAGTGAGTGAGCAACAAATGGAGGATTCCAAAGAAACCAATTATAGTTATCAAAATATTTCTAAGTGTGTGCTTCAGGAGTATGTATGTGTGGTATGCTTCTTTATTTTGTTGTTGTTGTTCAGTTGCTCAGTCATGTCCGACTCTTATAGACCCCATGGTTTCCCTGTCCTTTACTATCTCCCAGAGTTTGCTCAGACTTATGTCCATTGAGTCAGAGATGCTATCCAACCACCTCATCCTCTGTGGCCCCTTTCTCCTGCCTTCAATATTTCCAAGCATCAGGGTCTTTTCCAATGAATTGGCTCTTTGCATCAGGTGGCCAAAGGATTGGAGCTTAAGTTTCAGCAATTCAGGGTTGATTTCCTTCCTTTAGGATTGACTGGTTTTATCTTCTTGCTGTCCAAGAGCCTCTCAAGAGTCTTCTACAGCACCACAGTTTGAAAACATCAATTCTTGGGTGCTCAACCTTCTTTATGGTCCAACTCTCACATCCATACATGACTACTGAAAAAACCATAGCTGTGACTATGCTGACCTTTGTTGGCAAAGTGATGTCTCTGCTTTTTAATATGCTGTCTAGGTTGGTCATAGCTTTTCTTCCAAGGAGCAAGCATCTTTTAATTTCATGGCTGGAGTCACCATCTGCAGTGATTTTGGAGCCCAGTAAAATATAGTCTCTCTCTGTTTCCACACTTTCCCCATCTATTTGCCATCTATTTGAAGTGATAGGACCAGATGCTATGATATTCATTTTTTGAATGTTGAGTTTTAAGTCAGTTTTTCACTCTCCTCTTTCACCTTTATCAAGAGACTCTTCAGTTCCTCTACACTTTCTGCCATAAGGGTGGTGTCATCTGCATATCTGAGGTTATTGATATTTCTCCTGGCAATCTTGATGCTGGCTTGAGCTTCATTTAGGCTGGCATTTCTCATGATGTACTCTGCATATAAATTAAATAAGCAAAGTGACAATATACAGCCTTGATGTACTCCTTTCCCAATTTGAACCAGTTCATTGTTCCAGTCGATTCTAACTATTGCTTCTTCATCTGCATACAAATTTCTTAGGAGACAGGTAAGGTGGTCTGGCATTTCCATATCTTTAAGAATTTTCCACAGTTTGTTGTGATCTACAGTCACAGGCTTTAGCGTAATCAATGAAGAAGTACATGTTTTCCTGGAATTCACTTGGTTTTTCTATGATCCAATGGATGTTGGCAATTTGCTCTCTGATTCCTCTGCCTTTTCTAATACTGCTTGTATATCTTGAAGTTCTGGGTTCACGTACTGTTGAAGCCTAGCTTGAAGAATTTTGAGCTAAACCTCACTAGCATGCAACATGAGTGCAATTGTGAGGTAATCTGCACGTTCTTTAGCATTGCCCTTCTTTGGGATTGGAATGAAAACTGACCTTTTCCAGTCCTGCAGCCACTCCTTAAATTTAAAAAATCCAGCAGGAGGTCCAATAACTTCAACAATTTTGATGATCATTAAGTTCAGTTCAGTTACTCAGTCATGACCGACTCTTTGTGACCCCATGGACTGTAGCACGCCAGGCTTCCCTGTCCATCACCAACTCCTGGGGCTTACTCAAACTCATGTCCATCGAGTCAGTGATGCTATCCAACCATCTCATCCTCTGTCATCCCCTTCTCCTCCCACCTTCAATCTTTCCCAGCATCAAGGTTTATTCCAGTGAGTCAGGTCTTTGCATCAGGTGGTCAAAGTATTGGAGTTTCAGCCTCAGCATCAGTCCTTCCAATGAATATTCAGGACTGATTTCCTTTAGGATGGACTGGTTGGATCTCCTTGCAGTCCAAAGAGTCTCCTCCAACACCAAAGTTCAAAATCATCAAATCTTCGGCACTCAGCTTTCTTTATAGTCCAACTCTCACATCCATACATGACTACTGGGAAAACCATAGCTTTGACTAGATGGACCTTTGTTGGCAAAGTAATGTCTCTGCTTTTTAATATGCTGTCTAGGTTGGTCATAGCTTTTCTTCCAAGGAGCAAGCTTCTTTTAATTTCATGGCTGCAGTCACCATCTGCAGTAATTTTGGAGCCCCCCAAAATAAAGTCTGTCACTTTTTCCATTGTTTCCCCATCTATTTGCCATGAAATGATGGGACCAGATGCCATGATCTTAGTTTTATGAATGTTGAGTTTTAAGCCAACTTTTTCACTGTCCTCTTTCACTTTCATCAAGAGGCTCTTCATTTCTTCACTTTCTGCCATAAGGGTGGTGTCATCTGCATATCTGAGGTTATTGATATTTCTCCTGGCAATCTTGATTCCAGCTTGAGCTTCATCCAGCCCAGCATTTTGCATGATGTAATCTACATGTAAGTTAAATAAGCAGGGTGACAGTATACAGCCTTGATGGATTCCTCTCCCGATTTGGAACAAGTCTGTTGTTCCAATGTTCAGTTCTAACTGTTGCTTCTTAACCAGCATACAGATTTCTCAAGAAGTAGGTCAGGTAACCTGGTATTCTCATCTCTTAAAGAATTTTCCACAGTTTGTTGTGATCCATGCAATAACTTTGGTGTAGTCAATATAGCAGAAGTAGATGTTTTTCTGGAACTCTCTTGCTTTTTCTATGATCCAATGGATGCTGGCAATTTGATCTCTGGTTCCTCTTCCTTTTCTGAATCTAGCTTTGAATATCTGGAAGTTCATGGTTCATGTACTGTTGAAGCCTGGCTTGGAGAATTTTCAGCATTACTTTGCTAGTGTGTGAGATGAGGGCAATTGTGAGGTAGTTTGAACATTATTTGGCTTTGCCTTTCTTTGGGATTGGAATAAAAACTGACCTTTTCCAGTGCTATGGCCACTGCTGAGTTTTCCAAATTTGCTGACATATTGAGTGCTGCACTTCACCAGCATCATCTTTTAGGATTTGAAATAGCTCAACTGGAGTTCCATCGCCTCCACTAGCTTTGTTTGTAGTGATGCTTCCTAAGGCCCACTTGACTTTACATTCCAGGAGGTCTGGCTCTAGGTGAGTAATCACACCATTGTGGTTATCTGGGTCATGAAGCTCTTTTTTGTACAGTTCTTCTGTGTGTTGTTGCCACCTCTTCTTAATATCTTCTGCTTCTGTTAGGTCCATACCATTTCTGTCCTTTATTGAGCCCATCTTTGCATGAAATATTCCCTTGGTATCTCTAATTTTCTTGAAAAGATCTCTAGTCTTTCCCATTCTATTGGTTTCCTCTATTTCTTCACATTGATCACTAAGGAAGGCTTTCTTATATTTCTTTGCTATTCTTTGAAACTCTGCATTCAAATGAGTATATCTTTCCTTTTCTCCTTTACCTTTAGCTTCTCTTCTCAGCTATTTGTAAGGCCTCCTCAGACAACCTTTTTGCCTTTTTGTATTTCTTTTTCTTGGGAGTAGTCTTGATCACTGCCTCCTGTACAATGTCATGAACCTCTGTCCATAGTTCTTCAGGCACTCTATCAAATCTAATCCCTTGAATCTGTCACTTCCACTGTATAATTGTACGGGATTTGATTTAGGTCATAACTGAATGGTCTAGTGTTTTTCCCTATTTTCTTCAATTTAAGTCTGTATTTGGCAATAAGGAGTTCATGCATTGTGATTAAAGTGAAAGTCGCTTAATTGTGTCCTACTGTTTGTGACCCCATGAACTATACAGTCCATGGAATTCTCCAAGCCAGAATACTGGAGTAGGCAGCCTTTCCCTTCTCCAGGGAATCTTCCCAACCCAGGGATTGAACCAGGATCTCCTGCATTGCAGGCAGATTCTTTACTAACTGAGCTATCAGGAGAGCCCTTTGATGATCATAAATGACAGAAAACTACTGAAAAGTGATTTCAAAATATCTGTTTTGTTGGTGATTCACCTGTGGTTTGTTGCCTTCATTCGTCACTGAAACAAATGGTGAATTTCAGTTAGAGATTTGTGAAAGAGACCTTTATCCAAGTTCATATACCCTGTCTCCAAGGACCTCTGGTTGAGAACCCCTGTAATCCAGTCACCATATTCAGCCAGGAGATCTGTCTAAATTATAATCTGATTGAGTTTTAAGACAAATGAAAACTCTTCCATGGTTGGAGGAGAAGGTTTACCTCTTTGGCTGGCTCATCCCTGGACTCTATTGCACCATCAACCCCACCCCAACCCCGTGCTCCAGCTGGGGAAGGAGCCACTTCCTCTCTGGGAGCTCTCAAGCCTCTGAAGCTCATTAGATGTCATCTCCCCTGTGGAACCCTCTTCCCTTTTTCTCAAGCCCTCCTTGCTCTTGACTCTCCTTACCTCACCCAATGTCTCCCCTGGGACATTATCTGTGATAGATGCTGGCAACATGTGGGTTCCTTGGCACAGCCAGCACTCTCTGGAGAGGGGGTAGCACCCTCCTGGCTTCTCTGCCAACCTGGCATGCCCAGTGTCCTCCACCATCCTCTCTGACAATGCTACATGCGGGAGGGAGAGGCCTTTGGCAATATTTCAGCAAAAAAAGAAAACAGGGATTATTTGGAAGATAAGTAGAAACTTCTTCCACGTTAAGGCTCTTTCAGTTCAGATGCAGAGAATACCCAGACACGGACACGCCTCAGGACATGAAGCAGGCTCTCCCGTCCTTGGCATGTGATGGGAATGCAACTTGTCTTTATCATGTGCAAGTTGCAATGTGTGGCAGAAAGGGCCACCAGAGAAGGAAAAGGCTCCTTTTCCTTATATATAAAAATGAATGAAATATTGGAAATTCCAGTAGTTACTCGGCAGTTTCACTCCCAGGGGCCCAGGTTGAGTCCCTGGTCAGGAAACTAAAACCCCATAAGCTGCTGGTTTGGCCAAAAACAATAAATAAGTAATAAGTGAGTGAAATATTACCTACCTCATTATTGACATAATGATATCAATGAGATAATGTTATTATCTGAATACTAAGCAATGTTGTGTATGTTCAGTCACTCAGTTGTGTCCAATTCTTTGTGACCCCGTGGACTGTAGCCCACCAGGCTCCCCCGTCCGTGGGATTCTCCAGGCAAGAATACTGGAGTGGGTTGCCATTTCCTTCTCCAGGGGATTTTCCCAACCCAGGGATCAAACCCAGGTCTCCCACATTGCAGGCAGATGCTTTAACCTCTGAGCCACTTACCCCAAAATACAGCAATCCTTTTCTTCTCCCACTTCAGGCAAAAAAAAAAAAAAAATTCCTTTGCAAAATTAAGTGCTAAGTAAACTCCTTTCTAAGATTTCCACTCTAGCTCTGTGAAACCTGCTAAAAGCAAGTATTTGCATATGTGTGTGTGTGTGTGTGTGTGTGTGTGTGTGTATATACACATACATACATTCATTACCACACGTATATGGGGCTTCCCAGGTGGCACTAGAAATAAAGAACCTACCTGTCAATGCAAGAGATGTAAAAGATTCGAGTTTAATCCCTGAGTCCAGAAGATACCCTGGAGAAGGGCCTGGCAACCCACTCCAGTGTTCTTGCCTAGAGAATCCAATGGACAGAGGAGATTGGTGGGGAGTCTATAGGTTTGCAAAGAGTCAGACATGACTGAAGTGACTTAGCATGCACTCATGCATATACAGGAGAAGGCAATGGCAACCCACTCCAGTACTCTTGCCTGGAAAATCCCATGGATGGAGGAGCCTGGTAGGCTGCAGTCCATGGGTCACTGAGTCGGACATGACTGAGCAACTTCACTTTCACTTTTCACTTACATGCATTGGAGAAGGAAATGGCAACCCACTCCAGTGTTCTTGCCTGGAGAATCCCAGGGATGGCGGAGCCTGGTGGGCTGCCGTTTATGGGATCACACAGAGTCGGACACGACTGAGGCGACTTAGCAGCAGCAGCATGCATACACATATATGTGGGTTCCACTTAAGTTTCAATATAATGGCACTCACGTATGTTCAGTGCTCCACAGGGGACAACTGTCAGGTGCCCACCAGCCAGGAGTGTTAGAGAAGATCTGGGTGGTGAGTCCTTCATTGCCCAGAACATCTGCATCTCCCCCAGAGCAATAGTAGAAAGTTCCCAGGTAGATGAAGAAAAGCCAGTCTTCAGTTGGAAGAGGCCTGTGGATACAGCGCAGTTCCTGTTGCTCACGATTGTCAGATTGTAACTAGAATGTGTACAAGAGGCTGGGAGACTCTAGGAGTTGAGACAGTTGAGGCCAAATACTTTGGGCAGAAAGAGCAGAAAACCAGGAGGGAGCCTGCCATTGCTAGGTGTGGTACATTGTTGGCAAATATGGCCCCAGTAATTCCTCCCATCATCCTTGTATACACAGCCCTTTGCAAATGTGACTTTGCAGCTCTTCCCACTAAGTAGAGTCTATTCTCCACCTCTTAAAGCTGGGCATAGCCATGCGACATGTTTAGGCCAGAGGGACATTAGCAAATGTGATGTAAGCAAAGACTTGAAAGTAGTTAAGCAAATTGGGGCTCACCCTGTCTTGCTGGTAGAGACTGGCACACGACCATGTGCAGAAGCCTCCTGGGTGATGAAAGACACAGGCAGAGAGGCCCTGGCAAACCAGTGGAGACTCCATATAGGTGAGGCAATCCTAGATCTTTCCGGCCCAGGTGAGCCGGCCCAGACCATACGAACCACTGAGTCAACCCACAGAAACACGGAAAAGAATAAACATTTATTGTTTTAAGTTAAGCTGCTGCTGCTAAGTCGCTTCAGTCGTGTCCGACTCTGTGCAACCCCATAGACGGCAGCCCACCAGGCTCCCCCACCCCTGGGATTGTCCAGGCAAGAACACTGGAGTGGGTTGCCGTTTCCTTCTCCAGTGCATGAAAGTGAAAAGTGAAAGTGAAGTCGCTCAGTCGTGACTCTTAGCGACCCCATGCACTGCAGCCTACCAGGCTCCTCCATCCATGGGATTTTCCAGGCAAGAGTACTGGAGTGGGGTGCCATTGCTTTCTCCATAAGTTAAGCTAGTAAGAGCTAACTGACACACTTCACTGAGGCATCTTCCAAAGGACTGGTGTGGAATGCCATCAGCTACAGTCCACCTGCAGTAGTATACAGAGTGTTCTCATTAAGAACATGTGTATACCTATGGCTGACTCATGTTGATATTTGACAGAAAACAACAAAATACTGTAAAGCAATTATCCTTCGATTAAAAAAATTTAAAAAAATTTCTGCCCTTTCTTCACTGGTCTATAATAACAATATCATACTTTTATGTAGAGATCTACATTTCTAAGTACTTTTATAATCAACAGCAGGTGATTTTTTATATAGCCAGCAGGGAGAATGTCTCCATTTTTTATGAGAGGTGATACTGACTAGGTTAGGTTGGTATCTCCACAGATTAAAAAAAAATCCAAGGTCATTAATAGTTTTCTCAAAGCAAACTAGCCCCTAACAGAATGGTTTTCCCATGACACTACTATGGCTGTCTGGGTTTAGTGTTGACCTAATTGTACAAGCCTGAGTTAATTAATTTTTGTGTGTTTCAGCTGCAACTTGAGTTCCTTCCATCCTTGGAACTTGCATTCCTCCCAGGTCCTGTCCATCAACCTCTTCGGCAACCCTCTCACTTGCAGTTGTGAGTTGTCCTGGCTCCTCATGGATGCAAAGAGGATTGTCCTAAGCAGGTAGCACGTTTAAAAAGCAGATGACTGAGGGGTGAGGATCAAATCTCTGGGGCTGAAGTTCTCAGTTTGTATCCTGCTCAGGTAACAATGCTGGGCAGGTTGGCAGTGCTGGGTGGAACTGTTCCCCATGTAGTCACAGTCAGGGACCCAGGAGATGAAGGCTCTGCCTCCATCCCAGCAAGCCTGAGGAGCAAAGAGCTGGAGGAGCCCACTCAGGAGGCTTTAAAGGGCCAGGCCATCACTTTCACCCACATCCCATTGGTCAGATTAACTTAGCAGGTCATGCCTACTGCATTGGAGGCTGGGAAATGTAGTGTAGCTGTGTGCCCACTAGGAAAAGAAAATGGGCTAAGTAAACAGCTAACTCTTTCTCCTAAAGTGGAGTTATCATTGCTCATTTTACAAATGAGCAAACTGGGGCAAAAAGAGGAAGGTACTTGCTTAGATTCATGCAGCCACTGGGTGGAGGAGGTAGGATCTATTGTCTTCCAAAATTCTGCTCTTGGGACTTCCCTGGCTGTCTGGTCATTAAGACTCTGCTGCTTCCAATGCAGGGGACCCCGGTTCCATCCCTTGTTGGGGAACTAAGATCCCATGTGTGGCCAAAAAAAAAAGACACAAAAATGTGTTCCACTGAGTCCCCAAAACAGAGCCTGGCTTTCTGTGGCATTCAGTCCAGTGCCAGTGGGCTTATAGAGCTCTCATGGGACAGAAGCCTGAATATCAAGTGAGGCTCAGTCTGCCACCCCTCACCCCTTCATCTTGCCTATAGCACCAGGCTCTTTGCAGTGAGTGAAAATGTTGAGAGTTCAAGCTCTTCACACCACTTACTACTATTGATTTTGGCTGTTACTTAATCTCTTTGTGCCTCTACCTCCTCATCTGTAAAATTGGTATCTCATGAGGTAGTGGAGATTAAATTAGTTTCTACATAAAAGTGTTAGCAATAGTCCCTAGCATGTAGCAAAGTACTCAAAAAATTTTAGCTAGTATGAGTGTTGTTACTAGTACTCACCACCAGGAAGCAGAGAGGTGAGAATAGAACGACAGACCGCACTTAGAGCATCTGGACTGCCCTTCACTATGCTCACCCTGGGTTTAGGCTCTGCATTTGCTAGCCATGCTATCTTGGGCAGTTAGTTCCTCTTTCTGAATTCCCTTTTCCTTCTCTGTCCAATGGGACTTACAAGGGGAGCCTCCTTGAAGGTCACTGAGGTGACCCATGTTGAGTGTGTACCATGTGGCAGATGTGTTACACAAGGCTTGGGAGAGGGATTATCTGCTCTAAGGACTCAAAGCCCAGCACAGAAGCAGCCCCTCTAACTGACTGACCTCTCCTCTAGGGCGGCAGACATTGTGTGCAAACCAGCTGCAGGATCCAGTGGTACCTTCTCAGCCCCTCTTTTGCTGTCCCAGCTACCAAGTGTGTGCCATTCGGATCAAAACACCACCCTCCTTGATTCCAACCCACCCTCCTCAGTCATCTCCACCCACACACCATCTGCTCAGGGTTCCTCCACCTTGCGGAGCACAACACCCTCCACCACACGTGCGGGAGGCCAACAGAGTGTCACCAAACTTCCCTCCCTCCCTGTGGATTCCCCTACACGAGCAGCCAGGCTGCGGTACAGCCTTGCCAAGGATAGGGCCACTCCCTCCACTACTGTCTCTCCAACAGGTTCAAGCAACTCTGGCGACCCACCTAAGTCTGTGAGCACAGCCTGGGCAGAGCACCAAGAATATGCTACCGGGCTTATCCTGGAGCCTAGTAGCTCAGCGGCCTCCATCCCATGGGCCAGCAGACACCCTGGTCTCTCCCCTGCCTCCCGGGACTCAGTGAGCCTGCCCCAGCCCGCCTGGGAGACTCGAGCCACCCTGCAGTCTCCCCACCCCCCTCCTTCCGAGGGCGGGATTCCTGTCCTGCTGCAGGACGACTCCAGGGAGGAGGAGGAGGAGGAGAGCGGAAAAGAGGAGGTAGGGGCGCCAGCGTGGGATGTACCCTGCGATTACCACCCCTGCAGGCACCTCCAGACACCGTGCGCAGAGCTTCAGCGGCGCTGGCGGTGCCGGTGCCCCGGCCTCAGCGGAGAAGACACCCTGCCAGACCCTCCCAAGCTGCAGGCGGTGGCGGAGACCACCGACACGACGGCACTTGTGCGCTGGTGCGCCCCCAACTCAGTGGTGCGCGCCTACCAAATCCGCTACGCACCAGAGGGCTGGCCAGGGAACCAGTCGGTGGTGGGGGACGTATGTGCCACCGCGCGCCAGCACGCCCTGCATGGGCTGTTACCGGCCACCGCCTACCGGGTGTGCGTCCTGGCGGCCAACGGCGCGGGGCTGAGCCAGCGCGGGGCGTGCGCCGCCTTCACCACCGGGCGCAGCCCGGTGTTCATCACAGCGGGGCTGGGCTCCGCTGGCGGCCTGCTGCTAGTCAGTACAGCGCTGCTGGCCACCGGTCTCTGCCGCCGGGGCCGGACGCCACGCACCCCGCCCTGCCACACGCAGCTGCTGGCCTACCGCAACCCCGCCTTCGGCCCTGTGCCCGAAGCCCCGCCCTCACAGGAAGCGGTTCACTGAGCGTCCACCGCCAGTGTGGAGGAGGCGGTCCTGGGGTCTGGAAAGACCCGTCTGCCTATTGCTTCCTCGAGGCTTGCGCTCCTTGGGCACATGTGGCACTGGCCGAGCTGGGATCCTCAGCCCCGGGAACCTCTTGCCTTCCCTTCTTGCTGCTTCTCTGTTCCCAGAAAAGTTACGGGTCACCTTGCCGGGCACCCTTTGTTGGTTTTTCCGCAGCCGGTGTCCCTCAGCACCCGATAGAATAGAATTGTGTCAGCCGCTATTGTCCTGTTGGAAGCGACATCTTCAAGTCATTTCAGTAAAGTTCCCTCAAGGTCAAGCTCTGGCTAAGGTTCTCCAGCTAAGAGATCGACTCCAGCGGATTCTCTCCCCAACTCCCTGTTCCACACACCCTGACCGCCCCCCTCCCCCTGGACCCCTGCCAGTGGATTCTTAACCTGAGAACCAGTTATGGTCCCTGAAGCCTTCTGTTCATTTCAGGGTATGGCAGCAGGTGTACTTCTAGCTTTAAACTGCAGTCTTCCCAGAACATCTGTGAAACACAGGCAGGGGGAAGGCTGTCTTTTCAAACTTGGTTAGTGCATTTCACTTAAGACCAGGTGGGTACAGAAACCATGAACTTTTTGAAGGAAGCATGTTCAAGAACTTTTCTGAGAGAAAAAATGAACAAAAGGAAACCCTCAAGGCTCTAGCTAAACACCAAAGCACTTCTCTGCTCAAATTGCATCAAACTTTCTCTTATTTTACTTCTATACAAACTTAGGAAGGAAAGTGATTTTATTAAATTAAAATGGGGTCATAGTTCTAGATTTTAGTTTTCTACCTTATCATTTATGTAAGTTTCCTGTGGCAGCCGTAACAGACTACCACAAACTTGGTTGCTTCAAACAACTTAAGTTTATTCTCTTACAGGTTAGGCCAGAAGTCCATAGTCAAGGTATCAACAAGGTTGGTTTCTTCTGGAGACTAAGGGAAAACTGTTCCATTCCTCCCCTCCACCCTGGTGGGTGCGGGGAGGGGGGTCAAGTAGCCAGCAATACTTGGGTTCCTGAGCTTGCAGGTTCCTTATCCATGCGTCCTTGTCTTCTGACAGTGTCTAAATCCTGCCCCCCTCCTTTTTTTCCATTATCTTTTCTCCAGTCTTGAGATATAACTGATGTATAACATTAAGGTGTACCATGCAATGATTTGAGACTCCTATGTATTATTGAGAGATAATTATAATGAGGTTAGTGAATACATCTGCCACTTCATAGTTATCTTTGTGTACATGTGCAATAAGAACTTTTAAGATCTTAGCTACTTTCCAATATACAGTATGATTAACTGTAGTCATCATGAACTTTCTTATTCCATTTGACCACCTTCACCCATTCCCCATCCCACCTCCCACCACTAGGAACCAACAATCTAATTCTTGAATTGGTTTTGTTAGATTTTGCATGAGATCATGATGAATTTGTCTTTGTCTTATTTCAGTTAGTATAATGCCCTCAGGATCCACCCATTTTGTTCCAAATTGCAGGACTTCCCTCTTTTTATGGTTGAATAATATTCCATTATATATATATATATATTTTCTTTATCCACTCATCCATTGACATTTAGGTTATTTCCATGTCTTGATTACTGTAAATAACACTACAATGAACATGGGGAGTGAAGGTATCTTGAGATAATGATCTTATTTCCTTTGGATATGTACCCAGAAGTCAAATTTCCCTCTTCTTGTAAGAACACTAGGCATTGGCTTAAGGCCCACCCAAATCCAGCACGACCATCCTAATTTTGATTACATATGCAAAGACCCTATACCCCAATAAAGTCACTTTCACAGGTACTGGGGGTTAGAACCTGAAAAATATCTTTCTGAGGCACAGTTCAACCCAAAACAGCATTTACTTCTAAGAAAAAAAAAATTAAATTTGATTCTCATGGTACCTTTTGTTTCTACAACATGCTGCAGCACAGAAACCATGCTGCAGAAATTAAGCATATCCAAGTTTATCGGGATAATGGAATTGTACTACATATTTCTAGATGTTTGAAGTTCTGAAAAAGCTTCCCAAAATTCTAAGGTGGGTCCCTAGTTTTATCACATATGTAGCCAAGAAAAATGGACTGATTTAAAAGATCTACCAGCTCCAAATTTAAAACTGCAAGGCAAAAGCCCAAAATGTGACTAATATAAAAGCCCTCAGGCATGTAATTAAATTATCCCAGTGCCTTTTTAAGTTTAATATCAAGATTGAATCTGTTATGTAGAGGCACCAAAATGAATGTCATGCTTGGAGTCTGTATGCATGACTCAAATGTACCTAATACAATTCCAGTGTTTTATAAGCCAGCAGAATTTATTTTATAGCAATTCAGTATCCAAAAACCTACAGCTTCGGGGTTGGGGAGTATATTAAGAAGAATCAGATTAAGACTTGACTACTAAAGAGACTACGGATCCAACTATAAGTCACTCCAAATAGTACCAACGCTAGAGCACAAGTGAGCATAACAAAAAACAAAATTCTAATTTCCCCCCTACTTTATTTCAAGTTCTCCCTTTTAAAAACATACTCATGTGCTCATACTTTGCTAGTACTGAGACATGTTCAATGTGCCTCTTGGGTAGTCCAGCAATCTGACTTCCACTTCTCACTGCCACCCAGGCCATTAGGAGACATTAAAGGAGGTTCCAGAAGGGGAGAACGACTAGCTTCACACAGCCCTTCTCTCACCCACTTCCACTGGAGTCCATAGCAGTGTCCGTGGCTGCAGGCTTCTGTACTTTTCAAGCCAGGGGTGACTCAGCAGCTAATCTGGGAACAAGGAAGCCAGGACCAGCAGACAACAAAGGACACACTGATCCAACGATGCCACAACTGAGAGGCATGGATTCTGCTTGTAACTCCTTATAATTTTTAACACAGCTTAACAGGCTACATTTAGATAACCTCACGGTATGAGGCTATATTACACTTGGGTTAGAACCTAGGACAATGAGCAACAATGGGCCTCCACTCTGAAGGGGAAGCAGCCAGCACTAGCCACATGTCTTCCTCTCCTTGTACCTTCCATTCTCTTAAACATAACAGTGTAGTGAGAAAAGGACTTTGAAGTCAGATGATCCTAAATCAATTATTTTTATAACATAAGTGCAAGTGACACAGCTAAATGGACTTTATGAATCATAAAAGTTCCACAACAGCAGATGACCATAGGATGCTATACAAACAACCCAAGTTGAGGGTCATTTTTTTCCCAGCTCTTTTATTCCTTTAACATCTTAACAAAAAACATCTTAACATTCCAAGTTTAAAAAAAAAAAAACTTTGAAAAATATACAGTTTCATATTATTTACATAAGATACAAGTACAGGTCCCAGTATCATATAAACATATGTTAGAAATATAGTAGGAAGGTACGATATAACTCACTGTCTCCTGAATGGCTAGGGTAACAGACATGTTTGCATTTTCCAACTACCTTTGTCGCTTATTATCCTGATGCAAGGCACCTGAGAGGTTGGAAGACTTCTGAATGTGAACTTCAATAGCTTCTATTTTGATCTTATTGATTTCAAAACTGACTACATTTTAAATCTCTTTACAAGTTTACTTTACCCAAAACTAAGCTACCTTTATAGTCATTATCCTAAATAATCAAATATTAATCACACGTACTGTTAATACGTACACAGATCTAAGTCAAACATACAACTGTGCAGCTAAGTTATACATGATTTTATATTTAACCCCAGGACACTCCCTAGTGCTCTGTGAGCAATCCAAATTTATTAAAGTGCCAACTCTTCAGTTTCCATGCTCTCAACTGGCTTTTTGAATGTATTCTTTTAAATGGCTTAAAAAAAAAGACTGACAATAATCAGAATAATTGCTACTTATAAATTAAGAAACCTAAGATAAAAAATCCTAAATTATAGTTTTATTTGTATTTAAAAATATGTTGGAAATTCTGCATATGCCCATGATCAAGCTTATTGTCAATGCACATTACTTAAAATTTTGATGACATGGTTTGTTCTGACAAGTCCTCCTTCAAGCTGAACCAAAATAAGGGAACTCCTGTAGACTCCCACTGGCCCTGCCATTGTTGATGTGTGCTGCTTCCTTGTTGACGATAATGATGACTTTTCATCTGCCTTTTATCACCTGGACAGTTTTCCGGCCATAATGATAATAACTGTAAGCTGATGCAGCTGTGGTAAAAGCTGTAAAACACCTTTTATGGAAGAAAAGAAAATTTAGTTTAAATGGTAACTATAAATATACATAAAGAATATACATAATATATACTAAAGAATACATTTAAAAGAGTTGTTTAAAAGTAAAAAAGGCTGTTAGTATAATTTTTTTTAACAAGAATCTAAATATATCGCTTTTCCTTAAGACTTCATTTGAATCAATAATGTCAAACAATTAATCTAGTTAATGAATCTGAAAAAAATAATAATAGCAATTGTCATTTTTACCCAGACATTTTTGTATGATAGGTAGTTTTATTTTCACAGCCTTACCTTACAGAGGAAACACTGCCCCAGAGAGCTTGCTCAGGGCCACAGAACTATGAGTCTGGCCTGGTTCCAACTCTAGAGCCCTCGTGCTCCTCCCACTGTTCCATGCTGCTTAGAGTATTAGTATTAGAAGCTATTTCTTGCAGATTTGGGGAATTCTAATAATCTGAGTCATTTTAAATACAATTCAGCTTTCTTTACTTAAAATTAATAGAAATTAATCAGATTCTCTTTGAAATGACACGTATGATGCTCATGGCTCGCTGACTGTATGCAGCTTTCTGCACACATGAGCTTCTGCTTCTGCCAGGTGAGGTGCAGGCTCATCAAGACCATTTTTGTTTGACCCCAAACCTGTTTATGCCAGTTTAATATCCTAAATTCACACATAAATTTAATGAAATATACATGTAGGACGAGTTGCTATTTCTGGGAATTAAGCTAGAAGCCTTGGAAAGGCAAGGCAATCTGCTAAACACTACTGCTGAAGTAAGTAGACAATATGGGCTTCCTTGGTGGCTCAGTGTAAAGAATCTGCCTATCAGTGCAGGAGACACAGGTTTGATCCCTGGGTCGGGAAGATCCCCTGCAAAGGAAATGGCAACCCACTCTAGTACTCTTGCCTGGGAAATCCCATGGACAGAAGGACCCTAGCAGACTACTACAGTCCACGGGGTGGCAAAGGAGTTCAATGCAGCTTAGTGACTGAACAACAAGTAGACAATATAATTGCTAAAATACTGGAGAAAATAATAAAAATCTACAAAGTTTCTATACTCTGCTTCATAAATGTCTTACATTCTTATATCATTTTAAAAGAAAAGAAAATGAAAATCAGAGTTTATATTATGGATGCAGTTTTTTGCAAGAAAGAAAAAATATCCTACTGATAAGCCTATAATCAAAGAAAATGAGTTGGGCTTATACCAGAAGATATAGGACGAATGAGTGTACAATTTATATTTTAGCAAATAAAATGTTCAGCATGTGTATCATTTTTAAAGCTTCTTAGCTTAGCTGACTTTAGTTAACCATTTTCTGGCTCAGACTGCATCAAGCAATGCTTTAATTAAACTTTAGTATCGGTGTGATGTACGTGGACTCAAAGTATGAATCTGACACATTTTCAAGGCTACACATAATCTTAACAAAATAAAATTCAAACTCCTTTCTCCAAGTTTCTTCCCCACTCTGCCCCATTCATTAGGCTGGGTGCACTTCCTTTTACCCACTCTCCTATACATCTGAGTTTGCTCAGGGTCTGTCCTTCACCAGAAAGGCTTCCCCTCAGTCTCTTTTCATCTAGACTTCATGGCTCAAATGCCACTCCTCCCTGAAGTTTTTCCTCTTCTTCCTACTTGGAATGTATTTTCTCCTCAAAAACCCCAACATAGTATCTCTCATCCCTTATAACTTGCATGAAAGCCCCTATAACTTCTACATCCTATAATTGATAGTAAGCTTCTTAAAAATGGTATCAATCAAAAAATATAGCCCCTATAGCTTTTCCCAGTGTTTAATAAACATGATTAAGGACAAAGTAATTCTGGGATTGTCACAATAAGCCATTTAGTTGACGTCCTCAGAGTACTTCTAAGTTAAGCTTACCATAGGATCTGAAGGTAAATGCTGTCAGCATAATTGAAAACTGGAGCTGCCAAAGAAGCTGCCACCAAGATTAACTGGACTGCTGTGTTCACCTTTAAAAAAAGAAGTCACAAAAAACAGTGCCAACCCAGTCGTGTTTCAAGCTTACAAGAGAAAGGCATTACCCATCACAGTATAACACAACAGACTCTCAGCATGCCTGATATTGTAACATCTCTGCCAAAAAAGCTGGCATTCACACAAATGGCTGAACTTCACTAACTGGCTCATCTGTCTGCATAGCTACCCTTTCCAAAAGGTGGGGAAGGGCAACTATCAGAAAACGCCATTATCTTGAATTTTCATAGCAATTCAGTAATACTGTAAAGTTCTTTGCCTTTTTCTTAGTTACCCATTAAAACAGACCTGAGAATATGGAAATAGTGAGGCTACTCTTCACAGGTGAAAAGGTAAAGAGTTAAGTGACTTGCCTACAGTCTAGCAGGTTACAGATCAAAACTGAGAACCCAGATTTCCCGGCACTTCATTTAATGCTCCTCTCACTAACATTAGGTTAGATATGCAAGTTAGAAAGTTGAAATGCATTCATCTCCATGAGAGGCTCTCAGGAGGAAATGAGTAGGTTTCCCTACCCTAAAAGACAGTATGGTGGAGAAAAGGAAGACGACAAAACCACTGGAGATTTTCTCTACTCATCTTGATGAGCATTCTGGGAAAGTAGGTGATATGTTGAAGGAAGCACCAATGTTCTCTTATCCATTCTGCAGCTAGATTATAAGGATTCCACTCCGTTTTTAAAAAGAAGTAATAAAAATTGTCTGAAGAACTTCTTGCAAGACCAAGGAGTTGAGGCATTTGTTCCTAGCACCTCTTTAAGCCACTTTCCATATGGTGCTATACTCCAATTACTGTACTTGATACATATATAAGTCACAGAAATAAATAAATAGGTAAATAAACAAATAACCAACCAACCAATCCATACTTGTAGGTAAAAATTAACCCCAGGGAGTCTCTGGTTTAAGAGTAATCATCCTTTTGTCCCAAAGATGATTGGCATTATTAACCTGTTAAACCTCTGTCACAAGGGATGGAGCAAAATAATTAGAGCAAACTTATGTGCCTCAACAGGCATTAACAGTTTCCTCTCTGTGTGCAAAGACTAGCATGCAATTATTGTCCTGAAAAGGGCTCAGGACAACAGATGGATAACTAAGAGCAGGAGTTGTTTATTAGTGAATAAAACTCTCCCCTATCTTTTTCCATGTAACTGCATGGATATTGCACCTGAAAGAGACCTTATTATATGATGTTTCCACTACAGGGAGGGGTGGGTAATGAAAGCAGAAAGAAATCTTCATACTCTCTTTGTGTCTCAATCAATATGCAATTATGCTTCTACTTTCTCCACCTCCCCTAAGTGACGGCCCTAATACTTCATTCAGAGACTTAAATTCTTAGACCACCAGACCACTAACACAAAACACACATGTATACTAGAGCTCCAGAGAGCCTGGAGGACAAAAGAACAGGGTTGGTGACTCCACTCTATCCACTATGGTCAATGCATTAAAATCTATCTTATTTTCAGCCGCTCCAGACTGAGGTTTATAGTCATTATAATAATCCACAAGGGAATAATAACTTAAAAGGATGTTGTGTGTCTCTTACCTTACTGATGAAGGTTGGTTTTAACCTAGCAGTGGCATAACAAGGATTGAAATACTTAGAAAGTGTTCGCTGGCAGAGGACAAAAAAAAAAGGATAAACTTTATTCAATTTATTAAGTTTAAAATAAATATTTTGCTATTATTAATATATGTAACAGTTACTGAGTGTACACCACATGCCTGGCTATATGCTAGATCTATCATAAAGTCAGGCTGATGACATCTTTTTACTAAACAAATTTCCCTCATCATTATTTTTCCTTTATAGGCTAAAAATCAAAATGAATAAAATGTTGACATTTTCACTGGACTGGGAATCAAAAGATGAGACTGTTATGCTCATGTAGTGATTATTAGCTAAGTTATACTTATCTGCTCAAATATTTGTAGAACCAATGAACAAAAGTGCAAACAAATTATCCTATGCTCATAAAACTATAATTTTTAAAAACCAGTTCTAGAGAATCCGTAGTAGAAGCTAAGTTACATAGGAAAGGGTGCTTGGTCATACAAAACACTCTTAAGAAGGGACTTCCCCGGTGGTCCAGTGGCTGAGACTCTGAGTTCCCAATGCAAGGGGCTGGGGTTCAACCCCTGGTCAGGGAACTAGATCCCACATGCCACAACTAACAGAGCCCACAAGCTACAATGAAGATTGAAGATCCTGCATACCACACTAAGAGGCAGCACAACCAAATAAATATTAAAAAACAAAAAACCTTCCTAACAGAGTCTTCTGCAACTAGCCCTTCTAGGGACAGGGCTAGTTGGCCTGAGTTTTATGGGCTATCAAAACAATTTTAACTTAAAATAAAAACATGCTTTTAAAAAATGGATTATTCACATGTTCACTGAACAGTTACTATAATGGTGATTCAAAAGCAACATGGCAGTCTGTTTTCTTTAAATTCCTAGTAAATGGATTAAACACATAATTGTCATAAATTATTCCCATAAAATCCCATAAAACTCCCATGAAAATCAGTACACAATAGTGTTTTTTTCCTTTTGCCTTAAGTTACAAACACTACTAAAAAACATTTTTTTGAAACAAACTCACCGGTGTTGGAAGAGTTCGATATCTGACATAAAAAACAGCAGCAATCAACATTACATCTCTTGAAATTATCATATAAGTAAGTGGAACTGAAAATCAAATATAAGATAATTTTGATTGGAATTCTGAAAATTATTTAGACATTACACGTAACATAAAGCCTTACCATAAATTGGTGTCACCTAAGTAAAAATTTTATAATAAACATTTATTGATGCCTGTCTAGGGTCCTTACCATGAACCAGTAATTTTTATATTCTTCTTTTACCTGCCTTCAAAACAAGGCGACAGACAGACTATGTTTTTCAGTTGTAGTTATCAGTGTCAGCTCTACTCAGGTACCACTATTTCCTCTTTACTTCTCTGCTTTATAAGTTTGGGGGAAAGATAACCTCACTATAATTACATGGAATGAGATTGTAAAGAGGTTGGAAAAGATGTCAGGACTCAAGCCATTCTGACTTTCAAGAACTGACTGCTTGCTTCTGTAGTCTAGATTATTTTATGAACAGCAAATTTTGCTACATGTACCACTTGTGGAGAAACAATATCTTCAATTTTGCCTGGCCAGTTCCTAGCCAAGCAATTTCCATTTTTCTTTCTGCTTATTCAGTCAATGAATTCTAACTAAACATGAACTCAATTTGTTGATAGTTTTCTCACTATTCCTAAGATCCTACAGGATGGCCCCAGAGCCAGAAGGACATTTTAAGTGGACACCCAAGGAACTCCTGCTCCCTTGTTCAGTGAGAATGGGAGGGCAGAGGTCTTGTTTCACTGAACATCCTCCCACATCGAAGGAAGTTTTAACCATGACTATAAATCACATTTTATTAGAAATATTTTTTAAAGGAAAAAATCTTGAGGCTAACACTCAGTTCAAATTGTTTCAGTTACTAAAATAAAAGGATCATGCATAGCCCTTCCATAATACCTTCAAACAGCTTTTCTTGAATTACTTTTAAGGCTATCCTTATGGTCTGCTCCAATTTTGACATTCTATTGGTTCAGCAACTTAAGAACAATTTCACTAATTAATTACAGATTTAAAACTTAAATCTCTGCTGGTTGTGGCTGTTATATACATATAAGTGTTGATCTACGGTGTAGTACTTCATGACAAGATGATTCCAAAGGGAAATGCTTATCCACTCAAATCACGGCATTTAGAGCATAAAAAAGACTCCACTGTATGAGCCAAATAACAAAACAATCCAGTCATGATTTTTAGCAGGATTTCTGTGCCTATAAACCCAACTTTTCTATATAGCAATAATCAGCTGCAAAATCAAATAACAATCAGAGTTTAAAATGCAGCAAACTCATGCAAATTATATGTAGTAAATACAATAGAGGAAAATAAACATCTGTTATTGCAGTTCATCACCACAGGTGGAAAAGAATATAAATAAGAGGTTTCTACCGAAGAACAGATGAGGTGATTCAATATACTGCAAAGCAGTGGGTTCTAGTTCTCTTAACTACCAAAATTACCATTTATTGAGCATCTGGCACAATTTAAGCATTATATACATATTATGTCATTTAATTTACATATCATCTCCATGAAATGTGAACCATCATTATCCCCATTTTACCAATAGGAAAACAAGCCTAAGGCAGATTATATATCCTGGCCAAGGTCACCAGTTAGTCAGTGGTACTGCAAAATGCATCTCTGGACTCAGTTCACCATCTGTCAATCTGTCTGATAGAGGAAAGGACTGTTTAAAAAATCAAGTGTTCCCCAAACTAACTATTCATCACAGAATCACCTCATAAAAGTTTTGTAAAAGCATAGATGAAAGGTCCCTGGGGGTTCACAGTGCAGCCAGACTAGGACCCGGGCTGCAAGGCCTCTGCCAACTGACAGCCTGTATACTGTACACACAGGCTCTTAACTTGCATTCGAGGGGCAGTTTTTGTCCAGTTCCCTGGTTTTTGAATCTCCTAACTGTTCCTGCCTTCTCTCTCAGTCTTCCCTTGCCTTTTCTTCTGGGGCTAAAGCAGCTTTCCTTTTGTCTATTAGAGTACGACAGTGTGTTGGTGGAGGTGTAAAATGTGTTAGGGAATGCTCCAAGGTTTTCTTCTCTATTTGCTAATTCTCTCTGAAATATAGTTTCTGCAACAAGGAAGTACATCATGGGCAAATTTTATTAGTGTTAAAGGGGAAATAAAATCAAGTCACTTTTACACATAAAGTGATCACTATCACTAGCATACACTGTTGCATTGAAAATGTAACACACAGTCACACTCATTTGTTTATGTATTTTCTATGGCTGTTCTCACACTACAATAGCAGACTTGAGTAGTTGCAACAAAGACCACATGACCCACAAAACTGGAAGTATTTATTTACTATCTGGCCTTGACTGAAAAAGTCTGCCAACATTTGTTCTACATGCTAACCTCTAAATCAGGACCTCCACAACCTCTAAGGAGCAGACAGAGAGCTCCTATCTACAGAACAGACTTACAAGTACTGAAAATGCAGGGCCATGTCTGGTCCCTCCCTGTCTGTTCACCCCAGAGGGAACGATACCACTCCATGAATTCCACCAACGCTCAGAGAGCACCCAGTTAACATTTTACAGAGTGAGGAGCCAAGGATCACTAGGCATTTTAACAGTCTCCGTTACAAGAGAGAGACCAAAACAAACAGGAAAAAAGAAAGAGTGTACACACATACACACACACACATAAACAGAAGATATCCTGAAATGATGATATGCACCTATGATATAAGAAAAAGACTTTAAAAATGTCAATAAAGGGATAAATTACAAAGTTGAGGAAATCTCCCAGTAAGAGAATAAAAGAGAGTTTCCAATAAGAAGAGAATCTGGAGAGAAATGTGTAGAACTTAAGGATAAGCTTTCAGACTGAAGGGGCCTTCTCATTACCCAGCACAATGGAAGACAAACTCTAGAACATAAACTATTGTAAACTCTCAGGCCAACAAGGTTAAAAAAAGATTCTCAGGTTCAGCCTCCGTTAATACCTGAGTAGGTAATAATTCTCCTGCTAACACAATTAAAGACCATTTTTTAAAAAACTTGAAAGTGAAAAGCTTATAAGATGCTAAGAAAGTATCACAATGAGAACTTGGGAAAATAAGCCTAGGCACTCAGAGCCACTGTCCATGACCCTAGAGAAGTAAGCAACAAAGCCGAATAAAACAAAGGGGTTTTGGCAGCCTTATGTGACGGCGGAACCGTAGTCAAAGCCCAGAGTCCTCAGGTTGGGCAGTGACAAACCACTTCCTAGCTTTAAGCTAGGATCTGAACAAATATTCCCACAGGGTTGAGAGAAGAGCTGGCCCTAAGTAAACTAAACCTTAAAAGAATGTTTTATCTGGCCATCTAGGTAGTCCCCAGAGAAGGCAATGGCACCCTACTCCAGTACTTTTGCCTGGAAAATCCCATGGACGGAGGAGCCTGGTGGGCTGCAGTCCATGGGGTTGCTAGAGTCGGACACGACTGAGCAACTTCACTTTCACTTTTCCCTTTCATGCATTGGAGAAGGAAATGGCAACCCACTCCAGTGTTCTTGCCTGGAGAATCCCAAGGACAGGGAAGCCTGGTGGGCCTCCGTCTATGGCGTCGCACAGAGTCGGACATGACTGAAGCGACTTAGCAGCAGCAGCAGGTAGTCCCAGACTATCAGCATTCCTAGGCACCTGGCAGAACTGAACGCAAAATCTCTTCCAAAGAGTGATGCCATCATCCTATACATCAAAATATTTCTCCAAATTCTTATAAAATATTAATACAGTGTTTAACAGTTTAAAAATACCAAAGACATAGATACCATGAGTAAAAATCAATAGAAACAGACACATGAAAGAGACCCTCAAAAGATATTATAAAACTAAAGCTTACTATGTTCAGAGGGCTATATATAAAAATTAAAGGAATATACATGAAAATTTCAGCAGGAAACTGAAAACTATAAAAGATGATTTGCTAAGTTTGAAGAAGAATAAAATAGAAATTCTATAACAAAAAAATACAATAGAAGATTTAAATGAATTTGGCTCAGCTGACGAGAGAAGCAGTGAAATGAGAGAGTGTGCTTCAGCTTCATTAGTAATCACCTAGAATGGAGTTCAGAAAGATAAAATGAGCAGGTAACATGCAGAAAAGAGGCTAAGACACAAAGGATACAGTGAGATCTAACACAGATATACTGCAGTCCCAAAAGGAGAAAAACAGGCAACAATACCTGAAGATTGTGGCTCAGATTTTTTTATAACTGATTAAAGATATCAATCTATATATTAAAAAGCCCAACAAATCACAAGCAGGATAAATAAAAAAGAAAAATCACACCAAATACTATGAAAAACCAAAGAGAAAGAAGAAATCTTAAAAACAGCCAGAGTAAAAAAATACCTTGGAAAATGCAATGAGTTAACAGTTGATTTCTTATTACCAATAATAGAAATGAGTAGACAATTGCATGGTATTCTTGTGGGGAAAGTAAGATCCCACATGCCATGGAGCAGCTAAGCCCACATGCCACAACTACTGAGCCCATACGCCAGAACTAGAGTCCATGTGCTGCAACATAAGACCCTGCATGACGCAACTAACATGACACAGCCAAATAAATAAATATTCAAACTTTACATAGACAAAAGTAGAACAGAACATGCGGCTCAAATAAAACACAAAGTAAAATGGAAGACTGCTACACAAATAGCAGTAATCATAGTAAATGGATTAAATGTTCCAGTTGAGAGAGAAAATATTTTTAGACTGGCTATATTAAAAACCTATTATATGTTATTTATAAGCAATACCTAAAATAGATGTAGACAAGTTGAAAGTGAAAGATTTATTTATCATGCAAACACTGGCCAGAGATAAGCTAGTGTAGCTAAAGTAATATTCAAAAAAAAACAGACAAAAGCAAGAATCATTTCTAAAGATACAGAAGGTCACTTCAAAATAAAATGTTCAATTCACCAAGAAGACAACAATTTTACTTTATATGTACTTAACAGCATAACTTCAAGAGACACAAAGCAAAAATCAGAGCTAAAAAGTAATGGAAAACTAGACACAGCAGGAAACTTCACTCTCTCAGTAGTTGACAGAAAAGCAGACTAAATGTAAAAAATAAATCAGTAAAGAAATAAAAGTTTAAAAAAAAAAGAAATAAAAGTAATTTATTAGGACTAAAAATTTGACGAAATGGACACACATAGACCATCACACCCAATGATCACAGAATACAAATTCACTTGAAAAATGCCTAAAAATTTTGTTTATAAAATTTGACTGTATACTGGACTGAACGGCTGAAAAATCACAGAGCACGTTCTCTGAATACAGGTAATTATGCCCAAAATTAGTAACAAAAAAAAACTGTTAGAAAATCCCACAAATTGAGAAATAAATTTTTATTAACTCCACAGGCCAAAGAAAAATCATAATAGAAATAGATTACTCTGAATTCAGATAATGATAAGAACACAAATACCAACATATGAGAAATACTGAAAAGGAAAATGCAAAATGCCTTAAAGGCAAACATTAAAAAAGTAAAGCTGAGAGAATTCCCTGGTAGTCCAGTGGTTAGCATTCCATGCTTCCACTTAGGGGGCACAGGTTCGATCCCTAATCAGAGAACAAAGATCCCACCAGCCACAAAAAAAGGAATGAGTTAAACATTCATCTACAGCTGTACTGTTCAATACAATAGCTACCAGCTACATATATAAACCACTTGAAATATGGCTAGTCTGAACTGAGATGCTGTAAGTGCAAACTGCACACTGGCTTTTGAAGATGGCTTTTGAAGACAGAGTATCAAAATAAACAAAAATCTCATTAATGATTTTTATTGATTATACAAAGAAATGACTATTTTTGATCTAGTGGATTGAATAAAATATTAAGGGAGGTAGCACAGGCAGCAATGCATGCTCAGAACATGCTGTCTCCACTGCAGCAGGAGAACAATCTCACACACACACATTTCACCTGTTTCCCTTCACTATGAATAGAACTACTAAAAAAATTTAAATTAAATCTATGGTTCCCATTACATCTCTACAAGACAGGACTGATCTAAAGGATTTAGAAAAGAACATCGGAGAAAAGCCAAAGGATGACACAGAAATAAAAGAACAAGATTTAATGAAATAGTAAACATATCAGAGAAGTTTGACAAAGCTCAAAGTTGGTTCTTTGTAAAGAGTCACAAAACTGACAAACCTCTGGCAAGACAAGTCAAAGAAAAAAAGGACAAATAACTAATAATTAAGATGAAAGGGGGGACACTACAGACCCTACAGACATCAAAAAGTTAATGTGGGTAACTTTAACTTACAAATAGCTTATGGTAATTTTTTTTAATGTGGCCGAAATGAATCAAGTTCCTAGAAGAACATCGTAACTCACAAAACAGACAAAAGATGAACCAGCAAAAACTGAACATATATATATATTTTTTTAAAGTGAATTATTTTAAAACGTTTTCCCAAAGAAAACTCCAGGAATCAATGGCTTCAACAAGTTCTACCAACATTCAAAGGAATAATTGAAATCTCACACAAAACATCTCCAAAGAATGGGGGGTTGGGGAGGAAGTACACTCCCTAAAATTCATTTTATGAGATTAGTATAAAACTTGATATTAAAACCTAACAAGGGCATTTTTAGAAAAGAATTTTAAGCCAATTTTGTGAATCTAGATGTGAACTGACAAAATATTAGTAGTAAACCAAATACAGCAATATCTTCAAAATATATCATGATCAAGTTGGATTTATAACAGGAATGTCATCAGGTTTAATTTAGAAAATCAATAATGTAATTCACCATACATTAAGCTTAAAGGGAAAAAATATAACTACCATAATACATGAAGAAAAAGAAATTTCATAAAATTAAATATCCAACATAAAAAAACTTCTGAACAAACTCCCTGTAGAAGTGAACTTTATCCTTACAAAGGGGTTCTACAAAACTCGACAGGAAATGTCATATTTAATACTGAAATATTGAAATCTTTCCTTCTGAGACGGAAAATAAGACACAGACACCACTCTTAGTCAACACTGCACTGTGTACTATAGTGAGGCAAAATTTTAAAAAGGTAAAAGTACTGATGAAGAAACACACTGTCATCAATTACAGACAATACATAATTGAGGATGCAGAAACTCCAAGAGAATATACATTTATATTATTAGAATAAGAGTTCAGCAAGTTTTGCTAGACACAAAAATCAATATTAGAAATGGATCTTATAAACAATAAGCAGCTATGACAAAATGAAATATTAACAGAGCTACATTTACAAAAGAATCAAGAATTATCAGTTACCTAGGAATAAATCTAATAATTATTTATTACTTCTCTAGAAATAACTAACATTTTGACATTTTAACAAATCTAAATAGAGTATATACAACAGGTTTGTGGACTGGAAGACGATATTATAAAAATGTCAATTCTCCCAAATAAATCTGTAAATTCAATGTATCCCAATAAAATCCCAACAAGTTTTTCTGGGAAACCTGAAAGTTGATTCTAAATCCACATACAAATGCCAAGAGGTAAGAATAACAAGATAGAAGAACTTGTTCTATCGTATATCAAGACTTTTAGCAAAGTAGTAGTTATTAGGGACAGTCCTGATACAAAGATAGACAAATCAATGGGGAATAAACTAGACAACCCAGAAATGGACTCATGTATATATGCACATGGTTTTTTAATAAAAGTGCTGGGATGGATAATTGACTGTCCAAAGAAGCAGTTAGAAAATTAATCCCTAAGACAGAGAATTTTTTAAAACCATCAACTAAGAATAATGTTTTTTAAAAAAATCTTAAAAGCTTTCTAATACAAAACATAATCACATATAAAGGAAAAGGCATCAGAATGGCATGAGACTTCTCAACAGCAAGATGGAATCTGGAAACCTATAGAACAAGGTCTTCAAAATTCTGAGTGAAAACAATCTGCAACTGAAAATTATGCCCCTTTTGAATCTCAATCAAGTATGGAGGGTAGAATGAAGACATTTTAGACATCTGTAGAATAAAGACACAGTACACCTCTAAAAACTTGCTGCCATGCTGCATCTGAGCACAGGAAACAACTGGAGATTACACTCCACATGGAAGCCATGGGAAAAACAGACCCAACACAGAAGACAGAAAATGCAAGTGCCCAGAATGATAACGAGTGATAATGAAGGCTTGAAAAGCAACCTACACCAATTATATCAACATTATCCATAATGCTAAAACCTAGAAACAATCTCTATGTTCAACAGGAAAATACCTGGCTAACCTCTGTGTAAAACAATACAACAAAATACAAAGTAACTCTGAAAAAGCTTTAGGGGAAGCATGAAAATACACACACCACACAATAATCTTAATTATGAATGTTAACAGAATGGTCCTTAGGATCTTTTTCCCGACAAATTATCTATATTATGTATAGCATACTCCTGCCCGTTCAGTACCCCCAACCATATACACACCATAATCATGACTTTCAGAGAAGCACAAAAACAGTAGTTTAATTCATTTTTAAATTTGGTTATGTGGATTTAAAAGCCTAAAGATAGAGGAGAAAAAGAATCTCTAGATTGAGAAGAATGCACTAGACTGAAACACCACTACACTTCTTCCTATCAAATGTCAGTAACAGCATGGTACTGAAGGAGCAAGTGGCAGTTTCTTTGTTTTCAATCCTATTTCTAACTCAGAAATAAACAGTTTAATCTGCACCAAAGGATAAAAACTGAGAAACACAGCTGAAGTAGAAAATGGACAACCCAAAAAACAGTACAAAATACAAGAGATCATAAACTTTTGTTACAAACAGTATTCAGACAGTATACAAACTACACGATAATTGAAATTGCATAATAGTGTCTAAGTAATAATAATAACAAAGTGAAATTTTATAGACATCTCTAGGCCTTCAGAGCTCTCATTTATTAAACTGTACTTAGTAAATAAGACGACTTAGGAAAACTTTAAATTGCTTTTAAAAAGCTACGCACTAAGAAAATATAATAGTTTCAAAAGATTCTAGGATAATGTAAATTAGCACTGTGAAATATGTGTTCAATTTTAATTTTAAACAATTTTACTAAGAAAACAGATTCTACTAGTGTATACAAAATTATAAATTTGAAAGTAAAACAAACAGCTTGGCAAGAAAAACAGTTCAATAGTTTAAAATTAGGGAAACAAAAAAATAAAATAAAATTAGGGAAACACTTTAAAGTTGAAAAACATATTTTTGGAACAAAAATTATTTGTCTCTCAATCAAGAGAAATCCTAAGCTGACTAATGTCACCCTTCCCTGTACTATTTAAAAGCACACACAACGGCGCTCTTACCTGGAATAAGATCTGCATAGGTCAAGCTAATATATAAGATACTGATAAGTATTTTATCAGCAAGTGGATCAAGAGCACTTCCCAAAGCTGATTTCTGACTGGCCCAGTTTCGAGCAATAAATCCATCCAACTGAAAATAGAAGTTTTTTTTAATAAATGTCATAATGGGTACAGAGTAGATATCTTGAAGATTAAAAAGGTACCAGAATAACTATACTTTCATAAAATGTAGATAAAACCTCTTCTGTTTCTTACTCCCAAACCTCCTGTTTTACTGGTATACATTTAACTTTTAAATTACCAATTGGTCAGAAAATAATTTTACTTTCCTACAGTACTTTTCTTTTTCAAGGCCTTCAGCTATTTCTCAATGTTTCCACAATGCCCCTCTGAGGGATGAACCCAGACACAAATTTAAAGATGTAAAGAACCCAAATAAAACTCAAAGAAAGCATGACGGACAGAGCACAGACTCGGTACCCCCTATTCTCAAATCCTTGGCTATTTCACCACCCCCAAATAGCCGCTTTTACTTGCAAGGGCTCCTCTTTAACGGCAAGATTTCCTAACTTCCATTCCTATCTACCTTTCTATAACAGTATCCAATTCTCTAAGTTTTAGCTGTTATTATTTTTATTTTAACTGTTATCATCAATATTTTTTGTCTAGTGCCGCTGTTAATTCCATGGCTGACTAGATTTGCATGACTTGTACCTGAATAAAATATTCAATCCTTTGCATTTGGCCTACTTAAAATTTGATTTTCACTACTCTTGGAAACAAATTATATTTTACAGCAGAGGTCATACTTGGTTTCCTGGGAGCCAAGAGGCCTGCAGGCTGGTTTTGTTTGAACTGCCCAGAGGTTTTCAAAGTATAAATTACTTGCCAATATTTAAATATTCAAAGTCTTACCTCAAAAAATCCACATCTCCAAGCTCACTTGAGGAATGGGAAGAAAATTGACTGAAATCAAGTACTGCCTATTTTCATTAAACAACGTAGATATTTTCTGATTTTCCAAGTCCCTACCTGGCTTTTATTCATTTTATTTAACTTCAAGCTTCAACAAATGTTTGAATTTTCTAGTCCTATTTCCAAGGAAAAAGATCAAATTACTTTAGACACAATTTAACATGGTACATTTTAAAGGATAAGTCCTCCATATCTCAAGTATTCCAATAACTTAGAGACAGCTGTCATACAGGATAATGGTTAAGAACTTAGTCTTCACAGCAGAATGTAAGTGGTGGTTCAAGCACTCGCTCTCCTGCTCACTTAACTATGTAACTCTGGGCACAACATTTGGCCTAAGCCAAAACTGAGGCTTAGGCCTTTCCTTTCCTTTCCTTACTTCCTGTAAGAGAGAGATAATGCTACCCACTTCAAAGGATAGGTTGTTTCAGTACATAACATGATTAAAATCTGTTTAGCACTCAGCACTCAGTAAATCCTCAAAAACATCAGTTATCAGCTATTACTACCTCAACTGAAAAAAATCTATTTTCTTAAGTATACTAGAGGTAACACTAACAGAAAGTGCCTAGACCTGGCGGTTAGGGCCTCGGCAGATTCAGGTGCCAGTTCAGTTTCTGTTCTCAATCTCCCATTTTTTCACTGTCATCTTCTCAGTGATGAGAAGATGACACTGTAATCTTCTCACTCTCATTGCTCCTCTACCCACACTGGATTCCAAGGTCATCAACACCACTTTTTCTTTGTAAATCTCTATAACTCCCTATTCCACTCTCTCTCAATACTACTTAAATACATCTATCATGTACTCTAAGCCGACACCCAAACAGCTGAACACTGAAAAACACCTAAATGAGCTGATGAGTCTCACTTTTACATGACCACAAATCTCCTGTGGGCACTCGATACAGCCTGGTAAACCTACACCTCCTTACTATGTTTACCTTCTCTTTTCAGCCTGCTCTTACCACAAACTGATTCTGTCCCTCCCAAAGCCTCTCTCTAGCTCATGATCATGTCCGTATTTCCTCGAAAAGTAAAAGCAGATTGCCAGCACTCCCTCATATTCCCACCTCTGAATCCCACCACCCACCACTATCTAGGCACATTTATCTCTATTATCCTGATCCCTGACCCCAGGTCCTCTTACCTTCTGTGAGTTTCCCCCACCTCCCAAGCATCAATCTCTCTCTTCCTACTCAGTCATTTAATTAATTAGTTAATTAACAACAAAAATTTCCCCAATATATATTTCTTTATAAACTACCCTTCCTTGACTTTATTCCCCTGTGAAGTAAAACTTCCTCAAAGTGACATCTATTGCCATCACTACCTCACATATGCTCACCAACTCACTCTGACTGTCCCATCCTCTAGAGATGGTACTCATAAAGGTCACAAATCTATCCTCAACACAACTGAAGCACCTTCTTAATATCCAGGACAACTTACTGCTCGATTTGCTTCCTTTCTAACTAGTTTTTCCTTTTCAGTGTCCTTTACCAGCTCCTTCTCCATTTCTCTACTTACTGCTCTTTTCTCTGACCCATTCTCTTCTTTTACCACAGCTTAGATGATTTTATCCAGACTTGACCATCTACATAATAACTCTTAAATCTGTCTCTAACCATGACTTCCTCCAACTTCAAACTACTGTATTCAAATACCCAATTGTTACCTCCACCTGAACAGGCATAACAACTCTTTTCCCACAAACTTTGTCCTACTCTGAATGTTAACCATCATAGAAAATGTAAACCTCCATGCATCTGCTTGTTGAAAAGAAAAAAGTAACTGCCTAGCACTCATATTTAATTCCTTTCTTTCATCCCACATATCCAATCCATTAACCTATCAATTCTATCTTCAAACCATACTCTCAACCCACTACCCTAGATTACTGTATGCCCTCTAACCAGCTTCTCTGTTTCTACTCTTGCATTCCTATAATTCCCTTCCCACACATAACAGAAATCAGGCTTTGTCATTCCCCTGCTTAAACCCTCCATGAGTCTAACCATCTGCCCAGTGGCCATTCTAGAGGCATCAAAACCTCCATGGAGTATAAGTGTAAAACCATGCCAGTTAACTTAGATTTCTACACACATTGTCTTCTATATTTAGAAAAATGTAAATGAGGCCTCTTCCACTTAATGAACATTTCAATCTCATGTGGCAACTAAAGAAAACGTACAAACCAAAAAAAAAAAAAAAGCAAATTCAGGAACCGAAAAAGATCTTGTCTATTACAAAAAAAAAAAAAAAATCCATTGTCAGTGTAATGGTCTTTGACAGACCTGGAGACCATTTTAATAAGTAGAGGCCTTCACACTTCAGAGGTAAAAGTAGGGACAAACCAAGAGTTTGTGTGAATGGGGAGAAATTGTGACAAACAGGAGCTAAATTCTGGAAAAAGAGAGGAGGTAGCCATTTTGAGAGACTGTATTTGATGCACATTTGGAAATGTCATATAACAATGCAAACACCCTCCTTTGTTTATCCTGCAAAACCTTCAGCTAATTCCATACTGCTCAACAGGTGGAATTTTGTTTCTATGAATCTCAAAGGGAATAGCTGATGTTACAAAGGAAGATGTTATATAAACTGCATTAACAGAAAATAAGTTTCTCTTTATTCTCACTAAATACTGAGCATAACTTTTCAAACATACATCAGTTTAAAGAGGCACCAAATTACTATTGCTTGTCTGGGTGCTTACTTGGATCTCAGACCAGCCTTGTACAAGAATATATAATATATATACACAACATCTGTTTCTACACGCTTTTGTCCTGATTTAAAATTTTTCCTCTACCATTTCCCCACTTCCTTCAATTTTGTTTTTGCAGAACACATAGTTTTATAAGCTATTTCAATTTTTTATGCAACAGGTGGCTGATAAATACAAATAACGTCATACATGACAATGACTGGCCAGTCCACAAGAGCTTATATATAACACATAGAGCAGCTTTCTGTTATTAAAATTATTTTCCAAGCTCTAACTTGAAATAACCTGAATTAATCTTTCCCTCCCTCTAAGCTGACACAGTGGTGTCAAAGTATTCTCTTCTCTGTCCATCTACCGGGAGAGTGGAAGGAAGGAAGGATGCCTAATGCCCACCTAGGGCAGGGTCTTCTGGAAGATAGTCAGAGGGGTATGGAACAGGAATCAAGGACCAAACCTGTGGGGTGCCTATGGCCTCCTGCCAGCATAAACCTGAGCAGAGATCTGGCCTCTACAAGCTCCCGGTCACAACAGCTGGCCCACTACTTCCCTCTCCATCAGTAAAACCAACTGTTGTTGCAGATCAGATACTTCTCTCTACTACATAAGCAGAAAAAAACAGTCTCAGCTTCTCTCCTTTATTTATATCCCTAAAGCAAGTAGTTGGCCCTTTGAGAATTTCTAAGGCTTCTTTCTTTCTTGAAGAAGTTCTCCAATGCCTCCCTACAACCTCTACTTCCTTCCTTAGATAATACGGAGAATAACAGAGTCCCACACAGATGCTAATGACAAGCCTTTATAAAAGTACTAGGTGAAATGCATCTTTGAGGATTTTCTTCCAAGGAAAAGCAAACTGAGGCTGCATTATTTCAGTGTAGTGGAGACTGGGATTTAAAAGGGGAGCAGAACAAGGGGAGTACCTTTACAACTTACCAAGTCAGTTAGCCCAGCTAAAGCAAAAACTCCTAATGCAATATTAAAATCTTCTTCAATAATCAAATAGCCCAAAACTGGGGCCAAGCCAATCCTCGTCATTGACAACATATTTGGGATTGTCCAGGGGTTTTCATACTGAAACATAAAGACAACAAAATTTAAATACTATAAATTCATACTTTAAATAACTATATACACTGGAAAATACACTCCAGCAACTTATAGGTATGTCATGTACCCAAACACAGACTAAAGTACTGACTATATAGATTTTCTTACTAGAGAGAAGGAATAAAAATATCATATAAGTCAAGATTGTAATGCACGACTTCACAATTAAAATTCAACACTAAAAACATACTGCTTTTAAAAATGAAACTTCAACACTGCAAATCAACTATATTCAATAAAATTGTTTTAAAAAGAATTACTTTCCCTTTATACAAAATAAAAAATTTTTAGAAGTGAAACTTCAGGAAAATCTTATACTTCAAGGAGATAAACAGTCTAGAAAGTGTCAGAAAAAAGCCAAACTATCGACCATGGGCATTCTGGCTAAAAAACATTTATTGCAAATAACCTCTCCTCACTCTTCTATACATACCCATCAAAAGAATGCTAAATGCCATACACAGCGTTTGGAGATACGAATGAAGAAGGGTTAAAACCATCTAACTCCATAACGTCATCACTAAACTGGAGAATTGCTGGAAGAAAATGGAACAAGGAATAGTGTCTGAAATCCTTGGGAAATCTGTTCAAAATAGCCACAGCAATGTTAAGATCCCCAACCAGAAGCTGAGGGCTTTCACAGCTTCCCTATGGGAGCTTTATGATTCCTTGAAACTTCATTGGGAGGCAAGGTGTCTGAAGTTGGCACCAACAAAAGGGCACCATGGCAGCTGCTCTGAAGAACATTCCTTCCTTGCCAAAACAAAATCTGTTTCACGAAAGGGTCCTTCAACTTTAAAGAACTAAGACACATGGCACAAAACTGGGTACAGAAATAATACAGAGAAAATGTCATTTTCTAAAGGTTAGTTTCGCCACTGAGTCAAGACTGCCAGTTCTATCTCATGGGACTATCTCCTCACAAGATAACCATATTTAACCTCATTCTCAACCAGTAAGCAATTTGTCTGAATCTTAATCTTTTAGAAAAGTAACAGCATCCACCTCTAAAGGCCTCTTTTAAAATACCTTGAACCATTCTGTAAGAAAAGGCAATCCTCTAAAGATACTAAGCTTGTGTTTATAAACAGAAAATGTTCACCTCAGCCTGGAAGGATAATGGGGTTTGGGGAGTTAGGGAGCAGAATACTGTCACTAAAGCTACAGAAAAATTCAAATTTTCTGGGAAACAATCAGCACTACAGACCTCTATTGGAGGACCTTTTATTGAAAGTAAACCACAATATTAATTAAATGGACTCATTCTTGGAACATTCCAAACTCAAGTTCAAAGGTCCAAGTGTTCAGAGTCCAGAAAAAAAAGATAAGTCTGTTGACCATACTGCAGTACAGATAAATCAAACACTGATCCAATATAACCGCAACTCACTGAGGAGGGAAGGGGAGGGTACAGTTCGTGACTGAGAAAAGGGAAACACAAAGCAAAAGGTCAGAATACAGATGGCCAAAATTCATAACAGAGATGCCCATGGGACAAAATTAAAGACAGGGGCAAACAACCACATCATTTCATTTGGTGAATTAATAAACCAGACTGAATGGTCCTGGACCAATGAAAAGGATTCTTTTTAGCTCCACACAAAATATTTCAGTTAAAATACCTCATTAATTTCTAATTATTAAATTTGTAAACGTTTCTAAACTAAAATTAAGAGAGCTAATCTCAGATTACCCAACCAGATAACCTGTGGCATACTCGACCAACTACTGCCGTTCTGGGAAGGACTTCAGCCAGGATATGGCAACCTCAAAGCATCCAGCATTCAAACCCCAACATGCTTTAGCTATTAATGGAGCTGAGACCCCTGCCAGGATGTGGCCAACCCAACCCATGCTGTACAACTGATGAAAGCGGCACAGGGGCCCACTGAAGACATAACAATTGAAGATGTAATAATTGCATGAGTCTTGCTACATGACATCAAAAGCTCTCCCACACTCATGCTCTGATGTCTTCTCTTTGGTCAGTATTTCAACAGGTGAGCAGACAAATATTTTCCTCCTTTACCTCAGAAAGTCTTAATCTTTTTCTATAATTAGAGGTTAAAAGATCTTTTAATTACGATCTAAATTAGTTACCCTTCATCCTATACAATGTTTAAAGTTACCAAAGGTCAAACGGTAGTTAACCAAACCTGCACAAGCAAACAGAAAGGCCTGTACATATTTCTGAAGACGCTCACAGACTTGCCTTAAACATAGGGGATTCGCTTCATAAAATTTAAAACGGGCTTTTAAAAAGATAAGTGAAGGCTATTTTTACCAATGCAACATCCAGAGGCGCGTCCAGCTACAGGTGAGGATAGAGGGGGAGGAGAGGATTCTAACTTCACCACCGAGACGCAAAGAGGATCAGGCTGGTACCGCTGATATTCGTCCCGACCGAATGACCTACCCGTAACTTCTCTTGCGGGAACGGTTTAAAAGTTCTGAAATGGAAGCATCGGACCTGACCAGCCAGGGCACGTTATTCGTGTCCGGGACCGAGCCCGCCGGAGCCGTCGCCTCTCCGTCTCCTCCTTGGTACGTACCAGGTTGGAGGCGCTCGTCGGGCCCCACTGGCCACGTCGGGCCTCAACAGCAGCGTCCTCTCCGGTCGCGGGCCCGGGGGTTGCCTTCTCCGCGCCCGAGCAGTGGGCTCGCGGGCTAGCCCCAGGCAGCCGCAAGCCGAGCGCAGCCGGGCGCAGCCACCAGCGCTCAGCCAGGAAACCCAGGCAGCCGGGCGCGGGCGGCAGCAGAGCCCCGCGGGCGCGCCCCTTTCCCGGCCGCGCTCCTGGTGCCCACGCGGCGACGCGCAGGGCCCCCCAAGAGGCGCGCGCCATCCGCGAAGCCAGCATGACCCTGCTGGCGCTCGAGGGGGACGCAGTCGGCGAGAGCTCAGCAATCCAGGGCACTGGCGAACCGCTTCCTCATCGACTCCCCGCAATATTGGAGAAGATCGACGGCCTCCATACTGGTTCTCAAACCCCAACACGCTATCTTATACAGGTGGCCTTAGATCGCCAAGGACGGAAGCCTTCGCGACGCTTTTGCGACAGCGTCGCCGCTGGGCTTACCAGCGCCCCTGGCGGCGGCTGCACTCGCGCGCCGTTAGGCCCGGCGGGCTGCAAAGGAGGTGTTTTGTGCAGCCGCTGTCTGCCCGCCCACCGGCTTCGGGGTCGGTGGGGAGGCGAGGGGAGGAGCGCGCAAGCCGGACGACGGCGCGGCAGCTGTGGCCGGGATAGGGCAGAAGTCGTCTCCGGTCCTGCCCCGAAACCAAAGGTGTCCGCGGCTCTGGAAGGAGGCGTTGGGAGTGGGGCGCTTCATGAGAAGTATAAATATTACTGAAATACCTAGTACGGAAAAAGTATTTAATACTAGCTCTCTGTTCTTTTCCCTCTTTTGAACTTTCCATATGCCAAAGATATGGGTATTAGAAACTGTCAATAATAGCAATCGTTTCCTGAAAAAAAGTATTGTAGCCAAGCTAGAGTGCATCATCCTGTTTAATTCAACAACTTTAAGATGGCATTACTAGTTAATATAGAAATTATACATTATACTGATTATTGATATATTATTATATTATTGGTATTTATTAATATTGCAGTGTTACGGGACTGTCTTCTTGTTGAGTTCTATGTCAAAGTGAATTTGAATGGTGGTTGTGGCCTCTGAACCATTCCCTTCCGCTCTGTGATGACAGACCCACATTGGAGTTCATCTTAAACTTAGTTCAGAGTGGCTTAGGAATTTTAGGGGCTTCACTCATGGCTCAGTCGGTAAAGAATCTGCCTGCAGTGCAGGAGACCTGGGTTCGATTCCTGGGTGGGGAAGATCCCCTGGAGAAGGAAATGGCAACCCACTCCAGTATCCTGGGAAAATCCCATGGACAGAGGAGCCTGGTGGGCTGCAGTCCACGGGGTCCCAAAGAGTTGGGCACGACTGAGCGACTAACACTTCTAGGAATTTGAACGTCATTGTAGATCTGAGTATTTATCAAAAGAAATCTTTAGCTTCTTACACAGGTATTGAAATGCTGATACTGAGAGAAAAAATGAAAATGTATCTACTAGAAATGTAAAAAGGATCATTAAAAAACAATGGAATTAGAATTAAATACCATATATAGACTTTCTGGATAATCCTGTCAAGGGGGAGTGAGCAGTATTTCAGTCTCCTACCCGTTCCAATGGGTTAATTGCCTTTACGTTTTACGCCTTGTCCTTGTTTAGGAGACTTTCTACTTGTCTGGAGATTTTTTTCTTCTCTGTGCTCCATGAAGTTCAGTCCGACTGCTTCTGCCTCTAGTAGTTGCCATGAGAACATGATCTGTGTGTGTGTGTGTGTGTGTGTGTGTGTGTGTGTGCTGAGTCTTAATTATGGCATGTGTGATCTTCTTTGGTTTTGTGGAATCTTTCACTGCCACCCAGCGACTCCAGTTGTGTCCTGTGACAGACTCCAGAAGGCGAGGACTTAGTTGCTTAGAGCATGTGGGATCTTAGTTCCCCTACCAGGGTTCTAACCCATCCATAGCCCCTGCATTGCAAGGCAGATTCTTAACCACTGGACCATCGAGGAAGTCCCAAATATGATTTTACTTGCTTTTCTTTTTATATATATTTTTTCCCTTTCTTGATCTGATAGGTTTTATTTCTACTCCTTTTGATGTTTATCTCATCTCACTTTTCTGAATTCTAGTTTAATGTTTAATTATTCAACCTCTTGGAGAAGGAAATGGCAACCCACTCCAGTACTCTTGCCTGGAAAAGCCCATGGATGGAGGAGCGTGGTAGGCTACAGTCTATGGGGTCGAAAAACGTCACTATTCAACCTCTATACAGTGAAGTGAAGTCACTCAGTCGTGTCTGACTCTTTGCGACGCCATGGACTGTAGCCTACCAGGCTTCTCCCTCCATGGGATTCTCCAGGCAAGAGTACTGGAGTGGGTTGCCATTTCCTTCTCCAGGGGATCTTCCCGATCCAGGGATCTAACCCCAGTCTCCCACATTCCAGGCAGACACTCTAACCTCTGAGCCACCAGGTAACCTCTGTACAGTACTATCAGTCTATCTGATCTTATCTAATCCTTTTCTTATCTAATCTTGTTTGTTGTTGTTTAGTCCCTAGTTCAGTTCAGTTCAGTCGCTCAGTCGCTCGGTCGTGTCCGACTCTTTGCGACCCTATGAATCGCAGCACGCCAGGCCTCCCTGTCCATCACCAACTCCCAGAGTTCACTCAGACTCACGTCCATCAGTGATGCCATCCAGCCATCTCATCCTCTGTCATCCCCTTCTCCTCCTGCCCCCAATCCCTCCCAGCATCAGAGTCTTTTCCAATGAGTCAACTCTTCGCATGAGGTGGCCAAAGTACTGGAGTTTCAGCTTTAGCATCATTCCTTCCAAAGAAATCCCAGGGCTGATTTCCTTCAGAATGAACTGGTTGGATCTCCTTGCAGTCCAAGGGACTCTCAAGAGTCTTCTCCAACACCACAGTTCAAAAGCATCAATTCTTCAGCACTCAGCTTTCTTCACAGTCCAACTCTCACATCCATACATGACCACAGGAAAAACCATAGCCTTGACTAGATGGACCTTTGTTGGCAAAGTAATGTCTCTGCTTTTGAATATGCTATCTAGGTTGGTCATAACTTTTCTTCCAAGGAGTAAGCATCTTTTAATTTCATGGCTGCAGTCACCATTTGCAGTGATTTTGGAGCCCAAAAAAATAAAGTCTGACACTGTTTCCACTGTTTCCCCATCTATTTCCCATGAAGTGATGGGACCAGATGGCATGATCTTCGTTTTCTGAATGTTGAGCTTTAAGCCAACTTTTTCACTCTCCTTTACATAGAAAAGTGCTAAATTGCTTAAACTGATATGCTGCCTCCCAGGTTTGAAGTCCTCAAAATTCCTGCCAAATAAAATATAACTCTTAAGTTGTAAATATTTTTTAATTCTGCAGGTGTAAATGAGACACTTCCATATACACATAAAACAAACAACATTTGCTTTTTTTTTTTTTTGGCTGCACTGGGTCTTCATTGCAGTGCAAGGGCTTCTCATCATGGTGGTTTCTCTTGTTGGGGCACAAAGGCTCAGTAGTTGTGGCATACAGGCTTACTTGCTTCACAGCATGTGGAATCTTCCTAGACCAGGGATTGAACCCATGTCCCCTGTACTGGCAGACAGATTACTCTCCACTGCACCACCAGGGGAGTCCAAGAAGCAATATTTGTAACATTGGCACTGATGGCAGACATGCCCAGAGAGATCCATATGACAAGACACAACAGGAAACAATTAGAACAGTCATTGCTCCTTTCTCCACAGGATTGTGAAATGGTCATTGACAGTGGGAAATGGTTACAGAGAAGAACTGACTCTATGTTGGATCTGTTTTTTAACTTTAACCTTTCCTCCTCATTGCTTTTGTTTACTAAAAGGATACTGTCCGCACAAAATGGTCAACTTGGGGAACCCTGCCCTCTGCCTGAATGTTAAACCAAAATGCCTTATTCAGGACCTTGTTCTAATGTGAATGGCTACAGGAGAGAAGAAATTAATACATACCCTCCCCGAGGCTAGCCATTCCAGGAGATATTTGTAAGATTTGTTGTTGTTGTTTACTTGCTAAGTCATGTCCAACTCTTTAGTGACCCCATAGACTGTAGCCTGTCGGGCTCCTCTATCTGGGATTTTCCAGGCAACAATGCTGGAGTGGGTTTCCTTTTGCAGGGGATCTTCCTGACCCAGGGATGGAATCCGAGTCTCCTCCATTGACAGGTGAATTCTTTACCACTGAGCCACCAGGGAGGCCTATTTGTAAAACTGTTGTTGCTGTGTAGTCACTAAGCTGTGTCTGACTCTCTGCAAACCCATGGACTGCATTACGCCAGGCTTCCCTTGTCCTTGACTATCTCTTAGAGTTTGCTCAAAATCATGTCCATTGTGATTTCATCCTCTGTTGCCCCCTTCTCCTTCTACCCTTAGTCTTTCCCAGAATCAGGGTCTTTTCCAATGAGTTGGCTCTTCCCATCAGTGGCCAAGTATTGCAGCTTCAGCATCCGTCCTCCCAGTGAATGTTCAGGATTGATTTCCTTTAGGATTGACTGGTTTGATCTCTTTGCAGTCCAAGGGACTCTCAAGAATCTTTTCCAGCACCACAATTCAAAAGTATCAATTCTTGGGTGCTCAGCCTTCTTTATGGTCCAAATCTCACATCCATACATGACTAGTGGAAAAACCATAGCTTAGAGTATATGGACCTTTGTAGGCAAAGTGGTGTCTCTGCTTTTTAATATGCTGTCTAGGTTGGTCATAGCTTTCCTTCCAAGAAGCAAGCGTCTTTGAATTTCATGGCTGCAGTCACCATCTGCAATGATTTTGGAGCCCAAGGAAATAAAAATCTGTCTCTGCTTCTACTTTTTCCCCTTCTATTTGCCATGAAGTGATGGAACCAGTTGCCATGATCTTAGTTGTCTGAATGTTAAATTTTAAGCCAGCTTTTTCACTCTGCTATTTCATCCTCATTGAGAGGCTTTTTAGCTCCTCTTCGCTTTCTGCCATTAGAGTGGTATCATCTGGGCATATGTGAAGTTGTTGATATTTCTCCCAGCAATCTTGATTCCAGTGTGAGCTTCATCCAGCCCAGCATTTCACATGATGTATTCTGCATATAAGTTAAATAAGCAAGGTGACAAAGTATAGCCTTAACATACTCCTTTCCCAATTTTGAGCCAGTTTGTTGTTCCATGACTGGTTGTAACTGTTGCTTCTTGACCTGCATACAGGTTTCTCAGGAGACAGGTAAGGTGGTCTGGTATTCCATCTCTTTAAGAATGTTTAACAGTTTGTTGTGATCCACACAGTCAAAGGCTTTAGCACAGTCAACGAATGAAAAGTAGATATTTTTCTGGAATTCCCTTGCTTTCTCCATGATCCTATGCATGTTGGCAATTTGATCTCTGGTTCCTCTGCCTCTTTGAAACCCAGCTTGTACACCTGTAAGTTCTTGGTCCACATACTGCTGAAGCCTAGGTTGAAGGATCTTGAGCATTACCTTGCTAACATGTGAAATGATTACAGATGTACACTAGTGTGAACATTCTTTGGTATTGCCCTTCTTTGGGATTGGAATGAAAACTGACCTTTTCCGGTCCTGTGGCCACTGCTGAGTTTTCCAAATTTGCTGACATATTGACTGCTACACTTTACCAGCATCATCTTTTAGGATTTGAAATAACTCAGCTAGAATTTCATCACCTCCACTAGCTTTGTTCATAGTAATGCTTCCTAAGGCCCACTTTGGAGAAGGAAATGGCAACCCACTCCAGTACTCTTGCCTGGAAAATCCCATGGACAGAGGAGCCTGGTAGGCTACAGTCCATGAGATCGCAAACAGTTGGACATGGCTGAGCAACTTCACTTCACTCACTTCATACTTTATCACTGGAGGAGGAAATGGCAACCTACTCCAGTATTCTTGCCTGGAGAATCCCATGGACAGAGGAGCCTGGTGGGCCATAGTCCATGGGGTCGCAGGGAGTCAGACATGACTGAAGTGACTGACCACAAGGCCCACTTGCCTTCACACTCCAGGATCTCTGACTCTAGTTGAGTGACCAGACCATCGTGGTTATCCATGTCATTAAGACCTTTTTTATATAATTCTTCTGTGTCTTCTTCCCATGTGTTCTTAATCTCTTCTGCTTCTCTTAGATCCTTACCGTGCCTGTCCTTGACTGTGCACATCTTTACATGAAATATTCCCTTGGTGTCTCCAATTTTCTTGAAAAGATCTCCAGTCTTTCCCATTCTGTTTTTTGGTTTTTTTTTCTATTTCTTTTCATTGTTCATTTAAGAAGGCCTTCTTATGTCTCTGGAACTCTGCATTCAGTTGGCTATATTTTTGCCTTTCTCCTTTGCCTTTGGCCTCTCTTGTCAGCTATTTGTAAGGCCTCCTCAGACTACCACTTTGCCTTTTTGCCTTTCTTTTTCTTTGGATAGTTCTGGTCACCACCTCCTGTACAATGTTATGAACCTCTGTGCATAGTTCTTCAGACACTCTGTCTACCAGATCTAATCCCTTGAATTTGTCACCTCCACTCTAGAATCATAAGTGATTTGATTTAGGTCAGACCTGAATGGCCTAGTGGGTTTCCTTACCTTCTTCAATTTAAGTCTGAATTTTGCAAGGAGTTCATATCTGAGCCACAGTCAGCTCTCAATCTTGTTTTTGCTGACTGTATAGAGCTTCTCCATCTTTGGCTGCAAAGAATATAACCAATCTGAATTCAGTGTTAACCATCTAGTGATGTCCCCGTGTAGAGTCATCTCTTATGTTGTTGCAAGAGGGTGTTTGCTGTGACCAGTATGTTCTCTTGGCAAAACTCTGTTAGCCTTTGCCCTGCTTCATTTTGTACTCCAGGGCCAAACTTGCCTGTTACTACAGGCATCTCTTGACTTCCCACTTTTGCATTCCAGTCCCCTATGATGAAAAGGACATCCTTTTTTGGTGTTAGTTCCAGAAGTTCTTGTAGGTCTTCATAGAACCATTCAGGTTCTTTGGCATTAGTGGTTGGGGCAGAGACTTGAATTACTTTGATACTGAATGATTTGCCTTGGAAACTAACTGAGATCATTCTTAGTTTTTGAGATTGTACCCCATTATTGCTTTTCAGATTCTTTTGTTGACTATGAGGGCTACTCCATTTCTTCTAAGGGATTCTTGCCCACAGTAGTAGATATAATGGTCGTCTGAATTGTTCACCCATTCCTGTCCATTTTAGTTCATTGATTCCTAAGATGTCAGTGTTCACTCTTGCCATCTCCCACTTGACCACCTCCAATTTACCTTGATTTATGGACCTAACACTCCAAGTTCCTATGCAGTAATCTTTATATCACTGGACTTTATTTTCACCATCAGACACATCCACAACTGAATATTGTTTCTGCTTTGGCCCAGCTCTCTTTCTGGAGCTATTTTTCCACTCTTCCCCAGTACCATATTGAACATCTACCTACCTGGGGAGTTCATCTTCCTAGATTAACCTTGGTTCCTAAATGCATGTATTCTGGATGTGGGAGAAACTGCACCATAAAGAAGCCACTGGCCTGGAGAAGATAATTTATCCTGTAGGACACTACCCAGACTTGCTAGATATGATCAACTAGCTGGCAGCATAGCAGATTTTCCATTTTTCATCCCAGTGTTTGCTAAGACCAGGTGCTCTTAGATGATGGGGTACATAGTAAAAACAGTACCTATGAACTTCAACCCATTGCCTTACTCTTTCAGTCGTAAAATGACTTCCTTCGTGAGAAATAATATGTGGGATATCCTGGTGGTAAATAAGTTCAGTAACGTCACATATGGCATTGCTGAAAGAAATAAGGCAGCAAGAAGAGACCTATCCAAAATAAGCTCTCATCTTACTTCCAGATAGAACAAATTGCTACCCTTTTGGGGTCCAGTGTAACTGATCTGTCACCAAGTGGTAAGCTCATCCCCCTGAAGTTTGGTGCTGTGTTGTCTCAGATGAGCAGCTCTGCTGTCAAGTTAGACCCTCAGCAATGGTGAAGTCTAGGTCAGTTTTGTTAAAGGGATACTCATGTTGTTGACCAGATGCCTAACTGCAACCCCTGGTCACATATGGCTAGAGGAAGAGACTAGCTGACATCCGTTTAGCTGTGAAGCTCCGTTGGTGCACATTCATGAGGATACAGGTGTTCTCAAACTCAGGAGTATATTCTGAGAAGCTTTTTCACGAGCCTCTTCCCCAGACTGACTTTCATGCATTGAGCAAGTATTTACTGAGTGCCTGTCAATGCAGATACTGTTACAGGAACAGACAGCTTAAAAGTGAAGATAATAGTTTAAAGTCCCTGTCCCCATGGGACTTACATTCTAGTGAGATAAAGAAATAGACATAAACAAGATGAATAAACTATGTAGTATATTAGATTTTCAACACAGAATGAAGAAAGGATTGAGGGGAGTGCAATTCTAAACAGAATGTCCAGGGAAGATGTCACTAAGAAGGTAATGTTTGAATAATGACCCAAAGGAATTGAGGGGACAACCCATGTGGCCCTCTGGTTGAAAAGCATATCAGATTGAAGAAACAGCATATGCAAAGGCTCTTTGGTAAGAATGTGCCTGGTTTGTACAAGGACCAGCAAGGAGACCAGTGTGACTAAAGCAGAGAGCGTGAGGGAGATGAGAACAGTAGTTGAAATTAGAGTGTGAGTTAAGTGCAGGTGTGACCAGCTTGTTTCTTATCTGTCGTGACTGGCTAATCCATATGACGTATGCTTGCAGTTGTACCCACTGGGAAAAAATTGTTTTCTCAGTGTCCTTCAGAGCACTGCATTCTCCTTAGATTCCCTAATATGCCAGCAGATCACTTTTGGCTAGTGCCAGACTTAATGCAGAGCCATCTGTAAACCAGGCTCAAATTGTTTCCCTCTCAGTCAGCTAACTCCTACATAAGGCCCCAGATACAGAAGGAGAGGGCAGTATGACAGGATCAGACACACTGGGAGTGCAAGTCACATTTCTGAAAATATACTGGGCCTTTGGGACCAACTTGGGCCTGTTCTTCCATATCACTTTATGATGGGTGCAGCCACACCCACTCAATGTTATGACTTATGGATCAGAGAATACCTCTTAGCGTCCTGTGGCCAGTAGATGAAGGCTCAGTAGAAAGCCTGGAGCTGTTTCTGAAAAGGAGGTATAGTTATTTGCTGAAGAGTACCTGGCTTTATGCCAATCTAGGAAGCCTGTGTCGTGATTGGTGTATGAGGACCTGCCTGGACCAGCCTCTGTAGAGTAATCTGACACACAAACTTAGGGCAGCAACATCACAAAGATGTCTGCACTGCAGCCTGGACCAACTAGAGAGCGTTCTCTTGCTCTGAGCCTATTTGGGTCCTGGACCCAATTCCAGTGTGTGGGGTGGAATTTTTCCAAACCACCAAGCAAATCTCTGGACATGAGCTGGATGTCCTACAATTTGACTCAGTTCTGACACTATCAACTTGAAGATAGTATCAGATTCTACATGTGAAGGGCTCAGTCCTGTAAAACTGCCCTCCACTTCAAATGCAGATCCCAAACCCAGGTTATCTGTGCTTCTAATTGGCTGTACATCAGAGATTCCCACAAATCCCCTCAGTGGATTTCAGTAATTTGCTAGGGGACCTCACAGAACTTCAGAAACCCATTTACTCACTAGAATAGTTATTTAATGTAAAAGGATGTAACTCAGGGACAGCCAGGTGGATGAGATGCATAGGGCAAGTTACGGTGGAAGGATCTGGAGCTTCCACACTATTGCCCAAAAATCTCCCCATGTTCACCACCCCAGAAGCTCCCCAACCCTCTCCTTTTGGTCTTTAGTGGAGACTTCATTGTTGTTGTTCTTTAGTTGCTAAGTCGAGTCTGACTCTTTGTAACCCCATGGACTGTAGCTCGCCAGGCTCCTCTGTCCATGGGATTTTCCAGCAAGAATACTGGAGTGAGATGCCATTTCCTCCTCCAGGATCTTCCCTACCCAGGGATCAAACCCATGTCACCTGTGTCTCCTGCATTGGCAGGTGGATTCTTTACCACTGAGCCACCTGGGAAGCCTATACCCCTGCCTGACTATATCACCTCTCTCTATTCACCAGGGAAACGGGGCACAGTTCCTGAGATGCCAGCCTACTCTTCCCACTTTGCCTGGCAAAGCAATAAAGCTGCTCTTTCTCCTCCATAACTGTGTCTCCATATTTGTCTCCATATTTCTTTTTGGCATTGGTGCACAGAGAGGCAAGATTTTGGCAACACCAGTGTAAGATGGATTTAGGCCTAACTTCATTTGTTACGTGATTCCCATAGCTCCACCCCACCCTCCATCCAACTGTAATCTACAATGATGTTCTGAATTTCCCAGGACTAGTGTTAGCTCATCAGTAATATATCAAATTTTTTGTTTTGATTCTAGACATGAGCTATTTACATATTAATTTAAAATTTATGGCTTTATTGCTTTGTGATGAGAGATTATTGGCTAATATTTTTACTTTTTAGAATTTAAGGTTTATTTGCAACTTCTATGCATATTTGAAAAGAAGGTATACTCTGTCTCCAGGGTGCAGATTTTGATATTTATCAGTTGGATTCACCTCAATAATTATGTTACTCATTTCTTCCTTATTCTTTTTCATTAAAAAAAATGAAGTATACTTGACATACAATATTACATGAGTTACAGGTGTACACATAGTGATTCACAATTTTTAAAGGTTATATTCCATTTACAGGTACTACAAAATATTGGTTATATTCCCTATGTTGTACAATACATCCTTGGGGCTTATTTATTTTATGCATGAGAGTTTGTACCTCTTAGTTCCCTAACTCTATCTTCCCCCTCCTCACTGGTAACCATTAGTTTTTTTAATATCTTCCTTTTTTGTTGTGGCCACATTTCATTTTTTATATTCTACATATATGTAACATACACTATTTCACTTTCTCTGATTACTTATTCTTGAAATCCATCCATGTTGTTACAAATGGCAAATTTTCATTCTTTTTATGGCTAAGTAGTATTCCAGTGTGTGTGTATGTATTGGGGTATTTGAATTAGTGTGTATTTGAATTAGTGGGGCATTTATATATATATATGTGTGTATGTATATATATATATATATAACTGAGTCTTCCCTGGTGGCTCGGAGGTTAAAGCGTCTGCCTGCAATGCAGGAGACCTGGGTTCAATCCCTGGGTCGGCAAGTTCCTCTGGAGAAGGAAATGGAAACCCACTCCAGTATTCTTGCCTGGAGAATCCCATGGACAGAGGAGCCTGGTGGGCTACAGTCCACGAGGTCGCAAAGAGTTGGGCACGACTGAGCGACCTTACTTTACTTTATATATAAATTCCCACACCCAGGATTGAAATTGCTGGGTTATGTGGTAGTTTTTTGAGACACTTCCATACTGTTTTCCGTGGTGGCTGCACCAATTTACATTCCCCCTGAACAGAGTACGAGGGTTCTCTTTACTCCACATCCTTGCCAACATTTGTTGTGTTTTTTGATGGTAGCATTTCTGATAGGTGTGAGGTGATATATCACTGTGATTCTACAACTTGCATTTCTCTAATCATTAGCAATGTTGAACGTTCTTTTGTGTCCCTGTTGGCCATCTGTGTGTCCTTTTTGGAAAACTGTCTAGTCATGTCTTATTCCCATTTTTTAATTGGATTGTGTTTGTGATGTTGGGTTGTATGTGTTGTTTCTATATGTTGGACAGTAATCCCTATCAGTCATATCATTTGCAAATATTTTCTTCCATTCAGTACATTGTCTTTCTGTTTTGTCGATGGTTTCCTTTGCTGCACAGAAGTTTTTAAGTTTAATTAGGTCCCCTTTAGTATTGGGTTGGCCAAAAGGTTTGTTCATTTTTTTCCTGTAAGATGGCTCTAGTAGTGCTTAGTTCTCTTTAACTTCATTCAAAACAATTTTGTTAGACTGTATTGTGACAGCTGTCATATCAGGGTGCAGGTTTTTTTTAAAAAATGGTGGATTTTTGTGTAGACATTTTAATGTTGAAGAGGGAAGAAGAAAGCAACATTTTCAGCATATTATGTTTTATTATTTCAAGAAAGATAAAAATGCAACTGAAATACAAAAAAAGATCTTTGCAGTGTATGGAGAAAGTCTTGTGATTGACTGAACATGTCAAAAGTGGTTTGCAAAATTTCATGCTGGAGATTTGCTGGATTGTGTGCCACAGTTAGGTAGACCAGTTGAAGTTGACAGCAATCAAATTGAGACATTAACATTGTTGAGAACAGTCAGCGTTGTACCATGTGAGAGACGGGTGACATACTCAAAATAACCAGATCAAGCAAGGAAAATCATTTGCACCAGCTTAGTTATTAAATTACTTTGATATTTGGATTCCACTGAAGTTAAGCAAAAAAAAAACCTTTCTTGACCGTATTTCTGCATGTGATTGTCTACTTGAACATAATGAAAATGTTCCATTTTTAAAACAAATTGTGACAGGTGATAAAAAAGTGGTTCTGTACAATAATGTGGAATGGAAGAGATCAGGGGGCAAATGAAATGAACCACCACCAACCACATCAAAGGTTGGTCTTCATCCCAAGAAAGTGATGTGTATACAGTGCTATTGGAAAGGAGTCTTCTATGAAAAATGGCAGAAGGTAGTGGAACAAAACTGTGAATACACATAAAAGTAAAAATTTAAGTTGAAAAAATGAAGTATGGCTAAGTCCCTTCACTGTTCACCTGAAACTATCACATTGTTTGTTAATTGCCTATCAGTTCAGTTCAGTTGCTCAGTCGTGTCTGACTCTTTGCAACCCCATGAATCGCAGCACCCCAGGCCTCCCTGTCCATCACTAACTCCCGGAGTTCACTCAGACTCACGTCCATCGAGTCGGTGATGCCATGCAGCCATCTCATCCTCTGTCGTCCCCTTTTGCTCCTGCCCCCAATCCCTCCCAGCATCAGTGTTTTCTCCAATGAGTCAGCTCTTCACATGAGGTGGCCAAAATACTGGAGTTTCAGCTTTAGCATCCAAAGAAAACCCAGGGCTGATCTCCTTTAGGATGGACTGGTTGGATCTCCTTGCAGTCCAAGGGACTCTCAACAGTCTTCTCCAACACCATAGTTCAAAAGCATCAATTCTTCAGCGCTCAGCTTTCTTCACAGTCCAACTCTCACATCCATCATGACCACTGGAAAAGCCATAGCCTTGACTAGATGGACCTTTGTTGGCAAAGTAACGTCTCTGCTTTTGAATATGCTATCTAGGTTGGTCATAACTTTTCTTCCAAGGAGTAAGCGTCTTTTAATTTCATGGCTGCAGTCACCATCTGCAGTGATTTTGGAGCCCCCAAAAATAAAGTCTGCCACTATTTTCACTGTTTCCCCATCTATTTCCCATGAAGTGATTGGACCGGATGCCATGATCTTCATTTTCTGAATGTTGAGCTTGAAGCCAACTTTTTCACTCTCCACTTTCACTTTCATCAAGAGGCTTTTGAGTTCCTCTTCACCTTCTGCCATAAGGGTGGTGTCATCTGCATATCTGAGGTTATTGATATTTCTCCCAGCAGTCTTGATTCCAGCTTGTGCTTCTTCCAGCCCAGCATTTCTCATGATGTACTCTGCATAGAAGTTAAATAAACAGGGTGACAATATACAGCCTTGACATACTCCTTTTCCTATTTGGAACCAGTCTGTTGTTCCATGTCCAGTTCTAACTGTTGCTTCCTGACCTGCAGATAGGTTTCTCAAGAGGCAGGTCAGGTGGTCTGGTATTCCCATCTCTTTCCGAATTTTCCACAGTTTATTGTGATCCACACAGTCAAAGGCTTTGGCATAGTCAATAAAGCAGTATACCCCAATAAGAAGTTTAAAATAGCAACAAGAAAAAAAGAAATTTAAGTTAAAAAAAGTGAATATTTTGTTGAATAAAGTTCTTGGTGAAAATGAAAAATGTGTCTTTTATTCTTTTAAAAAACCAAAGGAATTTTTTGGCCAACCTAATCATCTGAGTTTTTATCTCCTTTGCTTTAGGAAACATGTCAGAAAAATAATACTGCTATGATTTATGTCAAAATGAACTGCCTGTGTTTCCTTCTAGGAGGTTTCTGGTCTTATCTTTACATCTTTAATCCTTTTTTAGTTTATTTTTGTATGTGGTGTTATTAGAGTTTGTCTGCTTATTCTTAATATTTGTCCACTTGACTACCATGAACTGAGAGAAGCAAACCAGAATCTCTTACTAATGGGTTTCCTCATTTCCTAGTATCTCTTGTAGCTTCTGCTTCTTATTGCTATTTGGCACATATCCATAATTATTATTATTATGAATTGCTCTGCCTAGACTTATATTTTCCTTTAATAAAGCTTTGCCTTTTCATCTCCTTTTATATTAAGATGACACCCTTGCTTTCTTTTTGTATTTTTCTGGTATATCTTTGTCCATACTTTTATTTTCAACTTTGTGTAAGTGACTTTGTTTTAGGTATAACTTTCATCCAAGTACTTGTTTTCCCATTTGAAAGATTTTTGTTTCAATAGGTGAGTTTAGCCCATTTGCATTTATTGATTTGACATATTTGGGTTTAGGTTTACTTCTGTCATGAATATGATAGGCTTTTTTCTTAGTCCTAAAATCCACAACATGTTTTCTTGTTTTGCTTTGTATGTTTCTAAAATTTGTGCCTGGGATTTATTTTAAACAGGAATAAGTTGACAGACATGAGACAACTGCCTTTGAAAGAATTTATTACTTGTATTTCCCAAGAGAAAAGGGCAATACCATACCACAAAGGGCCACAGAGTGAATCATCAAGGCCGGTCAGGGGGTGGTAACAAAGGGAAATCCTAGGTGTTTATTGCTGTGGTGGTGGGAAGTGGTTAGGTGAGGACATCCTATATTGAGCAGGAAGTGAAACACAGTTATTAGGACTTGCGGTTGGAGGATTCATAATCAGAGAAAGCCAGATCCCAGGAGAGATGTAAACAGCTTTGGACATTAGTTTGGCCTTGTGAATAATTGATGTCAAATAGACAACAGAGGATCTAAGAAACACAGAGTTTTTTCTGATAATTTAGATTTATATCATCTTTTCTTTCTATAATTTCATCTAATTATGAAAAATCAGAGAAGGCAATGGCACCCCACTCCAGTACTCTTGCCTGGAAAATCCTATGGATGGAGGAGCCTGGTAGGCTGCAGTCCATGGGGTCGCTAGGAGTCGGACATGACTAAGCGACTTCACTTTCCCTTTTCACTTTCATGCATTGGAGAAGGAAATGGCAACCCACTCCAGTGTTCTTGCCTGGAGAATCCCAGGGATGGGGGAGCCTGGTGGGCTGCCGTCTCTAGGGTCGCACAGAGTCGGACACGACTGAAGTGACTTAGCATAGCATGAAAAATCAGATGAAAAATCATCTAAAATAATTTTATCATTTGACTTTTAAAACAACATCTATTGTTTTCCCCTTTGAACAATGTGTATTAACATGGTATATTTACACTACATCAGTTGATTTCAGTGCTGTCGTGTCCGACTCTTTGCGACCCCATGGACCGCAGCACACCAGGCCTCCCTGTCCATCACCAACTCCCGGAGTTTACGCAAACTCATATCCATTGAGTCAGTGATGCCATCTAATCATCTCATCCTCTGTTGTACCCTTCTCCTCCTGCCTTCAATCTTTCCCAGCATCAGGGTCTTTTCAAATGAGTCAGCTCTTCACATCCAGTGGCCAAAGTATTGGAGTTTCAGCTTCAACATTAGTCCTTCCAATGAACACTCAGGATTGATCTCCTTTAGGATGGACTAGTTGGATCTCCTTGCAGTCCAAGGGACTCTCAAGAGTCTTCTCCAACACCACAGTTCAAAAGCATCAATTCTTTGATGCTCAGCTTTCTTTATAGTCCAACTCTCACATCCATACACGACCACTGGAAAAACAATAGCCTTCACTAGATGGACATTTGTTGGCAAAGTAATGCCAATGCTTTTTAATATGCTGTCTAGGTTGGTCATAACTTTCCTTCCAAGGACTAAGTGTCTTTTAATTTCATGGTTGTAGTCATCATCTGCAGTGATTTTGGAGCCCCCCAAACTAAAGTCTGCCACTATTTTCAGTTTCCCCATCTATTTGCCATGAAGTGATGGGACCGGATGCCATGATCTTGGTTTTTTGAATGTTGAGCTTTAAGCCAACTTTTTCACTGTCGTCTTTGAGTTTCATCAAGAGGCTCTTTAATTCTTCACTTTCTTCCATAAGGGTGGTGTCCTCTGCACAGCTGAGGTTGATATTTCTCCCAGCAATCTTGATTCCAGCTTGTGCTTCATCCAAGTATATATTATAGAAACATATAGTGTATGTAAGATTTATATAGTCTGAAGATAACTCTTTCCAGTACTCTTGCCTGGAAGACCCCATGGACAGAGGAGCCTGGTAGGCTGCAGTCCATGGGGTCACTAAGAGTTGGACACGACTGAGCGACTTCACTTTCACTTTTCACTTTCATGCATTGGAGAAGGAAATGGCAACCCACTCCAGTGTTCTTGCCTGGAGAATCCCAGGGACGGGGGAGCCTGGTGGGCTGCCGTCTGTTGGGTCACACAGAGTTGGACACGACTGAAGTGACTTAGCAGCAGCACAGTGTATGTGTGTACTATGTATGTAATATATTTCCTCTTCCCTCTCATATCTATCACTTTATTTCATTGATGTTATCTGTGCTAACTTTTGTAAAATGTGCTTTTATACTATTAATACCTTTTAACCCTCTATCCTACACATACATATTTACATCACTATCTACCTTCCTTTCTTAAAGTCAGAACTTAATAATTGCCTTTTTTCTTTTGGTTTTAAATTTCCATTCATTTAATCTATTGTAAGTTGTATTTTAAAGGATTCTCCAAGAATGGTTCACACTTTAAATTCTTAGTTAGGAAGTATCGGTTGGCTTTAGTTAGGAAGTTTTTTGAGGGGCAAATAACATCAGTGGTGGCTGACTTTGTGGCCCCATAGACTGTAGCCCACCAGGCTCCTCTGCCTATGCAATTTTCCAGGCAAGAATACTGGAGTGGGGTGCCATTTCCTACTCCAGGGGATCTTCCCAACCCAGAGATCGAACCCAAGTGTCTTGTGTCTCCTGCATTGGCAGGTGGATTGTCATTAGCATTTATACATGAATGATAATTGTCTGGCAACCCAGTACCACTTGAACTCTCAACATATAGGAAAAAGGCTGGCTTTACTGGTGCTGCCTTCTCACCTAGAACCCAGAAAACTCCTCAGCATTCTAGGTAAGGGGCATATAACCTAGGCTTCAGTCAGGCATTTCTGGATGAGATTTGTTTTTGGGGGTTTGGCCATTTAAGGAGGCCCCACGAAGAATCCTTTCTTGCTGTTTTGGTGTGAGTGGGGACATTCTTCCAACTTTCTGCAGAGGCAGTGGGTTCCTTGTGTTCCTGGTACAGAAGTGGCATCCATGGGACATGAAGGCAATAGCACCTTCCTCTCGTGCCTTGTGTGGCAGTGGAGTGGTAGCAGCTTCCTCTTCAGAACAGGCTTCAGTAGCTGTGGCACCCTGGCTCTAGAGCAGTTTCAATAATTGTGGCACTTGGACTTACCTGTCCTGCAGCATGTGGGATCTTCCCAGATCAGGGATTGAACCCACGTCTCTTACATTGGCAGGTGGATTCTTTACCACTGAGTGGTCAGGGAAACCCCTTTTCTATATTCTTAAGTCAAGTTGCTTAAGCACTCTGGTTATATAACACTCTGTGTCCTCATTTATAAATGGTATAATCACCCACTTTATATTCACTGGAAGGACTAAGGCTGAAGCTGAATCTCCAATACTCTGGCCACCTGATGTGAAGAACTCACTCACTGGAAAAGACCGTGATGCTGGGAAAGATTGAAGGCAGGAGAAGGAGACAACAGAAGATGAGATGGTTGGATGGCATCACTGACTCAATGGACATGAGTTTGAGCAAGCTCTGGGAGTCGGTGATGGACAGGGAAACCTGGCGTGATGCAGTCCACGGGGTTGCAGAGTCAGGCACAACTGAGCAACTGAACTGAACTGAACCCACTTTATGTGTGTTTACCTCACAGGGGTATGTAGTCAAAATCTGTTTTACATGCTAGGGCCATAGTGGTGAATAAAACAGTCTTTGTCCTTGTGAAGCTGGATAAAAGATTATTAATTGAGCCAGAATATGGAACTGGAAGTAATGAAAAGTAATCAGGTTTCAGATGTTCTAAAGATAGTGCTAAGAGGATTTGTTCATGGACTGATTAGGGGATAAGAGAAAATTAAGATAACTCCAACATTTTTGGCATTAGAAACCAGCAGGATAGTTACTAAACACTATAAGAAACTTCAGAACACCATGGCAAAAGGGAAGATACAAATAGCTTGTCAAGAGGAAATAAAGGTCACATGCCAAAAATATAAATGGCTTTGGAATTCCAAACAGCAACACTGAAAAGTAAAAGCAGTAGAGCAATATCTAAAATTCTGAGTGAAGATAATTTCCAAACTAAAATTCTATGTCAGTCCAGGAATAAGGGTAGAATGTATCTCATAAACTCTTCCTCAGGAAGCTACTAGAAAATGGATTCCACCAAAATGAGGGAGTAAAATGAGAAAGAGGAGCCAGAAAATGGGAGAGAAAATGAGAAGTCTCAGATGGATGTGTAGTTCAGATTGGAAAGGGCCAGAGAATTCCAGGAGAGGTCTCCAGTTAAAATAGGTTTTTTGGCTTATCTGACTTGTATTGGAGCCTTGGGTTCAAATTAGTGGTCGGTACATAGAAAGCTAAGTAGTTGAAAAACAAAATTATTAATTTTAAGGGGAAAAAAGTATACAAGGAAGGAGATGAATAATATTCAATAGACAGTGACATTAAGACTATGTTCAGTTCAGTCGTTCAGTTGTGTCAAACTCTTTGTGACCCCATGGACTGCAGCACGCCAGGCCTCCCTGTCCATCACCAACTCCTGGAGTTTGCTCAAACTCATGTCCATCAAGTCGGTGATGCCATCTAACCATCTCATCCTCTGTTGTCCCCTTCTCCTCCTGCTTTCAATCTTTCCCAGCATCAAGGTCTTTTCCAATGAGTCAGTTCTTCGCATCAAGTGGCCAAAGTATTGGAGCTTCAGCTTCAGCATCAGTCCCTCCAATGAATATTCAGGACTGATTTCCAAAATCACCAGTTTAATCTTCTTGTAGTCCAGGGATTCTCAAGAGTCTTCTCCAACACCACAATTCAAAAGCATCAATTCTTCAGTACTCAGCTTTCTTTATAGTCCAACTCTCACATCCATATATGACTACAGGAAAAACCACAGCTTTGACTAGATGGACCTTTGTTGGCAAAGTAATGTCAATGCTTTTTAATATGCTTTCTAGGTTGGTCACAGCTTTTCTTTCAAGGAGCAAGCACCTTTTAATTTCATGGCTGCAGTCACCATCTGCAGTGATCTTGGAGCCCAAGAAAATAAAGTCTGTCACTGTTTCCATTGTTTCCCCATCTATTTGCCATGAAGTGACAGGACCAGATGCCATGATCTTAGTTTTTTGAATGTTGAGTTTTAAGCCAGCCTTTTCACTAGATTTAACTAAAAATTATGATATATAACTAAACTGGAAAGAAATAGGGAAGTGTATATGTATGTATATACATAGAAGGGTTTAAAAGAACTACACTCTTATATTCTGAGGTAGGTAAAAAGTATAATTTTTGAAACTGAAAATTCAAGAATGAGCATTACTATAGATAGCAAGAATTTACTGTATAGCATAGGGAACTATATTCAGTATGTTATAATACACTATAATGGAAAATAGAAAAAATAATATAATATACACATATATATGCATAACCAAATCATTTTGCTGTACACCTGGAACTAACACAGTATTATAAATCAAGTATACTTTAAGAAAAAAAAAGAATTAGCATTAGGAGCATGTCCTTTAGAAAAATGGAGGTAAATGGGAGAACAATTGAGACTGAACAGAAAATTGGGGCATGTGGAAGAGTGGAACAGAGGCTGCTATAGTCTTGCACAGCTATTTAAATCTTTTTCATTAGCTATGATGTTAAGCTTAATATGTCAATATATGGGTGGACACTAGACTTTAGGTGAGCAGGAAACAGTATATACAGAAGTCTAATTACACATGAAGCTTATATCATGTTATAAATCAAAGTCAGTAAATAAAGCTAAGGGAATTCCCTGGCAGTCCAAATAGTTAGGACTCCATGCTTTCACTGCCAAGGGTCCAGGTTCAATCCCTGGTCAGTGAACTAAGATCCTGTGAGCTGCATGACACAGCTAATAAAAAAGAATAAAGAAAAAAAATTAAAAATTTAAAAAGTCAATATAAAATATTTACAAAATTTTGGGGAATTGAAAGTTGGCATAAATTTATTTCTATAAGATGCTCAATTTTGTGTGTCAGCACTATTTAAATATTTAAATGTAACCCTGTGACTGTTTACCCAGATGGACATTTGATATGCACAACCATGAAATATTTATAAGAAGAAGATCAAAAACAAAACTATAAATAACTTCTAATTACATCATTTAGATAAAATGTAAAATATTTTTAGTCTTCTGGAGAAGTAAAAAATTAACACATGATTTTATCACTTCTTAAATTAGTTCAACTCTCTTTTCCTATTACATTTGGGATGTCATTTTCAGAGAACAGTTTTTTTTGCATATTCTTCACAACAAACCCAGGACAGCCTGGCTTGGTAGTCCTTTTACATAGTTTGAAGTTGGTAAACCTTTGGGCCTTTTTTCAAGAGATAACCTTGGTCATTTAGTGATCCAATAAAATTTTCAAAATCAGCAACCTAGTAGAAAATAATAAAAGAGCCTGTTAAATAATATGCAAAAAATATTATTTTTAAAATTAATCTCTCAAACAGTAATATACAGTTGTCAAGTTTTTGGGGCAAATTAAAATCATTTGTACTTCTTACAGAGAAAGCTGCCTACATATGAACCTTGGATTCTATAACACCTAGCTAATCAAAAATAACTCCAGTATGCATAGAATCTTTTATATTTGTTTTAGCTTAGGTTCAAAATAAAAATTAGACTAACTTTTGAAATTGAATGAGCAATTTTCCATATAAACTGTTTTACATGTTTAAAGTGCTATTATACCCATTTTCACTAAGACTTTTAAGTAGTTAGATCAAGTGGAATCATGTCCATTTAACAAATGAGAAAACTGAGGTTCAAAGATGTGTAAAATGACTTGCCCAGAGACTGTCAGAATAACATGGAAACTTGCTATGATGTTTCTCCATGTTGAAAACTCTTTTGAAAAGAAGTTTGAATTTTAGATAAAAACTGTTTTTTTAAAGCTCTGAGCAACTAGTTTTATATCTTAAATAAAACAAGCGTTTGTTTTAAATACACCAAAACAGCCTATTCCATGATTTTAGTCTAAATCTTTTGACATTTAAAAGTTCTTCTATACTAATAAAGCCCTCCTGAAATTATTATAAAAAGATTTACTATTTATTTTATCATACCTGAATGTTTAACTCTTTGGCAATCTGTTGAAGTTGATGAAACTGAAATAAATTATTGTAAGTTCTTTCAGCAATTTTGTTGAGAGCAGAAATAAATCTTTTTGCTGCTGACCTGTTGCTCATTCCAGAACCATGCTGGGATCGTTCGAAATCTAGGTTCCCAAATTCATCAGAGTAAGTTCCTAACATGCTTATGGAAGGAAAGAAAAACAGTTACCCAATGTGTTTCAGCTATAGACATTTTTGTCCAAGTTATAAAAAGAAAAATGTGGAAGTAGCCCTGAGGCTCGGGTAACAAAGATTTAAACATGTATTTACTGAGTGGTGATTGTGAATTAACTATGTATGGACTGATTGGGGATAAAAATATTTTGGACATAGCTACCACTTTTTAAGAAACTCCCTATATTTAGAAAGAGAAATACAAATGAATTTTTGCCTAAAAATACAAAGTTGACAGGCTACAATATAAATACTTGGAACATTCTCTTTGATTCATGAAAAAAAGAAATTCTAAACATACTAAATTTAGGTTTTCCTTGGTAAAGATGTCTTCCCAGCTCCTAGGGCAGCTCTGGGAATGAAGTAGAAAGGTTCTGCTAAGTTGCAGTAATGATGGTTAGATAGTAAAGGATACACCTATTTCTCCAGCTCTTGCTGCTTTCTTCTTATTTTCACAATATCATCAGGCAAAGAAATACATAATTCACAGTGAATTTTAGCCAGAAGTCTGAAAGTACCAGTTAGAGATTAGCCATCCTCTCTAGTCCAGCCCTGTTGCTGATTGCCTGCCTTAATTCTCGGCTTATATATAATCTCACAGCCAGGCTCAGAGGCAAAGATGTTATTTAATGAGTTAATTAATCAAATATAAATTGGTCACTAGACAGTAGGCCTCCCATGGCAGAACAAAACAGGTGCAATTCCTGCCCTTAAGGAGCTCATAGGAATGAGTTTAAAGGGTTATTAAAAACACAGCTTCATTTTGTTCCCTGAATAGATAAGAGCCCACATGAAACAGAATAAGCTGTACATACAGGAATGAGTCATCCAAATAAGATTGCAGTAACTAATAAAGCAATTAGATGAATATCTGTATGCCCTAGAAATATAGCATTTTTTAAAATAATTAACTGCTTTATTATTTGTTGTTGTTGTTTAATCACTAAGTCATGTCCCACTCTTTTGCGACCCCATGGACGGCAGCCCGCCAAGGGAGCCTCATGTACAGGCTCCTCTGTACATGAGATTTCCCAGGAAAGAATACTGGAGTTGGCATTTCCTTCTCCAGGAGATCTTCCCTTCATTAGCAGGTGGATTCTTTACCACTGAGCCACCAGGGAAGCCCATACCATATAATTTACCTTATTCTTATTTCTCATAAAACAGTTGTCACAAATGCTTTAGGCTACTATGTCAATAATAATAGCTAGTATTTACCTTAACTATATTTATTTACCATGCACTGGTTTGATCTCCTTGCATCAAATCAGTCAATCCTAAAAGAAATCAACCCTGAATATTCATTGGAAGGACTGATGCTGAAGCTGAAGCTCCAATACTTTGGCCACCTAATGAGAAGAGCCAACTCACTGTTAAAGACCCTGATGCTGGGAAAGACTGAAGGCAGGAGGAGAAGGGGACAACAGAGTTGCCATGGCAGCTCCAGTTCAGTTCAGTCGCTCAGTCATGTCTGACTCTCTGTGACCCCATGGACTGTGGCACGCCAGGCTTCCCTGTCCATCCATGGCATCCTTCCCTGTCCATCCCTGTCCATGGCAGCTCCAGGTCAGATTTTAAAGCCCAAACTCTGGCAGCAATGCTATACCACTTTTACTCAGAGCTAAAGAGAAACAATTGGTTCTGACTCCAAGCAAGCCCAGAACAGTAGCTCTTAGGGAAAAAAAAATTACTTAACAAAATAATTTCGTCTTTAAATTAGTATTTTTGCAGCCTCAGATTGCTAACAGACTTATATTTTAAGTACTGTGAGAGCATATTAAGAAGAACTAATTTCTAAATTATGATAAATCCACACAATGAAACACTACAGTTGTGAAAAATAAACGGACATTCTTTAGGCATTGACACGGAATGATTTCAAGATCATTTTCGTAGTGAAAAAACTGAGGTATAGAATGTGTATGCTACCCTTTGTTTATAAAAGGGGGAAAAGAATATACAGATATGGAGTTATAATGTATATTTTATATCTGAAATCACAAAAATTGATTTGTTGTCACTAGGGAAGAGGAAGAACTAGGTAGCTAGTTAACAGTACATGAAGAAACTTTTACCATTAAATACTGTTTGAACTTTGGAATTTTGAGGTATATGAATATAAACCTATTAAAATTTTTTTTAACTGAAATGCCTATCTAAAATAATCAGAATAAGATGTTTTCTCATATGCCACTTCTTAAAAGTTAATATGTGCATAACAGGAAACCAAAAAGCACAAGAAGGAAAAAACAAAGGCATCCATGACCACAAGCAGTTTACCATTTGATGTGTTCTTCTAGGTTAATTGATTTTTTCAAAAACCACAAGTCTAAGGTAGTCATATATTATCAGTTAAAATACAAATTTTTTTCTTTTCTGTCTAAGAACTATGATCTACCAAATGATATAAAATGCAAAGGTCACAGATTAGCAATATTAGTCAAATCCTAATGCATTTACTGATCCCTGAAGCCAGAAATATCACTTCTTAGAATACACTTACCACACATGAAGTATCTCAGAGATTACTCATTGTGGCACTGTGGGACCTGAGATCCCACATGCCTCAGGGTAACCAAGCCTGGAGAGAGTCTATGGGCTGCAAGATCCCACATGCTGCAACTAAGACCCAAGGCAGCCAAATAAATATTAAAAAATGACCCAATTTTTAAATTACCCATTCAAAAAACATTTTTTTTAACATGTAAAGATTATTTACATAGGAATATTTCAAGCCAGGAAAGTATAATTTGTTCTGAGGAAAATAAGTGATCAAATGTGTTAACTAAAAATAATTTTTCTTGGCCTAATTAAATATATAAATTGAGACAGAATGATGACCGTTTTATTTCATTTGATGAATGTTTTATTTCATTTAAAACAGCATTTAAAAATGTATTCTTACCTGTATTTCATAATTTCAACTATGTCCTCAGCATCTTCTTTAGTTGCTTCCTCTCTCAATTCCAACCTTGCTCGTGCCTTTAAAAGAAAACAACCATCTTTAGATAACAAAAGATAAATATATTTAACATTGAGCAGCTAGAGTATATCTAAGCTTATTTCATTAACTTTACACAAAAACTTCTGTATAGAGAGACTACAATATAAACAGTCAGAATTTTAAAATATTATCAATAGCTTGAATATGACAATTATCACTCTTTTTTTTTTTAAGTTGAGGGTTAGGTTTTAATTTTTTATTTTTTATTTTTTAACTTTACAATATTGTATTGGTTTTGCCATATATCAAAATGAATCCGCCACAGGTATACATGTGTTCCCCATCCTGAACCCTCCTCCCTCCCCATACCATCCCTCTGGGTCGTCCCAGTGCACCAGCCCCAAGTATCCAGTATCGTGCATCGAACCTGGACCGGCGACTCGTATACATGTTTCAATGCCATTCTCCCAAATCATCCCACAGAGGGATGGTTTGTCAGACACAACTGAGCGACGGAACTGAAATGAACTGAAGGATAATTGGCTTCTGGAATTTTGTTGTTTTCTGTCAAACCTCAACATGAAATTAGCCATAGATATACATATATCCCCTCCCTTTAGAAACTCCCTCCCATCTCTCTCCCCATCCCACCCCTCTAGGTTGATACAGAGCCCATGTTTGAGTTTCCTGAGCCATACAGCAAACTCCCATTGGCTGTCTATTTTACACATGGTAAGTTTCCATGTTACTCTTTCTATTCATCTCACCCCCTCCACCCCTCTCCTCATGTCCATAAGTATATTTTCTATGTCTGTTTTTCCACTGCTGCCCTGTAAATAAACTCTTTAGTACCATTTTCCTAGATTCCGTATATATGTGTTCAGTCGTTCAGTTGTGTCCAACTCTTTGCAACCCCATGGACCACAGCATGCCAGGCCACCCTGTCCATCACCAACTCCCAGAGTTCACCCAAACTCATGTCTATTGAGTCGGAGATGCCATCAACCATCTCATCCTCTGTCATCCCCTTCTCCTGCCTTCAATCTTTCCCAGCATCAGGGTCTTTTCACATGACTCAGCTCTTCACATCAGGTGGCCAAAGTATTGGAGTTTCAGCTTCAACATCACTCCTTCCAATGAACACTCGGGATTGATCTCCTTTAGAATGGACTGGTTGGATCTCCTTGCAATCCAAGGGACTCTCAAGAGTCTTCTCCAACACCACAGTTCAAAAGCATCAATTCTTCAGCGCCCAGCTTTCTTTTTGTCCAACTCACATCCATATATGATTAATGGAAAGACTATAGCCTTGATTAGACAGAACTTTGTTGGCAAAGTAATGTCTCTGCTTTTTAATATGCAGTCTTGGTTGGTCATAACTTTCCAAGGAGTAAGCATCTTTTAATTTCATGGTTGCAGTTACCATCTACAGTGATTTTGGAGCCCCAAAATATAAAGTCAGCCACTGTCTCTCCATCTATTTTGCCATGAAGTGATGGGACTGGATGCCATGATCTTAGTTTTCTGAATGTTGAGCTTTAAGACAACTTTTTCACTTTCCTTGTTCACTTTCATCAAGAGGCTCTTTAGTTCTTCTTCACTTTCTGCCACAAGGGTGGCATCATATGCATTGATATTTCTACCAGCAATCTTGAATCCAGCTTGTGCTTCATCCAGCCCAGCATTTGTCATGATGTACTCTGCATATAAGTTAAATAAGCAGGATGACAATATACAGCCTTGACATACTCCTTTTCCTATTTGGAACCAGTCTGTTCCATGTCCAGTTCTAACTGTTGCTTCCTGACCTGCATACAGATTTCACAGAGGCAGGTCAAGTGGTCTGGTATTCCCATCTCTTTCAGAATTTTCCACAGTTTAAACTACAATATTTATCCTTCTCTTTCTGACTTACTTCGCTCTGTATAATAGGTTCTAGGTTCATCCACCTCATTAGAACTGACTCAGATGTGTTCCTTTTTATGGGTGAGTAATATTCCATTGTGTATATGTACCAAAACTTCTTTATCCATTCATCTGTTGATGGACATCTGGGTTGCTTCCATGATCTAGCTATTGTAAATAGTGCTGCAATGAATAATGGGATACATGTGTATTTTTCAATTTTGGTTTCCTCAGGGTATATGAGAGAAGGCGATGGTACCCCACTCCAGTACTCTTGCCTGGAAAATCCCATGGACAGAGGAGCCTGGTAGGCTGAAGTCCATGAGGTCTCAAAGAATTGGACATGACTGAGCGACTTCACTTTCATGCACTGGAGAAGGAAATGGCAACCCACTCCAGTGTTCTTGCCTGGAGAATCCCAGGGACAGGGGAGCCTGGTGGGCTGCCGTCTATGGGGTCGCACAGGGTCGGACACGACTGAAGCGACTTAGCAGCAGTAGCAGCAGCAGGGTATATGCCTAGGCATGAGACTGCTGGGTCATATGGTGGTTTTATCCCTAGTTCTTTAAGGAATCTCCATACCATCTTCCATAGTGGCTATATCAATTTATATTCCTACCAACAGTGCAAGAGAGTTCCTTTTTCTCCACACCTTCTCCAGCATTTATTGTTTGTAGACTTTTTGATGATGGTCATTCTAACCAGTGTGAGGTGATATCACATTGTAATTTTGATTTGCATTTCTCTAATAATGAGCGATGTTAAGCATCTTTTCATGTGTTTGTTAGCCATCTGTATGTCTTCTTTGGAGAAATGTCTGTTTAGGTCTTTTTCCCACTTTTTGATTGGGTTGTTTGTTTTTCTGGTATTAAGTTGTATGAGCTGCTTGTATATTTTGGAAATTAATCCTTTGTCAGTTGTTTCATTTGCCATGATTTTTCTCCCATTCTGGGGTCTGTCTTTTTACCCTGTTTATAGTTTCCTTTGCTGTGCAAAAGCTTTTAAGTTTAATTGGGTCCTACTTCGTTACTTTTGTTTTTATTTCCATTACTTTCAGAGGTGGCTCATGGAGGATCTTGCTTTGATTTACGTCATCAAGTGTTCTATGTTTTCCTCTAAGAGTTTTATAGTTTCTGGTCTTATATTTAGGTCTTTAATCCATTTTGAGTTTATCTTTGTGTATGGTGTTAGGAAGTGTTTTAATTTCATTCTTTTACATGTAGCTGTCCAGTTTTCCCAGCATCATTTACTGAAGAGGCTGTCTTTGCCCCATTGTATATTCTTGCCTCCCATTTCTGGGCTTTCTATCTTGTTCCATTGGTCTATATTTCTGTTTTTGTGCCAGTACAATCCTGTCTTGACAACTGTAGGTTTGTAGTATAATCTGAAGTCAGGAAGGTTGATTCCTCTTGCTCCATTCTTGTTTCTCAAGACTGCCCTGGCTATTCGGGGTCTTTTGTGTTTCCATATGAACTGGGAAATTTTTTGTTCAAGTTCTGTGAAAAATGCCATTGGTAATTTGATAGGTATGGCACTGAATCTATAGATTGTGTTTGGCAGTATAGTCATTTTCACAATATTGATTCTTCCCACCCAGGAACATGGAATACCTCTCCACCTGTTTATGTCATCTTTGATTTCTTTCATTAGTGTCTTATAATTTTCTGTGTACAGTTCTTTGTCTCCTTAGTAAGTTTATTCCTAGATATTTAATTCTTTTTGTTGCTATGGTGAATGGGATTGATTCCTTAATTGCTTTCTGATTTTTCATTGTTAGTATATAGAAATGCAAGTGATTTCTGTGTACTGATTTAGTATCCTGCAACCTTTGCTAAATTCACTGATTAGCTCTAGTAATTTTCTGATACTATTTTTAGGGTTTTCTATGTAGTGTCATGTCATCTGCAAACAGTGAGAGCTTTATTTCTTCTTTTTTGATCTGGATTCCTTTTCTTTCTTTTTCTTCTCTGATTGCTGTAGCTAGAACTTCCACAACTATGTTGAATAACAGTGGTGAAAGTGGACCTTCTATGCCCATTTTTTGAAGAGTTTTAATCATAAATGGGTGCTGAACTTTGTCAAAGGCTTTTTCTGCATCTACTGAGACGATCATATGGTTTATCACATTGATTGATTTGCATACATTGAAGAATCCTTGCCAACCTGCAATAAACCCAACTTGATCGTAGTGTATAAGTTTTGATGTGTTGCTGAATTCTGTTTGCTTAAATTTTGTTGAGGATTTTTACATCTGTTTTCATTAGTGATAGTGGCCTGTATGTTTCTTTTTTTGTGTTGTCTTTGTCTGGTTTTGGTATCAGGGTGATGGCGGCCTTGTAGAATGAGTTTGGAAGTGTTCCTTCCTCTGCAATTTTTTTGAAAGAATTTTAGAAGAATAGGCATTAGCTCTTCTCTAAGTGTTTGATAGAATTCTCCTGTGAAGCCGTCTCGTCCTTGGCTTTTGTTTTTTGGGAAATGTTTGATCACAGCTTCAATTTTCAGTGCCTGTAATTGGCTTGTTCATAATTTCTATTTCTTCCTTGTTCAGTCTTGGAAGACTGAACTTTTCTAAGAATCCGTCCATTTCTTCCAGGTTATCCATTTTATTGCCATAATAGTTGTTCATAATAGTCTCATAATCCTTTGTATTTCTGCATTGTCTGTTCTAACCTCTCCTTTTTCATTTCTAATTTTGTTGACTTGATTCTTTGCTTCTTCTTGATGAGGCTCACTAAAGGCTTGTCAATTTTGTATATCTTCACAAAGAACTAGCTTTTAGTTTTATTAATCTTTAGAAAGAAACTATCGTTTCTTTCATTTCTTTTTCATTTATTTCTACTCTGATCTTTATGATTTCTTCTAATTTTGAGGGCTTTTTTGTTCTTCTTTTTCCAATTGTTTTAGGTATGAAGTTAGGTTGTCTATTTTTCTTATTTCTTGAGGGAGGATTGTATTGCTATAAACTTCCCTCTTAGAACTGCTTTTGCTGCATCCCGTAGGTTTTGAGTTCCATGACCTTTAAAATTTTTTTTTATCTACCTATTTCTAATGTTACCCAGTAGGAAGAAAAGCAAATAATTACACAGAAAATTTAAGAGAAATCTTATAACCCTTTACCCCCTTTCTAAGCCAAAAGAGCAAGAACTTAAAATAAATGAACCTCTGTTAGACGAATCAAAGATTCCAGCTGCCTAGTAGTGATTGGTGAGCTACTTAATCGCTGGCTCTGCTTCCGGAGCTCAAGGTAAAAATTCTGAAGAATTTGAGCAGCTTCTGTGGATAGCCTTGGATAGACATACTGCCTAGAGTAGCCAATGTACTTTCTCAATAACTGGTGGGGAATTGGATCTATTGTTTCTCCAGGAACCACCTAAAACATGATAAAAAAGGCCCAAGATTATAAGGATATGTAGCAAATAAAATCTTTCTGCTAAAATAACTTGTTTAGATAAATATAATATTCTAAAACTATTCTAATACTTAGATATATATTATATTCTCCAAATAAACCAAACTCTGCAGTTCTAGCTCTTGGTCTAGCTGACTTAGATTATTTCAACTGAACTTTATACAAACTCTAGTATTATAATATAAAAGGTGTTTGCTAAGAAAGTTTACATACTACTGCTCTACAACAAGCAACACACTGAACTCTGACTTTCAAACAAAACTGAACCAAATTATTAAAGAGAAGAAACTTACCTTTAGTCTTTCTGATAGTGGCTTATCAGAAACCACTTCAAGTACAGAAGTATTTGAATCCTGACTATTCATACGAGCTACTGTGGCACTGCTAACAGCTCTCTGCTTTCCAGCCCTTATTGCAATCACATGTTCAGACAGTAAATGATCATGATCTTCATTTGGAGTGTCTAACAGGATAAAGACCAGATCAAATCTGGATAGTAGGGCACTCCCCATTCTAAAGGTATGAAAGAAAGAAGAAACAGTGATTGGAATTAAACAGAAAACCTAGAAAGCTGTTTATTCACTTCTTTACTAATCAAGTTCCATGTAGAACTTAAATAATGAAGCTTTAGGTTAAGGAAACAAGCAATAGCTTCTGGATTCAATTTGCCCACCAACTCCAGAGACATACCAGGTCACATGTACACAGGCTTATATGTACCCATATGTTGAGGATGCTTTTTCTCATACCATCAAAACCACTAAATTCTTCTCTATGTTCTATATGACTTCTGATGATTTAGGATTATTGAAATTACAAGCTAGAATGCTTCATGATACATTGAAGATTATCTGGTTGAGAAATTCTTAATCTTTTACATCTTTTGTCTCACCAAAACGCTAAGTCTCTAAAAGCACCTACGCCCATTTAGAAGCAAAAATACCACTTTTTATTAAATATACATCTATATGCCTATTAGTCGTTTTAGTAAAAGTGCTGTGTTCTACTTAATTTTTGAATCTACCAATCACATAACTCCTTTATTTGAGACCAACAAACTGAAATGCAGAATGATTAAAGACTCTGACTAACATTCTAGCGGTACCACTAAAACCAGAATCAAAGTCTCCTGGATCCTTGTTCAATAGGATCTTTCTGATCTTTCCAATTTAGGACTTTTGTCATTTTACTAAGAAACACTAGTAAGATGGCTTTTTTGGTGCTGGTAGTACAGAAATACCCAGAATCTCAAAGTAAAATTGTGTATTTTACTATGTACCATTTCTACAATTCCCAGGCAGTCCAGTGGTTAAGACTCCACCCTGCCAATGCAGGGGTGAGGGTTTGATCTCTGGTCAGGGACCTAGTAAGATCCAACAAGTAGCAAAAAGATTTTTTAAAAAAAGAAAAAAAGTAGCTATTATTAAATATTATGAAATTAGCATTTTGTTTCCCACTAGAATTTTTAAAGTTCTAAATTTTCATCTGAGGCATCTTTTTGTCTTTTTTTCACTCGTGCATCACTTGAGTCTATTTTCCCCTTCCCAAACATTTTGTTCAACCTGTATACAACAAATTAGAAGAGAAATCATACTCACATAAAGATATAAACACTGGTTTTGGAAAAAAGTAGGATCACATCACATATACAAATAAGCAGGTAACGTGCTCCTGTCACTTAACAGTAAAGCACAGACATGTTAATTATCAGAGTATATGCAAAGCTACTTTCATTCTTCCAATTGCTGCTTTCCACAGTATAGTCTTACTGTATAGTTCAACCACTTCCCTATCAATGAGCATTTCGTTTCCAGTTTTTGATGGTGATAAACAATGCTGTAAAACCCACCCTGTCAACATATCTTTGTGTATTCTTGTGCCTGTTTCTGTGAATATAACTCCTAAAAGAAATGGCTGGAACAAACAGAAAATACATTTAAAAGTGATAAACATGCCAAGCTGTCCTTCAAAATCTCAACTATGTATGTGAGGCCCCATTTCCCCACTCCATTGAAAATAATAATTAATATTTAAAATGTTTGCCAATCTGGTAGATGTCAATAGCACTTCATCGCTTTAATGGAGTGTTCTAACACATTTTTGTACATTTATTGGAAACTTGCAACCTCTGTAAAATATCCATATGTATGTCCACAGTTATCTTTTTCATACCTATAGGGATTCAATATATTAAAGTATAAATATTTGAAGAGACTTACTTTAAATTCTCAGAAACTGTTTTGGCTTTATTGTAGTGTCCTCCAACTGGATTTGCAGCAGCAATGATGGAAGTTCTTGCAGGGAGGCTACAAACCATGCCAGCCTTAGCAAGACTAATACTTTGCTGTTCCATGGCTTCTAACAAGGCTTGATGTTGATTCCCCATTTTATCAAATTCATCTATTCCACAGATACCTGCAACCACAGTAAAGTAATTCAGACAAAAATTTTTCCTTTGGTCAAGTTTCAAACCTAACAGGAAAGAAATTATTCCACAATAAAGCATATTTCCAAAAGTTTCCAACAGTTAAAATTATGAAGTGTCATACAGTCCAAAATTTGTACTTGATTTACAGCAAATAAAATATTGGTCTTATTTAACTGTTATTTAATTAGCATTTTCCACAGGCAAAGCACTACATGTGAGGGTTACAACAATGAAGATATGAGAGTAACCCTCAAAAAGCTTAAAGAGTTATATCTGAATAGATGAGGTAAGTATATACACATTCAAGATAGTGTATTTTAACAACTATAATAGATATGCATCATCATATGAATTTTCTGGGGGTGGGGTGGGATTAAAAGAGGAAGGGGAATCTGGAAAGGTTTCAAGAAAAAGGTGCTATACGAGCTGGGTCTTTGGGAACAGTGGGCAGCATGATTTGGGAAGGAACACATGGGCTCTAAAGTCAGAAGACTGGAGTGCAGGTCTCAGCAATACCCGGTGTTGACTATAAAACCGTACAGTTAATTGTACACTCAAACTCTTTAAATATGAAGACCCACCACTGAATGAAGGCATTTTATGTGCCAGATGTATTTTACATCTAATCCACAGGTTATCGGAGGCCCTCTAACGTTATCTTGTAATATTTTTCCTCTCTTCCTCTTCATACCATGATAATTTGGTGGTCATGCCCCAAGGGCTTTGCTATGGTTAAACCTTTGTATACCTACTCTATGACTAGTCAGTGCACACCTCTCTGGAACTGATGGTATTATTGGAAATTCTCGAGATTAGTAGTATAGTTCCTCAGAGGTGGGGATAGGGTAGGAACAAAGTCAAGCTACCTCTTTCCCACTTTTCAAAGTATAAAGCAGGAGCTGGCAAACTTTTCCTATAAACGGGCAGATGAAATTTTGATGTTTTGTGGGCCACATACAGTCTTGTCACATACTCTTGGGTTTTTTGTTTGTTCTTTACAGTCCTTTAAAATGGCTTGTGCCCACACGCCACAACTACTGAAACCCACATACCCTGTGCTCTGCAACAAGAGAAACCACCGCAATGAGAAGCCCTCACACCGCAACTAAAATGTAGCCCCTGCTTGCTGCAACTAGAGAAAGCCCTCAGGAAGCAATGAAGACCCAATGCAGCCAAAAAAAAAAAAAGTAAAAAAGGATTAAAAAAAAATAGCTTGTGGACTACACTAAAACAGGCTGAAGGGTGGGTTGATCTGTGGACTGAAGTTTGCCAGTCACTGGTTTTAAAGCATAAAGTTTAAATTATGAACATTTTAAGCTCTTTCTAGTCTGTCTACAATTGATATATCTTGTTACTTGTTTTCAAACAATTTTTTGGTCATTTCATCAGATATTGAAGAAGGGAAATATAAAACAGCTCTATTTCTCATTTTTTCCCCTGAAAGTCTTCAGTAAAAATTTTAGTAGGATCCTATTTATCATTTGGTAGGATTATATTTGTTTCTAGAATCTGGTCTCTGTTGACTAATATTCTTTTGTATTTTAACAGTAATATATATATATATATATATATATATATATATATATATATATAGTTAACGGTGATATTTTTACCATCATAATGCTTGGCCTATCTACATAGATTTGAAAGAGATGGCCATGGAATTTTAACACTCTGCATCTTAAATCCCATTAGCGATCTGCACAGCTAAACACTGTATCACCTTCAACTTCTTTTTTAATGGAAGATCTGACAGTTTAACAAAGTGTGAAAGTGTTAGTTCCTCAGTTGTCTGACTCTTTGCAACCCTGTGGACTGTAGCCCACTATGCTCTTCTGTCCATGGAATTTCCAGGAAAAATACTGGAGTGGGTTGCTATTTCCTTCTCCAGGAGGTTTTCCTGATCCAGGGATCAAACCTAGGTATCCTGTATTGTATATACATTCTTTACCGTCTGAGTAACCTCTTCCTGTTTCTTATTTTCTTCACCGGCTAACTTAGTAAAAATAGTCACTTCTAATGAGCTATACAATAACCAGAGAAATGCTTTAGAATTTATGAATTCATCAAATACTTACTGAATGCTTTTTATAAGAAGAGGTGGCAAGAATACACAAAAGAATTATACAAAAAAGGTCTTAATAACCTGGATAACCATGATGGTATTATCACTCACCTACAGCCAGACATCCTGGAGTGTGAAGTCAAGCAGGCCTTAGAAAGAATTACTAAAACAAAGCTAGTGGAGTTGATGGAATTCCAGCTGAGCTGTTTCAAAGCCTAAAAGATGATGCTGTTACAGTGCTGCACTCAATATGTCAGCAAATTTGGAAATCTCAGCAGTGGCCACAGGACTGGAAAAGGTCAGTTTTCATTCCAACCCCAAAGAAGGTCAATGCCAAAGAATGTTCAAACTATCATACAATTGCCTTCATTTCACTTGCTAGCAAAGTTATGCTCAACCTCCTTCAAGCTACGCTTCAGCAGTATGTAAACTGAGAACTTCCAGATGTACAAGCTGGATTTAGAAAAGGCAGAGGAGCCAGAGATCAAATTGTCAATATTCTTGGACCATGGAAACATTCTTGGACCATGGAAAAAGAGAGTTCCACAAAAACATTTATTTCTGCTTCATTGACTTAGCTAAAGCCTTTGATTGTGTGGATTACAACAAAATGTGGAAAATTCTTAAAGAGATGGGAATACCAGACCAACTTACCTGTCTCCTAAGAAACCAGTATGCATGTCAAGAAGCAACAGTTAGAACCAAACACAGAACAATGAACTGGTTCAAAATTGGGAAAGGAGTACAAGACAACTGTACACTATCACCCTGCTTATTTAACTTATGTGTAGAGTACATAATGTGAAATGCCAGGCTGGATGATTCACAAGCTGGAATCAAGATTCCTGGGAGAAATATCAACAACCTCAAGATATGTGGATGAAACCACTCCAATGACAGAAAGTGAAAAGGAACTAAAGAGCCTCCTGATGAGAGTGAAAGAGGAGAGTGAAAAAGCCAGCTTAAAACTCAAGATTCAAAAAACTAAGATCATGGCATCTGGTCCCATCATTTCATGGCAAATAGAAGGGGAAAAAGTAGAAGCAGTGACAGATTTTAGGGCTTCCTTGGTGGCTCAGATAATAAAGAACCTGCTTGCCAATGCAGGAGACCTAAGAGACATGGGTTCAATCCCTGGGTCTGGAAGATCCCTGGAGAAGGAAATGGCAACCCACTCTAGTACTCTTGCATGGAGAATCCCATGGACAGAAGAGCCTGGCAGGCTACAGTCTGTGGGGTCACTAATAGTCAGACCCAAATGAGCAACTAACACACACACACACACATACACAGTGACAGATTTTATTTCCTGGGGCTCCAAAGTCACTGCAGACTGTAACTGCAAGCCATGAAAGTAAAAGATGCTTGCTCCTTGGAAGGAAAGCTATGACAAACCTAGACAGTGTATTAAAAAGCAAAGACATCACTTTGCCAACAAAGGCTTGTATAGTCAAAGCTATTGTTTTTCCAGTAGTCATGTACAGATGTGAGAGCTGGAACATAAAGAAAGCTGAATGCCAAAGAATTGATACTTTCAAACTGTGGTGCTATAGAAGACTCCTGAGGGTCCCTTGGACTGCAAGGAGATCAAACAGTCCTTCATTGGAAGGACTGTTGCTGAAGCTCCAAAACTCTGGCCACCTAATGCAAAGAGCTGATGCTGGGATTGAAGGCAGGAGAAGTGGGCGGCAGAGGATAAGGTGGTTAGATAGCATCACCAATTCAGTGGACATGAATTTAAGCAAACTCCTGGAGACAGTGGAAGACAGAGGAGCCCAGCATGCTGCAGTCCATGGGGTAGCAAATAATTGGACATGACTTATCGACTAAACAACAACACTGTATTCTAGGCATGTGGATATAACACTGCAAAGACAAAATTGTCAGTCCTTGTTGTGAAGGTTACATTCTGTTCAGTGTTGGAGGCAGACAATTAAAAAAGTGCTCTGGCAAGAGACGTAGAGTAGGATAAGGCGAACAGGGTCAGTGGGGGTGGGGATTACAGTGTAAAATGTGTTGTTAAGGGAAGGTCACACTGGGGTCTTTTGAACAAAAAATTGAAAGAGCCCTGCAGACTATCTGGAGTAAGAAGGTTCCAAAGTACAAAGGCTGCAATGTGGGAACATGACATGCCTGGAGTGCTGGTGCTATACTTCGAGGTATAGCAAGGAGGCCTATGTAGCTGGGGAAGAGGAATAAGAGTGAAGAAACGGGCAGATAATGAGGCAAAAGAGGTGATTAAAGGCCAGAATATGAAATGGTGATTAAAGGGCATCTGTGTCAATATCAAACCTGGCTTTCACCAAGTAAGATGGGAAGGCACTGAAGGGTTTTGAACAGAAGAACAATGTGATCTAAGTTTTAATGGGATTGCTCTGCCTTGTTACAAACAATAGAGCAAGGGTGGTCACAGGCATGCCAACTAGATCACAGTAATAATCCATGTGAGAGATGATGGTGCAGCAGCATTGGATAAGTGGTATCCAGAAGGTAGAGCAAACAAAGTCTGCTGACAGCCTGGATGTGAGGTATGAGAAAAAAATCAAGAATGTCTTCATGTTTCCTGATATAAGCAAATAGCAGGATGGAACTGTCATTTACTGAGAGGGGAAGATGAAGATTTTGGCTTTGGACATGCTAGGTTTGAGAAAGTTGCAGAGATACTGCATAGGCAAAGGGATATATATGCCTGGAGTTCAAGAGAGAAGAAACATAAATCTGGAAAACTTCAGCATATAGGTAGGTGAAGAGCCATGAAACTAGATAAAATAACCAAGCAGATAAGTACAGGCTGAGAAGAAAATACTACAAAAACTAAGTACTCTGAGGAGCCAACCAGTTAAGAGGCTGGGGAGATGAAGAACAAGTAAAGACAGACGCAACAGTGAGTAAAGTAAGAAGAAAATCAGAAGAGCGCAGTGTCCTAGAAACCAAGGAGATAAAGTATTCCATTGATGCAGTGATCAGCTATGCCAAACATGGCTGACAGTTACTGGATTTAGAAATGTGACATTGCTGGCAAACTGGAAGGAATGATCTCAGCTGGACTAGAATCTGGGTACACACTGCCTGACACATACATAGGTATGTTTTCCCAACAGGGTTAAAACATCACAAAGAGAAACAGGCAGCAGAGCCCAACTGTCGATCTCTTCCTGCTGAGCCTTCCAACTAGATGTCTTATAAATGACTCTTGGAACAGAATGTAAAGAAAGTAATTGAAAAAGAAAAGACTTTAAAAAAGCCCCAGAATTATTATTATTATCTGCTTTGGCCTCTTACCTTGATCACCAAGTACTAGGGCACCAGCTTCCAAAGCAAAATCTCCAGAGGAACTATCTTTTGAAAGAGTTACAGTCAAACCAGAGGTGGTTGTGGTATTACCACAAACATACACGCCACGTGGAGCAACACTGCATACTGCCTAATGAAATGGAGAGTTTAAAAGAATCAAAGTAAAAGGGAAATAATACAGTAGTGGCTCACAAACATTAGCTATATGCCAGTCATTCTTCTAAAAGCTTTCCCATATAATCTTCACCACCACAGTAAGAGTATTATACAGTATTATACACAGTACTATACACCTGTTACTGATGTAGAACTAAGGTCTGAATAGAGTAACTCACACAGCTATGAAGGTGTGAGGTTAGGATTAAATCAAACCCAAGCAGGCTGATTCTAGTCTGTGGTCAAGTGAATACACAATTGCAATTTATGCTTCATTTCAAGTTAAAATAGCAAATATATAAGTATTAATTTTAGTTTCAGAAACCCCAGTGCTTCTTTAAACACCAGGTAATAAAATGGCTTAATAGTGTTCACCATGAAACAAGGTAACAGTACACAGAAAAGTAGTTAAGTAGTGCAAGAGCTAAAAGCATGGACCTCTGGAGGCAGGTAGATCTGTTTAAACAGGTCTTGGCTCTATCTTGTACCTACTGGTGGTGCTACTCTTGAACCTCTCTTGAAACCTCAGCTTCCTTCGGTTTTATTACATACTGCCTTGAGGGTTAAATGAGATCATATACGCAGACTTAACCTGGTACATGGCATATATGTGCCTCGTGCAAGGCCACTGTACACCTCTGTGCACCTCACAGCCCTAGTAGGCAGTGCTTACCCTCCTATGTCAATAGTGTGCTCTGGACTGATGTAGCACACACCTAAGGGAAGCTTTGGTGCCTAGCTAAATAAATGGTAGCTATCATTATTTTTGTTACTTGTAATTCTTTAGTTGTTAGTTTGAGAATATGTTGGCTTACTAAATGGTCAGAGGAAAATAGTTTAAAAATATAAATGACTCATAACTGTTCAGTTCAGTTCAGTCGCTCAGTCGTGTCTGACTCTGCGACCCCATGAACCACAGCACACCAGGCCTCCCTGTCCATCACCAACTCCCGGAGTTTACCCAAACTCATGTCCATTGAGTCGGTGATGCCATCCAACCATCTCATCCTCTGTCGTCCCCTTCTCCTCCTGCCCTCAGTCTTTCCCAGCATCAGGGTCTTTCCCAATGAGTCAGCTCTTCGCATCAGGTGGCCAAAGTATTGGAGTCTCAGCTTCAACACCAGTCCTTCCAATGAACACCCAGGACTGATATCCTTTAGGATGGACTGGCTGGATCTCCTGGCAGTCCAAGGGACTCTCAAGAGTCTTCTCCATCATAACTGTTAGTATTAGCCTAATTTTTAAAAACTTTGGCTTAGTGGGGCTAGCAGACTTAAATGAAATTCAGATTCCCACACACACTTTTACCCGCATACCTTACCTAAGTATACTGTTTTCATTTTTACCATCTACTCTGTTTCACCTATAACTGGATACTGTGTCTCAGTTATCAGGCTTGCAGCAAGGGTTCAGAACAGAATAAAAACAAGTTGGCCCAACTGGCCAAAACAAAATATGAAAACACAGGATTTAAAAAATATCAGATTAGAAATTAAAATAACTGATTTTTTGAAGTATACTTTTTATTTAAATATAATGTACATAATTATAGTACATATAACTGTACAGTTCAACAAATTTCCATGCAACTGACACCCATATCAAGAAACAACATAACTAGCATTCCCAAAGTCCCTTTCTAGGCACCACCCAGTTAGCTTGTAACACAATAAACTAGTTGTGATTTATATGAAACTTTAAATGAATAGAAAAAAAAAAATAACTAATTTAACACTCAGCCATAGGGAATAATGACTCTGATGGACAGGTTATTAATACAATGAGGAGACCAGAGTTTTCAATTCTGGCTGCACTTCAGAATCACCTGTGGTTATAAACGTATAGATGCTAAGATCCTTAACCAAGAGATTCTTAATTCTTAATACTGGGGAAGCCACAGTATTTTCAAAAAGCTCCAAAGCTGATAGTGATAGGGTTCCTAACCATTCTTACATTGGCTTGGCAGGTGTCACTCCAAGCACAAGCATTCCAAAGGCTGCACCTTCTAGGGCAGCACGGGGAGAACTACTAGGCTCTGATGGGCAGAGCTAGAATCTTGGGGACCAACAACATATTGGTCATGGGAATTTCCTTGTTTTAGACTCAGAGAGAAGCAGTGGAGATGGATGTGACTGACCTCTATCAGACTATTCTTAAAGCCGAATTCAGTGTTTATATAGTTGTATAAAGAAATATTGGGTGAGCCTGCTTTACTTTCTTGAACTATTCTATTCATAGGTAAGGTCACAACAATAAAGACTAGTATAGCAATGCTGCATACAAAAAATGGTTAGAGGGACTTCCCTGGTGGTCCAGTGGCTAAGACTTCATCCTCCCAATGCAGGGCAGGGGGGGCCCCAAGTTAAATTCTTGGTCAAGGAACTGGATCCTGCCTGCTGCATCTAAAGATCCCACATACCCCAGTGAAAACCGAAGACCCTGAATGTCACAACTAAGACCCAGTACAGCCAAATAAATAAATAAATATTTTTGAAAAGAAAGAAATTGTATTTTTTTTTTAAATAAAAAAAAATAGGGGTTAGGGAAATGGTTAATATTTTACAATAGTTGACATCTTAACAGAGCAGTATGCTTGTACAGCCTGTGTGACAGGAGACTGGCTCAATGTGAAAGGATGGTCAGATACAAGTTACTCACACAAACCCCCAACTCACTCACACTATTTGACAAATGATATCCTCTGGAATACAAATACCCCATGTTTTAGGAAAATTCATTTGTGAATTATTCATGCATTTTATAAGCAAAAGGTCAAATCCTAAATGTCTGATTTCTTACCTGTAGCATCTGACTTTTTCCCAAGCCTGGGTCTCCAACAACAAGGACATGGGGATCTCCTCGAATTGGAATTCTGTTTTTGTCATCTGCATATTTCTGGCTTCCTCCAAAGAGTGCTAATGCCAAACCTGCTTTAACAAGCTCAAATGTGAAAGAAGAGAGAGAAAAAACAAGAAAGAAAAACAAAGATGACTAGCAAAAGGGGTGCTCCTCCTATATTTAAAACATTTGTGTGGGGATTTTTTTTAAAAAAAACACGACTGCATTTTGCTTTTCTCTTTTCCTAAGAAAAGTCTAAAGATACACTTCTTTAATGTAAATGATTAGAAAGCATATAAAATAAGGTATCGTAAAAGTCACCAAGTAAAGACCTACCTTGCCAGGCATTGAATCCATTCCACAAACCTGAGAAGTATTGGTTAGCTTCTGCTTTGCCATCTACTGTGTCCAGAGTCACTTTAAAAAAAGTCCATTCCTACTAACTCTAATTGGTAGGAAGTTCTATCTTATAAGGAACTGTGGTTTCTCTCTCACATCATTCATTTATGGAGAATAATGATTCATATTAAACTATGAATAACTAGCCAACAGAAATTACTATTTTTTGTAAAATCTTAATATTCTATTTTTGCTAAATTTATGTATTTTTGAGTAAAATGAAGTAAAATACTTACTTCATGACCAAAAATGACAGGACAAAGCGAGCTGAAAAACAGAATACAATTCATAAATTCTAACTCACATTTTCAGGTGATAAAGAAGATCTACTTTACAATCTGCTTAATTTACTTTACTTAGTACCAAACAGCTCAAGAAACTTTATTCTAACAATAAATTTATCAAAATTCTTGATGAATCTATAAAGGGAAGAATACTTTAGAAATTGTGTCTATGTAAGGGAGACAGGGTACTTACAAAGCATTTACATTACTAGCCTTTAAAACGCATCATAGGGACTTCCCTGACAGTTCAGTGGTTAAGATACTGCATCAGGGGTTTGATCCCTGGTTAGGGAACTAAGATTCTGCATGCAGTGTAGCACGGCAAAAAAAAAAAAAAATTATAATCATGTGTTATGATTATGGGTTATTTTGCACCCTAATACTTTAGGGTAAAGAATTATCTTTTATATGAATAGACATCTTTAGACCTGTGTAGCCAAGTCATTGAAAGAAGGAGACTAAAGGGTGAACTGAATACACAATATTTAAAGAAAGAATAAAATTTCATTTTTTCAGTTGAAAGAATCAGAATAAATAAGGTCATATATTAACATATCAAGTATTATATTTAATATAAAGAAGTATCTCACATCTGTCAGTTGTATAAACAGGAACAAAAAGGACAGGGTGGGAGACATACAATCAGGAATAAACTCTGAATCATTTTCTCTCTGTTAATATATGTAAACACAAAGTTGGTATCCTGCCATATCCCCTTGGCAAATATTGTTCAGCATGCTCCTGCAGATCACTGCTCACCTCCTACCAAGCAACTGCATCTGTGTGCCAAAAGGCTTTCTACGGCTGCAGAAGCATTAGCAGCAGGCAGGCTGGGCAGAACAGAAGTGCTGGCATGTCTAATATTCTCAGGAGCAGCTCCAAATCTAGACCCTTAAATGGAAAAATACTGAGGCTAGGTCTTTAGTCAAGTGTCCCTGAGGCCTCAGAAAAGATTAAGCCTTCATTAAGCCACCAGACACTGATTGCCTCCCTTCTCTGTCTCACTTTCTCATTCCCTTCTCAGTATTTCTGGGGATTATCTCCCAGTAAACCACACTTATGCAAATCATTGTTTCTGAAGGAACCTAAACTAAAACAGCCTTCTATTTGTCTTCTCCATTCTCTTCTCAAAGGCTTCCATTTGTTAATCTAGCAAGGGTTGACAAGGAGATCCAACCAGTCCATCTTAAAGGAGATCAGTCGTGAATATTCATTGGAAGGACAGGTGTTGAAGTTGAAACTCCAATACTTTGGCCACCTGATGTGAAGAGTTGACTCATTGGAAAAGACCCTGAGGCTGGGAAAGATTGAAGGCAGGAGGAGAAGGGGACAACAGAGGATGAGATGGTTGGATGGCATCACCAACTCAATGGACATGGGTTTGAGTGGACTCTGGGAGTTGGTGATGGACAGAGAGGCCTGGCGTGCTGTGGTTCAAGGAGTAGCAAAGAGTCGGACATGACTGAGCAACTGAACTGAACTGAACTGAAGGGGTGACAACATTTTTCATAAAGGGCCAGAAAATAAATAGTTTCACTTTTACTGTCTAGGTCCTAACTACCCAACTTTCATTAAAGCAACAATCAATAATTTGCAAATTAATGGGTAGGGCTGTGTTCTAATAAAACTTTATTTACCAAAATAGGCAGCTTTCCTAGTTTGCCAATCCCTGCAAGATTAACAAATGGAGAGCCATGAAAAATTCTAAATTTAGAACTAAAAGGTAAAAGCAAACTGTAGGAAGGAAACCCAAGTTTTTCATACTAACATACGTACTTCATTAAGTATGGCAGAAAAAAGGACCACCGCACATGTTCATTGTTATTTTAATTGGTAAGAGGTACCAAAGAGGTGTTTTGGTCCTCAACCAGGGAGTTCCGTGGCCACCTGCTACAGACCACTCACCACTCCACCACTTACCACCAGATCACCGGAGTCTCCCTAGGTCAGGGCACCCTATCTATCAGGATGGGTTTGGATGGCTATCTATTCAAAGGATATCTTTGAGGGTTTAAGAACAAAAAACCCTCAAGGAATCTATACTTTTCCCAACTTGCTAATTAACATATTAAAGGCAGAAAGAAAAAAGTGTCAAATTCTCCTAGAGCCCAAAGGCTAATGACAATATCTATTTTTCTAATACAATGCACTTCAAAATCTCAGTTCCTTACCTCTGTTTGGTACATCTACTATCTAGTCTCTCATTTTCTATTTCTTCAAAATTATCCAAAAAACTGCCAAAATAACAGCACATTGTGTTAACCATGTTAAGGATATAATGAAATCTCATTTAATCTTTAGAACAACATTCTGAGGCAGGTGTTATTATTTCTACTTCAGAAGATAAAAATGAAGGAGAAATTAAATGCCCCAGATTACAACCGGAAGTGGCTGAAGCAAGATTCTAACTTAGGTTTCAGATCAGATCAGTCACTCAGTCATGTCCGACTCTTTGTGACCCCATGAATCGCAGCACGCCAGGCCTCCCTGTCCATCACAAACTCCCGGAGTTCACTCAGACTCACGTCCATTGAGTCAGTGATGCCATTCAGCCATCTCATCCTCTGTCGTCCCCTTCTCCTCCTGCCCCCAATCCCTCCCAGCATCAGAGTCTTTTCCAATGAGTCAACTCTTCGCATGAAGTGGCCAAAGTACTAGAGTTTCAGCTTTAGCATCATTCCTTCCAAAGAAATCCCAGGGCTCATCTCCTTCAGAATGGACTGGTTGGATCTCCTTGCAGTCCAAGGGACTCTCAAGAGTCTTCTCCAACACCACAGTTCAAAAGCATCAATTCTTCGGTGCTCAGCCTTCTTCACAGTCCAACTCTCACATCCATACATGACCACAGGAAAAACCATAGCCTTGACTAGACAAACCTTTGTTGGCAAAGTAATGTCTCTGCTTTTGAATATGCTATCTAGGTTGGTCATAACTTTCCTTCCAAGGAGCAAGCGTCTTTTAATTTCATGGCTGCAGTCACCATCTGCAGTGATTTTGGAGCCCAGAAAAACAAAGTCTGACACTGTTTCCACTGTTTCCCCATCTATTTCCCATGAAGTGATGGGACCGGATGCCTTGATCTTCGTTTTCTGAATGTTGAGCTTTAAGCCAACTTTTTCACTCTCCACTTTCACTTTCATCAAGAGGCTTTTTAGTTCCTCTTCACTTTCTGCCATAAGGGTGGTATCATCTGCATATCTGAGGTTATTGATATTTCTCCCCGCAATCTTGATTCCAGCTTGTGTTTCTTCCAGTCCAGCGTTTCTCATGATGTACTCTGCATAGAAGTTAAATAAACAGGGTGACAATATACAGCCTTGATGAACTCCTTTCCTATTTGGAACCAGTCTGTTGTTCCATGTCCAGTTCTAACTGTTGCTTCCTGACCTGCATACAAATTTCTCAAGAGGCAGATCAGGTGTTCTGGTATTCCCATCTCTTTCAGAATTTTCCACAGTTGCTTGTGATCCACACAGTCAAAGGCTTTGGCATAGTCAATAAAGCAGAAATAGATGTTTTTCTGGAACTCTCTTGCTTTTTTCATGATCCAGGGGATGTTGGCAATTTGATTTCTGGTTCCTCTGCCTTTTCTAAAACCAGCTTGAACATCATGAAGTTCACGGTTCACATATTGCTGAAGCCTGGCTTGGAGAATTTTGAGCATTACTTTACTAGCGTGTGAGATGAGTGCAGTTGTGCGGTAGTTTGAGCATTCTTTGGCATTGCCTTTCTTTGGGGCTGGAATGAAAACTGACCTTTTCCAGTCCTGTGGCCACTGCTGAGTTTTCCAAATTAGGTTTATATCTCCCTAAAAAAGTCTGTAACCACTATAGCAAAAGCACCTCTACACTGTTTCTTCTCTATTGCAGGACAATAACAGAAATAAAAACTATTCTGAAATACTTCTCAATAGTAAGTGACTTCTATATGACTCTCTTTCTTGCTTTCTAAAAGTAAACAAGCAACCCTCTGCTCTACATACAACTAATTGAAATTACTTTGGAATTCACTGCCCCATGACTCTTCTGTTGAGTAACCAGTTAATGTGAGATAGTAAATTTTCCTTATTGTTTCAACTAGAGATGAGCAATATTATTTGTAAAGGTACAAACAGTAAATATCTGTGACCCATCTCTATCACGTCTACTCAACTCTGTCACTGTAGCTCAAAAGCAGTCAGACGCTATGTAAATGAACGAGTGTGGCTGTGTTCCAATAAAAGTCTGTTTTTGGACAGCAAAATCTGACTTTCACATAATTTTGTATGTCATGAAATATTCTTCTTCTGATTTTCTTCAGTCATGAAAAAACATAAAAACCAATACTAGCTCACAGGCTATACAAAAATGAGTAAATAGCTGAATTATATCTCTTCCACCCTGCCCTTTTTGTTTGTATGAATAGGATTATATAATTGATGAATGGAAAATACTTCTTTATATTCAACATAATACTTCATATATTCATATATGGCATTATGTATTCTAATTCTTTGAACTGAATATGAAATTTCAGTTCAAATATGAATAGAAATAAAATATGAATAGAAATAAAATATGAAATTTTATCCCTTCTTTAAATATTATGTATACAGTTCACCCTTTAGTATCCTTTCAGTGACTTGGCTGCACAGGTCTAAAGATGTCTAATGAATTGTAATTTGCAACCATTTTGACTGGTTTTCAGTTACTGGTAGCCAAAAGCACCCCCAACATGCACATGATAAAATAAAACTTGAGATAATCTCATACATACTTGACAATGAGTTTAAACAGGTTTTCTTCAGACTGAATCTCCTGGATGGCATAAAGGTCTTTAAGTGAGAACTCCATCAATGCTCCATGCTTACATCCATCCTCGGAAGCCTTTGTTTTCTGTCCTTTGTTATTGCTAACAGAATTTGCTTCAATGTACAAAAGGAACATGCATTTGTCATTCTTATTTCGAGAACCTGTAAATTTCAAAGTACAAAAATACAGTAATTGGTATTTTCATTTTCCCTACAGGGATTCAAGTAGAATGTAAAAGAAAGGCATGGTGAGTTATATTACTAAATAAACCTTTATTTTAGAGTTAAAGTGTCACCTATATAAGAATCAAAGAGTTCTTTAAATTGCTGGAAATTCAGAAATATCTTTAAAAGGGAAAAGATGAACGCTGACAAACTACTGAGAGACAGTCAGATTGAGGAAAGTCATACCACACCTTCCTCAGCATTGGAGACTTTGACAACTCCGGTAATAGTCACTGTGTCTCCTGGGACACAGCTATCCACGAGATCATGAACAAGCTCACATTCTATTGTTCGTGGAATCCGACCTGCTTCTCGCTGATCATCAGACATCAACTCCTGTATTCTAAAAAGTTAAACAGTTTTCAGTCAGGACTTATACTGACTCTAGGTTATTTCTTCAACATATTAACTAATCAGGGTCCACATGGTGCTAAGCTAGATAAAGGGAAGTTCTTTAGTTTAAAAAAGTTCAACAGTATATCTAAAACTACTTTGGCAATTTCCAATTAAAGATAGCAGAATAGGCACATGCATTAGCCTACCTTCCCATCAAAATGTGCACCAAGATGACAGTCACTCAAAGAGTGAAGGGAAATTTGGGGGTGTGCGGAGGTGCCATCAACAAGTAAGAGATATGAAATTTTAGAAAATAGAAAATGGAAAAGTATTGATGGATAAAATAAGGTGAATTCCAGAATACACACAGGAAAAATTTACACAGGTACAAGAGCAGTGGGAGCCAATGTTCTCAGCCCCAGAGAGCCTTCTAAGTTGGAGCTGACAGGAATGAAAACTGGGAGTGGATGGCTGAAACAAAACAAGATAATCAACTGAAAGCAAGTCACTGAATAGCTATTCAGAAATTATTTGGAAGGTGGGTAGACAGGAAGGCACAAGAATGAGGGCACCCCACCAGAGCCATCAGGCCTCCCTACGCAGCAAAACCAGAGCACTGTTTCAAGGAAACAGACCATCTACTCTGTGAAGGTAGATAAAGTGTCAGAGCTCCAACATAAGGCTCCTCATTCTGGCACCTGAGGAGCCCAAATCAAATTAAAAAACACATTCATAAAGCAAAAGGTGATAGTCAAAACCGTACCTTCTATCCAGTGATGAGGCTTTTTGAAGAAAAACTCCTACCCAAGAAATAGCAAAGGAAACCTACCTACCTACTTCAAATTTCTCATTCCTCATCAGATATTTGAGGATGAAATGGCAACAATTCAAAAAGGAGAAGAGCATTAAAAACAAAACAAGCTAACAGTTTCTGAGAAAACACTACCTTCACAAAACAAGAATAAGCTGCTATAAAAAAGAAACTATTGGAAAACACAGGTGTGAAATCAGGAAAGTTCAGTTCAGAAGCTCAGTCGTGTCTGACTCTTTGCGACCCCATGAACTGCAGCACGCCAGGCCTCCCTGTCCATCACCAACTCCCGGAGTTTACTCAGACTCATGTCCATCAAGTCGGTGATACCATCCAGCCATCTTATCCTCTGTCATCCCCTTCTCCTCCTGCCCCCAATCCCTCCCAGCATCAGGGTCTTTTCAATGAGTCAACTCTTCGCATGAGGTGGCCAAAGTATTGGAAAGTTAAAGATGTATATAAAAAGCAAACATTTACAGAAGGGATACAAGCAAAAAAAAACAAAGAAATCTAGAGAAGAACATAAAGAAAACAAAGGATGGGGGGATTCCCAGGTGGTCCAGTGGTTAAGAATGTGTCTTGCAATTCAGGGAACATGGGTTCAATCCCAGGCCATGGAGCAACTAAGCCCACATGCAAAACTAGAGAACTTACATGCTGCAACTACTGAGCCTCTGTGTTCTACAGCCCAAGAGCCACAACTAGAGGGAAGCCCTAGTGCCTGGAGAACCTTGGGCACCACAACAAAGAGCATATGTGCCACAAATAAGACCCAATGCAGTTAAATAAATAAATATTTTTTTTAAAAAAAAGCAAGGGTGAAGGATAAGCAACTAAATGGATAAACCTGAAGGGAAGTACAAAGAGAGAAAACAGAAAGGAGATATTCTAGAGTGGAAAAGAGTGTCAAGCAGAATGAAGACATGATCAGATAGACTCAAACTTTTCCAGAACACCATAGATAAAAAGATTACAAAGAGTTGGAAAAGTGCTAAACAAGATTAAAGTCCAAATATGAAGCATGTTAAAATATGAAATAATTCAGTGAAGCATGAGAAAAGATAATCCATTTTTTAAAAACATTCTCTCTTTAAAAAAAAATTTATTTGGCTGTATCTTAGTTGTGGCACAGGGGCTCAGTAGTGGCAGCCCACGGGCTTAGCTGTCCCATAGCACATGGGATCTTAGTTCTCTGACCAGGGATCAAACCCACGCTCCCTGCATTGGAAGGCAGATTCTTAACCACTGGACCAGCAGGGAAGTGCCAAAGATAATCCATTTTGATTTTGATGCTTGGTCATTTACCTTTAAGCGGGGAAAAAGCCCAACAAAACAACCCAACCCAATTACACAAATTACATTTCCTTCTCTTGGCATCTGATCACCTGAGTTGATTCTTTGTTGAACAATATTTACATTATCATTAAAAATATAAGTGCTGTTTGTTGGTTTTTATCAGATATGACCTATGAATAAAATATAACAGATAATTCTGATTAGGAAACAGAAGGAAACCTGGACAATTTAAAAATAACATTTTAGCTGGAAAAAGTCCAAAGGTGGAAGGGGAAGAAGGGAAAGCAGGTACCATTGAAAGGTTGTTGTTGACCCACAAAAAGACGCTGGGATTCTTGGCCTCCGGAGGAGAAGAATTCAATCCGGGGCCAGAGACGAGGCTTGATCACTCAGAGCTTTTGTGTAATAAAGTTTTATTAAAGTATAAAGAAGATAGAGAAAGCTTCTAACATAGGCATCAGAAGGGGGCAGAAAGAGTACCCCCCTGCTAGTCTTCAGCTGGATGTTACATAGTCATTAGCAGTCTGTTAATGAAAGAATGTCTTAAAACTCAGAATGGCACCAGGTCCCTCATCCATAAGATGTATTTTGGGATAATCTTGGCACCAGACAATTCATCCTGGGCCATAAAACAATTGACTTGAATCTTGTAGAAGAGCAGATTACCATACAAATAGTTTTATTTACATAGATTAGGGGAACAATGAGTATAACATACTGCTTTGTCAAGTAGGTTCTGAACCATTAGGCGGAACTTGAAGACAGAGTTTGGGATAAATGCATAGTACATTAACATAGCTTACTGCTGCTGCTAAGTCACTTCAGTCGTGTCCGACTCTGCGTGACCCCATAGACGGCAGCCCACCAGGCTCCCCCGTCCCTGGGATTCTCCAGGCAAGATCACTGAAGTGGGTTGCCATTTCCTTCTCCAATGCATGAAAGTGAAAAGTGAAAGTAAAGTCGCTCAGTCATGTCTGACCCTCAGGGACCCCACGGACTGCAGCCTTCTAGGCTCCTCCGTCCACGGGATTCTCCAGGCAGGAGTATGGGAGTGGGGTGCCATTGCCTTCTCCGAACATAGCTTAAGGACAAACATTTCCATAAGAAAAATGCATTGGTTAACTCAAGGTTTGAGAATAGTTAACTTCAGGTGAAACCAGGTGTCATTATGGCAACACAGTATTTTAAGAGAAACCTCCTTTTAAATTTGTATAGAGAAGGAAAAAAATATCGCTAGTTTGTTTCCTCCTGCGGTCAAGAGAGATAAAAATGTCAGACACTTGCAGCCTATTTCCTCTGTTTGGAGACCCCTGGCCTTCCTGCCTGTTACTCTCTCACCATGTCTCTAATGTCCTCAGCTCACAGAGTGGATGAGTAAAGTGAAAAAAGAGACATGATAATGCTATCTAGAATTATGTATAGGACAAGAAGTTGTAGGAACTGTGACCTTTTATGTTGATTAAGTTTTTTAAAACATTTAATATGCATTATTTTAAAACCTTCTAATCACTTACATGCTGGATGTAAGCACAAACCCGACTGCACAATTACCCACTACCTTCACTCTCAAAGCACATTTAAAAACTGCCAAACTGGGACTTCCCTGGTGGTCCAGTGGTTAAGAATTCGCCTGCCAATGTAGGGTACATGGGTTTAATCCCTGGTCCAGGAAGATCCCTCATGCCACAGGGCAACTAAGCCCATGGACCACAACTACTGAGCCCACGCTCTAGAGCTCACGAGCCACAACTACTGAGCCCACGTGCCACAACTACTGAAGCCTGCATGCCTAGAGTCCATGCTCTGCAATAAGAGAAGCCACCAAAATGAAAAGCCCACGCACTACAACTAGAGAGTAGCCTCCACTCGTCACAACTAGAGACAGCCTGAGCACAGCCAAAAGTAAATTAATCAGTTAAAATCCTGGTGAACTGCAATGAGAAGCATCAGAATGACACAAACATGCTAAGATCACTTTGCTTTAAAAAAAGTATATTTTAGACTTTTCTTATTAAAAGAACACCTATTTCTATGTCACCTTTGGAAAAACTTAAAAACATAGATAAACAGAAAGAAGAAAATAACAATCACCCTCATCTCACTTCCCAAACAGCATACTCTCAACATGTCTTATTTAACAGTGTTGTTTTTTAAAAAAAGATAAATAAAGTCAGTATTATATATTAATAGTAGAAAACATTCTGTGACCTGCTTTATCACTAAACTTAGTGTAAACATTTCTGGATGTCATTTCGAAACACTCTCCTACATCATCATAATTAGTGGCTATACAGTAATTCACTGTACCATCCTTCTTATAATATTAACTTCAGATGTTTAGGCTATTCTCCATTTTTGGTCATCAACACTGTGAAAACGAACCTTCAGCAAGTAATTTCTGCAAGTGTTGTGACTGTCTTCATCAGATGAACTCCTAGAACTGGGACTGCTTCTGATTCTGATACGCACTATAAAACTGTCACCCTGATGCATCCAAACATTTCAGTGCTAGCTGAAAAACTATAATTTAATTCCTTATGGACATCCAAACTAAGGCTCAGAAAAAAATGAAACTGAATTTACCGTAAATGGCAAGAAGGTGCCCTTTCTTCTAGGGCAAAAAATCATTTTATCAATAGACTAAAACAACTATCATGTAAGCTAACATTGCATTAAAAAAGTTTTACTATAACTGACTCATTTAAAACGAACTTGAGTAATACCTTTTAAAAACCCACAAAAAGGATTTAAATGGTATGGGGAGGGAGGTGGGAGGGGGGTTCAGGATGGGGAACACCTGTACACCAGTGGCAGATTCATGTTGATGTACACAAAATCAATACAATATTGTAAAGTAATTAGCCTCCAATTAAAATAAATAAATTTATATTTTTTAAAAAAAAGGATTTAAATGTCCTCTTTTTCTCAATCATCTACTCCTAAGTTTGATTTCCTAATATTAGGAGATGATCATTCAAATTCAGTTAAAATACTTACGCCTATTTTTAGCCTGCTATTTTTGCCTGAAAACAAAGAGACTTTAAAATCACTTAAAAGCCATAATAATATAATTAAATCACTGGATCTTCCATGGATCTATGTGGACCTCATAGCACCTTTGAGGCCCTCACTACCCTTTTCAGTGGTGAAAGTATTACAGACACAGGCTGGAAACCAGGCTTCCCCATTCACAAGGCACAAGATCACACTCAAGAGTTTTAAACATTTCGTCTTCTATAAAATGCTGTGTTTGTAAAGATCTCAGTATAGTGCACAGTTGATTACTGTATATATTGGTCTTGGTTTTTACAGGGCAGAAGGATGTCAAGCTAGGACAGGGCTTGGTAGCAATTTACTTCACTTTTCCCCCATGTTCTTAGAAGTTTCCTGGATAGCACTCTGACTTCAAAACTATCCATTACATTATATTTAGGAATGAGTTACAGGGCTATAGCCAGAAAAAAAATGGGATAAACTGTTAGACTAAAACTATACACACATAGAGAAAACCATCTGACTTTCAAAAACAAAAAACAAGTTTTTTTAAATACCTATACAGTAAAACGTCTCATGAATAGTGTGAACATAAGATGAAATATCTATTTCTAAGGGAGTCGCTATTTTAAAACTTGAAAACAATATTATTTCTAGAATATCTTCATTATGGAATGAAACACTGTTGTTTAGTTGCTAAGTCATGTCTGACTTTTGTGACCCCACCGACCGTAGTCTGTCATTAGTCTGTCATACAGCTTTGCTTATATGTAAATCCAGTTCAATGAGTCACATAAATGAGATACAAAATAATTTCTCAGTAGCAAAATGACAAAACACTTGCCCATCAAATCCTTTCTGGAATCTGATAGAAAACAAATCTCAAATAAAGATAATTATCACTTCAACACATAACTCTTCACCAAATAAACCTTTTATACTTTATTACTCTCTACACATAAGAATCAAAGTATAATACAGGAATACTGTAAATTTACTTGGCAGTATGAGAGCTCTAAAACCTGCCTTTTATTTAATGGTCTGATTGCTTACTTGATTGACTGCCAGTCCATCGTAACTGTGAGAGGAGAGCTACGAAGAGGCGTAAATGACTTCCCTCGACATGCTGGCACAGGACACTGCAACAAGATTAATTCACACTTAAATTTTGCTAAATTATAATCATATCTCAGGAAAATTCAAGTTAAAATGCTTCATTTAGTATGTTTAAAAGTTGATCCCAGAACAGTATTAAAGTAAGATGAGCTAAAAGCTGCAATGATCTATTTCCTTCTATTACTGATTCTGTTTTTGAGGCACTTTTTCACCTGGTCTCTCTTGATTACTGCTCTTATTCTTTCTGCTGTGGGTATGCAAGGCTCCTTACATGCCTCTCACACCAAGCACTTATTCCTTCCTTTGCATTCAAGTACTGTCCCAATCCTTGAACATTCACTTATATCCAGTCCCACACATCCAGCCCCAATCTTCTCTTTTTCAAAAGCCTTTCTTGGTCTTCTTTAATCCCCAGTTCTCCTATCTAATCTCTTTCTGCCCTATCTGTATAGTATTAAATATAATATTTTTATTGTACCACACAGGCAGTCCTCAACATGTCAGTGTTCAAGTTTTCATGAATCATTTATTTTCATAAATCACTTAAGTACCTCAAGATGCATTTATAAATAAAGAGACTGTGGCAAGCTGTGTTTTCCAAATATGGTTGCAATATCTCCCCTCAAACCTTTCCAGAACCTTGCCACTCCCCTATTAAGAGTTGGAGTCTAATTTCCCTCTCCTGGAATGTGGACAGGCTTGTGACTCACTTTGAAACCAACTGAATGTGACCGAAGTGATGCTGTTTGACTTCTGAGGCTGCCTCAAGAGGCAAAGCCATTCCTGCCGTCAGCTGGAACTCTGCCTCTTGAAGCTATCGGCAGTCATGTGAGCAGGAGGAGTGTCCTGAGCAACTATACTGTGTGTGAGAAGCCAAAACCAGCCCACAGAGAAAGATAATATAGAGAAGAGATGCTGGCCAGCGCCCAGCCACTCCAGTCTCTTGCTGTTCCATCCAGCTTCATAAGAGATCAAGACTTAGAAATACCAAGACAACCAGTTCTTCAAAACTCAACCTACAGAAACCATGTGAAATAATAAAATGATTGTTATTTTGAGTCACTATGGTGATTAGTTATGCAGCAATAGTGACTATAACAGAGACCACCTGGAACAATCATCCTTCTGATCATTTTGCTTCACTTAAGTTCAGACACATGAACAACAAGTTAGCATTTCTACCTACTATATTATAGGGCATGGAAATACCTTGGTCAAATAATATTTACAGAAAATATCTGATTTAAATTAGGATTTAAATTCTGGCCTTGCCAGGGAATTCTCTGGTGATCCAGAGGTTAAGACTCTGTACTTTCACTCCAAGGTCTTGGGTTCAATCCCTATTCGGGAAATTAAGATTCTGCAAGCTGTATGGCATGGCCCCAAAAATAAAATTAAAAAAATAAATAAATAAACACCTGACCTCTCTGACCTAAAGGCAGTCCTGAATCTTAAGCCCAAATAGTAGATGCCACACATTTATCAACACTATTGATTATTCAGAACCAACAGCTGAACACATTCTGTTCTTCCTACAAGAGAAGGAAGCCTTAGGAAGTTCAATCTGAGTAAAAATGTAATTAATGCTAAACTTATTAAAGTCTAAGGATGGTAACGGCAACTCTGGAAAAGAAGAATAGGTATGGCAAGTTTCTCTACCTTATTAAAAGTTTTAATAAGGTCAATGTAAGTAGGACCATGTAGATCTGGTATAGGAACAGTAATATAAAACAGAATATAAAATCATGTGTCTACAGGAGTATAGTGTACGACAGATGACATATTACACATCAGTAGAAATAGAAGGATTAATGTAGAAATGGTGACAATTGGGTTTTCACCTAAAATAATAAAATTAGATCCTTAGCTTAATGCCATTCACAAAGTTAAATTTCAGATGGACGAAAGATCTAAATAGAAAATACAAGACTTAAAAGTACTGGAAGAAGAAAAACATGGCCTGAAAAGATACATGCACTTCAAGGTTCACTGCAGCACTGTTTACAATAGCTAAAACATGGAAGCAACCTAAATGTCCATTGACAGAGGAATGGATAAAAATGTGGTACATACATACAATGGAGTAGTACTCAGCCATTAAAAAGAATGAAATAAGGCCATTTGTAGCAAGATGGATGGACCTAAAGAGTGTCATACTGAGTGAAGTAAGTCAGACAGAAAAGGAGAACTATCATATGATACTCCTTATACATGGAATCTAAAAAGAAATGATACAAATGAATTTACTTACAAAACAGAAAAGAGACTCAGAAAACAAACTTACGGTTGCCAGGTGGAAGGGACAGTTAGGGACTTTGGGAAGGTCATGTACACACTGCTGTATTTAAAATGAATAACCAAGAAAGACCTATTGTATAGCACATGGAACTCTGCTCAATGTTATGTGGCAGCCTGGATGGGAGGAGGGTTTGAGGGAGAATGGAGACGCGTGCGTGCGTGCGTGTGTGTGTGTACATATATATATATATATATATATATATATATATATATATGGATGTGTATGTGTGTGTGTGTACATATATATATATATATATATATATATATATATGGATGAGTCCCTTTGCTGTTCACTTGAAACTATCACAACTGTGAATTGGCTGGATAGGAGGAGGATTTGGGGGAGAATGGAGACGTGTGTGTGTGTATACACATATATATATGTATGTGTGTGTGTGTGTGTATATATATATATATATATATATATATATATATATATATATGGATGAGTCCCTTTGCTGTTCACTTGAAACTATCACAACTGTGAATTGGCTATACGCCAATACAAAATGTTTTTGGGGTTAAAAAAAGAATAAAATTAAATTTTAAAAGTATTGGAAGAAAATGTTAAGAGCGATGCTTATAATGCTTGAGTGAGGGGCCCTTCTTAAGCTATGCATTTGTAACAGAGTCATAAGGAAAAAGACTGATCAATCTAACCATGTCAAAATGTAAAACTCTAAAACAAAAAATGTACCACAAAGTTAAACTACAGACTGGGAGAAAATATCTATAATGTAAGAAATCAAAGGGTATGCTCCCAACCCAGGAATCAAACCCAGGTCTCCCACATTGCAGGTGATTCTTTACCAGCTGAGCCACAAGGAAGCCCAAGAATACTGAAATGGGTAGCCTATCCATTCTCCAGTGGATCTTCCTGACTCAGGAATCAAACCAGGGTCTCCTGCATTGCAGGCGGATTCGTTACCAACTGAGCTATGAGGGAACCCTATTCAATATCTAAAATTCATAAAAACTTCTATCCATAGTATAAACAGAAAAATGAACAGAAATTAAAACAAAATTCAATAAAGTAACTGAATGACCAATAAAGATGTGAAAAGATGCTCAAACATAACAGAAATCATAGACATTCATATTAAAAATGAAATACCATTTTATACCCATCAGTCTGGCAAAAATTAAAAAACCCAACAATACTAAGTGTTAATGAAAATATGGGGAAATTATAACAGCCTAATACTACCAGAAGGGGTGTAAGTTGGGACCAACATTCTGGAAAGTACTTTGGCTACAGCCTAAAAAGTTAAAATTAAGCATATCATATAACTGAGGAATTCCTCTGCTAAGGAGACGTGTATAAGAACGTTCTCAGCGGCATCATTCGTAATTGTGAAAAAGTGGAAACAGCACCATGTCTGCCAGGAGAATGGATAAACAGTGACTATTCCTTTACTCCACTCAGTAAATGAAAAGATTTAGATATGTATCAAGACAGGTATGAGGAGTGGGAGGGATATATGTATACAAACAGCTGATGCATGATGTTGTACAGCAGAAACACAACCCTATAGAGCAACTGTACTCCAAAAATAATAATAAAAAAACAGGCAGAATTCCAAAATAACCAAGTGAAAAAAAGGTAGCAATTTGCTACCTTCAGAATATCACTTATGTAAACAAAACAAATCCTATACATATATATAATCAAACATGAAAATGTAGATTTGAAGAATACATGCTGATTTCATAATAGTGGCTCCAGGGGTAGAACAAGTTTAATGGAACTGTAGAGGGAAACAAAGAGACTTTATAATACACTTAACATTTTTTGTTAAAAAATTAGCTAAATATTTGCCAACTCACAATGGTGCTATCCCCACTCCAGTGTTCTTGCCTGGAGAATCCCAGGGATGGGGGAGCCTGGTGGGCTGCCATCTCTGGGGTCGCACAGAGTCGGACATGACTGAAGCGAATTAGCAGCAGCGATGGTGCCATACAGATATTAGTTACATTATTTATACATTTTCTGTAGTTTTAAAATCTATAGTTTAACAAAAAAGGAACACATCACTTTCAAACAGCAAAACAAAGGGAAGAAAACAATAAGTGTACCTATTAAGTTAAAATATAAAAAAATGAACAGAAAGAATACATGTTAACTTCAAGATAGTGGCTGTCTCTGGGAATGGGACAAGCAAGGGGTAAAAAAGAGACTAAAGTTACACCAGTAATGCTTTATCTATCTTTCAAGATATATCTGGTGCTGGCAAAATGTAAATTCTAAGTGATGGGTAGAGATGTTTCATTTCTTTATTTTCTGTACCCTGAAGTATTTTATAATTTAAAAACCAAAAATAATAAAAATAAGCTCTGTATTTAGAAACACTGGGAAACGGTTTCCATACACTGATTTGTCTTCTTTATCAAGATAAAGAAGGATGTAGTCAGGACTCCCCTGGTGGTCAATGGTTAAGAATCCGCCTTGCAACGCACAGGATGTGGGTTCGATTCCTAGTTAGGGAACTAAGATCCCACATGCTGCAGGGCAACTAATAAGCCCGTGCTCCACATCTACTGAGCCTGCCGTGATCTGGAGCCTGCACACCATGCAATTCATGACGCAATAAAGATCTCACATGCCACAACTACTGCAGCTAACTGATACAGCCAAATAAATGAATAAATAATATTTTTAAAAACAATGAAGTAGTTAAAGAACATGACATCACCTTTGTGGGAAGATTATATTTTCCATCTGGAAGAGATAAACTCTGAATTTCTCCACATGAAGCACAAAGAAAAGCCATCTTGGTACAAAGAGGCTTTGTATTACTGACTCGAACCACTGTTCCTCTCAGAGCAATGTATTTTCCATAGTAATTTGCTCGGACGTTCTTCAACTGTGTCAGCGGCTCATAATTATACACCCTAAAAACAAAAATAGGAACGTATTTACTATGAACTCACAGTGAGCACAAAGTTGAGGTTGTCTGTATTTTCACAAGTTCCTTTTAGAAGCTATTATGGAATTCCCAAACCATATCACCCCATATATCAGGAATTTTACAAATATTAAGTCATCCTTAAAAATAAAAGAAGTTAAATCTTCCCTTTTACTCTTGTCCCATTGGCTGTTCTCTATGGGAAAAGGAAAAAATAACGCCAAAGGGAAAGTCTCAGATTCAGCAATTTTTGAGTTTCTAACTTCTTTTTCAAGCAGTATTAGGAAATGTCTTTTTTAAATTCTGGGGAAAAACAAAACAAAAATACCTGATGATCACCTTATTCATCTCTTTCAATGTGAATTTAAAATCTTGTAATACAATACAGATAAATTCAAGAAAAAAGTCCATTTGTTCTGTGTTTAATAGAAATCTAATAACTTGAACAAAATTTAATTACACCACTTAGTGTATTACAGGGATTATTAAATGTAATCAGCAGAGTCTAGATAGGCATACATCCAAAGTTAACACAAAAATTTGCAGGCTCATATATCAACTGATTTGGGCAGAAAAGGTTTATTTCTATCATGATCTCTTTAAATTCAGCATGTTCACTTGGGTATGATAACCACTGAATTAGCAATAAAGTCATACCCTTTTTACTGATTTCTTTGACTTTATAAAATGAGGTTCTCATTCTTAAATAGGCTTCAGTGCCTGATTGTGATAATACTTTAATACCAGCAAATTCTTCACCTTGCGTGAATGTGTGGCACATTAACCACTGTTTCCCCATTTCGAGACAATCCTTCTTGGGCTTGTAACTCAGCTGCATGCCTTTCGAGGTCCTTAGTTAATACCTAGACAAGACAGACATTTACTTAAGAGTTACTTAACAAAATACCCTCTTGAAGCAGAACTCTTTTACAGAGACTATGAAGTTTAGAATATAAACAGTTCAGAGAGATTAACAGAACTCTAACTGCCCTTTAAAATTATGATATTTAATTAAGATCAATTGTTTTATAGTGAATTATGTTTTACCTGGGGTTTTGCTGTCCCTGGACTGACAGAAAGTCTGCTACTTTCTGTCTCAACTAAACCTAGTATTAAAAGTCCTTACAGAAGCCCCCAAAGCTATACATTCTAGATGTATTCTGGTGAAAAAATATTTTCTACTTCTTCAAATTCAATGTTAAGATAAAGAAATAAAGATGACTTCTGAAATAACCAATACTTACTTTCTTGGCATTTGACATTAAGTAAAATAAATATTTACCATCTACTTGTGTACAAAGCAGCATGCTGCCATGAAAAAAATAATCATCTCTGAAAAAAATGGCTCATCTCTGAAAAAAATGAGATGTGAATACACAGCTGTAATTGTTACCATAAAGATATACAGACCAAAAAACCATATGAGTTTTGAAAAGGAGTCATGAAAAGGTTTCACAGAGTCATAACTGAGTTAGACCCAAGACATTTGGATATGTGAGGCAAGGGGCATTCTATGCCAAATGGACAGCACGTGTAAGAGGTACAGGACTCAGAGAATCCTAGAGGGACCTCAGTTTAGCTGGATAGTAGTAAATACAGAGTGGGAAGAGAAGTTGAACTACGTTATGGAAGGCTTTCAACGCCACATAAAGGGTTTGGGCGTCATTTGGCAGGAAACAGTCACCATGGTTTCCAAGGACAAACCATGTTTTACCATGTATGGCAACCGTTAAGGAAAGATGAAATAGACTGTAAAGATGGAAAAGAGGTGGATTTAAGAGACACTTTAGAAATAAAAGTGAAAGGATGTGGTAATTTAGATATGAACTAATGAACAAGAGGAGTCTGAAAACAGTCAAGGTTCCCAGTCTTAGGTCACGAGCAGTGTATAAATCCTGTGATGAATCTTTGTAATGAACCCTCATTCAGATACCCTGACCTCCTCTGCTCTACGTCCAGTCCTCAGTAACACTTTAAGACCCATTATAAAGCCCCCCACACCTACGAAGTCTTCCTCTAACCAGACTGCAACCTTTCAGTTCTAGCAAACGCCTGTTGATAAAAATTAGTCTATGAGAAGGTACTGTTACTGTGAAATCCTTTTAAAGTTTGACAAAAGTCACAAAATAAACATTTACCTGATGTATTGCCAGACCCATGCAAGCCAGGGTTTTCTCAGGTGTATCCCTTAATTCATTTGCTATATTTGGTATCAGTTTAGTTATTTCATCATCATTTATCAGTTCTTTAAAATCCACCAAAATACTTCCCTTTCTTTCTATTTCATCCTATAAAATATTAAGATATGAAAATAAGGATTGGTTTTTCAGAGTGAATTATCATGAGCATTCGATCACACACTATGAGAAAGCATATATGTTAATATGGTGATAATAAGTATTCTATGTTTTGTGTCGAGCACAGTTCTAGTATTTAAAATACATGAGTCTGAGTGAACTCTGGGAGTTGGTGATGGACAGGGAGGCCTGGCGTGCTGCGATTCATGGGGTCGCAAAGAGTCAGACACAACTGAGCAACTGAACTGAACGGAACTGACTTATGCCACTTAACAACCCTTTGAAGTAGGTATTAATACTATTATACTCTAATAATAGATGAGAAAACTAAGGCACAAAGAAAGTAAGTAATTCACCAATGTCCACACTGCTGGTAAGTGGGAAGCTGGTAGCTGGGCCAAGGCAGTCCACTGTCTATAGTCACAATTACTAGCACCTCAAATACACTGTTCAATAAGACGACACATAAAGGTGGACTAGTAGCTTTGTTGTACAAGAACCTTACCTTATCATATAACTCAATACGCTCTGTGAAAAAACTTTCAAATGCTTCAATCTTCTCAATAAAAGGAATGCTGTCACTGTAAACTAATCCAACAAATATGACATCAGACTAATAATAATCACAAATGTATAAGCACATTTTTCATGAGACAGAAGAAATACTATTTATATACTTGGTAGATGGCTTATAATCACTGTGCATTCTGATTACATTTAGATTAGAACTGGTATAAAATGTAAACTTAAGATTCTAAAACAAGTTCAGGTCTGCATAATCTGAAATGCAGACAGAAGTAGCTCTAAAACCACCAATATCTGAAAATCCTTACAATGAAATGTGACACCTAGTAAGACCTACTAGTTCAAATAGCTTACATGATAGAGCCAAAGTTTAGCACACAGACTAAACTCTTATCTCTTTGCAAAGAAAATCCTACTAGTTCAAATAGCCACTTGTCAGATCCCTTCCTGAGATCAGGGTAGGTAGGTTACAACTTGACTCCAGTCCCAAAACTGTAAAGTTATCTTCCACTTGGTAAAGTTCTGTAACATTTTTGAGTTGGTCTCCCACAGACGATCAGTACAGTGAAGGAGACTGGAGTTTCAAAGTACAACTGGCCAAAGGCGGCTTGTTCTGCGCTAACTGCTAGGGAAATATTGCAGGTATTGGTGGCTAGTGCATCCTAAAGCAACACAAGACACATCAACTATGAAACATAACATTTCTCATATGACAGAAAAAAAGAACACAACTCTCAATAGGGAAAGCATTTGTAAATCACTTTCTTCATTCACAAAATGAATACTGAGTACGTGGTATGAAGCAAGCAGTGCAGTCTAGAGGGAGATATAACAAGCCCACAATACTATAAGACCATAGAAAAGACAATTCTCCAAATCCATACACACAAATATATGAAGTTAACCGATAAAGGAGAAATCCTTAACTATGTTTCTACATAAACTTTGTTGGTTGTTGTCTCTTGGTTCTAAGCCTATCCTTCTATTTTCTGCTCTGTGATTCTATTATCAAGATCTGCACAATACATTTCCCAGATTTCTGTAAAGTTCTGCCAATTAAAGGCAACTTTAGGTATTGGCAGGTGGAAGGACAGGAAGAAAGGAATTTATTGTTTACAATTCTTTTCAGCATTTCTCCAGATGTAGAGGATAGCTACAGTTCTAGCCCCCAACTCCAAGCACCAACCATTCTCCTGCCAGAATTACCAGCAGCAACCAGCTTAATTCACCTCAGAGTCTGAGCACAGCTCTGAAAGATATTTTGCAGAGGTCCAAATACAGGTTTGTAGGGTGTCCCTCTAAGGCTGAAACTGCAGCTACGCTGTGGCTCCTCCTTTGAATTCTTAGGTTCTGGAACCTCAGTGTGCACGTGTGCTCAGTTGCGTCCAACTTTTTGCAACCCCGTGGACTGTAGCCCATAAGGCTCCTCTGTCCATGGGATTATTCTGTCAAGAATACTGGAGTGGGTTGCCATTTCCTTCTCCAGGGGATCTTCACCACCCAGGGATCAAACCCACATCTCATCTATCAGCAGGTGGATTCTTTACTGCTAAGACAACCAGGAAGTCCAACTTCAGCACTATTTATCTTTTGTTTCCTCAGTCAAAAGGTTAGTTGCTGTTTTCCAGAGTTAATACTATCTAGGAGTTTACCTTAATGTTCCCTTTTTGTTCTTTTAATCCTCTGTCTGTATACCCAATTCCCTGTATTAAATCCTCTTTTTGAAATAACTAGTGTGGGTTTGTTTTTCTGATACAAAAATGAAAAATAATGCTCCTGAAACATAATTTGTTTGGGTGAATCAAGATTAAAGAAAAGGAGATGGAGGTATATATATAAATATATATACACACATATATATATATGTAAGCAGAATAAATTATAGTAATTTGAGATGTAGCATCTAAAGAAAGTTAAGAAAATAAGACTTATATTACTTTAGCACTTTAAACTCTACCTTCAGAGAAATAAAGCTTCCAGCCTTTATATGGTATGAAGTGATCCAATGTTGACTGTAGTAGCAAAGACTGTGGGGTTTGTTCTGAAAAAGCAAAAAAACCCACAAAAACAGAATACTGGGTTAACAGAAACATTTTTTTCTAATTTGCTTCCCCTTTTAATGAGATACTGACATGTTATTAACAAATATCTAAACTACAGGTTTCACTAATTTTGGATATTAACATCCAAATGTTACCTTTAAGGGTAACATCAAATAAAAGACAGACAAATTTGAATTAAACTGCTTTTCACAACAGGCATGAACAGATTCCTTCATGGAAGAAAAAAAAAAATTGAACTACTGTTGGCCTCTCCTACCAGGATGTTTTCCTGTGGCTTTATTCAGGTCAGGTCTGTGCTCTCTTTCTCTCCATTTTCCTGAGAAGCCCCTACCACCTCTTCCACTTTTCCAGCTTTGAAATCTTCCTTGTCCAAATCCTCTGCCTCTGTACTTTCCATTCATGTCTTTCAAAAGATAGAGAATAGGAAAGTCCTCATCAAAACTGTAGGGGAAACTGTATTCCTAAAAATGTATTAACACAGTAAATAAGCAAAAATTAATATATACTCTAGTTTGAGACCAGCAAACAGGCTTGTGATGTTGCACAGAATGGTACAAACTCCAAACACTCTGCAGTTACTCTTCTAATCCTCACCTCTTTTTAAGGCATACCAGAGATGTTTAAACAAGTATATTGAATGATTAAAATGATTTTATCCCATGATAAAAATAAGAAAAGGTACCATAATTGCTTTCAAGGAATTCCCACAATAGAAGTGAAAACAAGAGGTAATTAACTCTAAAATAACTTTGTACTGTTGTGAGACTTTCTACAGGGCAGCACTAGCTGAACATTATCTTGACCTGTGACTTTAGGAATACATCATCACAGCTCCTTACAGTCAGTCCAGCAGTGTTCTATCCACTTTTATTAGAGACACGTGGATATTCTTTTTTTAGTTAATTAACTTTTATTTTGGTCATTTGTCGTTGTTCACTCAGTCGTGTCCAACTCTTTGCGACCCCATGAACTGCAGCACACCAGGCTTCCTCATCTCCATATTCTGGAGCTTGCTCAAATTCATGTTCATTGAGTTGGTGATACCATTCAACCATCTCAATCTTTCTCAGCATTAGGGTCTTTTTCAGTGATTCAGTTCTTCGCATCAGGTAGCCAAAGTATCAGAGCTTCAGCTTTAGCATCAGTCCTTCCAATGAATATTCAGGACTGGTTTACTTTAGGATTAACTGATTTGATCTCCCTGCTGTTCAAGGGACTCTCAAGAGTCTTCTCCATCACCACAGTTCAAAAGCATCAACTCTTCGACTGTTAAGCCTTCTTTATGGTCCAACTCTCACATCCATCCACTGGGAAAAATCATAGCTTTGACTATAAGGACCTTTTTCAGCGAAGTAATGTCTCTGCTTTATAATACGCTGTCTAGGTTTGTCACAGCTTTGCCACGCCACAAATCAAAAACTACAATGAGCTGTCACTTAACACCTGTCAATGGCTATTGTCAAAAACACAAAAAATTTATGTTGGGGAGGATGTGGAGAAAAGGGAACCTTACTACACTGTTGGTAGGAATGTAAATTGGTGTAGCAACTATAGAAAATAGTGTGGAGCTTCCTCAAGAAATTAAAAATAGAACCACCATATGATTCAGCAATTTCACTCCAGAGTACAGGAAGAAAACAAAACCACTAATTTAAAAAGGTATTCACCCCAACATTCACAGACACATTATTTACAACAGCTAAGATATGGAAGCAACCTAAATTGAATGGATAAAGATGTGGTATGTACACACATACACACACACCATGAAACATTACTCAACTATGAAAAACAAACTCTGCCATGTGCAACAAAATAGATAGAGCTGAATAGTTTTATGCTTAATGAAGTCAGTCAGAGAAAGGTACTGTATATTTTCACTTATAAGTGGAATCTAAAAAATAAAACAAAGACTTCCCTGGTGATCCAGTGGTTAGGAATTTGCATCCACATGCCTTTGGGGCAACTAAGCCCCTTTGCCACAAATTACTGAGCTCCAGCTGGGAAAATACTGAGGCGCAGGAGCCCTGGAGCCTGTGCTTTGTAACAAAGAGAAGCCACTTTATTGAGAAGCCAGGGCACCACAAGGAAGACCCAACACAGCCATAAATAAAAACATTTTTAATGTTTAAAAACTAGTAGAGAGGGGTGTGGGTGGAATCGGTAAAGGAGATTAAGAGGTACAAACTACTAGGTATAAAGTAACTGAAAAAAATGCAATGCACACAACAGGGAATAGAGCCAATATTTCAATTTCATAATAACTTTATGATTGGGATTTTCTTTTCTTTACGGTTTTGTTTTTTTGTTTTTTGGCTGCACCGCATGCAGGATCTTAGTTTCCTGACCAAGGATGGAACCTGTGCCCCCTGCGGTGGAAGCACTTAGCCCAAGGTATTCCCTGAAGTATAACTTTAAGTAAAGTATAATCTATAAAAATTTAAACATTATATTGTACACGTGAATCTAACATTATAAATCAACACACTTCAATTTTAAAAAGTTCCTATCTTAAGGATAAAAATAAGAATTTATCATAACATAGACTGTAGGGCCGGAGAAGGCAATGGCACCCCACTCCAGTACTCTTGCCTGGAAAATCCCATGGGCGGAGGAGCCTGGTGGGCTGCAGTCCATGGGGTCTCAAAGAGTCCGACACGACTGAGCGACTTCATTTTCACTTTTCGCTTTCATGCATTGGAGAAGGAAATGGCAACCCACTCCAGTGTTCTTGCCTGGAGAGTCCCAGGGACGGGGGAGCCTGGTGACCTGCCGTCTATGGGGTCGCACAGAGTCGGAAATGACTGAAGCAACTTAGCAGCAGCAGCAGACTGTAGGGCAATTCATTCCAAAACAGCCTATCCGCATCTTTATTTAAAGCATTTAATTAATAAATAAGTTAGTAAGTTCATGATGTTAAGGAACTAATAGGGCTTTGATAATATATAGACCACGTCATATATTTAAAAAATTTAGACCACAGGAAATAAGCGAACTGATTAAGATCAAAGTTGTCTGGTGACAGTACTGGGCTGAAACTTCATCTCTGCCATTCTTAAGTTGAAGCGCTGCTTCCAAACGCTACCTGCCGCGTCTTTTACAAATGAGGTAATATGGTGAGAATAACTAGTAAAAATTCCAACACAAATCCAAGAGGTAGGTCTGGAGAATGAGTAAAACCCACTGTCGGGCTGCTATGCTTGGTTATATACGCCACTTCACTTACGTCTCCTCAAGACTAAGCTCTTACTTGTAAAAGACAGAGGTCCCAAAACACTCAATTCACTGCTCGGCTGACTCTCGCTTCCTCTAGTGGGAAGGCAAGGCGAGGTGAGAAGAGACTTAGCGGTGCGAGCTCCTCAGGTGACTCTACCCAAGCCTCGCAGACTTTTCACGCTTAGCTCTCCTGACGTTCCGGCTCAGGACCGAGTCTTGTCTGTTGTAGCGGCTCGAGGACCTCAACTTCTCCACCTAGACCGCATAGGTTAGCCAGAAAACGTCTACAGTAGGCAGCCACAACAGCGATGCAAACCCAACTTTTCCTAGTTCTTTTTTGGCGCTTCTGTGACGCAACTTCCACCCGAAGCCACGCCGAGATGTGAGGGGCGGGACGGAGGACAGCCAATCAAGGAGATTAGCCAGACGGAAGCCGCGAGGCTACCGGAAGCCCTCCCGAGGTTCCGACCGGAAAGCGGAAGCGGCACGCAGCACGTGGGGGCGGTGCCGGTCGGAGGCTTTGCGTCCCCTTAGGTTTTTGGAGGTGAACCTGCGGGCGGCAACGGCCTAGCGCCCCGGTCGGAGCGCGAGGAACTGGAGGGACGCTGCGGAGCAGAGACCCTCTGAACATCATGGAGAGCTCTGAGGATCAACCAGGCCCACAGCCACAGTATCCCGGGAATCACTGCATCCGCGACGGCGACTTCGTGGTGCTGAAACGGGAAGATGTGTTTAAAGCAGTGCAAGTCCAGCGGAGAAAGTAAGTCAGGTCTCTGGCCTTAGGAGTTCTCCGCCGCCGCCTTCTAGACATACTCTCTCACCGGGGTCCCTTTCTTGGTTCTCTAGATTCTCAATCTTCTCCCTCGTTATCTCCTCTCGGATCTTTCCACTGAGGACTTAGCCCCCAGGATCCCATCCTTGGCCCTCGGGATCACCCTCACGCCTCCTGTCTTCCAACAGAGCCGTGACCTTATTCCTGGTCCTCTATGTTAAGTATCTTAATCTTTCCAGAGTCCTTTCCCCATTCTTGGCCCTCGCTCGTGTGCCCCGCCCCTCTTCAGCAAGCCCCTCCTTTCCCCCTCCCCCCACCCCACTTCCCACATCCTGGGGTTCTTTCCTCAAATGTTGGGTTCTTCTCTCTTGTCTTCTCACAGAACCCACCCTTCACCCTCTGATCTCATCCTTGCTTCCCAGAACCCCCTCATCACTATTTTGTGTTCTTGAAACCAACACCTTTTACCCTCCCAGATTTTCTGATTAGAAATGTGTGCTTGCTTCCAAGTACATTATTTCTATAAAATGCTTATATTAATTAAGCTTTTAAATTTAAATATAGCAGTACAGCAAAGTCCTTAGGTTATAAGTTTGATGAATGATTCCACAGTTAACACAGCTGTATAACGACTATACAGGTGAACCTTTGGTTTTTCTTTCTCGTATTGTCCTTTTAAGTTGCTTTATCACAAGATGTGGTTGTTTGAATGTGGGTCTTAAAAACATACTCTTTTAGACTAGGCTTTTCATTCCCAAGGAGACAGACAGCAACATCTTTATTTCTAAAAAGTATTCTTAAGACACATACTTTGAAACACTTTTTATCAGTTTTCTTGGCAGAAGCATAGCATTAGTTTCCATTTTATTTAGAAAATGATTCTGAGCTCAACTGCATACCAGGGCAGACTGTCCCTTCACTTTTTCCACAGGGCTGCACTCATCTGGTTGGGCAGAAGCAATCCTGGCTCTGTGAGCAGACTCTGCGCATCTCACTCTTGCCCATGTCCTTCTGACTAGGTCCCACTTTCCTGACAGCGACCTCCTGTCAGGCCGGTCAGTTTGAGTGATGTACCCTTCTTTGCATATCAGATCAGCTGCCAGAGGGTAAACCCAACCCAGCTCAGAACCAGTGTTTCACAAGCACTGAACTACTCAAAGGATGAGGCAGGGGATGGTGCACAATCTAGTCTGAGCTGAGTTTCAGCTTCTCTGAGGGGATTCATGTCCACAAATATTTTGAGTGTTTATTATGTGTCAGTCACTGAGGACCCAGCAAAGAACATGAATTGGCCCTGTCTGATTCACTTAGGATCTTGGAGAAATTCACTCAGATGATTCTAGTGAGGAGACTTAATGAACGTGGACACATACACATACAGAGTTATGAAAAGGTCTAGAGCACCAGTAGAGACTTGTGATGCATCCAGGGGTCTAGAATGATGGGAAGCCTTTGGCCGGGGTGATGTGGTGCCATCTGATTCTGTTGTGGTCAGCCTCTCAGGGCACACAGAAAGAGAAGGTGTGGGATGGGGCACAAAAACTAGTCAGTACACGTCTTTCAGAATTCAGAGTTCTATCGGTGTGGGCAGTGTCCTGAAGCTAAACAGACTTCCTGAGATCCATTGGTTCTTTGTTGAGTAGACTGTGTTATGTAGTGGAAAGAACCAGGCTTTGGGTTCAGGCAGACTTGGATTTAAATCCCAGCTCCTACTATGTAACTGCATTTTGGGCAAGACACTTTTCCTGAGCTTCAAGATTGCTCATCTGGAAAGAGCTATGTCCAGGATGACTAAATTGAGAATTAAATCAAAAAGTGTGAACCATCTGATACATACTACCTAACCTCTGATCAACACTCAGCAGGTGTTATTTCTCTTCTTTTGAAAGGAAAGTTTTTTTTGGCTTTTGTGGGATTTCCTTTTTAAATTGTGCTGTGCTTCAGTCATGTCCGACTCTTTGCAACCTTATGGACTGTACCCTGCCAGGCTCCTCTGTCCGTGGGATTCTCCAGGCAAGAATACTGGAGTAGGGTGCCATTTCCTTCTCTAGGGGATCTTCCCCACCTAGGGATGAAACCGGTGTCTCTTAAGTCTCCTGCATTGGCAGGGTGGGTTTACTACTAGTGCCACCTGGAAAGCAAAATCTGGGTAGTGGGAAAAGCTAAAATTGCCAGGGCCTCAGTAGAGCGTTGTCAGTGTTAGGCATCACTTACAAATGTGTGAATTGTCAGTAATGTTTACAGGCAAATACCATTTGGTTTTACTGGATAATTTTCAAAGAAAATGGCCATTTAGGCCAGGGAATTTGTTAAATCCGTGTCATCTCAATGATTGTTCAGTTTTGAGGTTTTCTTGTGTTCAGGAGGTGTCACACTAAGTGTGTTAGTGGCACGGCAATCTTGGCAACACTTTATGCTACTCAGGAAATCTGAAATATGCAAATTTGGACATCTTGTCAGTGCAAATTGGAGCCAGACCAGTGCCTCGGAAAAAATAATGTCTTCTGTCCCTGTTTCTCATTCCAAATTCTTTGTTTTTGTGCCTTGTTTATTAATTTTATCTATCTGCCCGTAGCCCGGTTCTCTTTCATTCATTTGTCAGTTCATGGTCAGAGATAATGCTGCCAATTATCCTTTAGGGAGAGTGATTATGAAGTAAACTAGGTCAAATATATCTTTCCTAAATTGAGTGCAGATGAGATTCAGCTTATTGATTGCATTTTTCCCCCCAGGAAAGTAACTTTTGAAAAACAGTGGTTCTATCTGGATAACATCATTGGCCATAGTTATGGAACCACATTTGAAGTGACCAATGGAGGAAGCCTTCAGCCTAAGAAGAAGAAGGAAGAGCCTACTTCAGGTGCACTATACTACTTAGGATGAATAAAATAGATGCTCTTGAGCTGTCCAGTCAGAAACCTGTCAACCTGAATTAATTCTGAAATGCTAGCCCAGGCTGTTCCCAAAGGAATCTGAACTCACAATCTGAGAACTGTAGCTCAGTAGAATGAATTAGGGTTTGGTTTTGGCTTTGAGATATCCTGGGTTCTAACTCCAGCCCATCATTAACCAGCCCTCTGACCGTGGGCCAGATATTTAATCCCATGAATCCTTGCAACTTCAGTGTAAGAACAGGTGTAGAGCCCTGTTGGTGTCTAGAAGTTACCGACTTTTGAGGTAGATAGCATATAGGGAAGAGGATAAGATGTCGGGTTTTTAATTCAACTGACTAGGTTTAAGTTCCAGCTTCATCACTTACCTGGTAACCTTGAGCCAGTTATTTGGTTTCTCTAAGGTTTATCTGTAAAATAGGACCATAACACATGCTTAATGACCAAGCTATAGTGAGTATTCAATCATATGACACATAGGAAGTTGTAACAGCCTCATGGGTTTAGTATTATCATTAAATTGAATCCTTAAATTTTTATTAAAATAAGTATACTTAAAATATTTTATGAATAAAATTATTAAATAATTAAAATACTAATGAAATTCTGATTCAAACCACTTTACTAAATATTTATTAAATATTAGATGTAAATATTCATATTTTTATTAACCATCAAATACATTCCAGGCATGATTAAGCACTGCAGTTACAGCAGTTTGTTAGATAGACCATCCCATAAAATTTATTTAGCAGTGGAAGTGTTAGTCATTCAGTCGTGTCTGACTCTTTGCAACCCTATGGACTGTGGAATTCTCCAGGTAAGAATACTATAGTGAGTTGCCATTTCTTCCTGCAGAAGATCTTCCCAACCCAGGGATTGAACCTGGATCTCCCACATTGAGGGCAGATTCCTTACCATCTGAGCCATCAGGGATGCCCACTTAGCAGTGGGAAATGCCAAAAATAATCAAATAGACAAGCAAACAGCATAATTTCAGGTGGTGATGTGTGCTACGCAGATGGTGGAGCAGGGAGGTGTACTGAAGGCTGATTGAATGAGATAAGACTTGGCTAAGATGGTAAGCTCAGCCCTGAGTGATGTAAAGAGGATCCACCCACTTGGAAACGTTGCAAGAGCATTCCAGGTGGAGGGAGCAGCAAATGCCAAATTCCCGCATTGTAACCACCCTGCTGTGTCTGAGGAACATGAGGAAGTGGAGTGGCTGAGTACAGGGCTTGAGAAATGAGACCTGAAAAGTAGCCGGGTACCAAATCATGTGTAACCTTGCGGGTCGCCTTTAAATTGCTACAGGAAGTCACTGTGTGGTTTTGTGCGTTGGAATAGATGAGCCAGTTTGCATTTTAAAAAGAACTCTGCTGTCCAGGTGGATTGTTAGGGGGCAAGAGTGGAAGCAAGAATATGAATGAGAGGCTTGGGCTAGTTGTGACAAGAAAGGATAGTGGATTGGGGTGGGGGCAGTGGAATTCATTGGAAAAGACCCCGATGCTGAGAAAGATTGAAGGCAAAAGAAGAGGGCAGCACAGGATGAGACGGTTAGCATCACGGACTCAATGGACATGGATTTGAGCAAACTCTGGGAGATAGTAGAGGACAGAGGAACCTGGTGAGTACAGTCCATGCGGTCACAAAGAGTCTGACATGACTTAGCAACTGAACAACAAAAGAAGTAGAACTGAAAGGCCAAATTTAAGTGGCCGACGGGCTGGATATAGATATAAACTTAGAAGAAGAAAGATTTTTAAATAATTTCAGATCATATATGTCATAGAGCAATTTTCTTCCTTAGAAACCAAAGAAGCGGGCACTGATAATCGAAATATAATTGATGATGGAAAATCTCAGAAACTTACTCAAGATGACATAAAAGCTTTAAAGGACAAAGGCATTAAAGGCGAGGTAAAATTCAAAGAATTTTTTGTTTCGTTTTCATTTTTTATTTAGGAAATTGGTTGCTTTTTAAAGCAGACTTTTCCTAAGGTAAGATGTAAAAATACAGTACATTTCTATTAAAAATAGCTTGAAGTGTTTATGCAATTCAGTGTGTCAAAGATTTTGTTTCTTAAACACAAGAATGTAAGTGAATGACATTACTAATATTGTTAACAAAAGGGAATTTGATAACTTACTGCATCTTAGAGCTTGACTTTGTTCATTTTCAATAATGTTTTCAGCCAGTGTCTTCAGGACTGACAGTGTACATTACCTCTTTTCTCCCTAAATTGTATATGTCTGTTCTTTTACTTTGATTTAAATGGAGTTATAAGGTACTAATATTTTAATACAAATTCTGGATAGAGTATAAAAATACTAAGTTCATCCATTTGGACTTCTGTGGAAAAGGGCCTTGGAGAATCAGACTTTTGGATACACTCTGTGGTAAGAAACCTTTGAAGTTATCTGTGCTATGAAAATAAAGTTTCAGGAAATCTGCTTGCTCCTTTTCTTATAGGAAATAGTTCAGCAATTAATTGAAAATAGTACAACATTCCGAGACAAGACAGAATTTGCTCAAGATAAATATATAAAAAAGAAGAAAAAGAAGTAAGTAATTATGCTTTTAAAAGGATGAAAATACAAAATATTTTTATAGATTTATAAAATGTATTATTTAAATAAAATATTTTTAAACTAGCTTTTTAAAATTAATGTTCTGTTTTTCTTCCTCCAGATATGAAGCCATGATTACTGTTGTGAAGCCGTCCACCCGCATTCTTTCAGTTATGTATTATGCAAGAGAACCTGGAAAAATTAAGTACGCTTTGTTTCCTTTCAAAAGTATAATTGGGGGAAAATATATCTTTAAGAAAGTCATGATTTTAAATAAAATGAAAATCTTGCTCATCTGCATAAAGTATCCTCCTACTTCATAAATTGTAAGTCCTTTTTTACTATTGCCTCCAAAGCAATCAATAATCTTATCAACATCATTTTTATGAAACAAACAAAACTTGAAAAATGATGGTTAAAATAGAAGACTTTGTTTAGCTAAAAATGAATACATTATTCTTTTTTCCTTAGCCACATGAGATACGATACACTCGCCCAGATGTTGACATTGGGAAATATCCGTGCTGGCAATAAAATGATTGTGATGGAGACGTGTGCAGGCTTGGTGCTGGGTGCGATGATGGAACGAATGGGAGGTAAGATTTAATGTTTTGATGTTCATTAAAAGCCTACCATGATTTGAGTAGAGGGGTCTAAAAAATTCAAACTCATGGAAAGTGAGGTTGAGTTACTTGAAGTTAATGAAATGACTTGGGTGTGCCTGCACAGCTCCAGTCTCTGGGAGCTTCCTCCACAGTCCACATCTCCCAGCCTGAGCTGTGTTGGCATCCCCAGTGGCAGTGTCCTTTCCAGCTTCCATGTCAGTGGGGGTGGTTCTGAAGCCTGTGACCGGCTAGGACTTCAGGACAGTGATTTCAATTTCAGTAAACTCTTGGGTAACTGGTGCTCATTTTATTGGCCTGAATTGAGGGGAGGGAATAGGGTGGGAAGAATACTAGGTATGTATCCTATCCTAGAAGAAAACAACACAGCCTGATTTGCCTACCCTTTCTCTGACCCTGTTGAAGATAAGAACTTTTAACTGCCTGTTTAAAGATTGGCCCAGAGAGAAGCTGAGAGCCAGTCGCCAATCATGTTACATACAAATTCGCAGGCGCACAGGGTTTTACTGTAGTGTCAATGGGGGTATACTTCTTTAAGACTTCCTGTTTACCTGTTTGGAATTGTGTTGCCTCCATTGGGAAGATACATAGAGTCCAGATGGACCTCCCTGAGGAGCTGCATCATCTTCAACCTCTGAACAACATAAAGCAGAAAAACTTTCAGTCTCCATAACATGGCATACCCTGAGGGTAGCATAGTCAAGTTGTCTCCATTAAGCAGATGTCTGTTTCTTTTATCTTTTCAGGTTTTGGCTCCATTATTCAGCTTTATCCTGGAGGTGGACCTGTTCGGGCAGCAACAGCATGTTTTGGTTTTCCAAAATCTTTCCTCAGTGGTCTTTATGAATTCCCCCTCAACAAAGTGGACAGTCTCTTAAATGGTACATTTTCTGCCGAGATGTTGTCTTCAGAGCCAAAAGACATTGCTTCAGTTGAAGAAAGTAATGGCACACTGGAGGAAAAACAGACTTCTGAACAAGAGAATGAAGATAGCATAGCAGAGGCCCCAGAGAGCAATCACCCAGAAGAACAAGAAAGAATGGAAATTGTCTCTCAAGATCCAGACTATAAGGAGCCTAAAGAGAGTGGAAGTAAAAAGGATTATGTAAGAATGTTAAGAGTTCCCACTACCCTCATAATGCTTTCCCCAAGGCTTCAGTTAACTTCATGTAAGCCTTGAGATTTGATTTGACTTTAAGAGCATCAGCTCCCAAGATAATAAATATCAAAACAGAGAAAGAGTGTGTGTGAGTGTATACATGTGTGATTTCATCTTTGGGATGGAACTTTAGGATACAGAAGCATTATATAGGTAGCTCCATGATGGTTTTATAACAGCAGGGATCTTATGTGTTTTCAACTTCCCTATAAATGATCTCCCTCTGTTGCTTTAGTTCAAGTTGATAATTATTGTTAAAATGTTTGGATAGACCAGTATTTCCAAAAACCTGACTCAGCATGTTGGTTTCTTATTTTTCTTCTTGAAGATTCAGGAAAAGCAGAGGAGACAAGAAGAGCAGAAGAAAAGACGTTTAGAGGCTGCTGCTCTGCTGAGTGAAAGAAACGCAGATGGGTGCGTTGATGAAAGATCACAGGCAATGTCTTGGTGTTCAAGGGCTCTGCTTCAGGCAGATTAGCACTCTCTGCTTATCTGCTTTGGTTGTAGCGGGGACAAGCATGATGATTCTGTCTTGGATTTGTAAAGAAAGGAGACTGCATCTGGCAGGGGTGGGAAATTGATTATGCTGATTTCAGAGTTTTAAAAGAAATTGAAATTTCTCCAATGATAGCACATGATCAGATGGGGCTTTGCAGTCCCACTAGCTGCAGTGGGTGGGGCATTCCAGTTGATGTGATACTGGCTAAGAGCAAGGGCTAAGGAAAACCTGACGGGAGAGGTAGATTTGGGTATCTACAAAGCCAATGTTACAATGTTGGATTTGTTTCCAGATTTTTTTTTTTTTAATCAAGAATGTCATTAAATTCCACTTCGAGTTGCCAAGCACCATAAGAGTTTATAATCCAATTTGTGTTTCTTAGAAAGTAATAGTTCATGATTTTACTGTTTGGGATCTCTAGAATATTATATTTAAAAGTCTTCCTTGTGTGAGTCATGCAAATAAATATATGAATATTTTAGATGCATTTCAAAACCTGTGCTCCACCTTGGGACATAGAGAAATAATTTGTCTAACATTTTCTTGCAGGTTAATTGTAGCTAGTCGTTTCCATCCCACTCCACTGCTGCTGTCTTTGCTGGACTTTGTGGCTCCTTCAAGGCCATTCGTGGTCTACTGTCAGTATAAAGAGGTAATACTGACATGGAATGGACTAGAATTCTTACATCTAAACATTGCAGCCCTCAAAATAATTATTTATAGAACTCTGTTTATGCCTTTAGCCTCTGTTGGAGTGCTACACAAAACTTCGGGAAAGAGGAGGGGTCATCAACCTCAGGCTGTCTGAAACCTGGCTCAGAAATTACCAGGTACGTACGTGTTCTTACAGCCAGTCCCTGGGAGCTACTCTCCTGGGTTGCCAGCACAGTAGTACCGAAAGCTGGGGCTCTCCCTATTTCTATCTACAGAGATGAAAGTGTCTCATGTCTGTAACTCAAAGTGCCCTGACCTTTCCTGACCCTTTTTTCTTTTATCATGTCATAGTAACTCAAGTCCAGAGACACTTAAAATGCAGACAACTGTGCTTAATGTTTCCCCAAGGCTTCGAGAGCACTGTACAGTGAATAACTGATAATAGCAAAATTCCTCAGCTAACAAGAAGGTGACCCTTTCCTCTTTGCTGGGATGTCTTTGCAGCAAGTGTTCAGGATTTCCTGATGGAGTCTGTAAGTTCAGGTTCTCTGAAAGGTAGAAGTGTAAGAGATTGATTGGAGAAACACCTTTGAAAGATAGAGAGGGAGCAGGATTAGGCAGGGAGCGTTGCCAGACCATCGTGCCGGTCTGATGCCTATGACAGAGTTGGAGGACAAAGCGGGAGGAAGGGCTTGCGTGCTGCTCCGAGAAAGTCTCAGGATGATGAGGAACCCCAGAGCAGAGATTGCCCACTAGAGGAGTGCAGTATTGGACAGTTGTGGTACCTGTGCTCGGCTATCAACTTGGAATAACCCATAGCCTCCATATGTGTGACTGTTAAATGCACACATCTTAAAGGAGCAGCAGCTAAAGGCTTTCTGTTGCTTCACCTCAACAGCCAGTTCCCTGTTAGAGATCTAAGACGTGGCGGGGGGCGCACCTCATGACTGTCACAGGCCCTGCTTTGCTTCCTGGATATCTTACTTAATCCAGGACATTCTGCAGACCTGGAAAACCTTGCACTTCACAGTAGTCAACTTATTTAGTTCTAGAAACAGGAGAAAGGAATTTTTGACAAGAGTTAACAGGGTGTTGGAGAAGGAAGGCTCTGGCTATATGTCAATAGCTACTTCTCCATGGACCCAGCTCCGCTGTTGACCATGAAGCTTTCTGGAGCCAAGAGGGAGAAAGCCAGGCCTAGAGCACTACACAAACCAGTTGCCCTTTTACCTCCAGGAACTTGCTTCAGGTTTAAGAGAAATTATTTCACTTATATTTTTCAAAGAAAATCACTCAAATCAATTTCTATACTTTTATCTGCACTATTATGCGAAAGAAGGACCTCCTTAGGAATTGGTCTGATTAATTTGTTCTCTCTTCAAGAGAATCTGTGTCATTTAAATTCTGATTTCTGGCATGTGTATTGTTAGCATGGCCTTATCTGCTTAGGGAAACATGAATGTCTTTCTGTCTTGATTAGGTTTTGCCAGATCGAAGTCATCCCAAACTACTGATGAGCGGAGGTGGAGGGTACCTTCTCTCAGGCTTCACTGTTGCCATGGACAACCTTAAAGCAGACCCCAGTCTCAAATCTAGCACCAGCACTTTAGAATCTCACAAGACTGAAGAGCCAGCAGCTAAAAAACGGAAATGCCCAGAATCTGACTCTTAACCTTTTAAAAATTGCTTTGATTTTTGTTCTCAGACACTATACAGTTAGTAAGTAAACCTTAAATGCCATTACTAATTGTGTTTTCATATCCTAAGAATAAGAACTTGTTTATACACCTGTTCCCAGGAAGGACAAGTAAGCCTTTTGTCCACCTCTGACATAGCTAGGTTTGGACTGTCGAAACCTTGAGCTGAAATACCTGAACCTGGGGTAAGCAGTGGTCTGGTTTATGGCCAATTCTGTTTATTTCACAAAAATCTTTAAGTCCTTTCAGTACTCTGTGCAAATTTCTTGAGAATTTAGAGATCAAAGAAATATATTTATACAAAGTTTTGTTTATATGTTAAGCTAAGTGGAATAACACACCATCAGTGAAACTTGGGTACTATAAAGAAGGAATTTGTGGAAGAAATTTCCTCTCTTCATTACGTTCTCTTCAACCTAAGCAATATGAATGAGTGTGAGATTTACAGTACCAAAAATGTCCATCCTTTTCCTTTCAATGGAATAAACTTTTAAAAAATATTTTACTATTTTAATAGTTGATGACCTGGAAAAACTCTTGAGTATTTATTTTATTGCTGTTTTTGTCAGTAGGTGTAGTAGGGTACTTCTTTGCATTGATTTGCCAAACCTCTCATTCTTTTGTTCCAAATAAAGTGACTAGAATTTTTATGTACTATTAAAGGAAGCAAATGGTTTTTTCTCCCCCCAGAGACTTATGGAGATAGATACATGTATGTGAATATTAGTATATGCACATATATATATTTATATACACACACATGCACATGGAGACAGAATGCACTGTCTGTATGAACTATAACAAAGTTTAGTGCAGGGCTTAGACCAGTCCTCATTGCATTAGTGTCACTCCTTGTCAAATGTATTTTAAAGTGCCTTTTTTGGTGATTATTAATGCTGGTTTGTTGAGCTCTGGCATGACTGGGGGTTAGCCTTTCTAAGCTCTGAAAAAAAGTGTAATCAAATTATTTTGGTCATCTGCTGCAGCCAAGAAAAAATGTTTAGAGGAAGTCAAGGCTCTTGTCCATTGAGAATCTGAGTCTTGCTCATTAAACATGTTCATCATGTATGTTGTTAATGTCATTATAGAATAGATGTGGATCATCCAGCAAGGAGCATCTCAAAAAGAAAAAAAGATTGCTCTTTCCTAATAGCATGTACTGTTGTAAAAATGGCCAGTGGTGATTACCAACAAGTACAGTTCTGATTCCTCTTTCTTAAAACAATTGCTTTTAAGGAACAAAAGCATTTTGTTCTATGATCTGTCTGACTTATATTAATGATGCAGTTAGTGATGCCACCTTCATTCGCTTTCAGCTGATTGTGACACATGGTCTGTGTAAGAAAACATGCGTGGATTGGCATCTCCAATCCAGGCATGGATTCACTGAACATGTGATCTCACTGAACATGTCCATGAAAACAGTTGTCACCCTCATGCATCCAGTCAAGTCTGGTCAAAGAGAACACAATATATGCACAGACAGATTCAGTAGTGGTTGGTCTCCACTGGTCACTGTTGTTAGAACCATATCCTACTTGAAACTCAACCAGTTTTCAAGTCCGATCTCATTCAATTCAGTCTAGGGGTCTGCACTGCCAAGGCCCTGTGTGCCCATATAGCTACCCTGGAGTTGTGAACTTAATGCACCAGGTTTATCTATTACTTTTTCTCATTCATGTAATTTACTTAATCTTTGAGTCCTGATGATTTAATTCAGTGGTTTGAAGATTTAGTGTGCACCAGAATCTCCTCGTGGGCTTATTAAAACACAGATTGATGAGCTGCACTGAGTTTCTAAGTAAGTCTGTGATGGGGCAGAAGATTCACATTTCTAAGTTTCCAAGTGACACTGGTGCTGCTGGAGCATAACCAACTACTTGAGAAACATTTATGTGTGGACACCCAAATCACACGTGTCTTGTTTGTAAAATGGACATCACCTTTGGAGCAGATAAGTGGATAATTCTATGGCTACTGGACATCCAGTCACCAGGAGAGTTATGCGAAATAGCACTTTAATGAGTGGCCATCAAAAAGTAAAGACAATCATTAATAATGTCCATCATACTCTTCATTTGATTAGGGTACTTGGAAATATAATGTGTTAATTAGATTTTTTTAGCTTAAAGGTGTACTAAAATTGTATGAAGCAATTTTTTTCAGCTTTATTGAGTTATAACTGACATAATATTTTGTAAGCTTAATGTGTTAATGTGTTGATTTGATACACATATATTGCAGAAATATTATCACCATAGCATTAACTAACACCTCCACCTGTGACATAATTACCATTTTTGTGGGGGTGGGGGAAGGACATTAAAATTTTACTATCATAGAACCTGTACAGGGCTGGCCAAAGCATGTCGGGAGCAGGCTCTGAGGCCGCTGGGCCCCAGCTGCCACCTTGGACATTAAATTTTTAGAAGTTATCAGACTTTTCTGTGCAGTTCTACCAGAAATTCAGAAACCTGAAAGGAAAATCCAGTTTAGAGAGAATGTTCGAAGGATTGCTGTAACTCTCTTCATATTCTTAGTATGTCGTCAGATACCACTCCTTGGAATCATGTCATCAGATTCTGTAGATCCTTTCTACTGTATGAGAGTTATTCTTGCATCCAAAGAGGAACTCTAATGGAATTGGGTATCTCCTCAATTGTTACATCTGTTTGATCATGCAGTTGTTAGCTGGAACCAAAATCATTGAAATTGGAGTACACGAGACAGAACCTTGTTCAGTGGAGCTCAGAGATTTGGTACAATCATTACCATTGGGTAAGCCATGGTTGTATGTATGTCATGATGGGCATGTATGGGGATCTGCTGAAATGGATGCTGGAATCTGTCTCCTTATCATTCAGGATGTTTTCTCAGACTTGGTCTCTTACCTGTGCTGTCAGCCAGGTGGCTGTCATGATGGTAGTCACTGCCTGCATCTGTATGTCAGCTTGGTCACATTTATATTGTTCCTTATGTCACTGGGTTACGTACATTGTTGGTACAACATGCTGTTGAGTTTAATTGCCATTTAAAATGTCTCCCAACAGTCTGCTGTAATTTGTTATTGAAATAAAGTTATTGTGTATAAACAGGCACAGAGCAAGCCAGATGATAAAAATCTAAGTCTAAACTTTTTTTATAAGCAGACAGTAAAAATTCTTTGTAATGGGTTAAAAAAAGTTTACTCTCAACAACTTTTAGGTATATAACTATGGTTAACTATAATCACCATTTTGTTGTTGTCCAGTCGCGAAGTCACGTCCAACTTTTTTCAACCCCGTCCATGTACTGCAGCATGCCAGGCTTCCCTGTCCCCCACTATCTCCCAGAGTTTGCATCCACATCTGCTGAGTCAGTGGATCCTGTCTAACCATCTCATCCTCTGCTGCCCTCTTTTCCTTTTGCCCTTGTTCTTTTCCAGCATCAGGGTCTTTTCCAGCATGTCAGCTGTTCACATCAGGTAGCCAAAGTATTGGAGCTTCAGCTTCAGCATCAGTCTTTCCAATGAATATTCAGGGTTGATTTCCTTTAGGATTGACTGGTTTGATCTTGCAGTCCAAGGGACTCTCAAGAATCTTCTCCAGCACCACAATTCTAAAGCATCAATTATGTAGTTTTCCTTATGGTCCACCTCTCACATCTGTACATGACTACTGGAAAAACCATAGCTTTGACTATACATATCTTTGTCAGCAAAGTGATGTCTTTTCTTTCTAATATGCTGTCTAGATTTATCAAAGCCTTCCTTCCAAGGAGCAAGTGTCTTAATTTTATGACTGCAGCCACTATGTGAAGTGATTTTGGACCCCAAGAAAATAAAATCTGTCACTGCTTCCACTTTTTCTCCTTCTATTTGCTATGAAGTGATGGGACCAGATGCCATGATCTTAGTTTTTTGAATCTTGAGTTTTAAGCCAGCTTTTTCACTCTCTTCTTTCACCCTCATCAAGAGGCTGTTTAATTCCTCTTCGCTTTCTCCCATTAGAGTGGTATCGTCTTCATATCTGAGGTTGTTGCTATTTCTCCCAGTGATCTTGACAGTCACCATGCTCTACATTAATTCCCCAGAATGTGTTCATCTTAGAACTAAAAGCTGGTGCCTCTTGACCAGTATCTCCCCATCTCCTGCACCCACCAGCTCCTGGCAACCACCTTGTTTTAAGGGAAGTTTATTGAATTTGTTACATTATTGCTTCTGTTGTTTTTATGTTCTGGTTTTTGGGGGTTTTTTGGTTCTTTTTTTTTTTTTTTTGGCCACTAGGCATAGGATCTTAGCTCCTCCACCAGAGTTTGAACCCACACCCTCTGCATTAGAAGGTGAAGACTTAACCACTGCACCACAAAGGTCCCCAGCAACCACCACTTTACTTTGTTTCTATGAGTTTTATATTTTTAGATTCCACATAAAAGTGACATAGTATTCACCTTTAGCTTATTTCAGTTAGCATAATGCCCTTGAGATCTATCCACGTTGTCACAAATGGCAGGATTTCTCTGCTCATTGCTGAATGACACACCATTGTAAATACATACCACATCTACCCATTCATCTGTTGACAGACATTTAGGTTGTTTCTGTTATCTTGTCTATTGCAAATAATGCTGCAATGAACATGGGAGTGCAAATACCTCTTCGAGATACTAATTTCATTTTCTTCAGAAACATATTCAAGGACAAAAAGTCTATACATTTTTACACTCCCCCTACATTTTGTATTTTTGATATTTTGTCTTTTTCATGTCCCATTTCCACTTTCACTTTCAAGTACTGAAAGTGAAGTGAAGTCACCCCGTCGTGTCCGACTCTTTGCGACGCCATGGACTGTAGCCCACCAGGCTTCTCCGTCCATGGGATTCTCCAGGCAAGAATACTGGAGTGGGTTGCCATTTCCTTCTCCAGGGGATCTTCCCCACCCAGGGATCGAACCCAGGTTTCCCATATTGCAGGCAGACACTTTAACCTCTGAGCCACCAGGGAAGCCCACAAAGTACTGAAGCATGTCCTAAAAATCTGATTACTAAGACTCGCTTTGTTCTATTCTTCCTGATTTTGGACTCTATAGAAGGGATCTGATTACATCTGATATTTTTTACTTCAAATAGAATGTTGCCTCTGGGCTAGTGATTGGGACATTTCATTTTCAAACTGCCAGAAAGTTAACAAGGCGCTAAAGAAACTTTGTTTCAAAATGTGGGTGGGCTCAATGTGTTGTTTGTTTGGTCTGCTTTGTGTTATCATTCTAAAGCAGCAGGCTTGGGAAAGTAGAGAAATTAATCCAGAGGGTGGAAGTGAGAGTGGAAAGTCTTTTACCTTCTGGGAGTGCTTTCCCCAAACAAGTATAAGTAATGTATTCTTAGTTCTTTTTCATCACCTGTGAGTGACAGACTAAGGCAGAGAGGAGGCAAAAATAAGAAAGTATATGATTACTTTAACAATCACACCCAGTCTGGTGCATGCCAAATTTTTTTTTTTTTTTTACTAAAAAAGTTTTTTAAAGTTGGGGGAAGCAAACAAAGAATAATTTTGTGATATGTGAAAATTCCATGAAATTCAAATTGTAGCACCCATAAATGAAGTTTACGACAGAGGATGAGATGGCTGGATGGCATCACTGACTTGATAGACATGAGTCTGAGTGAACTCCGGGAGTTGGTGATGGACAGGGAGGCCTGGCGTGCTGCAATTCATGGGGTCACAAAGAGTCGGACATGACTGAGCAACTGAACTGAACTGAACTGAGGCTAATTTGCCCAAGTATTATCTATCCATGGCTGCTTCCATGCTATGGCCAAGTTGAATAGTTGTGACAGAGACCATGTGGCCCTTAAAGCCTAAAATATGTGCCATCTGTCCCTTTCAGGAAAAGTGTGCAGGACCACAGATTGAAGTGAAGTGATTAATACAACAGGAGTACAACATTTCCGAGTGTGGTGGGAACTGGTTTGGAGCAAGCAAAGTAGTGGTGCTAGGGCCCCAGCCATGGTCTGAGGGGGCAGTCCAGAGGGGATAGCTTTGCCCCAACAACTGGGGAATTGCAAACATTCCAAGAATATGGAGATACAGGGTTAATCTGGCTTGGAGAAGAGGGTATGACTCAACTAATGTAGATGCAAAAATAAGATTCCATTGGATGCTTCAGTGCTTTTTTAAAATTAATTTCTCTTAATTGGAGGCTAATTACAATATTGTGATGTTTTTGCCATACATTGACATGAATCAGTCACAGGTGTACTTGTGTCCTCCACCCTGAACCCCTCTTCACCTCCCTCCCCACTCCATCCCTCTGAGTTGTCCCAGACCGCCACAGCTTTGAGTGCCCTGCTTCATGCATCAAACTTGCACTAGTCATCTATTTTACATGGTAATATACATGTTTCAATGCTATTCTCTCATATTGTCCCACCCTTACCTTCTCCCACATAGTCCAAAAGTCTGTTATTACATCTGTGTCTCTTTTGCTGTCTTGCATATAGGGTCATCAATACCATCTTTCTAAATTCCATATGTATGTGTTAATATACTGTATTGGTATTTCTCTTTCTGACTAATTTCACTCTGTATAATAGGCTCCAGTTTCATCCACCTCTTTAGAACTGACTCATGTATACCCATGGCTGATTGATGTCAATATATGGCAAAAACCACCACAATATTGTAAAGTAATTAGGCTCCAATTAAAATAAATTAATTTTAAAAAATAAAAAAAAGAACTGACTCAAATACATTGTTTTTTTATAGCTGAGTAATATTCCATTGTGTATATGTACCACAATTTCCATATCGATTCATCTGCCGATGAACATCTAAGTTGCTTCCATGTCCTAGCTATTGTAAACAGTGCTGCAATGAACACTGGGGTACATGTGTCTCTTTCAGTTCTGGTTTCCTCAGTGTGTATGCCCAGCAGTGGGATTGCTGGATTGTATGGCAGTTCTATTTCTAGTTTTCTAAGGAATCTCCACACTGTTCTCCATAGTGGCTATACTAGTTTGCATTCACACCAACAGTAAAAGAGAGTTCGTTTTACTCCACACCCTCTCCAGAATTTGTTTGCAGACTTTTTGATGGCAGCCATTCTGACCGGCATGAAATGGTACATTTTGGTTTTGATTTGCATTTCTCTGATAATGAGTGGTGTTGAGCATCTTTTCATGTGTTTGTTAGCCATCTGCATGTCTTCTTTGGAGAAATGTATTTATTAGTTCTTTGCCCATTTTTTGATTGGGTCGTTTATTTTTCTGGTATTAGAAAAGGCAGAGGAACCAGAGATCAAATTGCCAACATCCGCTGGATCATAGAAAAAGCAAGAGAGTTCCAGAAAAACATTTATTTCTGCTTTATTGACTACGCCAAAGCCTTTGACTGTGTGGATCACAATAAACTGTGGAAAATTCTGAAAGAGATGGGCATACCAGACCACCTGACCTGCCTCTTGAGAAATTTGTATGCAGGTCAGGAAGCAACCGTTAGAACTGGACATGGAACAACAGACTGGTTCCGAATAGGAAAAGGAGTTCGTCAAGGCTGTATATTGTCACCCTGTTTATTTAACTTCTATGCAGAGTACATCATGAGAAACGCTGGACTGGAACACAAACTGGAATCAAGGTTGCCGGGACAAATATCAATAACCTCAGATATGCAGATGACACCACCCTTATGGCAGAAAGTGAAGAGGAACTAAAAAGCCTCTTGATGAAAGTGAAAGTGGAGAGTGAAAAAATTGGCTTAAAGCTCAACATTTAGAAAACGAAGATCATGGCATCCGGTCCCACCACTTCATGGGAAATAGATGGGGAAACAGTGGAAACAGTGTCAGACTTTATTTTGGGGGGCTCCAAAATCACTGCAGATGGTGACTGCAGCCATGAAATTAAAAGACGCTTACTCCTTGGAAGGAAAGTTATGACCAACCTAGATAGCATATTCAGAAGCAGAGACATTACTTTGCCAACAAAGGTTCGTCTAGTCCAGGCTATGGTTTTTCCTGTGGTCATGGATGGATGTGAGAGTTGGACTGTGAAGAAGGCTGAGTGCCAAAGAATTGATGCTTTTGAACTGTGGTGTTGGAGAAGACTGTTGAGAGTCCCTTGGACTGCAAGGAGATCCAACCAGTCCATTCTGAAGGAGATCAGCCCTGGGATTTCTTTGGAAGGAATGATGCTAAAGCTGAAACTCCAGTACTTTGGCCACCTCATGCGAAGAGTTGGCTCATTGGAAAGGACTCTGATGCTGGGAGGGATTGGGGGCAGGAGGAGAAGGGGACGACAGAGGATGAGATGGCTGGATGGCATCACTGACTCAATGGACGTGAGTCTGAGTGAACTCTGGGAGTTGGTGATGGACAGGGAGGCCTGGCGTGCTGCAATTCATGGGGTTGCAAAGAGTCGGACACAACTGAGCGACTGATCTGATCTGATCTAATCTGAACTGCTTGTATATTTTGGAGATTAATTGTCAGTTGCTTTATTTGCTATTATTCTCTCCCATTCTGAAGGCTGCCTTTTCACCTTGCTTATAGTTTCCTTCGTCGTGCAAAAGCTTTGAAGTTTAATTAGGTATCATTTGGGTTTTTTTGTTTTTATTTCCATTACTCTGGGAGGTGGGTCATAGAGGATCTTGCTGTGATTTATGTCAGAGGGTGTTCTGCCTATGTTTTCCTCTAAAGAGTTTTATAGTTTTTGATCTTACATTTAGATCTTTAATCCATTTTGAGTTTATTTTTGTGTATGGCGTTAGAAAGTGTTCTGGTTTCATTCTTTTACAAGTGGTTGACCAGTTTTCCCAGCACCACTTATTAAAGAGATTATCTTTTCTTCATTGTATATTTTTGCCTCCTTTGTCAAAGATAAGGTGCCCATAGGTGCCTGATTTATCTCCGGGCTTTCTATCTTGTTCCATTGATCTGTATTTCTGTCTTTGTGCCAGAACCATATTGTCTTGATGACTGCAGCTTTGTAGTATAGTCTGAAGTCAGGAAGGTTGATTCCTCCAGTTCCATTCTTATTTCTCAAGATAACTCTATTTGAGATTTTTTGTATTTCCATACAAATTGTGAAATTATTTGTTCCAGTTCTGTGAAAAATACCATTGGTAGCTTGATAGGAATTACACTGAATCTATAGATGACTTTAGGTAGTATACTCATTTTCACTATATTAATTTTTCCAACCCATGAACATGGTATATTTCTCCATCTATTTGTGTCCTCTTTGATTTCTTTCATCAGTGTTTTATAGTTTTCTATATATAGGTCTTTTGTTTCTTTAGGTAAATTTCTTCCTAAGTATTTTATTCTTTTCATTGCAATGGTGAATGGAATTAATTCCTTAATTTCTCTATTTTCACATTGTTTGTATATAGGAATGAAAGGAATTTCTGTGTATTAATTTTATATCCTGAAACTTTACTATATTCATTGATTAGCTCTAGTAATTTTCTGGAGGTGTCTCTAGGGTTTTCTACGTAGAGGACCATGTCATCTGTAAACAGTGAGAGTTTTACTTCTTCTTTTCCTATCTGGATTCCTTTTATTTCTTTTTCTTCTCTAATTACTATGGTTAGGACTTCCAGAACTATGTTGAATAGTAGTGGTGAAAGTGGGCACCCCCATCTTGTTCCTGATTTTAGAGGAAATACTTTCAATTTTTTGCCATTGAGGATAATGTTTGCTGGGGGTCATCATATATGACTTTTATTATGTTGAGGTATGTTTTTCTATGCTTGCTTTCTGGAGAGTTTTTATTGTAAATGGGTGTTGAATTTTGTCAAAGGCTTTCTCTGTATTGAGATAGTCATATGATTTTCATCTTTCAGTTTGTTAATATGGTGTATCACATTGATTAATTTGCAAATACTGAAGAATCCTTGCATCCCTGGGATAAAGCACTCTTGGTCATGATGCATGATCTTTTTAATATGTTGTTGGCTTCTGTTTGCTAGGATTTTGTTAAGGATTTTTGCATCTATGTTCATCAGTGATATTGGCCTGTAGTTTTCTTTTTTTGTGGCATCTTTGTCTGCTTTTGGTATTAGGGTGATGGTGACCTTGTAGAATGAGTTTGGGAGTTTTCCTACCTCTGCAATTTTCTGAAAGAGTTTGAGTAGGATAGGTGTTAGCTCTTCTCTGAATTTTTGGTAGAATTCACCTATAAAGCCATCTGTTTCTTGGCTTTTGATTTTTTGAAGATTTTTGATTACAGCTTCAGTTTCCGTGCTCATGTTGAGTCTGTTAAGATTTTCTGTTTCTTCTTGGTTCAGTTTTGAAAGGTTATAGTTTTCTAAGAATTTGTCCATTTCTTCCAGGTTGTCCATTTTATTGGCATATAATTGCTCACAGTAGTCTCTTATGATCTTTTATATTTCTGTGTTGTCTGTTGTGATTTCTCCATTTTCATTTCTAATTTTATTGATTTGATTCTTCTCCCTTTTTTTCTTGATGAGTCTGGCTAATGGTTTGTCTATTTTATTTATCTTCTCAAAGAACCAGTTTTTAGTTTTGTTGATTTTTGCTATAGTCTGCTTTGTTTCTTTTTCATTTATATCTGCTCTGATTTTTATGATTTCGTTCCTTCTACTAACTTTGGGATTCTTCTTTTCTTTTTCTAGTTGCTTTAGGTGTAAAGTTAGGTTATTCATTTCATGTTTGTCTTGATTCTTGAGGTCAGCTTGTATTGCTATGAATCTCCCTCTTAGCACTGCTTTCACTGAATCCCATAGGTTTGGCATTATCGTGGTTTCATTTTCATTTGTTTCTATGCATGCTTTGATTTCCTTTTTGATTTCTTCCATGATCTGTTAGTTATTCAGAAGTGTGTTATTTAGCTTCCATATGTTTGTATTTTTAATAGTTTTTTTTTTTTTTCCCCTGTAGTTGACATCTAATCTTACCTCATTGTGATCAGAAAAGATGCTTGAAATAATTTCAATTTTTTAAAATTTACCAAGGCTAGATTTATGGCCCAGAATGTGATCCATCCTGAACAATGTACCATGTGCACTTGAGAAAAAGGTGAATTCCATTGTTTGGGGGTGAAATGCCCTGTAAATATCAATTAGATATCAATAGTCCATTGTATCATTTAGAGCTTGTGTTTCCTTGCTAATTTTCTGTTTGGTTGATCTATCCATAAGTGTTAGTGGGGTATTAAAGTCCCCCACTATTATTGTGTTACTGTTAATTTCCCATTTCATACTTGTTAGCATTTGCCTTATGTATTGAGGTGCTCCTATGTTGGGTGCATATATATTTATAATTGTTATATCTTGTTCTTGGATTGATCCTTCAATCATTATGTAGTGTCCTTTGTCTCTTATCATGATCTTTATTTCAAAGTCTATTTTATCTGATATGAGTAATGCTACTACTGCTTTCTTTTGGTCCCCATTTGCATGAAATATCTTTTTCAAGCCCTTCACTTTCAATCTGTATGTGTCCCTCGGTTTGAAATGGGTCTCTTGTAGACAGCATACGTAGGGGTCTTACTTTTGTATGCATTCGGCCGGTCTTTGTCTTTTGGTTGGAGCATTTAACCCATTTACATTTAAGGTAATTATTGATAAGTATGATCCTGTTACCATTTACTTTGTTGCTTTGAGTTCATTTTTATTTTATTTTTTTAAGGTGTTTTAGTCTTGCCTTTATTTTAATACTGTTAACTTTATATTACAACTTTAATAACACCTTGAACAGATTTAAGGGCATTTTTTTCCAGACAAAATTCTCTGTTCTCCACAGACCACTTTATACTTACTGATTGAATAGGAAAAGTAAGAAATCATGTGGCACTTCAGTAGATTACTTTTCAGTTGTATAAACTACTTTTTCAGTTTCACATTCATGTCCATTGTTTTGCTGACTTCTTAGAATGGTCCATAAAGTAGATAGGTTGTAAATGAAACCAAAAGCACAAGTAACAAAAATTAAAATGAACTTCTGGGGGGCAAAAAAACAATATGTTGAAAAGCTAACCTACAGAGACAGATAACAATATATGCAAACTATGTGTTTAACAAAAAGTTAATATCCAAAATATATAAAGAATCATACAACTCAATAGTAAAGAAGCAAATAATTCAATTAAAACTTGGACAAATAACAAGAAAAAAATTCAGTAACTATATATAGTGACAAATGTTAACTAGACTTATTGTAGTGATCATTTTTCAATATACAAATATCACATCATTATGTTGTACACCTGAAACTAATATAATGTTATATGTCAATTATACAACCCACTCCAGTATTCTTGCCTTGAGAATTTATGGACAGAGGAGCCTGGCAGGCTACAGTCCATGGGGTCTGGGTTCATTTTTATAAACCTTTACGGTGTTTCCTGTCTAGAGAAGATCCTTCAGCATTTGTTGAAGAGCTGGTTTGGTGGTGCTGAATTCTCTCAGCTTTTACTTGTCTGTAAAGTTTTGATTTCTCCTTCATTTCTGAATGAGATCCTTGCTGGGTAGAGTAATATTTGTTGCAGGTTTTTCTCTTTCTTCAACTTTAAGTATGTCCTGCCATTCCCTTCTGGCCTGAAGAGTTGCTGTTGAAAGATCAGATGTTATCTTATGGGGATTCCCCTTGTGTGTTATTTGTTGCTTTTCCCTTTTAATATTTGCTCTTTGTGTTTGATCTTTGTTAGTTTGTTACTATGTGTCTTGGGGCGTTTTGCCTTCGGTTTATCCTATTTAGGATTCTCTGGGTTTCTTGGACTTGTGTGGGTATTTCCTTCCCCATATTAGGAAAGTTTTCAACTATTATCTCCTCAAATATTTTCTCCTGCCCTTTCTTTATGTCTTCTTCTGGGACACCTATGATTCAAATGTTGGGGCATTTGACATTGTCCCAGATATCTCTGAGGTTGTCCTCATTTCTTTTATTCTTTTTTCTTTTTTCCTCTCTGCTTCATTTATTTCTACCATTATATCTTCCACCTCACTTATCCTCTCTATTGCCTGTTATTCTACTGTTGGTTCCCTCCAGAGTGCTTTTGATCTCAGTTGTTGCATTACTCATTATTGATTGATTCTTCTTTATTTCTTCTAGGTCCTTGTTAAACATTTCTTGCATCTTCTCAATCCTTCTCTATTCTATTTATCTGTAACTCCATTTGTTTTTAAGATTTTTGGATCATCTTTACTATCATTATTCTGAATTCTTTTTCAGGTAGACTTCCTATCTCCTCCTCTTTTTGTTTGGCTTGCTGGGCATTTATCATGTTTCTTCATCTGCTGAGTATTTCTCTGTCTTTTCATTTTCATTTTGTTTAAATTTCTATGTTTGGGGTGCTCTTTCTGCAGGCTGGAGGATCATGGTTCCTCTTAATTATTGAGTCTGCTCCCTGTGGGTGGGATTGTACTAATGGTTTGTCAAGGTTTCCTCATTGGGGGAGCTTATGTCTGTGTTCTAGGTGGGTGGAGCTGGATCTCTCCTCTCTGGAGTGCAATGAAGTGTCCAGTGGTGAGTTTTGGGATGTTTATGGGTTTGGCATGACTTTGGGAAGCCCGTCTTTTAATGTTCAGAGTTGTGTTCCTGTTTTGTTTGAGAATTAGTGTGGCGTGTCTTGCACTGGATCTTGTTGGCTTTTGGATGGAGCTTAGTTTCAGTGTAGATGTGGAGACTTTTGGGTAAACTCGTGTCTATTAATGTTCCCTGTAGTTAGGAGTTCTCTGATGTTCTAAAGTTTTGGAGTTAAACCTCCTGCCTCTGGCTTTTGGTCTTTCTTTTACAGTAGCCTCAAGACTTCTCCATCCATATAGCACAGAAGATAAAGCCCCTAGGTTATTTGTGAAACAATTCTCCACAGCCAGAAATACTCAGAGAGATTCACAGAATTATATAGAGAAGAGAAGAGGGAGGAGGAAGATAGATGTGACCAGAAGAAAAGGGGTGTCAAAAGGAGAGAGAGCAATCTAGCCAGTAATCAAATCTCTAAGCTCTCTCCACAGCCTGGAACACCCAGAGAGATTCACAGCATTATGCACGGAAGAGAAGAGGGAGGAAGGAGATAGAGATGACCTGGAGGAGAAAAGAAAGAGTCAAAAGGGGAGAGAGCAATAAACCTGATAACCAAATCCCTAAGTGAAAATGGATACTGAAGACTAGATTCTTAGACATATAAAATCAATAACAAATATCAAAAAGCAAAGATTAAAAACCTAGAAGAGAAGTTAGACTCACAAATACAATATAAAAAAAACACAAAAATTAAAAAGAAATATATGGAATATGTTTTTAAAAATAGGAGGGTTTTTTTTGGAAAGGTAATAGTAAGCTAGAAAAATGAAAGTTAAAGGAATAATAAAGAACTAAATTTTTTAAAAAAATTAAAAAGTGATAATAGTAAAAATATATCTGAGAATTTCTCTGGAGCTGTTGTGGACAGTGTGGGGTCAGTTCAGTGTCAGATAGTCCCTTGTTCTGGCTTATAATTGTTCCCAAGTTCTATAGTTGCCCCTCAAATGCAGTCTCAGCATTTACTAGGGTGTTAACCTATTGCAGCACTTCCCCGGGCAGTTCCCCCTTCTTTGTTTATTTTGGCTTCCTCTGTTTGCAAGTCTCTTCAGTGTCTAAATTCCACCCTGACACGAGGGGGCCAAGGTGGCCACTTACTCAGGTTCACTTGTTCAGTAGTGCTGTGGAGAGGGAGGGACACTGCAAAGAAATATTGCTGGCATGTTGGGGAGTGCTCGCAGTGAATGGACCATGCTGGGTTTGCCACAGCCAAAGGTGGCGCATACTCCCCAGGTCCACACTACTCAGGTTCTAGGGTGCTCTGCAAGGGCACTGTCCCAGGTGAGCTCTGTATTTTGTGCACCTCCCACATCTAAGCCGCTCAGTTTCTCGGGTGCTTCACAAAACCACAGACCCAGATGGGCTGTGCATTTTGTGTCCTTCCCAGGTCCAACCGCTCAGGCAACCGGGTGTTTGGCGAGCTCACTGTCCCAGGTGGGCCGTGCATCTTATTCACCTGCCCAGTCACAGCCGCTCAGTTTCCTGGGTGTGCCACGAAAGCACAGTCCCAGGCATGCTGTGTGTCTCCTCTGGGGAGCTGATCTCAGGCTGTGACACTCCTGGCAGATGTCAACCATCCAGGATCCCAGGAAGACGTGGTTAGCAACTAGAAGTCTGCTTACAGTCTAATGGAAGATGCGGTCTCTGGGGCCGAGATTATAGCAGCCCCTTGCCTTCTGGTTCTGGTTGTCGCATGTCTGCCTCTCTGCCTCCAGGGGTGAGGATTTTGCTTGTGTCATGTATTGGTTTTTTGGCTGTGAAACATGTGGGATCCTATCTCCCCAACCAGGGATCAAACCCACACCCCCTGCATTGGAAGGTGAAGACTTGACCACTGGACTGCCAGGAAGTCCCTGGATGCTTCAGTGCTTGATAGGTAAAACTGGAAATGGCAGAATCCAGTTCTTCTAACATTACTGGAGTTGATACAGTTTTTCAGAAATATTATAGAGAAGGTTTATCTAACATTAAGTTGAAAGTAAACTTTTTTTGGCCATGCTATACGGCATGTGGGATCTTAGTTCCCTGACCAAGGATTGAAACTGCACCCCCTGCCTTGGAAGCCCAGAGGCTTAACCACCGGACAGCCAGGGAAATCCCAAAGGCAAAAGTCTTTTTGAATCTTTTTACAAAGCTGTCTCTGTTTCATATTAGTATTGCCAGAGGGATATTGATGCCATAAACCTTAATCCTGACAGTGCAATTGAGAAGACGAAGCATAATCTTTCCAGAATGTTGAAAAGTGATTGACTTTTTTCCTAATAACCTCATATAATTTAACCAAGAAATTGTTGCTAAATGAATTCAGTGAAGAAATTGAACTTTCAAAAGACTACTGACAGCCAAATTCAGCTTTGGAGTCAGATCTGGAAACTGCTGCAGCACTGGTTTTCCAAAATATGTGAGACTTTTTATTGGACAAATTCAGTTAACTTTTTAAAAGAAGCTCTACATCAAAGTAAGCTTGACACAAAATCCAAGTGCAAATAAATGCTTAGTAAGCACACAAGATGCACACGTTGAATGGATAGAATGGGTTGGTAAAAAAAAAAAAAAAAATCATGAGCATGTAAGTGGTTGGGTTTTAGAGATAAACCAAGAATAATTTAAATTTTTCTTTTGTATTTAAAATGTAAATATTTTTCTTTCTGAGTAAAAAGTAATTCCTGTAACTACTGAAATAGTTTAAAACTTTAAAGCAGTAAGTGAATGTACAGCGGGGGAGAAAAGATATAAAGTGAAATCCAGAGCTCTTTCTCAGTCTTCTAAACCTATTGGCAGCATTTGACCCCCCTCTGTGACAGTTTTCCTCTTCCTTTTGTGACAGGTTCCCTGCTTCCTTTTTAGCCTTTCTTCCTCCATCTCTGTTGCTGGTTCTTCTTCATCTTTGTGATGAATGTTTAGGAGAACATTAGTGTGCCCCAAGGCAAAGAACTGCACCTTTTCTCTTTTTTGTCTACACTCGCTCCTTGGTTGTAGAAAGTTCAAGGGATTGGATGTAAGAAAAAGAACCATGAGGTGGCAGGAGCACACACTTATTGGATGATAATGATACTCTGATGGGTTTGCCAGGGGAGGGAGGGAGGGGTGTCCCTCACAGCAGGAATCTGTCCAGAAGCTACACCAAGGGGGTTGCTACTGGAGGGGAGGAGGGCAAGGGAAATCCCAGGGAGAGGGGAATCAAAGTGGTGCCTCTGGTGTCTAGGTAATGCCATTCAGCAGCGTAGCAGGAAGTCCCTGGGTCAGAGAGCTCCAAGGGGCAGGAGTCTCATAGTTTGTAAGGATTGAGATCTGTCTTGTAGTCATATGGTTCTATCTTATCAATGGCCAGCAGATGCTAGGTATAGTTTGGTGGAGGTATGTGAAGGAGATGGGCCCTAAATGTGCAAAAATGTACTTCTTTGGGATATGTTTAAAATGAATTTTGATGTTCAGTCACTCATTCACGTCCAACTCTTTGCAACCCCATGGAATGCAGCATGCCAGGCTTCCCTGTCCATCACCAACTCCCGGAGCTTGCTCAAGCTCATATCCACTGAGTTGGTGATGCCATCCACCCATCTCATGCTCTGTCATCCCGTGCTCCTCCTGCATTCAATCTTTCCCAGCATCAGGGTCTTCTGCAATGAGTTGGCTCTTGACATCATGTGGCCAAAGTATTGGAGCTTCAGCTTCAGGATCAGTCCTTCCAATGAATATTTAAGGTTGATTTCCTTTAGAATTGACTGATTTGATCTTCTTGTAGTCCAAGGGACTCTCAAGAGTTTTCTCCAGCACCACAGTTTGAATGCATCAGTTCTTTGGTGCTCAGCCTTTTTTATTGTCCAGCTCTCAAATTCATACACAACTACTGGAAAAACCATAGCTTTTACTATGCAGACTTTCTGGGCAAAGTAATGTCTCTGCTTTTTAATATGCTGTCTAGTTTTGTCATTGCTTTTCTTCCAAGGAACAATTTCATGGCTGCAGTCATCGTCTGCAGTGATTTTGGAGCCCAAGCAAATAAAGTCTGTCACTGTCTCTATTGTTCCCCATCTGTTTGCCATGATAAGATGGGACCAATGCCAATGATCTTTATTTTTTGAATGTTGAGTTTTAACCAAACTTTTTCACTCTTTTCTTTTCATTTTCATCAAGAGGCTCTAATTCCTCGATTTCTGCCATAAGGGTGGTGTCATTGGCATATCTGTCGTTATTGATATTCCTCCCCTCAATTTGGATTACAGCTTGGGTTTCATCCAACCTGGCATTTCCCATGATACATTCTACATGTAAGTTAAAGAAGCAGGGTGACAGCATACAGCCTTGACATACTCCTTTCCCAACGTGGAACCAGTCTGTTTTTCCATGTCTAGTTTTAACTGTTGCTTCTTGACCTGCATACAGATTTCTCAGGAGGCAGATGAAGTGGTCTAGTATTCCCATCTCTTAAAGAATTTCCAGTTTGTTGTAATCTACACAAAGACTTTAGTCAATGAAACAGAAGTACACTTTTTTGTGAAATTCTCTAGCTTTTTATATGGAGAAGGCAATGGCAACCCACTCCAGTACTCTTGCTTGGAAAATCCCATGGGCGGAGGAGCCTGGTAGGCTGCAGTCCATGGGGTCGCGAAGAGTCGGACATGACTGAGCGACTTCACTTTCACTTTTCACTTTCATGCACTGGAGAAGGAAATGGCAACCCACTCCAGTGTTCTTGCCTAGAGAATCCCAGGGACGGGGAGCCTGGTGGGCTGCCGTCTATGGGGTCGCACAGAGTCGGACACGACTGAAGTGACTTAGCAGCAGCAGCAGCAGCAGCTTTTTATATGATCCAGCGGATGCTGGCAATTTGATCTCTGGTTCCTCTGTCTTTTCTAAATCCAGCTTGTAAATCTGGAAGTTCTCAGTTCACATACTGTTGAAGCCTAGCTTGAAAGATTTTGAGCATTACTTTGCTAGCATGTGAAATGAGTACAATTGTGCAGTAGTTTGAACATTCTTTGGCACTGTCTTTCTTTGGGATTGGAATGAAAACTGACTTTTTCCAGTCCTGTGGCCACTGCTGAGTTTTCCAAATTTGATGTCATATTGAGTGCAGCACTTTAACAGTGTCATCTTTTAGGATTTGAACTAGCTCAGCTAGAATTCCATCACCTCCACTAGCTTTGTTCTTAGTGATGCTTCCTAAGGCCCAGTTGACTTCACATTCCAGGATGTCTGGCCCCCAGAGTGTCTCACAGAATCATGATGATCCGAGTCATTAAGACCTTTTTTTGTACAGTTCTTCCGTGTATTCTTGGCAGTTCTTCTTAATATCTTCTGCTTCTGTTAGATCCATACCATTTCTATCCTTTATTGTGCCTATCTTTGCATGAAATATACCCTGCTGCTGCTGCTGCTGCTGCTAAGTCGCTTCAGTTGTGTCCGACTCTGTGCGACCCCATAGACGGCAGCCTACCAGGCTCCTCCATCCCTGGGATTCTCCAGGCAAGAACACTGGAGTGGGTTGCCATTTCCTTCTCCAATGCATGAAAGTGAAAAGTGAAAGTGAAGTCGCTCAGTTGTTTTCGACTCTTAGCGACCCCATGGACTGCAGCCGACCAGGCTCCTCTGTCCATGGGATTTTCCAGGCAAGAGTACTGGAGTGGGGTGCCATTGTCTTCTCCTGAAATATACCCTAGGTATCTCTAATTTTCTTTAAGAAATCTCTAGTCTTTCCCAGTCTATTGTTTTCCTCTATTTCTTTGCATTGTTCACTTGGGCTTTCTTATCTCTCCTTGCTATTCTTTGGAACTCTGCATTCAGATGGGTATATCTTTTTCTTCTTTGCGTTTTACATCTCTTCTTTTCTCAGCTATTTTTAAGGCCTCCTCAGACAACCATTTTGCCTTTTTGCATTTCTTCTTCTTGGGGATGGTTTTGATCACTGCCTCCTGTACAGTGTTACAAACCTCCATCCATAGTTCTTCAGGCATTCTGTCTATCAGTTCTAATCCCTTGAATCTACTTGTCACTTCCACTGTATAATCATAAGGGATTTGATTTAGGTCATACCTAAATGGCCTAGTGATTTTCCCTCCTTTCTTCAATTTAAGTCTGAGTTTTGCAATAAGGAGTTCATGATCTGAGCCAGAGTCAGCTCCCGGTCTTGTTTTTGCAGAGTGTATAGTTTCCTCATCTTTGGCTACAAAGAATATAATCAGTCTGATTTCCATATTGACCATCTGGTAATGCCCACAAGTAGAGTCGTCTCTTGTGTTGTTGGAAGAGTGTGTATGCTATGACCAGTGTGTTCTCTTGGCAAAACTCTGTTAACCTTTGCCTGGCTTCATTTTGTACTCCAAGGCCAAACTTGCCTGTTACTCCAGGTATCTCTTGACTTCCTACTTTTGCATTGTACTCCCCTGTGATTAAAAAGTTTTTTTTTTTTTTTTTTTTTGGTGTTAGTTCTAGAAGGTCTTGTAGGTCTTCATAGAACCATTCAACTTCAGCTTCTTCAACATTAGTAGTTGGGGCATAGACTTGGATTACTGTGATATTGAATGGTTTGCCTTGGAAACGAAAAAAGATCATTCTGCCATTTTTGAGATTGCACCCAAGTACTGCGTTTCAGATTCTTGTTGACTGTGAGGGCTACTCCATTTCTTCTAATGGATTCGTGCCCACAGTAGTAGATATAATAGTCATCTGAACTAAATTCGCCCATTCCTGTCCATTTTAGTTCACTGATTCCTAAAATGTCAATGTTCACTCTTGCTATATCCTGTTTGACTATGTCCAATTTACCTTGATTCATGGACCTAACATTCCAGGTTCCTATGCAATATTGTTCTTCATAGCACTGGACTTTACGTTCACCACCAGACACATCCACAACTGGGTGTTGTTTCCACTTTGGCTCCCCCTCTTCGTTCCATCTGGAACTGTTTCTCTGCTCTTCTCCAGTAGCATATTGGACACCTACTGACCTGGGGGTTTCATCTTTCAGTTTCATATCTTTTTGCCTTTTCATATTATTCATGAGTTTCTCAAGGCAAGAATGAAGTGATTTGCCATTCCCTTCTCTAGTGGACCATGTTTTGTCAGAACTCTCTAACATGACCTGTCTGTCTCGGGTAGCCCTACATGCCATGGCTCATAGTTTCATTGAGTTATACAAAGCTGTGATCCATGTGATCAGTTTGGTTAGTTTTCTGTGATTGTGGTTTTCATTCTGTTTGCCCTCTGATGGATGAGGTGGAGGGACTGGCTGTGGGGAAAACTGGATCTTGTTCTGGTTGGCAAGGCCATGCTCAGTAAGTCTTTAATCCAATATTCTGCTGATGGATGGGATAATGCTCCCTCCCTGAGTTTGGCCTGAGGCAAAACTATGGTAGGGGTAATGGCAGTCATGGCAACCTCCTTCAAAAGGACTTATGCCAGCATGCTGGGCCTCCCCGGACTGTTGTAGTCAGTGTCCCTGACTCTGCAGCAGGCCTCTGTTGACCCACACCTCCACCAAGACTCCCAAGCACACACAGGCAAGTCTGGCTCAGTCTCTTGTTGGGTCATGCTCCTTTCCCCTGGGTCCTGGTGTGCACAAGGTTTTGTTTGTGCCCTCCGAGAGTCTCATTTTCCGCAGTCCTGTGGAAGTTCTGTAATTAAATTCTGCTAACCTTCAAAGTCAGATTCCGTGGTGATAAAATGAATGGATGTGTAAAATTTGAGTCTGCCACTGACAGGTTTTTGAGCTAACAGTTCTCAACCTATACTGAAGAAATAAACAACTTTGGGGATGGTATACAGAGGGCATCTTTGGCTCATTTTTATAACACTTGGTGGTCTCACTCACTTTGAAGGCTTTATATACCATCTCTGTGATGGTGATTCCCACACTGTGTCTTTAACAGACCTTTTCCTTGAGGCCCAGGCCCATAAACCCAACTCAACATTTCCCACGTGGTGTCTTGTCCAATCTCAAACTTAACAAATCCCAACCTAAGTTCCACACACCTCCCTTCCAAACCAGTCCCTCCTGCAGCCTCCCCCGCCTCCGTTCTAAGCCCAATTGCTAAGGCCTGAAACCTTGGAATCATCCTTGACTCCTTTTATTCCATCCTGCCACACCAAAACCATTGGCTCTCCCTGTTATCTGTCTCCAAAATAGATCCTGAGTTTGACTACTTTTCCCCATCCCCAGTGCCACCACCCTGCTGTAAACCATCACAATGTATACCAAACCATGTCAGTCTTCTGGAGAACTCTCCAGTAGCTGAAGCAAATGTCCTTACCAGGACCTACAAAACCCTGCATAATCTGGACCCTGCCACCTCTCTACGCTCATCCTCCATGGCTGTCCCCAAGCTGCCTCCTTGTTCTCCAAGTGTTCTAACCACATTCCTGTCTCAGGGCCTTTGCACCTGCTGTTCCCTCTGCCTGATATGTCTTTTCTCAGATGTCCACGTGGCTCATCCTGCTTCCTTTTGGTCTTCACTTTCTCATTGAGGCCTGTTATGTGTCCAAGTGACTAATTCCTGAGCAAAAAATAGTAATTATTGTATTTAGTTAGTTATTTAGCACCTGATCTCCCAATTATATGTTATAATAATATAGTATGTTGTATATTTTCATTTTGTAATGAGAGAATCCTTTCTCCCCTCCTGACCCATCACTTGATAAAATATTAGAAACCATGACAATTAGAATGCTCAACTAAAAAAAAAAAAAAAAACTGTAAAGTAACTACAGGTGGCTGGATCTGCAGAAGGATTTGGGAGGAGGGGGCAGAGGCCGTCTGTTTCTCATTGTATCAGGTACCTATGGTACCCTAACAAAGTACCACACCTGGGTGTCTTAAAACAGAAATGCAGTCTCTCACAATTCTAGGGGCCAGAAATTCCAAATGAAGGTGTCAGCAGGGCCACGCTCCTCCTGATACTTCTAGGGGATAATCTTTCCTTGCCTCTTCTGGTAACCCCAGGCGTTTCGTGGCTGGTATCAGCATAACTACAGTCTCTGCCACTGTCTTCACATGGCTGTCTTCCCTCTATGTTTGTTTTCATATGGCATTCATTCTCCTCTGTGTCTGTATTTAAATTTCCCTCTTTATATTGGATATGGGGCCCCTAATGACCCCAGTGTAACTAGATTGCATCTGTAGAAACTCTTATTTCCAAATAAGGTCACATTCACAGGTGCCAGGGGTTAGGTCTTCCACATAGCATTTTGGGCTTCTCTGGTGGCTCAGACAGTAAAAAATCTGCCTGCAATGTGGGAGACCCAGGTTTGATCCCTGGGTAGGGAAGATCCCCACAGAAGGGAATAGCTACCCACTCTAGTATTCTTGCCTGCAGAATTCTATGGACAGAGGAGCCTGGCAGGCTACATACCTACAGCCTATGAGGTTGCAAAGAGTCAGACACGACTGAGTAATTAAACACACATAGCATTTTGAGGCACGTGATTCAACTCGTAACACGATAAGCCTTTTAGGACTACTTGATGATTTACCAACAACATACATTATTTTGATTAAAGGAGGTGAAAACATGACCTGGGTGGTCCTGGACTTCTTGAAGAAATAGTGGCCCCACAGAGGTCCTAATTGCACTCTGCTGGGCACCAAGCTCAGGTGGGACTCTCTGGATGTCTCTTACATCCTTGATAGGGCATTCATGCCTGCACATTCCCCTGCCCTGAAGTGTCTGCAAACTAAAATGAAAGGCTGTGCACAGGACCTCACCAGGCAGTGAGCCAGAAGGAAGCTGTGTGAACCATCTCCAAGCCTGAGGCATCATGCAGTGCTGTGCTCCATTTACCAGCAGCTTCCCCTCATGAGCAGTGCCCACTGCATGTGTGTGAGAGACTTGCCAGGCTGGAATTTGATGCACTGCAGTGTTTCTCTCATCCAGTAAGTAAATACCTATTTATTTTGGGCCCATGAGTTCTCTTTATTTAGGAAGTTATTTTTATTTTTTATTGGACTGCACTGAAGAAAGGAAGAGACATATTGCATTTTATATATTGCAATATGTTAAGATTTCCTAGTATCTTCTATCTGGAGAAGGTGATGGCACCCCACTCCAGTACTCTTGCCTGGAAAATCCCATGGACAGAGGAGCCTGGTGGGCTGCAGTCCATGGGGTCGCTAAGAGTCGGACACGACTGAGCGACTTCACTTTCACTTTTCACTTTCATGCATTGGAGAAGGAAATGGCAACCCATTCCAGTGTCCTTGCCTGGAGAATCCCAGGGACGGGGAAGCTTGGTGGCCTGCTGTCTATGGGGTGGCACATAGTCGGACACGACTGAAGCGACTTAGCAGCAGCAGCAGTATTTTCTATCAAGATGCATTGAGACAGGTGGTTATAACTGCAATGTATTGTAACTATGGTTACATTATTTGCCATAAAATAAACTTGCCTTTGAATTTTCTTATGTTACGGTTTCCCAGGAGCAATTCCTGAACTAAAAAGTTGAGGACAATCAGTTTGTCTAGGAGGTGATGCCAGGAAACATCAGTAGGGTCACCAGTAGGAGAAGGACAGAGAGGTAAACACAGCCTATAATGGATGCATTAGTGAGGTCACCTGTGGCAATCCCCTGGGGAGTTGTGGGAGGCATAGAATATGCGGCTCAGAGTTAACCTACCTGAGGGGTGTGGGAGCTGGCCTGCTTGTTAAATTGTTTAAATGGGTTAGATTTTGCCCCCAGAAAAAGATATGTTGACGTTCCAAGCCCTAGTTCCTCCAAATGTGACTTCATTTGGAAATAGGATTGATGCAGATGTAATCAGTTAAGATGAGGTCATACTGGAGTAGGGTGGGCCCTTAATCCAGTATGACTCACATCCTTATAAAAAGAACATTGTGTGAACAGGAGAAACTCATAGAAAGAAGATGGTTATGTTAAGATGGGGGCAGAGATTGGAGTGATGCTGCCACAAGTCACAAAATGCCTGAAACCACCAGAAGCTTGAAGAGGCAAGCAAAGATGTTCTTCTACTGACTGGGAGGAGTGTGGCCCTGCCAGCCCCTTAATTTTGAACTTCTGGCTACAAGAGAAGAAATTTTTGTTGTTTTAAACTACCCAGTTTGTGGTACTTTGTTATGGCAGCCCCAGGAAACCAGTACAACATTTATATACCAACTCCTTGCCTCACAAGGACTGCCTTCCACAGCCACTTGGAGAAGGCAATGGCACCCCACTCCAGTACTCTTGCTTGGAAAATCCCATGGACGGAGGAGCCTGCTAGACTGCAGTCCATGGGGTCGCGACGAGTCGGACACGACTGAGCGACTTCACTTTCACTTTTCATCTTTCATGCATTGGAGAAGGAAATGGCAACCCAGGGAATCCCAGGGATGGGGGAGCCTCGTGGGCTGCCGTCTATGGGGTCACACAGAGTTGGACACGACTGAAGCGACTTAGCAGCAGCAGCACTCTCACTTGCCTCTGCAAGAAATCTATCATGATCCCATGGTGAGAAAAAAAGGACCCTAAAGAGATAATAAGCAGCCTTTGAAAACTGTGTGCCCAGATTTAGAACAATTTGCTGTCAGTTTCATCACAATGATTGGCTTACTCTCTGTATGATAGAAGGATCACCGAGAGCTAACCTCAGAATAATCTGGCTGAATCACAGGCCATTCTTGACTTAGTCAAGAGGAAGAGAACCAGGCCTTCCAGATGAATAAAAGTCATGGTTGATGCCCAGAAAACAACTCTTTCCCTAAACTGCCAAAAGAGTAGTAATAAACCAAGCAGAAGCCACCATATGTGAGGAATGAGATGACAAGAAAAGGAAGAAGAGATCTTACCTGTCAGTCTTGCTGGGAGAAGCTGCAGCCATAGAAATGCTAGCAGCCAGTGTTTCCTACACCAGGCACTATGCTGAGTGTTTTGCATAAACTCAGTCATCCTCATAACAATCCAATGAACAGATATCCTTGTTTTACTGATGTACCTGAGCTCCAGAGAGGGAAAGTAACTTGCTCAAAGTCACACAGCTACAGAGTCAGAGCCTTGTCTTCTTAAACAGCAGAAATCGAACAGGCCCTGAAGTTCCAAGGATCTCTCTGGCCTATCCCAGATATGATTCCCAGTCGGGAGTTCTTCCCACTATCCAAACTTTCTCTTCAGCCCTGAAAAATGACTCTGGCTGGCTATTCCCAGAGCTCTCCAGGTGATAGGATTTTAAAATTAATGTCTTATAATCATTTTTGAAACAGGTTCTTTAAGTCTATTTATCCTTTCTCCAGCCCAGGGGAATAGATGCCTTTTCCTGATCTCTTTATCTTTATATCCTCCACTGCTGCTGCTGCTAAGTCGCTTCAGTCGTGTCCAACTCTGTGTGACCCCATAGACGGCAGGCCACCAGGCTCCCCTGTCCCTGGGATTCTCCAGGCAAGAGTGGGTTGCCATTTCCTTCTCCAATGCATGAAAGTGAGAAGTGAAAGTGAAGTCACTCAGTAGTGTCCGACTCTTAGCGACCCCATGGACTGCAGCCCACCAGGCTCCTCTGTCCATGGGATTTTCCAGGCAAGAGTACTGGAGGATTCTTTTATTTCAGATGTTTGCTCTTTTCCTTTTTTTTTTCTATTCTGCATCCAAAGACCAAGAAACCAACAAATCTTAGTGCTGTATTTTAGAATTTATTTTGAAGAATGGATCTGAAAGTCAGACTATTAGACCAAGGGAAGCTGTGAACATGACGCTTTTGGCCTCAGGTGAATCTTTTATTACTTCAAACTAAGACATTTTTTCAAGGACAGTAGCACAGTCATTGTCACAAGCATGTTAATATATCTACTTTTTTATAAAGAGTATACTACAAGTCATGCTATTTATATTTCCAATAGCACTCTGGCAAAAATCAAAGACATTTCCAATTGTGTCAAACATTGGATGAGTAAATTCTACTTTCTGCCTTTGGATAAATAAATGGGGTCTTTCAGTGAAGTGGTGGATAACAGATCATGTGAAGGCTCTCTTAAAATCTGCCCTTTACTCTAATGACCATTAGCCCCTTCGGGTACCACTGAACTTCTCAGCTATTTTCTGTAGTTCCAAATCCATCGCAGCCAAGTTTTCAAGTTCTTTTTCCTAGAAAATATAGAAAAGTGGAGGCATGAGGTCCCAGATCAAAAAACAACCTACCTTTTTGTAGTTTGAGGGAGTATGAACAGAAAAGGGAGTTTTTGATATGTTAGAGGCTATAGAAGATACCCTACATCAGTGGTTTTCAAAATGCAGTTCCTTGACTAGCAGCATCAGCATCACTAGGGAACTTATCAGAAATACAGGTTCTTGGGCCCTACCTACCAAACCAGACACTCTAAGGCTAGAAATCCCATATGATTCTATGCACATTCAACTTTGAGAAGCACCAACCTACATAATCAATACTGGCAGGAAAAAAAAAAAAAAAAAAACACTGTTAAGGAAGGTAATGCTCCAGGAATGTTACTTCTCCCAGACATAGATGTCTGAATGTTGTAGGCTGCTGCTGCTGCTAAGTTGCTTCAGTCGTGTCCGACTCTATGCGACCCCACAGACGGCAGCCCACCAGGCTCTGCCATCCCTGGGATTCTCCAGGCAAGAACACTGGAGTGGGTTGCCATTTCCTTCTCCAATGCATGAAAGTGAAAAGTGAAAATGAAGTCGCTCAGTCGTGTCCAACTCTTCGTGACCCCATGGACTGCAGCCTACCAGGCTCCTCCGTCCATGGGATTTTCCAGGCAAGAGTACTGGAGTGGGGTGCCATTGCCTTCTCCATGTTGTAGGCTAGGAGATAATAAAGAGAAAACAAAGCAACTAATTTCTGTACCATCTGTTCTTTCCTACCCTGGGAAATAGTGATGAAAAGTCAAATGACCAAGGAGAATACATTAGGCCAGTGGTTTTCAACCTTGGCTGAATATTGAAACCACCTGGGAGCTTTAAAACATCCTGATGCTCAGGCAGCACCCAGTACCAGACAGAATCTCTGGGGGTGGGTCACAGAATGTCAGTAATTTTTCAATCTCTCCAGGTGATGACAATGTGTAGCTGAGGTTGAGAAGCACTGCAGTGGGAGGAAGTTGACAGGGATGTGGACAACGGCTAGATGCCAGGTAGAAATCAAACCTAGATGTTGTCTCCATTCCCTTACTAGGTCTACAGTCTCATGGTGATTAATTCCCATCATTTTCCCCGTAACATTAGATAATCTTGTACATAATATACGAACATTAACTATCTGAAGTTAGTTTTAAGCAGAAGCCCCACACTATACCTCTTCCTCCGTCAGAACTCCTTGGCCAGCCTTCTCCTCTTCATTTTCTGCTGTGTGTTGTGGGCTCATCTGCTCCTCGGAGTCATAGAAGTCTGGGAACTCAGCTGACTTCTTCCTGTAGTGAAGGAGCTGGTCCAGTTCGGCCACTCGGTCATACTGCCTTTTTAGATCCAGTTTGGGGACCGGGTTTCTCTTCTCATACCCCCAGTTTACATCCTCTTCAAAGGGCTTTTTCTCCCACCAGTCATAGTTGTATTCTGGGAAGAAATTTTTCTCATTCAAGGTCAGCCCGTTTTCCTCTTCACCCTCAAGAAAACTGTCATCCATGGGGTCTTTTCTCTCAAAACGGCTGCTCTTCCACTGGGAAGGGTCGTAGAATGGATTGAGTAGCTCCCCTAATCTCTTTTCAGTGATGTGATGGGGAGCATACTGTTTGCCTCGAAGCCTAGCCTCTTCCCTGTTCTCGTCAGCGTCTCGCGGGTCTCCCTGCGGCTGCCACTTCCCTCTGGCTGCTTCCTCACCCTTTTCCTCACCATAGTCGAGGTAATTTCTCAGCTCGCCTGGTAGGCGGCGCCTCGCCTTGTCCCTCTGGCTTTCCTGAACACGGTGGTGCGTTTCACCCAAGAACCGTTTCTCATCTGTTTGGCCTAGTGTGGAGTAGGCCGCCGCCTCCCCTCCCCGGGCTCTGTAGCTGGGTCCCCGGGCCGGACCCCTCTCTTCCTCGCTTTCCTCGCTGTATCCCTGCGCCATGTTTAGATCCGGGCTGAGGCCATGTCTCTTGTTTTCCTGCTCTAGGCTCTCCTCGCTGGGACGCCTTAGAGCCTGGTGCTCTCCACGTCCTCTGCCCCCGAATCGTGCCCCCTGCAAGTCTCCAGGAGCCTGGGCAGCTGAGTGTCTCCTCACTTCCTCCCCATATTCGGCTCCCTCCTCCAAAGCCCTAAAGTGGGCTGGATGGCGGGCTTTCTCTTCGTCTGAGTTGCCCGTGCCCACGTGTGACTCCTCCTCGAGGGGAGGATTCCCCTCCTGGGAGGACCTGTCGGGCCTGCTCCTCCCGTGGTGGTGTCTTGGCCTCGAGCGCCGTTTGTCCACCTCGGGGCTGGCATCCTCTTCACTTTCTCCGGGTGCTTCCTGGCCCTCCGGATGGCGTTGCAGCTCTTGGGGCCAGTTCTCCTGGCTCTTGGTCTCCTCTCCACTCTCCTGGCTGCTCCTTTCCCGGCTGTGCGACTTCTCAAGGCCCCTGGCAGACTGTGTATCATATCTGGACACTAACTCCTCTTTCTTAGCCGGAGTCTGGTTTCTTTGGTTGAGAAAAGCCATTTGTGCCTTTCCCGGCCCTTCAGACAGTCTCTCCTCACTGCCAACTTCCCCACGTTCCCTTTTCTGGTATTTCACCATTTCTTCCTCCCTGTTCTGTCCCTCGCTCTTAGAATAGCGTGTCTTTGCTTCTTTGGCCACTTGACTTCCCGGGGGCTCACCTGCCCGCTCTCGGCTATGCCCACCGCTCTCCGTGTCTGCTACTGTTGGGACTTGGGCATCCCCCTCCCCTGAGTCCTCCCTACTGGAGAGCCCGGGGGCTTCTGAGGTGTCAGCTGGGTCTCTCAACAATCTCACTTCAAACCTTGTGTTTTCATTTTCACTTTTCTCTTCATCTTTGAGCTCTTTTCCATCTATAATGAAAATAAAAAAGAGTATCACTTCAGAATTGCTTGTGGTTCAGTAAGCACCAGCCTCAGTGATCACTACAAACCCTAAAGATCCTGAAAATCCTTGGGTAATCTTTTAAGTTAATTTTTTAAGATTACTTTTGAAAGAAATGGTATGAAAACTCCCTAGCTGTATTTAAATCTGATAATAAATATTCTATATATTTATTTTTTCATAACACCCAATAAACATTTATTTTGGCTGCATTTTCTGGGGGGGACTTCTTTGCTGCCTGCGGGCTTTTCTCTAGTTGCAATGGGTTGGGGGTCTACTCTTCCTTGTGGTGTACAGGCGTCTCATTTCGGTGGCTTCTTTTGTTGCAGAGCACAGGCTCAGTAGTTGTGGTGTATTGGGCTAAGTTGCTCCAAGACATGTGGGAGCTTCCAGTTCCAGAGATCAAACCTGTGTCTTCTGCATTGTTAGGTGGATTCTTAACCACTGGATCACCTGAGCATCTTTCAGTGACCAAATTGAAACTCAAATATAGGTTTATAAAATACTATAAAAATTCTATAAAATGTTAGAATTTAGAACCAGAAGAAACCTTAGAATTTGTGTAGTTCAACCTCCTTGTGACTACAGAGACATTGAGGCTCAGAGAGGTGTAATTAAGGACCATTCTTTCCAAATTTACTCTAAGTAAGCCTTTAAAAATTAGCATTGTGTAAATATCTTCCACTAGAACCCAGCTAAGTAAAGTTAAATAGCAAAAATGGGAAATATCAGATTCAACAGAGGATTAAATTTCTTTAATTATTAGTTTGTTGTTTTTCAGTCACTCAGACTTGTCTGACTCTTAGTTTATCAGACTTTAATTATCCAGTCAACTGTATAAATGCAACTTAGCATTAAGTGACAACATAACTTAATAATTGGTGATAAGCAGGGTGTGTATTTCTTCTGAGAAAACCGCACAGCAGTGGAAGGGACCATGTCCTTCCCTCATTCAGGTCCCATCTGCCCCTCCTGTTCTTAAATGTTGAGAATGAACTTCAGTAAACTGAATTATCTTTGTATTACACAAGTCAACAGTTACAGTAGATGGTGTAACAAATACTTTAACTGAATATTGTTTTCTCTCATCTTTTCCAAATGTTGACAGCTTTTTTTAAAGTTATTTAATTTTAATTGGAGGATAATTGGTTTACCACGTTGTGTTGGTTTCTACCATATATCAACATGAATCAGCCACAGGTATACACATGTCCCCTCCCTCTTGAACCTCCCTTCCACCTCTTACCCCATCCCAGCCCTCTAGATTATCAGAGACCAACGAGGCTGAGCTCCCTGCTCTAAATGGCAACTTCCCATTAACAATCTGTTTTACACTTGGTAATGTATATCTTTCAATGCTATTCTCTCAATTTTTCCCAATATCTTCTTCCCCTGCTGTGTCCGTAAGTGTATTCAGTATGTCTGAATCTCTATTCCTGCCCTACAAATAGATTCATCAGTACCATTTTTCTAGATTCCATATATTTGTGTTAATATACAATATTTGTTTTTCACTTTCTGACCTACTTCATTCTATATAACAGGCTCTAGGTTCATCCACCTCACTAAACTGACTCAAATTCATTATTTGTTGATAGCTTCTTTACTAAGGTAAGGTTAGGTAAGGTGAAGTCGCTCAATGGTGTCCAACTCTTTCCTAACCCACAGACTGTAGCTCCTCTGTCTATGGGATTTTCCAGGCAAGAGTACTGGAGTGGGTTGCCATTTCCTTCTCCAGAGGATCTTCCCAACCCAGGGATCGAACCCAGGTCTCCTGCAATAGGCAGACACTTTCCCTGAGCCACCAGGGAAGTCCCTTAACTCAAGGGCATCCCATGAAAGGAGATAATGCAGTTAACACTGAGTTGTTAGCTTGGAGGGCTTGGATTTCAACTGATGTCACTGAATTCAGATAGAACAACTGAAGTCAAGGCCGCTCACAGCTCTGGGCTGACCTCTGTGCCATCCATGGTGAGAGTCACCAACCCTTTGTGGCTATTGAGGACTTGAAATGTGGCTGGTCCAAACTGAGACATACCATAAATATAAGACGTGACAAGATGTCAGATACCTCAGATTAAAAAAAAGAATGTAAGATGTCTCAAATTTTCATATTGATTGTATGTTGAAATGATAATATTTTGGTATTATAAATAAATTGGATATATAAAAATTATATTGATAAAGTAAATGGGACAAAATTAAATGTATTATTATTTATTTATTAAATTTATTATTATTTATTCTTTTTACTTTTTTAAGGTGGCTACTGGAAAATTTGAAATTATATTTGTGGTTCACATGGTATTTCTACTGAACAACTCTTGATGATTCATTTTGAATTGACACTTGCAAAACAGAAAAAATTGGTCTGTTTTGTAAAAATGTCCAAGAAAGCAGTCTATTCCTCTCTGCTTAAAAGCCTAGTCTGGCATAATAATATTCTCATGTTTTATGAGGCAACTGAAATGTCCCTGACCTTTCATACCCAGACACTTGAGGGCTAGCTCCTCACCAATGCCTCTGCCTTTTAAGAGCCAGTGATGGTGTGTGTAGCACTGAGGCAGGGCTGACCAGGTAGGCACAGATAAGCACGGAGGATCTGAGCAGATACTGACATCATTCAAACAGCATCTCAGCTTCCCCGGGCAGAGGCTGTGTGGCCCATTTCCTACTCCCTGCTGGTAAGGAAGATAATTATTTTTATTTTTTTCTGGTTAAATGTATGCTGCCTATAGCAGCTTGCCTGAGACTTAGCACTTCTTCCTAAATTTAGCTTTTAGCCCCTTCAGGTGAGATATGAGGAGGGCTGTGATTAGCAGCACACAGTTTTGTCAATCTGAAAATGAAGGTGTAAAGCTCACTCTTACTTCAAATAAAAAGGGGAAAAATGCACCTTCCTTCCCTGACTGTCGTGTTGCAAAGAGGACCAGATCAACCAGGTCAAATAGATTTTTGTACCTGTTAAATTGGACCATGAATTCCCTAAGGTCTCTTCAAACCATAAAACAATGATTCTTCTTTATTCCCCAAATGTTCATTTGCTCAGCACATCCAGAGATGTGCTGGAAAGAGTGGGAGTGGAGATGGGCTGGGAATGGGAGGGAGGCTGCATGAAGAAATTCATCCATCTAGTTGGCAGAAAACTCCATTAGTTTTCAGTGAAAGAGAAAACCAGAATAGGACAGAAGTGTGGACAAAGAATGTCACCTGCCAAGTCAGTAAACAAAGGATGTTATTTATGGTCATCAAGACATCAGCCACACCTAATTTGTGTACCCAGAAGGGATTTAGGAAGGAAAAAAATAAGATAAAAGTACATAATCCAAGGGATGACTTCAATAATCCCAGACTCTTGCATTTTCCCATATGTAGAAAAGTGCCAAATTCATTAACTTAAGATGTCTGGTTATCTTCAATTACCAGTAAACTTTTGAAGTTCTGATTACCTGGTTTTTGTTGCAAAACCTTCTATATATCCTGGCTCCTCCCTTACCTCTTCAAAATAGCCCCTCAGAGCTATCTTAGAGGCTGTTTCCTGGGCTTAAATCCTCAATATGTCCATGGAATAAAACATAATTCTCAACTTTTGGCTGTGCTTTTTTTTTTTTCAGTCAACAGAAGTTATGAACTGGTAGCCCAGAGGTGAGTTGTATTTGGCCTAAATAACATTTTCAGTAAATTTGAATTCAGAGGCAATACTTAAATGCCAGGAGATACTGCTCAGGAAAATCCAACTTTTAAATTATTGTGAAAAATCCCAAGATCTCTCAACAGAATCCATATTTCTTTCACAATAGGATTGAAGCTGCGAAAAATCTACTCCCCTTTAGAAGGGGCATGTATCCTCCAGTTTGTGAGTCACTTCATGTCCTGTTTTACTCCTTTCTGTTATCTGTCTGTCTGGCCCTGACTGGTGTTTGAGTCTCTGCCACCCTGGAAGAGCTCAAATTTTCCTGATCTCAGTATTGAATGGCTCTCTGGCTGTGAAGTCTCTAAGGTCCTGATAGACATGGGTCATTTGATTTTTGCCAGTTTTCTTGGGGATCTCTCGAGAGACCTCAAAAAAACCCAGGGCACAGTCAATGATGAGCAAAAGCTAGAATCCTATCTGAGGGTTAAGAATCTGATCTTGGCAGTTAACAGCAGTTTGCCCTACAATCAATAACTCTTCTAAGTGACTGAACAACAAAAAGCAATCATGGTTCTTTGATGACCTAGTCTGACAGACCCAGAACTTCTACGTTCATCTGGTAAACAAAGAAAGGGGAAGGGAGAGAGCAAGATGGGTTGGCCCAAAGGAGCAGATTTTAGTCCCTGCCAGGAGACCCACCCCTGCTCTCACTCATTCCCTGCAACGGTTAATAAGCTCATTCAAACAAGCTCATTTCTGTAACCGCTGGAAGAGAAAGTTGGGGAGAAATTCATAAAAGTATTAGGCTGGGAATGGTAAGGAAGCTTCCTTCCACTGTGCATGGGGCTCCTACGGCCTCAAGCTCCCACACCTCCTATGGTTATCCTGAAGCCCCCAGTGGTGGATAGAGTCCCCCAGGTTACTCTTTTGGCTAGTCACTAATACTTTTTTTAAAATATAATTTTATACATGGGGCCTCATGTGCAGCAATGGAAAGAGAGTATTATCTTGCAATGGGAGATTTTGAAGGTGAAAAGAAAAAAATAAAATCTTTTGTTCATAGCCTGACTCAAAATTTAAAAGCAGAGAAAGATGTTAAAGAGAGCAGAGCTTTGGGGATTTTTTTGAATCAGTTTGACTTTATGATAAAAGAGATGCATAGTTTTGCAAAATTTGTCTCTTTGAGTCAACTCCCAATGAATACTGGTTGTATCACTGTTCAAATTTTGTTTTCAGCATAAGCTGTTTTGCAGAGAAACATCCCAGTCTATACTCAGAAGGCCATCACTCTGATTTTTTGGATGCTCTAAGTCTCTCCCCACCCCTTCCAAGTCTCAGGCCTGAAACTCCTGACACCATTTGGTAGTACCACTCATTCTAACAACGGGCTTCCCAGGTGGTACAGAGATAAAGAATCCGCCTGCCAATGCAGGAGACTCAGGTTCTATCCCTGATTCAGGAATATCCCCTGAAGAAGGAAATGGCAAACCACTTCAGTATTTTTGCCTGGAAAATTCCATGGACAGAAGAGCCTGGCAAGAGCTGCCAAGAGTTGCATGTGTGCACGTGTGCATGCATGTGCACACACACACATTCTAATAAACTATGCATTAAAGTGGCTTACCCAATCTGTTACATAAACCGGCCAAAAGTTTCCCAGTCACCTTTCCAAGCTTCTAACTCCTCGTTGTCAGAAGAGTAGAAAGCAAAGAGAAGCATAATTTTTGTTTTCTTCTATCCTTTCATCTTTCAACACTTCTCCCCTCTGTCTAATCACAAACAAGCATTCCCCATACCTCCCTCCACTAAATAAAAGCCTGTTTTAAAATTCCAAACTCTCAAACCAAGGAATTTAAGAACTGATAAACATCTCACAGACTATCATCGAGTTCAACTCCCTCATTTAATTTGAGGAAATAGGCCCAGAGAGGCAAGGGGTCTTCCCCATGGTAACACTAGCTACTAAGTGAAGTGGCATAGCAAGGACTAAAAGCCATAGCTTATCTCCCCAGATACTGATTGAGCCTGTACCCTTCCCACTACATCACACCCCTGGGTCATAGGGAAGTAAAGCGGAAGTTGAAATGGAGGGAGCAGGAGAAAGGACAAATATTTCCTGCAGTGGAGGGCACTTACTCTTCTTCAGGACTTGTCGGCACTCGGGGGTGATGGGTGGAGCGCTGGACTTCAATAGGGCATTTGAGAGGACCTCGATGATGCAGTGAGTCACCTAGGGGGGAACCCAAAAGTAGGTTGGCAAAGCTGGTATCACTGGGATGGACTACTTAACCCAGAGCTGCTGTCAAGAGAAGCTTGACTGTGTGACCTGTACTTATGCAGAATCCTTGGAGGAATGTAGATTCACAAGGTCTGTACTTAAACCTCCCAGGCCTCTCCACAGAGCAATGCAAAAAGGCACTGGGTCAAGACTGTCCAGAGAAAGAAAGAAATACCCACTTCTGAACAGATTAGAAGGAAAATGGTGTGATGACAGCTATCCTCATGGGCACTAAAACATCCAGGAAGAAGGTAAAAAATACAGGGCAAGAGGGACATCACTTACTCCCGTTTCCACATTATTGTTTGTTTTTTTTTGTTTTGTTTAGTTTGATGAGATAATGAGTGGGAGAATCTAGAGTCTAGATAAAAATCTAGATTTCAGAATTCCATTTCAACTTACCACTTCTTCATTGTGGTTCCTGATGTCCACTGGCATAGAGCTGACGGCTTAGAAGGAGAAAAGGAATGGGAAACAACTTGAGTTGATTTTGGAAGCTGTGTGTCTGCAAACTCACAAAATCACCCCACCCCTAGCTTGTTTCTTGGAAGGAGGAGCAGAGTCAGAGCTGAACAAGGTGGAGACAGTTGGGGATGTCTGCCTCAGGGACCAGAATCACCCCAGTTGCATGTATACACACACACATACACATACACAGCTGTTTTCCCTTAACATGTTGTAAACAAGATTAGGAATCTTATATCCAATATAAATCATATCCACAGAAGGAGACCTTCTGGGATACTGACAATGTTCTATTTTCCATCTGGGTGCTGATTACACAGGTGTGTTCAATGAGTGAAAAATTCAGTAAGAAGTATACTTTAATTTTTTGGCCACGTGGGATGTGGGATCTTTCTTTTTTCAAAAAACTCTTTTTGAAAATAATTGTCTTTATTTATTTTTGGTTGTGCTGGGTCTTTGTTGCTGGGTAGGTTTTTCTCCAGTTGCAGAAAGCAGGGACTATTGTCTATTTGTGGTACACAGGCTTCTCATTGTGGTGGGTTCTCTTGTGGACCATGGGCTCTAGGACACAAGGACTCATTAGTTGTGTGCACAGGCTTAATATAGTTGCAGAACATGGGCTTAGTTGCTCTGAGACATGTGGGATCTTCCTGGATCAGGGATCAAAGCCATATCTCCTGCATTAGTAGGTGGATTCTCTAGCCCAGAACCACCAGGGAAGCCCAAACTGTAAACTTATGATTCATGCAGTTTTCTATATATAGCAATAAAAAATTAAAAGCAAACCTAGTTTAAATGAAACTAGGGTGCCCTCCTCAACCTTTCTGCCTACTCAAAATGGGTAAAGATATGTGATTCCCTCTGCCTCTTCCAGTCCCCAGGAAAATATTTTCCTGAAATTCACTTCCTTTACAAAACTTGGTTGTGATTATTTTATATAATTAATTACCCTGTTTTACCCCAAGTCTTTTCTTAGACAAGCGTGCTAATGTGGCTGTATCAGTGTGGCTTCCCATCCCCCATGTTGTCTGCATCCAGGTAAAGAACATGAAAGAAAGAAAGAAAGTGAAGTCGCTCAGTCATGTCTGACTCTTTGCGACCCCACAGACTGACTGTAGCCTACCAGGCTACTCTGTCCATGGGATTTTCCAGGCAAGAATACTGGAGTGGGTTGCCATTTCCTTCTCCAATGGAAATTATCTAATTTTATCAGGACAGCACCGAGTCCATGATAGCACATGCAAATAAGTGTTTAACAGAGGCTCATGAGATATTGTAAAAAGATAAATTTTAATTTATTTAAATTAAATTTTATGAGATTCTGTTTATTTTAAACCCATGATTGAGATGCTTTTGTCGTCTTAGGAAATGCTTCAGGTGTTTTTAATTTTGCAGTGCCTTTTTCAGTTGCTTTAACTTTTTTATCTTTCACTTTGATTTTGTTCTGTCTAAGCCCTTTCCACTGGAGGAGTTCAAAGCATTTACATACAGGCCCATCTCCATAGTTCTCCTGATACTTCCAGTTATTATCACTGGAGAAGCTCAGTGCAAAGGATCCTTCCAGGAATTTGAAACAAGTGAAGAGATATTTGGAGCAAGAGCAAAACTCTCAGACATCAGAGATGTAAGCTATTCAAGTGAGCCGCTTATTACCAGCAACCTGACCTTTCCCAAATATTTGCTTTCAAAGTCTCTTGAACTGCTTCCCCCTAGTCAAACCATAGCACTCAATTTAGAAATAAAACTCCTATTTCATTTACTTACCTTACTGAATTTTCCTTATCAAAGCACAGCCTGAGATCTACTTCAGTTGTTTCAAGGGACTTAAGTAATGCAGTGTTGGGTAAAATATTTGAGAGGTGGCTGACAAGGTATGACCCCATGATGTTCCTGAAATGTAGTTCATACAAAATCTGGATGGCCATCTTTGACATTCAGAGTCTAATGTGCTGGGCCATTATTTTATCCCCCAAATGACTGTTATTTGAGAACATTCCTACTTCAGCACTTACTCTTTCCACCTGATATCCAGGAAATCCCCTGAAAAGCAGTAACTGAGAAAATTACTCCTGTGATAAATTAGAAGGTGCCTTTTTAAATTCTAGCTTTACTAAACTTTCATTGGTAATACATTTTCTTGCTAATAACTTTTCTCTTTTTTCTCCCTACAAATATATAATAGTTGCTATTATTAACTATTTGGGGCAGAGGAATATTTTTCTTTAGTGACTCTAAATAATTTGTAACTTATGTTTGTTTTTATAGAACAGTCCTGTTTCCCTGATTGAGGCTCTTCAGATGTGTTTGATGGAACTCAGATCTCCTTATGAAAACATATTATGCATCTAGTGAGATATCTAAGTTCTATTGTATCTCTTCCAGTAGACTCTGTGACAGCAAAGTAATAACCAAAAATATGTTGATACCCCTAAAGTAGCTTACTTTATTTCTGTATAAGTTAAGATTTAGGGGTCACAAAAGAAAACCCAATGATTATGATAAAAGTGAAGTAATCAAATGGCAGAAAAACCTTCAAATAATATCACATGGTAAATCTGAGAATAACTTCCAAAATATTAGTATTCCATAAGACTAACTGCTGAGTTTTCCAAGTTTGCTGGCATACTGAGTGCAGCACTTTCACAACATCATCTTTCAGGATTTGAAATAGCTCAGCTGGAATTCCATCACCTCCACTAGCTTTGGTCATAGTGATGCTTCCTAAAGCCCCCTTGACTTTGCATTCCAGTATGTCTGGCTCTAGATGAGTGATCACACCACTGTGGTTATCTGGGTCATTAAGATCTTTTTTTGTAGGAGAAGGGGATGACAGAAGATGAGATGGTTGGATGACATCACTGACTCAATGGACATGAGTTTGAGTTAGCTTCGGGATATGATGAAGGACAGGGAAGCCTGGGGTGCTGCAGTCCATGGGGTTGCAAAAAGCTGGATACGATTGAGAGACTGAACAAGAACAACAAATAAGACTAACAAACTAAGGTTTCATCCCAGAGTGAAAATAAAACAGCTATAAAATAATACAGTAAGCAAGCTCTTTTGAATGCATAAACCATCTTACCTAGTGTAATATGAATAGCATGCAGCTCCTGAATGCATATTAATTTTTAGGATGCATAGTAACTACTGTAGAGAGATATAGATCTCCTTCCAGAAGCTCATAATGGTAGGAAATAAACCAGATGGTTTCCACAGGATTCCTGTGATTTTGGTAAATAACAAACTCTGCTCGAAGGTTACCATGTCTCATTTCCAAGCATTTGAAGGAGGAGGGAATGGGGAATAGAGTTTTTTTTTCCTGGGGTGAGAGAAAATATTCTGAAATGTTATAATGGTTACACAATCTGTGAGTGTTCAAAAAATCACTGATTTATGCACTTTAAAAAGTATAGATTTTATGGTGTGTGAATTATAGCTCAGTAAAAAAAAAAAAACTTTTTTAAAGAATATCATGATTTTAGTGACATTAAAATATAAACCCTTCTTAAAATATTATCTTGCAAAAGAGCCATAAATATTTTACCACTATAGGGGCTTCCCTGGTAGCTCAGTGGTAAAGAAACTGCCTGCAATGCAAGAGACTGGGTTTGATACCTGGGTTGAGAAGATCCTCTGGAGAAGGGAATGGCAACCCACTCCAGTATTCCTGCCTGGAGAATTCCATGGACAGAGGAACCTGGTGGGCTACAGTCCATGGGGTCACAAAGAGTCAGACACAACTTAGTGACTAATACACGTGTAGGTAAATAAGTCTCAGAAATAACATTGTTTTTGTGGTCTATAGCACAATGTATAGCACAGATTTAGCCTATTAAGCAATTCCTTTCTGCAAATATTTTTCACCAGGAAGGACTCTAAACATTTATTTGGCTTTCTTTAATTAAATCATGAACATTTGTAGGCAATTTGTAACAGTGACAGAAGTTTTTGAAAATTCTGGCTTTGCAATAAAGAAATTACCTCTGGCTTTTGTCTCTCTTTACATCTGGGATCCAGTAATTACTGTCAATGGAACCCTCATATTCATGGATAGCAATGCTTCAATTCTAGTTAGGAATTTCAATCTTAGATAAGAACAATATTCTATGAGGTCACTAAGACAGTTTAAAAAAAAACCTCCAGTTTAATCTGGTGGCAGCATATTTACTTTTCAGTGGACTTGTAGTGACTTCAGCATGCAAATACACACACACACACACACACACACACACACACACTTCCCCACCCCCCGCAAATTTCCAAAGATCATTGAGATTCAGAGCAGTTTGAAAGATTAATCCCACAATTTTCCACACATAAAGAAACTGTCAAATATCTACTACTTAAAATTGCATCCTCCCAAATTAACTAAAACAATTTATTTTTACTACTCTAAGAATATTTTTGTGGTTATTTCACACTCACTATTTTTCTGGAGCACAAAAGTCAAAATATCTACTGCACTTCTCATTTATAACTTAAAGATGTATTAATCTGAGTGTGAAATTACCTCTTCCCAGAGACAGAAATATAAAATACAGAAAAATATTACATTAAACCTGTCGATAAATGAACATACATATGTGTCATTTCTTAACATATATGTTAAGAAAAAAGATATATACATATATACATAAGAGACTTATCTTTATCTCATTATGTTTAAATAATATTAACAGTCATAGAAATTATACAGTTACCAACTAATATAATAGGTATACTCCTGTCTCTCCGTGGTCATCTGGCTTTAAAAAGCCAAACACTTAATTTCAGATACAGAAAAAGACTATAACAGCATTTCTCTAAATAGATGGAGAGGATGTGACATTTTAGACATGAGCTAGGAAGTCCTCTGGCTTTTTCCAAGTCAGATGTTGGGGCGGGCAGTTGAAGGGAAACACTCAGGGAAGGGAAGAAATTAAGAGCCTCAATCAAGAGGGAGAGACCTTCACTCAACCCTCCCTCTCACCCAGTATCCACCAGCCAAGATGCCCAGAACTGCCAAGGAGACAGAGGCTGGCGCTGTCCGCGGTGCTGAACGGCCAGCCGCGCCCACTCACCTGCAACCACCGTGGCTCCCAGAAGGCCGAGAAGGGCGGCCGGCTGCATGGCCTCGCTCGTCCAAATCTGCGCGGAGAAGAGGATAGCAGTCGGAAGGGTGAATGAGAAGGGGACGGAAGGCGAGATGAAGATGCTGTGGGAAAACAACCTTGTATCCTGGTCCCCGCGGTGTGGGGTGGTTGGCGCAGGCCCTGCTCTTTTAAAGGGCAAGCCAGGGCCGCAGGGCTGGGAGGGACTGGCACCCTGGAGGCGGCGCCCCCTCGCTTAGCTCTGACGTCATGAAACGGCCTTCAGGGGCGGTGGCGCACGTAGGTAGAAATTTACGCCAGTGCAGTCGCCTCGGTGCTCTGAGTCTTCAGCGCGAGTGGAGAGTTAGGCAGAAAGGGTGGAAGGATGAGGAGAGGTAGCTCAAATCGAAGTCCAGAGGGGAAAGGAGCGAGTCCTGCTTAAATTGTCGAAATATATTTCTCATCTTCCCCGCATCCCGCCTTCTCCAACCCCTCCAAACCACCCCCACCCCCGACCCCAGCCGCCAACCTCCTTACCTAGAAACGTGTTTGAGGCTGTGTATGAAAGTATCAGTCGCTTCAGTCGTGTCCGACTCTTTGCAACCCGATGGACTGTAGCCCCGCCAGGCTCCTTTGTCCATGGAATTCACCAGGCAAGAATACTGAAGTGGGTTGCCGTTTCCTTCTCCAAGGGATCTTCCCGACCCAAGGATTGAACCCAGGTCTCCCGCATTGCAGGCAGATTCTTTACCATCTGAGCCACCAGGGAGGCTATGTATCTCTTTTCATTATTGTAGTTGGCCGATAACCAGTTCCTATATTCAGACTTAGTTTTCTTTTTTTCTCATTATTTTATAAACTTTTTATTATTTTTGCTTTTGGCATTTAGATTAACATGTACAGTGCAGAGGTGGGGGCCGCGGAAGATTTCTCATGAATTCTCTCAAAGCAGGATGACAGAGGAAATCAGTATTTTCTTTATGAACAAGGGCTTTAGAATAAACATCCTATGAGATAGAGGCATGGTCACTTTTTTGTTTTTTGTTTTTTTTGTTTTTTGTTTTGGCTGAGCAGGAAGCGCAGAATCTTAACCTCTAGACCTCCAGGAATTCCCATTTTTTTAAAAAAAAGCAGAAGTCTATTTTCTATGTCTGTTTCTCCATTGTTGCCCTGTAAGTAAATTCTTTAGTACCATTTTTCTAGATTCCTTATATATGTGTTAGAATACGGTATTTATCTTTCTCTTTCTGACTCACTTCACTCTGTATAATAGGTTCTAGGAAGGAGAGGGTGAGATGTATGGAAAGAGTAACAAGGAAACTTACATTACCATATGTAAAATAGGTAGCCAACAGGAATTTGCTGTATGTCTCAGGAAACTCAAACAGGGGCTCTGTATCAACCTAGAGTGGTGGGATGGGGAGGGAAATGGGAGGGAGCTTCAAAAGGGAGGGGATATATGTATACCTATGGCTGATTCATGTTGAGATTTGACAGAAAACAGCAAAATTCTGTAAAGCCATTATCCTTCAATAAAAAATAAATTTAAAAAAATCAACACCTAATTTTTCTGGGAATTTGTTTTTTTTCTTTTTACTAAAATGACCATATTTCCCAACTGTTGTGTAGTTTAACTTTGGAAAAAACCTAGAATTCATATGTGCATGTTAATGGGCATGTTTCTGGACTCCTCTAGAATATCAATCCGTCCCATTTCAGTGGTCTATGTGTTTGTCCTTGAAGCAGTACCACAGTTTCTTTATCATCATATCTTTTAAATATGTCTTGATATCTGGTGGAAAAGTTCTTCCCCCCTTATTTTTCTTTACGAAGTTATTATTCTTGGCCCTTTGCACTTTCATATAAATTTTAGAAGCAGTTTTCAATTTTCATGAAAAAAGTCTGTTAAGATTTTGATAGGAATTTATCAGATTTATAGATTGATTTGATTGCAACTGACATCTTTAATCTGTGAATTGATTTGGGAACAAATGACAAGAGTGGACTGAGGTTTTTTGATTGCTGTTTTTGTTCTGGGTATAATTTTATCTGAACTTGTACAAAATACTATTACCGTAGGAAAAGAAAAGAAGCTACATGGAAAAACATATCTCAGGAATGCTCTCAAAGAAAAATTGAGGAAAACAAACCCTTGGAAACCAGGTTTTAGAAAAAAACATGGTTTTGTACATGACTCCTGAAATAGGTTACCCGTCAGGATCCAGCTAGTAAAATGAAACTACTAGAAGGAATTTAATTTAGGAAAAATAGGGATTAGAAAAGCTGAAATGCAAATAAGAGAAAATGAGGAAACCCAAAGATTGTTAACTGCAGGCAGCTGGTATGCCCCTAGGGAATGGTAGGATCAAGAAAAGATGTGTCTTTGCTAGACTATGAAGGCCATGGAATCATGGAGGAAGGGCAGTCTGGTGGGAGGTAGAATCACAGAAGAGAAGCAGCCACTGCTAGAAATGCATCCTCTCCTCCCAAGAAGAGAAATTGGGAGAAAAACCCTGACTTCTCTCTTTCAGTGCAAGTACCTCTTAGTGGCGGGACATAACTGGGAATGACTGACAACAGAGACTAAAAAATATGGTTTGCAAGGAAGGAGTCAGAAAGCAAATGACAAACAAAAGGCATATACATCAAAATTACAGGTTAGAAGTTCAGGTTCTGAATGTAGATTTTTCTCTCAAAATGTATTAATTCATTTCATTTGCTTTTATCAAGCATGTGGTAGATGCATATTCCATTGGCTACAGCAGATTACCGAGTCAGTCCCAACATTAATGGTGAAAGGAAATACACTCCTCTGCCTGCTGTAGCAGAGTTCACTAGTCAGAGAGTAAAGATGAGAGAGATGGAGGGTAGACTCCAGGTCTACAGAGGATGGGGAGAGAGCATGGCATGCTGTGAAAATGACATTACCATGGAACCTGCTGCCCTGCAGGTATGCTATGCTATGCTAAGTCACTTCAGTCGTGTCCGACTCTGTGTGACCCCATAGATGGCAGCCCACTAGGCTCCTCCGTCCCTGGGATTCTCCAGGCAAGAACACTGGAGTGGGTTGCCATTTCTTTCTCCAGTGCATGAAAGTGAAAAGTGAAAGTGAAGTTGCTCAGTCGTGTCGGACTCTTTGAGACCCCATGGACTGCAGCCCACCAGGCTCCTCTGTCCGTGGGATTTTCCAGGCAAGAGTACTGGAGTGGGGTGCCATTGCCTTCTCCTGCCCTGCAGGTATACATCTACAGAATTCCCTGTGTTTGTGGTCAATAAGATAAACATTTATCTATGTGACTTTAAGGGTTTTTTTCCTAATAGAGAGTACCATGTTAATAAGTTTTCCTTAGATAATTTGATCCTACAACACATTTAGTACCTGGTTTCTTAGGTCAGATTCCTAACACACTTTGACATAATTAAGAAATAACAAACCAAATTCTCATTTTAAGAGAAGAAAGAAACTTTTCTAATCCACTACATTATGGGTAATATAAATCCATATAGCTTGTAAGAAGATACATATTAATAAAAATTAACACTTCGCTTATTAAATGTTAGTTCGCTTTATAGCTATAGAGATTAGTGTGTGTTTAGTTGTTTTCTGCTGTTTCAGAATGTAGTTAACCATGATTAGTTTTGTAGAAATAAAGGACCAAATTTTTGGAGGACTGTTTAAAAAATTAACATATCTCAAAAAAGGTCAAGAGATAGAGCTACAACCATTCAGGTGTGACAGAACATTCCCAGGGAACGTTCCTCTTGAATTTGGAGTTTGCAGAAAATTGGATGTACTAGATGAACAAGTGCCCTTATTTGTCTATATACTGTAGAGTATGCAAGAAACAGATATTGAGGACTAGGTGGGAAAACCACAATTTGGGTCTGGTGAGTTGATAAGACCATTAAGCTCTTGACAAATCTATTACAGTTAGTAACATATCACACGGTAGGGATTTAGAATGGAGAGTGCTTGCTGGTCTTCACATGTTCCTCCTCCTAATACACACACACAGCAGCAGCAGCAGACACTCCTACTTTTCTGCCCATTTCCTTGATTTCCCTCATTCTTACCATTTTGGAGCACACTGCTTTGATTTCCAGTGGCCAAAATCTTCATTTCTCTGCCTGATGGCTTTCTCTGGTTACCAGAGTCAACAGTTCTATGCAAATGGCAACCTGAAAATGCTGAGGAACTGAGGCCCCCAGAAGCAGCCCTCACCCAAAGGTGAGATGTATAAAATCCCTAGACTCACAGCTCCTTCAGCTCCCCGCAAAGGCTCTGAGAGCTTCCCAGCAAGACTGAGCTTAGTTACACACAGCGGAAGTTTTTGATAGCAAGCTATATATGGGTGACTTTCTTTTCCTGTTTTGCTTTTCCACTCCCCATTGTTATTTCATGGAATTATCTACAGAATAAGTTATTTGAAGTCAAGTCTTTATTTCAAGGTCTGCTTTTGGGGCAAGTTGAACAATGACACATACATTCACAAACCTAAATAGAATTTTTCTTGTTATGTCTGATTGATTATTGGCTGAAGCCTCAGAGGTAGGTATCGTGGGTTTTAAGTACCCACATGTTTCAAAGAGAGGAGCCAGTCACATTTCTGTAAGACTGAAATAGCAGAGTGGGTGTCACTATGTAATGGAAAACTACAGATACAAACTTAGAAATGCAAAACTATAAAGGGACTGGTTAGAGAAAGGACTTTTTTTGAAGAGAGTTTGCAGGGAGCCCTGTACTGTTTTGTGATGTTTCTTCCTATTTCTGCCAAGTCAGGGGCTGCAAGAAAACAGCTCACATAAAGTGGGGTTGTCTGCAGGAAGGGAAACTGACATTTCGTTTCCTTGCTAGATGCTTGCTTAAGTGCAGAAACCCATAGACTTCCTCCAATGACACTAGGAGAGAATGGGAAGGAGATCATAGGGCAATTTAATTTGTGGCCCCAAGATTTTGAGAGTGAAGTGAGCAAGGTGGAGGTGGGCAGGAGGCCAGATGGAGTAGCCTCAATGGTAAGCTGGGGAGAGAGGACAGTGGCTAGAGCATATGCACATGCAGAGATTTTCCCTGGGCCAAGTGAACTCCGTGAAATGTTATTGGTCTCAAGTCATCCCCCAAAGCTTCTGCTTGAAGGGGCAAGGGGATCCCTGGAGTGTGCTGATGATGGTAGCTGAGGTGTTATGAGAGGTCAGAGAGCATCATTTCTGTCAAGGACTGGGGGAGTAAGGAGGTTGCCATGGAGGAATCTGAAGAACCAACAAAGGTCCCTTGGGAAAGGATCAGCCATCATCTGGAGGTGTGCCATGACAGAAGGCACTGAAAACCAAGAGAGGACCACAGATGATGCTGGCCATCTCTGACACCTCCACTAACACAGTCGTTTTCCACTTCGTTTCAAACCGACAGGAGCTGGAGGGAGGGGTATGGTAGGAAAGAAAGAAGCAAGGGCCCGTACTTACCTCTTCCTTATGACTGGTTCTGGGTCAGGCAGCAGCTGGGAGATAGAGGGGCTTTGAATTGGGTGAAAAATAGAAGTTTGGACTATTGTAAAGATCCAGAGTTAATGAAAAGCTATTGTTTCTGCCTGAGATATTGTCCAAGGATCAGTAAGGCAGCTTTGAAAGAAATGCTTGAAAAAAAGAATGAAGATGTTTCCTCAATGTACCTTCCAAGTTCATCATGTTCAAATGGTTTATGTGTAACATAGGATAGAAGAGTGTTTGCACATTGTTTACACATATGAGTACTGCAATATAAAGGGGAATGCTCTGATGGGACCAGAAATCATGAAGAATCGTTGAGTGATAAAAACAGATGGGTACAGACTGAAAGAGAAAAATCACAGCTTTTAAGACATGCTCAGCTGTGTCCAGCTTTTTGCGACCCCATGACCAGGCTACCCCATTCATGGAATTTTTCAGGCAAAAATACTTGAGTGGGTTGCCATTTCATCCTCCAGGGCTCCTAAGTTTTGACTAATGATTGAAGGAGGTTTGAAGTTCTGTCAAGCCCAGAAGCAGGCAGAGAATGTTGGGCTGAATGTTGAGGAGTTCGAGTGGAGTCCCTAGAGGAAGCACACAGATTGCATGACCTTCCCCCTCCTCCAGTACTTGTACTGAGATGTCAGGACCTGCATCCTGTTCTGTTGGGTTCTTTCCACCTCTTAAGAGCAACCTCTTTCCATCTCTGATGTCTTGATGTCCAGGAGACTTTTTATTCTCTTTTTCTGAAAATTCCTGCTCTATATGATGTTCTTCATAGGGACTTTTAAAGTTTGGTTTCATTTGAAAATATGTATTTCAATTTGTGGAATTTCTAGCAACAAGCCAGAAATAGTGGTCCTCACAGTAACCTCAAGTCAACATGTCTGATACTGGAAATCAGATGCAGTCCTGTGCTGATTGTTTTGAAGTTTCCCTCTGGTACTCTCTCTGGCCTTTCTCTCTGTGCTCACCCTCAGGAGTCATGAAATGTAAGTTGGTTTCACCTTGTGATTCTAAGAAATCTATTGGACTTAACAAGTTCTCTTTTTTCTGAGAGGAGGCATTCTTTTGCTAATGCTGAATTTTTAATTGCTTATGGCAAATATTAGAGCATACCAACTCCCCAGGCCTCTCCTCTACAAAAATGTATTCTCCAGAAAATTCCATGTAGGCTAATTTCAGTTTTATACCTATGCCTATTTTATTTCTCAGTAATTCATAATGATCCTCAAGGAGCCATTCAGTTCAGTTCAGTTCAGTTCAGTCGCTCAGTCATGTCCGACTCTTTGTGACCCCGTGAATCGCAGCACGCCAGGCCTCCCTGTCCATCACCAACTCCCAGAGTTCACTCAGACTCACGTCCATCGAGTCAGTGATGCCATCCAGCCATCTCATCCTCTGTCGTCCCCTTCTCCTCCTGCCCCCAATCCCTCCCAGCATCAGAGTCTTTTCCAATGAGTCAACTCTTCGCATGAGGTGGCCAAATATTGGAGTTTCAGCTTTAGCATCAGTATTTCCAATTAAGTAAATATGCTTAATCAGAAACTTCCCAAGATGTAATTGACCATGTTTTTGTTCTGGGTAGCATGTATATATACATATAGTAGGCCACTTCTTATCAGTTTTATTAAAGGGTTGTTCTCCATCTTTTTTTCCCACTTTCCTAGCTGCCTTTCCTTTCTTTTGCATTCACTCACAAAGCTAAGAAAAGAGCCCTGAATGATATTATCCTGCCATATAAGCACAATAAACTTGTAAATTGCCTAAACTTGTAAATTACCAATGGATGGGCCAGTCTTAAAATTTTTGTCTTTCAGAAGGCATATTATCCTATCAGGTATGAAAACAAATATTGGAAGACTTACTGCATTTGGTCCTTTCTCTCCAGCAATACAATGAAGAGCTAATTTCAGAGCTAACTTCAGATCAGATCATTCGCTCAGTCGTGTCCGACTCTTTGCGACCCCGTGAATCGCAGCACGCCAGGCCTCCCTGTCCATCACAAACTCCCGGAGTTCACTCAGACTCGAGTCCATCGAGTCAGTGATGCCATCCAGCCATCTCATCCTCTGTCGTCCCCTTCTCCTCTTGCCCCCAATCCCTCCCAGCATTAGAGTCTTTTCCAATGAGTCAACTCTTCACATGAGGTAGCCAAAGTACTGGAGTTTCAGCTTTAGCATCATTCCTTCCAAAGAAATCCCAGGGCTGATCTCCTTCAGAATGGACTGGTTGGATCTCCTTGCAGTCCAAGGGACTCTCAAGAGTCTTCTCCAACACCACAGTTCAAAAGCATCAATTCTTCGGTGCTCAGCCATCTTCACAGTCCAACTCTCACATCCATACATGACCACAGGAAAAACCATAGCCTTGACTAGACTATGTTGACTAGACCTTTGTTGGCAAAGTAATGTCTCTGCTTTTGAATATGCTATCTAGGTTGGTCATAACTTTTCTTCCAAGGAGCAAGCATCTTTTAATTTCATGGCTGCAGTCACCATCTGCAGTGATTTTGGAGCCCCCCAAAATAAAGTCTGACACTGTTTCCACTGTTTCCCCATCTATTTCCCATGAAGTGATGGGACCAGATGCCAGGATCTTCATTTTCTGAATGTTGAGCTTTAAGCCAACTTTTTCACTCTCCACTTTCACCTTCATCAAGAGGCTTTTTAGTTCCTTTTCACTTTCTGCCATAAGGGTGGTGTCATCTGCATATCTGAGGTTATTGATATTTCTCCCAGAAATCTTGATTCCAGCTTGTGTTTCTTCCAGTCCAGCGTTTCTCATGATGTACTCTGCATATAAGTTAAATAAACAGGGTGACAATATACAGCCTTGATGTACTCCTTTTCCTATTTGGAACCAGTCTGTTGTTCCATGTCCAGTTCTAACTGTTGCTTCCTGACCTGCATACAAATTTCTCAAGAGGCAGACCAGGTGGTCTGGTATTGCCATCTCTTTCAGAATTTTCCACAGTTTATTGTGATCCACACAGTCAAAGGCTTTGGCATAGTCAATAAAGCAGAAATAGATGTTTTTCTGGAACTCTCTTGCTTTTTCCACGATCCAGCGGATGTTGGCAATTTGACCTCTGGTTCCTCTGCCTTTTCTAAAACCAGCTTGAACATCAGCAAGTTCACGGTTCACATATTGCTGAAGCCTGGCTTGGAGAAATTTGACCATTACTTTACTAGCGTGTGAGATGAGTGCAATTGTGCGGTAGTTTGAGCATTCTTTGGCATTGCCTTTCTTTGGGATTGGAATGAAAACTGACCTTTTCCAGTCCTGTGGCCACTGCTGAGTTTTCCAAATTTGCTGTCATATTGAGTGCAGCACTTTCACAGCATCATCTTTCAGGATTTGGAATAGCTCAACTGGAATTCCATCACCTCCACTAGCTTTGTTCGTAGTGATGCTTTCTAAGGCCCACTTGACTTCACATTCCAGGATGTCTGGCTCTAGGTGAGTGATCACACCATTGTGATTATCTGGATCATGAAGATCTTTTTTGTACAGTTCTTCTGTGTATTCTTGCCATCTCTTCTTAATATCTTCTGCTTCTGTTAGGTCCATACCATTTCTGTCCTTTATCGAGCCCATCTTTGCATGAAATGTTCCTTTGGTATCTCTGATTTTCTTGAAGAGATCTCTAGTCTTTCCCATTCTGTTGTTTTCCTCTATTTCTTTGCATTGATCGCTGAAGAAGGCTTTCTTATCTCTTCTTGCTATTCTTTGGAACTCTGCATTCAGATGTTTATATCTTTCATTTTCTCCTTTGCTTTTCGCTTCTCTTCTTTTCACAGCTATTTGTCAGAGCTAACTCAAAAAAGTACAAAGAAATCTTGTAGACATTTGGCCCAAGGGGAAAAGTGATGCCTGGGTCCTACAGACTAAAGCAGAAGTCTCAGGATTCATCAGACTGGAGTCTTGGGCCAGTTCTAGCCTACCGGTCGAAGAGGAGGTAAAAGGAGCATCTAAAAGACCCTGCTGAATTTATATCCCAAGGAGAGGTTGAAGGAAGGTCAGAGCATGAGGGACAGCAGTTGCTTCAAGGGAAATGGTTGAGTCACTGAAAAGGGAACTTGAATGCTTCCCACTCCTGAATTCACCAAAAACAGCATGAAATGGACAGACAATACTTCTTCAAAAGCTAAAGCAATAGTTTATTTGCATAATAAGTCAGTGTTTTATTATGATACTCTGGACACCATTTTAACAGTGGAAATGTAGAGGGACAAAGAAAACAAAAAGTGTATTTAAGAGACCAAGTGCCATACGCACAAGTTCCTACCTTGTGATTTAGGTAAATTCACATATGGGTGTTCTTGGATGCTGCTACATCTTGATTTGAGGGGAAAAGTCACAAAGGAGTAATGAAAGCCTCAGAGAAGGCGTCAAAAAACCAAATCAGTCAATAGCCCCTGAGTCTCTGGTTCCCATAGCCTATTTTCCATTTCTCCCTTCCCCTCTACATGAAAGGGAGGTGCAAAGAGAATTTTGGGAGGCTAGGAGACAGTAACTTGGGGACCATGTTCTGTCTTCTTGTCATTCTGCTTCAGTTTATGCATCCAGACTATGAACTTCATCATCATCCTGTCCCAGGACCTAATAACATCCCATGATTCTATCTTTAAAAGTGAAATGATAATTTGCATAAAATGTGCTATTACAAAGCACTAATGAATGTTCAGTTAGGAGGCTCCAAACCACACCAGTATTACTCCTGGAGCCATTTCAGAGCAACTTGTCCTAGAGACATCCAAGGGGAGAGAATCCATGAATAGAATGTCAGACACAAGGAGAGGTTCCCCAGGGACCTACTTCAGTTAAGAGCCTTCTCGATGTCCCTCAGCTCATACCTGTGGGTTGTGGCCCACTTGGTGGGCCAACTCTGCTCTTGCTCTACAAGGAAACAATAACTCCCATAATTATATTCTTGGAGTGGGGGTGGGGCTGCTGAAGTGGACATTTCTGTGAACACTGCAAAGTGGGTGGTGGGAGGATTTTCCAGAACTCCTGGGAGGGGCACAGGTCTTTATCATCTCTGTCTCTTGACAGCATTTGATCCAACTTCAGTGATTAAGGAGGTGTTCATCTTGGGATGTAACTTGACTGCCTCTGCTGATCTCAATTATCCACAACTAACATACTTTACCTGTGCCCATGAGCTCAGCCTTGCCTTCATCTTAGGACCTCTCTCAACCTCTGTTACAAGAGATTCACAGAGTTCAGCATTAGGCCACGTTTCTTTCTATGTGGTTGGGCTCAACCCGGCGTCTGACTTTTCATGACTTTTTTATTTCTGACTACTCTGCCACAAGTCTTGGGGTCATCCTCAACTCCTCTATTCTCTTACTCCACTAGTTGATCTTTAGAAAATCCTGGAGACTCTTGATTGAATATAAGTAGAGAATCTAACTGCTGGTTTCCAGCTCTAATTACTAATGCTGCTGCTACAAGTTACCACCATCCCTCAGGTAGATAAATGAATGTCCACCTCACTGCTCTTCCTGCCCCTACTCAGGTCTCTTTATAGTTCATCCTCCAAAGAGCAGCCAGAAACAGACTGAAGTGTGTAGTTGTGTCATGTCACTACTCTACTTTGAAAATGTTCAACTGGCTCCCATCTCATTCAACCAGTCTTTCATGATCTGGCTTCCTTTACCCCTCTTGCTTCTCCACTTGTGTGCCCTCACGCACCTGCTCCAGCTGTGCAGGCCTCTGTGCTCTTCCTAAAACATGCCAAGAACCCTCCTGCCTCAGACCCTTGGTGATTTCTGTGCACTCAATGCCACCTTTTCAGTGAGGTCTTCCCAGAACTACCCCCTCCCACTTTGCCAGCTTTCCTTATCCTTTCTCCTGATTTTTTGTTTTCCAAAAAATAAGTAAAAGAGCACACTTGTTTTACTTATTTGTTTGCTGCCTACCTCTCCCACTAGCGTGCAGGCTCCATGGGGTCAGGGGTTTTTTCCCATTTTATTCTGTACTTTCCCTGGCATCTAGGAAAAAGCCTGGCACACACTGACTGCTCAGGGCATGTTGAGTGAGTGACTGATGGCAAAACTAGATAGGGGAATCATTATTAGGGAGGACATTCAACCAGTAGGGTGCTGGTCTATTATGATCTATTTTTGAGAACATTAAAACTATGACATTGTGTAGCATTTGCTGGGTTAAATTCAAATGTTAGATTATTTTTAAAAAACTACTCAATTATGTTCGACTTCCCTGGTGGCTCAGATGGTAAATTGTCTGCCTACAATGTGGGAGACCTGGGTTCAATCCCTGGTTTGGGAAGATTCTCTGGAGAAGGAAATGGCAACCCATTCCAGTACTCTTGTCTGGAAAATCCCATGGACGGAGGAGTGTGGTAGCTTACAGTCCATGGGGTCGCAAAGAGTCGGACACAATTGAGCAACTTCACTTTGTTTCCTTCAGCTATGTTCACTGACTTCCCTGGTAGCTCAGCTGGTAAAGAATCCACCTGAAATGCAGGGGATCTGGATTTGATCCCTGGGTTGGGAAGATCCTCTAGAGAAGGGAACAGCTACCCACTCCAGTATTCTGGCCTGTAGAATTCCATGGGGTCACCAAGAGTCAAGTATTCTGGCCTGGAGAATTCCATGGTGTCACCAAGAGTCCAGTATTCTGGCCTGGAGAATTCCATGGGGTCACAAAGAATTCCATGGACTCTATGGGGTCACAGAGTCAGACACGACTGAGTGACTTTCACTTTCATGTTCAATGGCATTTACAGTGTTTGGATATTTGCTAGAAGCTACAGTTTTTTGTACATACTACTAAGCTGTGTTTCTCATTTATTAGAATATTTAAAGAAATTCATAATAATGAATAAAAAATTTCTAATATTTCACTTTCAAGTCCTAAAAATTAATATTTTTGGAAAATTTAGAAACACTATAATGAGTGAAGATACAAAGAAGTTAGTGAGATCTGTTTTGAAACTTTACCCAGGGTCAGTCTTGTTCCTGGAGGACAAATGATGGTCTCCATGAGGCATGGGTTTCCACAGGAAGCATAGATATTTAGTAAATGTCACAGGCTAAAGAAGCCATAGAAAGTTGCTTTTGTTTATCTTGTCTCCCATGATTGCAATTTCATTTAAAACATAATTTTACTCTGTCTTGGCTGACAAGTCAGCTCATATGCTTATGGGGGCTTAAAAGAATGAGGCAACCTGAGCTACTGTTTGGTTGTAGAATCAGCAGTTTCTTAACTACTCTGAGGCTGAAAGTGCCCAGGGCCAAAGAGCAAGATCTGCAGCTTCTCATGCCAACTGCATGTTTTCCAGCCCAGCCCAGTTTAGGTGGAACAAGATGTGATCAAACCATATCAAGTTCTCAAAGAACAGTGACTGCTCTCTTAAGAATAAATTATTCTTTATCACTGTGTTGGAGACAATTGTGTCTGCAGCAGATGCCCTCTGGTCCTGGGGACTGGCAAGCAAAGAGAGGGCATGAATGAAAATCATCAAGCACATGCTTAACTTCTTGCTTCAATCCAAATAAAAATGGAAGCCTCTTTGGCTTCTACTAGCAGGAACCAAAGTTGTCCTTTGAAGCCAGGACAAAGCCTGCAAAGAGTTCACAACTCTTATACTTTAGCCAGTGTGATCAACAATGGTCATGCTCTGTTCTGCTCACATTTTAGTATGTGGCTAGAGGAGAGGAGAATTAAAATTAAATTTTAATTTTAGATGAAATGGACCACTCATTTTGGTGTAACAAACATTTTTGTATGTGGCGTGTGATATTATGATTTGTAATAAGAAATGTATATATTTGTCTCTGTCCCTGTTTCTGGCACAGAGCTTCTAAAACCCTTGAAATTTCCTAAGAGTGATAAAGTTGCTTTGATATTCATAACAAACCTCTTTTGATTTGAATTTATGTTAAGAAGATGACTTCTGAAAACACCTAAGGATGGGAGCTGGTTTCCAGAGGAACCAACAATCCACATGATTGGAGATTCAGAACTTTCAGTCTCATCCCATTTCTGAGGAAGGGACAGATCCTGGAAGTTAAATTCATCATGACTATGTAATGACTATGTTTGACTATGTAATGATTGACTATGTAATTAATTTTGACTATGTAATGAAGCCTCCATAAAGATCCCAAAGCATGGAGTTTGGAGATCTTCTAGGTTGGTGAACCAAACTGCTTCCATGTGCCACCATGCCAAGCCCCAAACTCCATGAGGACAGAAGCCCCTTTGTCTGAGACCTCACCTTTGAAACCCTTCACTTATAGTCAGTCAGTCAGAAGAACAGATACTGTAACAGAGCAGGATGAGCACAGCCCTCAGCAGGCAGCCATTGCTGTGCCTCCTCTGCTCCCTGTTACTAGGCAACAGGTCTTGCTCAGCCATTGCTCAGTGCCTCAGTGCCTCAGTGGGTCCTGCCCACAAGCAACCAACTGTCAACGAGCGACTGTTAATTGTCCTGCTCAACAACTGGTCAGCACCACAGTGGGCCCTGCCCACTGGTAACTGTCAGTGGGAGACCACTGTGGGGAAGTGATTGAGTCCAAAGGTCAGTGTTGAGGTGGTCATCAGGTAGAGAGTGAGGTTAGAGGCAGATTCAGGCCTTCTCCTGGAGGCCCTATATCTTACCCAGCTTTGGGTCAGTGAGTGAGCTAGAAGACCCAGAGACCAGACTGGGGACTATGTCCTGCAGGTCTCCAGAGCCCTCACCAAGGCCCTCCACTAGCCTTGGTCCAGCCCTTGAGGCAGCGGTGAACCTCTCCCCCATCCCCGTCTCTGAGACCTAATAGAAGTGGCCATATGCCTAGGTCACAATCTGTGAGACCTAGTCTTCCCATTTGGGTGGCCTGAGGAGACTGAGGGCCAGTTAGGTTGGGGGCCAGGCTCCCTCAGGGATAACAGTTGGGCACATTGTGAGAAACTGACCCCAAAGGAGCTGCCAAATGAGATCTGCCTCCTCTTAGCCAGGACTGGGACCTTGGAGGGTGAAAGTTGTGCCTTGGGACTTTGCCCTTTCTTGTCAGGATAGAGAATAACATTTATCTGGCAGAGATTTACAGGAACATCGTTACCTGACCATGACCTTACCTCAAGAACAAAGGATCTGACACCAAGAAGTCTACAACAATTAACCATGCCCATCCCTTACCTTTTGCTTTTACAAGGACTTGCAGAAAGCATTCAATAACTTTGGGGTTCTTAGAGCATGAGCCACCCATCCCTTTGTATGAATCTGTAATAAATCTTTCTCTGTTCCAAACTCTAGTATTGATGGGCCTCACTGTGCGTCAGGCACATGGACTTAAGAATTTGCTAACAATACCAACTTAGACTTGTGATTGGCACCTGAAGTGGAGGGCAGCCTCGTGGAACTGAGCCCTCAACAATGGCATCTGATGCTATCTCTGGGGTTGACAATGTCAGGATTGAGTTGACTTGTAAGACTCCTAGTTGTTGTCTTACCATTGCTTAATGGTGCAACCCCTTCCCCCACCAACAAACTCATGAACTGGTTCATCAGAATCTTTATGGTCAGAGAAGGAGAGAATTAAGATTAAATTTTAATTTTAGATTAAATGAACCACTAATTCCAATGTAACAAACATGTTCTGAGCTGCTAATTAGATATAAAGGTATATGTAGATTTAAAAAATGTAGGTTATGTAGATGCAGGTGCTGATATAGATTATGTAGTTTATGTAGATACTGTAATTGCTGTCAATGACATAGATGTAAATGCATATGTAGATTCTTTAGATATAAATACAGATGTAGATAGATACCAGTTAGAGATGTAGATGTGTATGACATAGCTGTAAACATGGGTGTAGATTAAAATTTTCAACTGTAGCACTATTGATATTTTGAGCTGGATAATTCTTTGCTATGAGGGGCTGTCCTAGATGCCAGGGGCCCTCTCTCACCTACTCTCAAGTTGTGACAATCAATGATGTTTCTGGATGCCGCCAAATGCCTTTTGGGTGCACGTTTCTGGGGTTGCAAACCAGTGATGTAGACAATGTAGATAACTGATATATGCAAATATGGATGTATCAATAGATGATGATATGAGTAGATACAAATTATATAACTCTAAACATAGATGTAGATGCTTTTGTACTTTTAAAATTTTTATTTATTTATTTGGCTGTGTCAGGTCTTAATTGTGGCATGTGGGATCTTTGATGCATCATGTGGAGTCTTGTTGTGGCACATTGACTGTCTGGCACATGAGCTCAGTAGTTGTGGGGCACGGGCTTAGTTGCCCTGCAAGTCATGTGAAATCTTCCTAAACCAAGGATAGAACCCATATCCCCTGAACTGGCAGGCAGATTTTTAACTGCTGGACCACAGGGAAGTACCTAGGTGACATATTTGATATGGACAATGTAGATGGCATAAATATAAATTTTATGATCTGGGCAGGAAAATGTAGATGTTAATGATGCAGATGACATAGATTAGGTATAGGTGATGAGATAGATATCTAGATAGATTAAAATAGAAATGTTTCTCAATTTGAATTTAAGTTCTTTGAAGGTGATATTCATATCTCCAAAAGCAATTTGAAGCTATTCATTAGTGATCTGTTGATTGGTTAATTAGCTCTACCACTTCAGAGCCACCTAAGTTCTCTTCAATATTTCATGTATGCTTTCTATTAAGAAAAGATTATCTTCAGAAAATTTATGGGAATTTAAAACCCTGAGTTATAAATAAATGTATGGGGGCAGGCAGTAAATACATTTTTAAAATATCCTTCATATATTTTCCCAACATTTTATTATGAAAATTTTCAAACATGCAAAATACTTGATGCAAATTTACAAGGGCTGTATACCCACCACATTTTACCATTAATATTTTATATTTTACCATTAATTCTTACTGTGCTAACTTATTTCATGTCTATCCATCCATCACCCCATCTTACTTATTGATGCTTTTCAACCACATCCTGCACATGTTTTTAATTGATTTCCTAGAAGACTAAATTCCTGAAAACTGCTTTGACTTCATATAATTACATACTATCATTTTACTTGTGATGGTCATAGGCCACTTGAGAGTTCTGCAGAATAAATCTTTGTAGTATTGGGAAGTTTGTCATAATGTTTATTAAAAATTTGAAGCTAAAGGGGATATATGTACATGTATGTATGTATGTATGTATATGTATGGCTGAATCCCTTCCACTATTCACCTGAATCTATCACAACATTGTTAATCGCTATCCCCCCATACAAAATTAAAAGTTCAAAAAAAAATTTAAGCTGAAATTTAAGAAGGAATAAGCCCAGAGCTTACTAAGGAGAAACACTGAGATCAGGGAGGCTGTGGCATTTCTCACACCTCTTTTAGGAGAGTTTTCAGACCAAGGGTAAGTAGATTCCTTTCAGGAATGGTTTAGTGTAGTGTTGCATGAAGTGAAGTGAAAGTCGCTCAGTCGTGTCTGATTCTTTGCGACCCCATTCTCCAAGCCAGAATACTGGAGTGGGTAGCCTTTTCCTTCTCCAGGGTATCTTCCCAACCTAGGGATCAAACCTATATCTCCTGCATTGCAAGCGGATTCTTTACCAGCTGAGTTACCAGGGAAGTCTAAGAATATTGGAGTAGGTAGCCTATCCCTTCTCCAGGGGACCTTTCTGACCCAGGAATTGAACTGGGGTCTCCTGCATTGCAGGTGGATTCTTTACCAGCTGAGCTACCAGGGAAGCCCAGTATTGCCTGAAGACAGAGAAATTTCCCAGATGATCTATTAAGGCCCTTTTCAATAGAGCTAACTGATTCTGAGATCACTCAGTTTTTAATAAAGGTTAATAATCAGGGTAAAAGAGGGAGAAAAAGGATGAAAATTAGAAAGACATCAGACTCAAGCTATCCGTTTATTAATATAAAATCATATGGCAAGACTCAGATGGCCTTTCAACTCATTCAATAAATCTTGGCAAGATATTCATACATCAGACTACAACTGAGTATATGTTTCTGCTTTTACCAATGTCTTTCTTTCTAGATATTGCCAAGTTGCCAATTCACCACTGGCTGACTCATAGTTTACACCGATACTATCCATAGTCCTAAAGGAATGTGACCTTTTCCCTTGGAGATGAGAAATACTATATCCCCTCAAGATCACATACCGAAATCATCATGTTTAGCAAATGGTAAATCTCTCCAGAAGATCAAAGCTTACAGTTTAGTTCAGATCAGTAGCTCAGTAGTGTCCAACTCTTTGCAACCCCATGGATGGCAGCACACCAGGATTCCCTGTCCATCACCAAATCCCGGAGCTTGCTCAAACTCATGTCCATCGAGTCGGTGATGCCATTTAACCATCTCATCCTCTGTTGTCCCCTTCTCCTCCTGTCTTCAATCTTTACCAGCATCAGGATCTTTTCCAGTGAGTCAGTTCTTCATTTTAGGTGGCCAAAGTTTTGGAGCTTCAGCTTCAGCATCAGTCCTTCCAATGAATATTCAGGACTAATTTCATTTAGGACTGACTTGTTTGATCTCCTTGTAATCCAAGGGACTCTCAAGAGTCTTTTCCAATGCCACATTTCAAAAGCATCAATTCTTCAGTGCTCTGCTTTGTTTATGGTCCCAACTCTCACATCCATATATGACTACTGGAAAAACCATAGCTATGACTATACAAACCTTTGTCAGCAAAGTAATGTCTCTGCTTTTGAATATGCAGTCTAGGTTTGTCATAACTTTTCATCCAATAAGCAAGTGTCTTTTAATTTCATGGCTGCATTCACCATCTGCAGTGATTTTGGAGCCCAAGAAAATAGTCTCTCACTGTTTCCATTGTTTCCCCATCTATTTTCCATGAAGTGATGGGACCAGATGGCATGATCCATGATCTTTGTTTTTTGAATGTTGAGTTTTAAGCCAACTTTTTCACTCTCCTCTTTCACTTTCATCAAGAGCCTCTTTAGTTCTTCTTCATTTTCTGCCATAAGGGTGGTGTCATCTGCATATCTGAGGTTATTGGTATTTCTCCCAGGAGTCTTGATTCCAGCTTGTGCTTCATCCAGCCCAGCATTTTGCATGATGTACTCAGGATAGAAGTTAAATAAGCAGGGTGACAATACACAGCCTTGACATGCTCCTTTCCCAATTTTGAAGCAGTCCATTGTTCCATGTCTGGTTCTAATTGTTGCTTCTTGACCTGCATACAGATTTCTCAGGAGGCAGGTGAGGTGGTCTGGTATTCCCATCTCTTCAAAAATTTTCCACAGTTTGTTGTGATCCACACAGTCAAAGGCTTTAGGGTAGTCAATGAAGCAGATGTCTTTCTGGAATTCTCTTGCTTTTTCTATGATCCAATTGATGTTGGCAATTTGATCTCTGGTTCCTCTGCCTTTTCTAAATCCAGCTTGAACATCTGCAAGTTCTCGGTTTATGTATTGTTGAAACCTAGCTTAGAGAATTTTGAGTATTACTTTGCTAGCATGTGAGATGAGTGTGATTGTGTGGTAGTTTGAACATTCTTTGGCATTGCATTTTTTGGGGATTGGAATGAAAACTGACCTTTTCTAGTCCTGTGGCCACTGATGAGTTTTTCAAATTTGCTGGCATACTGAGTGAAGCACTTTCACAGCACTGTTTTTTAAGATTTTAAATAGCTCAACTGGAACTCCATCACCTCCACTAGCTTTGTTTGTAGTGATGCTTCCTAAGGCCCACTTGACTTCACACTCCAGGATGTCTGGCTCTAGGTGAATGGTCACACCAAAGCTAACAGGGACCTGTCTAAAATACATTGGCTGTGGACTATGGAGTTTCCAAACACCTAGGTTGTTGCTGAATTGGAAGTAGGAGTGAGTCAGTCAGTGAGACTTATTCAGTTTTTCCAGAGCTGTGGTTAGGGTCTGAGCTGCTAACATGTTACTAGGCAGGGCTGAAAGAGGACTAAACCACAGATTGACCCTGTAACATGGGGGGAGATGCACTGAACAATAAATGGTGAAATAAGTAATCTGTACCAATTAGAAATCTGGTTTGGAGTAGACAGAGGATGCACACCTACTGGTTGACTCTGGGCTGAATGGATGGGGAACAGAAAGGTTATCCATGAGTCTGGAGGATGAGAGAACACAGTGTAGCAGATGCTGAGGCTATCCTGCCGGTATCACCCTGGGCCTTGACATTTTGCACACAGCAGCCTGATTTCCAACTGCCAGCATCTGCCTGTTTACCAAAGGTCTTCATCTGCTGGTTTGCATTTGCTCTGTTCAGACATGCAGCAGGCCAGAAGTGCTGGAGAATTAGTGCCTTCCCACCTGCAACCTTCCACCAAACACTGTGGAATTGGTGCTTATATCCAGCTCCCTAACTCCTTGTGCAGGATAACTGAGGCTTACATTCTGTACTGACCCCCAAAGTTCCCCAGTAGGGTTGAATTCCGATTGTCTGTGGTGGCAATTTCCTTAAACATGAGCTTCCTACAGGCTTCCGTCCCTCCCGTCTCATGTCCTACTCAGACAAAGTACTTGCACTTGAATTTGTATCTCAGTCTACTTCTAAGGGAACACAAACTATGACACACAAGCAGTGGACAAATGCTCTGAAAGTCACTCTGGCTTTTTTTTCCTTTCTTGTAATCTGTTGGATAAGAGGCTTATGGGAGTGTCCTGATGGGAGAGACTAAGGGGGAAACTGGGTCTTGTTCTGAGGGCATCAGAACAAGAGGGCAGAGAGAATGAAAAACTCTGAGGGCATCAGAGGGCAGACAGAATGAAAACCACAATCACAGACTACTAATCACACTGATCACATGGACCACAGTCTTGTCTAACTCAATGAAACCGTGAGCCATACCGTGTAGGGCCACTCAAGATGGACAGGTCATGGTGGAGAGTTTTGACAAAATGTGGTCCACTGGAGAAGGGAATGGCAAACCAATTCAGTATTCTTTCCTTGAGAACCCCATGAACTATATGAAAAGGCAAAAAAATATGACACTGAAAGATGAACACCCCAGGTCAGTAGATGCCCAAAATGCTACTGGAGAAGAATGGAGAAATTACTCCAGAAAGAATGAAGAGATGGAATCAAAGCAAAAGCAACACCCATTTGTGGATATGACTGGTGATGGAAGTAAAGTCTGATGCTGTAAAGAACAATATTGCATAGGAACCTGGAATGTTAGGTCCATGAATCAAGGTAAATTGGATGTGGTCAAACAGAAGATGGCAAGAGTGAATATCAACATTTTAGGAATCAGTGAACTGAAATGGACTGGAATGGGCAAATTTAACTCAGATGAGCATTATATCTACTACTCTGCACAAGAATCCCTTGAAGAAATGGAGTAACCCTCATAGTAAACAAAAGAGTCCAAAATGCAGTACTTGGATGCAATCTCAAAAATGACAGAATGGTCTCTGTTCATTTCCAAGGCAAACCATTCAGTATCATATTACTATGATACTGAAGTTTATGCCCCAACCAGTAATGCCGAAGAAGCTGAAGTTGAACGGTTCTATGAAGACCTACAAGACCTTCTAGAACTAACACCAAAAAAAGATGTCCTTTTCATTATAGGGGACAGGAATGCAAAAGTAGGAAGTCAAGAGATACCTGGAATAACAGGCAAATTTGGCCTTTGTACCAAATGAAGCAGAGCAAAGGATAACAGAGTTTTGCCAAGAGAACACAATGGTCATAGCAAACGCCTCTTCCAACAAAACAAGAGAAGACTCTACACATGGACATCACCAGATGGTCAATACAGAAATCAGATTGATTATATTCTTTGTAGCCAAAGATGGAGAAACTCTATACAGTCAGAAAAAACAAGACCAGGAGCTGACTGTGGCTCAGATCATGGACTCCTTATTGACAAACACAGACTTAAATTGAAGAAAGTAGAGAAAAGTACAAGACCATTCAGATATAACCTAAATCAAGTCCCTTACGATTATACAGTGGAAGTGACAAGTAGATTCAAGAGATTAGATCTGATAGGTAGAGTGCCTGAAGAACTGTGGACAGAGGTTCGTGACATTGTGCAGGAGGTAGTGATCAAGACCTTGCCAAGAAAAAGAAATGCAAAAAGGCAAAATGGTTGTCTGCTAAGCTACTAAGTCACTTCAGTCATGTCCGACTCTGTGCGACCCCATAGATGGCAGCCCACCAGGCTCCCCCGTCCCTGGGATTCTCCAGGCAAGAACACTGGAGTGGGTTGCCATTTCCTTGTCCAATGCATGAAAGTGAAAAGTGAAAGTGAAGTCGCTTAGTCATGTCCAACTCTTAGCGACCCCATGGACTGCAGCCTACCAGGCTCTTCTGACCATGGGATTTTCTAGGCAAGAGTACTGGAGTGGGGTGCCATTGCCTTCTCCAATGGTTGTCTAAGGAGGCCTTAAAAATAGCTGAGAAAAGAAGAGAAGCTAAAGGCAAAGGAGAAAAGGAAAGATATACCCGTTTGAATGGAGAGTTCCAAAGAATAGCAAGGAGAGATAAGAAAGCCTTCCTTAGTGATCAATGAAAAGAAATAGAGAAAAAAAAAAAAAATAGAATGAGAAATACTAGAGATCTCTTCAAGAAAATTAGAGATACCAAGGGAACATTTCATGCAACAATGGGCTCAATAAAGGACAGAAATGGTATGGACCTAACAGAAGCAGAAAATATTAAGAAGAGGTGGCAACAATACACAGAAGAACTATACAAAAAAGATCTTCATGACTCAGATAACCAAGATGGTGTGATCGCTCACTTAAAGCCAGACATCCTGGACTGTGAAGTCAAGTGGGCCTTAGGAAGCATCACTACAAACAAAGCTAGTAGAGGTGATGGAATCCTAGTTGAACTATTTCAAATCCTAAAAGATGATGCTGTGAAAGTGCTGCACTCAATATGCCAGCAAATTTGGAAAACTCAGCAGTGGCCACAGAGCTGGCAAAGGTCAGTTTTCATTCCAATCCCAAAGAAAGGCAATGCAAGAATGTTCAAACTACCGCACAATCACACTCATCTCACAGGCTAGCAAAGTAATTCTCCAAGCCAGGCTTTAACAGTACATACCATGAACTTCCAGATGTTCAAGCTGGATTTAGAAAGGCAGAGGAATCAGAGATCAAAATGCCAACATCTGTTGGATCATAGAAAAAGCAAGAGAGTTCCAGAAAAACATCTATTTCTGCTTTATTGACTATGCCAAAGCTTTTGACTGCCAGGATCACACCAAACTGTGGAAAATTCGTAAAGAGTTGGGAATACCAGACCACCTTACCTGCTTCCTGAGAAACCTGTATGCAGGTCAAGAAGCAGCAGTTAGAACTGGACATGGAACAACACACTGGTTCAAAATTTGGAAAGGGGTACGTCAAGTCTGTATATTGTCACCCTGCTGATTTGACTTATATGCAGAATATATCATGTGAAATGCTGGGCTGGAAGGAGCACAAACTGGAATCAAGATTTCCAGGAGAAATATCAATAACCTCAGATATGCAGATGACACTACCCTTATGGCAGAAAGCAAAGAAGAACTAAAGAGCCTCTTGATGAAAGTGAGAGTGAAAAAGTTGGCTTAAAACTCAACATTCAGAAAACGAAGATCAAGGCATCTGGTCCCATCACTTCATGGCAAATAGATGGGGAGACAATGGAAACAGTGACAGACTTTATTTTGGGGGGCTCCAAAATCACTGCAGATGGTGACTCCAGCCATGAAATTAAAAGGTGCTTGCTCCTTGGGAGAAAAGCTATGACCAACCAACCTAGACAGCATAATTAAAAAGCAGAGACATTACTTTGCCAACAAAGATCTGTTTAGTCAAAGCTATGGTTTTTCCAGTAGTCATGTATGGATGTGAGAATTGGACCATAAAGCTGAGTGCCAAAGAACTGATGCTTTTGAAATGTGGTGTTAGAGAAGACTCTTGAGAGTCCCTTGGACTATATGGAGATCCAACCAGTCAACCCTAAAGGAAATCGGTCCTGAATATTCATTGGAAGCACTGATGCTGGAGCTGAAATTCCAATACTTTGGCCACCTGATGTGAAGAACTGATTCATTGGAAAAGACCCTGATGCTGGGAAAGATTGAAGACAGGAGAAAAAGGTGACAACAGAGGTTGAGATGGTTGGATGGCATCACCAACTTAATGGACATGAGGTTTGAGTAAGCTCTGGGAGATGGTGATGGACAGGGAAGCCTAGCATGCTGCCGTCCAGGGGGTCACAAAAAGTCGGCATATGACTGAGCAACTGAACTGAACTGAACTGTGATCTGTTAAGGCTATCAGAAAGCAGAGAAGACAGGAACTGCCCAGCACTCTCTTCAGCCCAGGAAACTCAAAGACATCTTTTCTTGGTAATAAAAAATTATTTGCCTTTGGAAACAGCTGTCATTGGGTCAGCTCTGGCTTCATATTACTTAACCACACAGTACCATCTCCCATTGCAAATTTAAGAGACATCAAAAATACACTGAGAGGTCAGTAACAGAATCCTAGCCATTGCTTTAACAAATCTCCTGTGTTCCAGTTCATCTTTGCCCCAATCTGATATGTAAAAACATGATATGTAGCATACTAATCACTAATGGAGTCCTTGTAGAAGAAGTTTTAATGCCCTTGTCAGCCACTGTGTTCACATTGGGCATCTGAGTGAATCAGGTGGATAAATTGATCTTTGGTTTCCCCCCCTAAGGAGACAATCGCTGAACCACTAGGACACAGACTAAAACTGTTTTTCTTTCAGTGAGGTTAAAGTCTTTGCAAAATCAGCTCTTAGAATAATGCTGTTTGTCTGGGGATGTAGTCCATTTTTGGAGGTAGGAAATAGCTCCATATTTTGTAAAAATAACTATTGTTGTCTATGTCCTTATACTAGAAGTTCAGTTGCAGAGACAGAGTGCGTGCATGGGTGCTCAGTCACTAAGTTGTGTCTGACTCTTTGCAACCTCATGAACTGAGGGCTGCCAAGCTTCTCTGTTCATGGGATTTTCCAGGCAAGAATACCAGAGTGGGTTGCCATTTTCCCCGCCAGGGAATCTTCCTGACCCAAGAATTGAACCTGAGTCTCCTGCATTAGCAGGCAGATTCTTTACCACGGAGACACCTGGGAAGGCCCACCACAAAGATAGAGTGGTCATCTGCTATCATGGGAGGATAATTAGCATCCTAACACTCTTTCCTCTATGATGTGGGTCATATGGTAGAAGCTAGCCAAGCCAGATGGTCTTTTCTCTGATCTCTGTCTGCCAGAGGACAGTCATAGGATCCAGCCTCAGCAAGTCAGACATTCTTACCCTGGACTTTTAATTTAGACTCAGAGACAGCTTAGAATTCTATGGCAGCAGAGGCACTTGGGCTGTTGGCCTCAGCTGTGGTGGTGTCCGTCAGCCAGAAAGGCAGCAAGGCCAGTTGGGAGCATTCAAATCAAACTGTCCCTGCAGCATGACCTCAGCTGTTTCTCCTGCCCAGCCTCTCTCAGATCCTGTCTTTAAAATCTGGTTAACCAGCCTTCTGGTCAATTCTGTTAGCCCCCATTATCCTTCTACTAAAGTTAGCAGGTGTCCACTCCTGCTATGCGCCATCCAGAACCCTGAGGGGCACAGAGAGCAATATTTTCATGTGTGCAGGGTCTCCCCTGTAGGTCAGAGACCTGGCTCTTGTCCAAGGAGCATCTAGATGTCTAGTTAACTAGCAAAGGAGCCTTATCTCCTTCCCTGCAGAGAGCTTGATTGCATACTTGTTGTTTCCTTTCCTGTTCTAAAAGTCTATGACTCTTCATGAAGTGTTGTACAGTAAAGACTCAAAACTACTTAATCCTGCAGCCTTAGTGATAAGGAGAGGGTTTCTGGGCGGGGGTGAGGGGTGGTGGTGGTGGGGAGCCATCATGTGAAGCCCATAGATGGATCTTGTCCAAATCAAATAATCAGAGTATCTCAAATCCATATTATGCATAGGTCCCCAAAGAGGTGATTGTATCTGGTAAACAATGTTTGCGGCATATCAAGGCCAAGAAAATGCACAGTTCAGTTAATAATGTTCACAGGTGTCTGTTATATGAATGGTCCCATTGGTGACAAAGAATCAGAGATGATAAGACAGGGAGATTGACTGGCACTTATACATACTCAGTAATCTGAATGATTTTTGTAGCCTGGAGAGTGGGCAATGTGGTCATAACATGCATAGGTCATGGGGTTTGGTGGGGAGAGTAGAGATTGTTTGTTTTTAAGCTGTTCCCATGGTCACATTATAATAGTTTCAGGGAAAACCCATTTGAAACATTATGGATCAAGGAAACTTTCTTAGTTAATGATGAAAGTGAAAGTGAAAATCAGTCAGTCGTGTCTGACTCTTGGCAACCCCATGGAAAAAGTCCTTGGAATTCTCCATGGAATACTGGAATGGGTAGCCTTTCCCTTCTCCAGAGGATCTTCCCAACTCAGGGATCAAACCTAGGTCTTCTGCACTGCAGGCAGATTCTTTACCAGCTGAACCATGAGAGAAGCCCAAGAATACTGGAGTGGGTAGCCTGTCCCTTCTCCAGCAGATCTTCCTGACCCAGGAATCAAACTGGGGTCTCCTGCTTTGCAGGCAGACTCTTTACCAACTGAGCTACCAGGGAAGCCATAGTTAATGGTAAACCAATCTATTTGGAGTGGTTCAAAACAGTTCTTAAAGGAAAGGGAGACTATCATAGATTGAAAGAGGCTTAAGAGCTATGTCAACCAAAAGCAATGGTAGATCCTTACTTAAATCCTGATTCAACTAAAACTGTAAGAACATGAACTGAGTACTAGATGATATTAAGGAGTTACTGATGATGATATTGTGGGGGTATTAGTGGTATTGTGGTGTGTTTTTTTTCCCAAGTCCTTACCGTTAGCGATACATATTGAATTTATGTGTGAAATAAAAGAATGTCTTAGACTTGCTTTGAAATACTCTAGCACAGTATTACTGAAAGTGTGGTCTGCAGATCGGTGCCAGTTTTCCAACTGTGTGCTATGAGTTTGTGATAAGTGCAGACATTGACAATGAGTGTTTAGAAACTGTGATATACTGAGTGGGTTGCCATTTCCTGCTCCAGGGGATCGTCCCAACCCAGGGATCAAACCTATGTCTACTGTGTCTCCTGCATTAGCTGGAAGATTCTTTACCACTAGCGCCATCTAGGAAGACCAAGAACCTGTGATAACACTTTGCATTGTCATGGCATCCAAGCAGCAATGAGTGGACTTGTCTCATTGACCACCGCAGAGCCAAGTTGGGTATCATTGAACTTGCATGGTGAACAGCCTGTGGTCCATGATAACTGGAAATAAAACGGAAGGGTTCTTAACCACTGATAGCTTAAGAAGAAATGGAAGGGTTCTTAACCACTGATAGCTTAAGAAGAAATGCTTTATTTAGTACACACAGAGAGGGGTGAGGGTTTAGAATTAGATGAAAAAGAATTGCAAACATCTGGTGACTGTTGAAGTTAGGTGAAAGGCATATAGCACAATTCTATTTTTGTGAAAATTTGAAAATCCACATCATTTGGTTTATTAAAATTAACCCAACATGTTAATTTTAAATGCACATTGTCAATAAATATATTTATATCTAAACATACAGTATGTAAGTATAATACATGTGTATTTCACACACATAAAAATGACACATAATATAGAAAGATACACAGAATTCATAGCTCACATACCTTACATAACACATGTAGTTTTATTTTACAGAAATCTTAGGTAAACAAACAAATTAATTTGCTGGATGATAAGCTTGGTGAGCTTTTATTATATAACTATAATAAACTGATTATATAATAGACGCCTTGAGGCCAAGGATCCTGTGAGATACCATTTCTGTGTCTCTACAGCACTCAACCCAGGGTACTGCAGAGTTAATGGTATCCAATAAACCCTGGCTAATCAGCTAAACTCAGGAAATGAATTGTGATGCAGAGTGGTTTAATTCTCCGTGCAATAAGAACATACCACTCAATTCAAGAATCAGTTTCCTGAATCTGCCCTCATGGAGATTTGTCACAGAACATTTGAGACTGAGGGGAACTTGGAGCTTTACAAAATGTCCTCATTCTGTAAACAGAAGTGAGGGCCGGACAAGTTCCATGAGCCTCGCTGGACATCTCGCTTGTTAATGACGAAGCTGTTGCCTCCAGTGCCTGCAATTGGACTGTTCCCTCTGCCGTGTTGTTTCTCAGAAGATACAAATCCACCTCCCACCCTGTGCTCTTTGCTCCTGGCTTAAAATTATCTGGTTTCAGATGTAGGAAAGACTGACTCCACCAGGAGGCTGAATAGATGTGACTACAGAACAAGTCATAACATGATTAGTATCTACCCAGCACTGCTCTGTGCCTCTGGCCTTCAGGAACTTTCTGTCTATTGGGGAAGGCAGGTTGTACACATGTCAAGAGAGAGTGGTTTTGCTGTGTAGGATTAAAGCAAAAAGGATTAGCTGGGTAGAGCCCTGGGGGAGAAGGGACAGAATGTCTTAGAGGCCATGGAGATTGGGCATGAGGTCAGAGAACCAAGGAGAGGGCAGAACTCTGGGTTAGAATCACATGGACCTGGGTTTATGCTTTACCCTGTTGATATTAAAGAGCTTGAGAGGTTTCTGTGGGGAACAGGATAAGATCCAATACTGGCTGGATTTAAACAGACTAAGTGTGTGGAAGTGTCTGGCAGCAGGAGAACCATGAAAAGGGCCTAAGGAGATGAAAGTGTGGAGCAGGTGATGGCAGAGGGAAGAGAGAGAAAATGCAGTTGTGAGAATTTTGACTTTTAAGTAAAAAAAAAACAAAAAGACAAACAAAAAACCCTGCCAACCCTCCCACCCCTGTCCAAAACCGTGTGACATGCCAAGAGCTGTTCTGCTGCTGCTGCTGCTGCTGCTAAGTCGCTTCAGTCGTGTCTGACTCTGTGCCACCCCATAGACAGCAGCCCACCAGACTCCCTCTTCCCTGGGATTCTCCAGGCAAGAACACTGGAGTGGGTTGCCGTTTCCTTCTCCAATGCATGAAAGTGAAAAGTGAAAGTGAAATCGTTCAGTAGAGTCCGACCCTCAGTGACCCCATGGACTGCAGCCTTTCAGGCTCCTCCATCCATGGGATTTTCCAGGCAGGAGTACTGGAGTGGGGTGCCATCGCCTTCTCTGAGCAGCTGTTCTAACACCATAGAAATCTGAACTAATCTGAACATCCTGAATTAGGTATTATTGTTATTCTTGCTTTACAGATGAAGAAACTGAGGCAAGGAAAGTTAAGTCACATGCCCAAGGATAAACAGTGAAATCAAGATCACACCCAGGCAGTCAGTCTGTCTGCTGGTCTCAGCTCTTCACTACCATTGCACACTGTAGTGAAGTAAAGGTATTAGAGGTAAAAGTCATGATGAATCCATCCTGACCAAGTGACTTAGAAAATGTTAATGCCATTGACAAGTTAGATACATTAAATGAGAATATTAGCCTGGGGGAAAGCAGATACATATAGCTGGTTTTTTATACATTTTGTCTAAGTTGACAAGGCCACATCTGAGTAAAGTGTCCCATGGGAATTTAGAACTATAGGACAGGAACTTGGGAGAGATGTAGTTGCCAGTTCCCTCCTGTCGGCACTTGAAAAATGCTGTGCCTCTTCATTCTGGCCTCTGTGATATCAGATAAGAAATCTGCTATCATTTGAATTGGTTTTGCTTGTAACTATTGCATCATTTATCTCTGGTTGCTGTTAACATTTCTTAGTTTTCAGAAGTTTAATTATGATATGTTTGATGAGAATTTTTTTAGATTTATCTTATTTCAGGTTCACTTAGCTCTTGAATCTGTAGGTTTCTGTTTTTCACTATTTATTTCAGCCATTATTTCTTTGATTATCATTTAGTTCAACAGTCTTTCTTGTCACCTGCTAGGATCCTGATGATATAGGAGTGAGCTTTTGTTAGAGGGTCTGGCAGCAGGGAGAACCATGAGCAGAGCCTAAGGAGATGAAAGTGTGGAGCAGGTGATGGCAGAGTGAAGAGAGAGAAAAGGCAGGTGTGAGAATTTTGACTTTTAAGTAAAAAAAAAAAAAGCAAAAATCCCACTAACCACCCCCCGCCCCACACCCTTTTTAGTTAGAGCTTTTATTACTATCCACAGATGTCAGAAAACCAAGAGCTTTTGTTACTGCCCCACAGGTCCCTTCCCCACCTCCAGTCTCTTTTAGCTGTTTCTCAGATTGAGCGAATTGAATTGAATTGTTCTCAAGTCCAGTGATTCCATCTTTTGTCATCTTCACTCTACCACTAAACCTATCCTGTGAGTTTTTATTTTAGTGGTTGTACTTTTCAGTTCTATAATTTTCATTTGGTTCTTTTTTTGTAATTTCTATTTCTTTGCTGAGGTTTTCTATTTTTTTTTTCATTTTTCTAGGGATTTCATAATTGCTCGCTGAAACCATTTTATGGTGACTGCTTTAACATCTTTGCCAGATAATTCCAGCAATCTGATTCATCTCACTATTGATGTCAGCTGATTATCTTTTTTCATTCAAGTTTTTATTTTTCTGCTTCTTGGTATGACAAGTGATTTTTAAAATAGCATTCTGGAGATTTTGCATATAATGTTAGAAGACCCTTGATCTTATATAAATCTATTTTAGTAGGCACTCTGTATTTAGTTTTTCTTTAAGGCATACTTTTGTAGGCTATCATTTCAATGACAGTTTAGTCTTCTGAGTCCTTGCAATGTTGTTCTGGCTCTGCTTAAGCTCCCACTGACTCACTACATGTGATACTTGTATGGGTAAAGGTATTTCCCTGGGCTGCTTGATGTCATTAGGCAGATGTAGGGAGATGCCCTGGGTTACCTTCTGCCACTGCATGGAGGTCTGGAGACAGCCTGCTGGCATTACCAGTGCAAGTGTAGGGCCCTGCCTGCCAACCTGGTGTTGGGCAGTGTATGAGCTTGGTTCCTCAGTTTCTCTGTTTCCACTGATGTGGGCAGATTGAGTCCACTGCTGCGGGGGGTTGGGTGGTACACAATGGGTTGGCCTGCCTGCATTTTGCTTTTGCCACTGCTATGGGTAGCTCAGTTTGCTGCTGTCTGTGACTGTGGGACGAAGATGGGCTGGAAGTTAATTTCTGCTTCTTGATATCGCTATGAGTGGGTTTGGCCTGCTGTTACCATTGAGTATGTATCTCCTTATTGAGGCCCTGCTATGGTTCTCTTTTCCTGGTCCTTTATCCAGAGAGAGCAGGTTTTTCTTCCTTCCTCCTTTCCTTCCCTTTTCCTTCCTTCTTTCCATCTCTTTCTTTCTTGCTTGATTGCTTTCTTTTGCTCTTTCTTCTTCTCTCTATTGCTTTTCTCTTTTTTACCTATTATCTCTTGTTGGTTTCAAGTGCAGGCTGGCTGGTACCCAGGATCTACGGAAGATAAAAGAACACCCAGGGAGTTCTCCGTGGTGTTGTTCCTCAAGTCATGAGGTCCCCAGCCAGTCCACTTTCTTCTTTCCATCTTTAAAAGTCTTTAAGAGTATGATTGTCTTTTGAATTCTTTCTGTGACCTTTACTTGCTTTCAGAGGGGAGGAGCCAGGAAAAATGAATCTGTATCATCTTCTCCTGGAACTGGAAGTTGCTTCAGGATTTGGGGCAAATGTTTTTAGATTAAGCCACTGTATTGGCTGCTGACTGCTGCTGTAATAAATTACCACAACCTTAGTGGCTTAAACCAAGACAAATATGTTACCTTTTGTTCTGGAGGTCAGAAGTCCAATAATAAATCTATAGAGAAAATCAAGGTGTTAGCAGGGTTGCCTTCTTTCCAGAGGCTCTGGGGGAGAATTTATTCTTTGCCTTTTCAAAGAATGCTATCTGTGGTCTCCTTCCAGGAATGGCATCACTCTGACTTCTGCTTCCATCATCACCTCCCCTCCTCTGACAGTCCTTTGTTTGTTACAAAGCTAATGCATGTACTTTTGGCTACAGATGTCCCAGCCTCCCAGCTCTTCTTCACAGAAACAGCGGGTGTTTCTTCTTCTGCATGTCTCCAAAGATATTTCAGGCATTCACAAACATTTCTCTTTTGCCTTTGTTTCCCCCATAGAAATTGACTACATATACTCTTTTCCCCAATTAATAATAGAGTTTGGAGGTATTTCTACATTATAGTGAAAAGAACTTACTCATTCTTTTTACAGCTGCATATTGGTCCCTAATGTGGATAGGCCATAATCCATCTAATGGTCCCTTACAATGGGACATTAGAGGCCCTGCTGGGATTTGAGGGGGTGACTGACAATGGCCTTATTTTTAAGGGAGGTAGGTGCTATTCACAGTCCTGGCTGAGAGGAGCTTCAGCTGAGCATCAGTAGGATAGAGGTCAGATTAGAAAGGGATAATGAACCAGTGAGCACAGAGCAAAAGAGGCCGTCTCACAATTTCACTGTGCTCTATAATTTATAAAGGGTTTTCAGGGACATTTCATATTAATATTGAATATTCATTAACTTATGAGAGTCTCATAAAGACTCCGAGACATAACAATCACCTATTATCTATAATTGGCATAGAAGTACATTCAGGCCCAGCAGGGCTGAGTGATATGCTTGGAGGTGAACAGCAGTAGAGCCATCTCAGGGTCTTCTCTGTTTCCAAATTCCATCATCTTGTATCTTGGCTATTTCCTGGGTCCCAAAAGGAAGAGAGGAGCTGAACAGAGATAAAATGATTAAATAAAGGGTTTTTTTTTGTTTGTTTTGTTGTTGTTGTTTGTGCATGGATATGTGTGTGTGTGATTTTTTTTTTAAGGTAAAGGAAACTTATAAATATGTGATGGAAAATGGAGAGGACATAGAAGAGAGCTGAGGATACAAGACAGTGGAGAGAGAATGTGAAAAATCAGGGGAGGGTTAGGCACTGCAACCTAGCTCCCAGGTGTTCCTGAACCAGAACATCTGAGAACTCCACACCTTATTCCAAATGGACCACACACCTTCTAGAGAGTCAGCATGGCAAGCATTAATCAGGATCCCAGGGGCATCCCATTGCAAAGTAACCAGAACGCTTTCATGGCTTGAATACACATGAATTACATTCTCATGAAATAATAAAGTATGCTTAAGGCATCTGACATTAAGCTGCAGATGCTGAAGGAGGCCAAGGGAAAATAACAGCCATGGCAGGATCCTAATTCTTGAGTCTTCTGTGAATGCACCATGCAGTGAGATAGCAGTTGGGAAGGATTCTCTTGGGTGGATTTGGAGAATTCTTACTTCAGCTGCTGGTAAAATTACTTTCTCCAATGCACAGCTTTCAGCTATTTAAGAAAAAAGCAATGAGAGAATAAGGCTGGTGGGTTGCAAGCAAGTAAACAGACCTGACTTTGGTCCACAAGCCTATTTGCTGGGACAATCATTTATCCCAAAGGGGCTGTCATTTGAGTCTCCTTAATATACTGGATCCAAGCAAGAAACTGGGATAGGTTGCCATGGAAACAACTGTGCAGTGGTAGCCCAAGCCCACAAGGGACAGTTTGGGTTTTCTGGACTCTGTGTTTTTCTGGAAAGGCCCAAGGACTGAATAGCTCCTGCAGGTCTAAAACCATGGCCTTGGACCAATAACATTCAGAGATGTGGCCTTAGAGTTCTGTCAGCATGAGCGGAAACTTCTTGACCCTGTTCAGAAGAAACGGTACTGCGATGTGATGATGGAGAAATGTGGTAACTTGGTCTCAGTGGGCCCACTGCATTTCTAAGCCAGACATAATTGTGATATTGGAGCTAGGGAAAGAATCCTGGATTGTTCTGAGGGAAGAAACAAGAAGCTGGTGTACAGATTTGGATTCAAGTTATAAAATAATCAGAGATAGAAAAACGTTTATATATAGAAAACATTCATCTCTTTTTTCTGCATCAGAGAATTCATAGTGTGAGAAACTCTTTGAAGATGGAAGAATGTAGGAAGACCTTTAGTTACTCCTCAAACCTTGCTTAACATGGAAGAGTTCATATTGGAGCAAACAGCCAGGGCTCCAAGATGGCATCAGTCATCCCCTGAAGGAGAAGGAGCTCCTGGATGTCAAATTAGGGGAGCTGCCACACTGGATACTAATTCAGGATTTCATCCCTAAACACATTACTGGACCATTTTGAAGAGGTTATTACTGGTATTACTAGTATTTCAATATGAAGAAAGGGATTGTCGCTGGGCTTTCTATGGTGCTGGCAGCTTAAGTGCTTTTCAGCTACTGCTGTTCTTACAAGGAACTTAAACATGTGAATTCCCTAGTGGCCCAGTGGTTAGGACTCCACAGTTTCACTGCCAGTGGCCCAGGTTTGATCCCTGAGTGGGGAACCAAGATCCCAAAAGCTGGTTATTAAAAAAAAAATAGGAAAAAAAAATTAAAGATGAAAAAAAGAGAGGGAAATCTTCCATAAACATGAGCAGCTAAGCTAGTACCACTGAAGAAGGTACACTCTGCATTCCTGACCATGACCTTTCCCTGGCACCTTTCATATCCTAATGGAGAATTAACAGTAAAATATTGAAAAAACAGAATCTCAGAAACTTTTGAGTATGTAATACAGTATTATTAACTATACTCACTATGCTGTACATTACATCCCCATGACTTATTTTAGAATTGGACATTTGTAGCTTTTGACCACCTTCACGCATTTCACCCACTGCCTCCGGCAACCATCAGTCTGTTCTTTCTATGGCTTCAGTTTCACTTTTTTTGGAGGGGGATTTCACATATAAGTGAGATTATACAGTACTGGTATTTGCTTTCTCTGATTTCACTTAGTGTGATGCCCTTAAGATCCATCTATGTTGTCACAAATGACAGGATTTCCTTCTTTTTATGACTGAGTAATATTTGATTGTATATATGCCACATTTTAAAAAATCCATTCATTTCTTTATGAACTCTTGTTGATTCCATGTCTTGGCTATTGTGGGTGGTGCTGCTTTGAACACTGGGGTGCAGATATATTTCAAGATAGTGTTATTGTTTCCTTTGGATGGATACAGAAGTGGAACTGCTGGGTTACATGGTAGTTCTAGTTTTAATTTTTTGAGGAAACACCCGTTTTCCATGGTGGCTACACTAATTTGTATTTCTGCTAGTAGTACATAAGGGTTCCCTTTTTTCCACGTCCTTTCCACACAGAATTGGTAATCACAATTCTTTTAGATGTGAGGTGATATTTGTTGTAGATTTGACTTGCATTTTAAAAATGCAAATTGTAATGATGAGTGACAGCTGTGGATGTCACTGATAACTAGTGATGTTAAGCATCTTTTCCTATACTTCTTGGCCATTTGCATGTCTTCTTTGGAAAAATGTCTACTCATATCCTCTCCCCATTTTTTAATTGGGTTGTATGTTTGCTTTCCTATTAAGCTGTATAATGTTTTAAAAATATATATACTGTGGATTGTAAATCAACTGTACTCCAAGAAAAAACAAAAAATTAAAGTAAAAAAAAGGGGGGGGCTTTCTCTGAATGTAAACTTGCTCATGGAGATTGTGTTCTCTGACAGTTAGGGAAAGTGGTTTTCCTCTGTGAAAGAAAGTACAGTCTGAGAGAGTCAACCACTGCAAAGTGACCTGGGGGAAAGGGAACAGAGAGAGAAAATGGGAAAAAAAAAATGTTTTAAGTCAAAATGCAGACAAAAGCAAATTGGCTTGTCATTTATTTGGAAGTATACAAAGCAGCATACAAATGAAATTGATCATATCTGCTTCATCTTGCTTCCATTTAAGTATTTAAAAGTAAATTACAACCATTACGACATTTTATTGCTGAATTCTTCAGTACACATCTCTAAGCACTAGAGATGTTTTTCTACATTTTATTTTATAAATATAAATGAGTATCACTGTTTGCCAGCCTGGACATGCTAGGCATGGGTGAACAAGATAGAGCTCTCATTCCTTTGGTGGGGGTGGGAGATGGGGAGGTGGGGGAGACTTAAGCCGTGTACTGCATTGCTCATTGTTACGTTCATTTGGTGAAGTCAAGCTGTGAAGGTGATGCTCAGTGCTGCAGGACTATGTGGAAGGCAGCAGCCCCTCCCAGCAGTGGGGGGAGCTGGAGGGAGTGTGAAGGCTTCTCTGAGGAAGGCACACTGTGGGCGGCCCTGGGGTGGGAGGAACGTTAGCATTTCGGAGCAGGGAGCTGAGAAGGATAGCTCGGGGTTAGGTGTGGGCTCTGGTACTTCTTCCACTATCTATTAGCTTTCTGTGCCTGTTTCCCCATCTGTAAAATGGGGCCAGTAAGAGGGGTGTTTGAAATGATGGCTAGCCTTATTAAGGAATTCACGGTCTTATCCAAACACTGTTGGTTAAGGTGGTGGCCAGGTTTAGCAACTGAGAAGTCACTGTGGCTGTAGCAAAGGTAAAGCGATGAGATGGGCAGGACCAGCTGCTAGTCCAAGGGCAATGAGAAGCATGGAAGGGGCATGTGGCAAGTCTGGGTCTATATTTCTAATTTTTCATTACTTACTCAATTGCAAATTGTGATATGTGTTTTCATTCTGGACTGCCATGTCTGCACATCTTTGTTATCACCAGACAGGATTGATCTTTTCAGTTTCTTACCAATCATATAGACTCTAAAACAGCAACACTTTAAAAACTGTGTTTCTGTGATGACTCACATCAAGCAGCTATTCATACTGAGCACTGGAAACACACACACACACACACACAACTCACAGTTGTGAGTTGTGTTTTATTCAGGGACCTTACTGAGGACTACAGCCTGGGAAGGCAGCCTCTCAGATAGCTCTGGGGAACTGTGCCAAAAGGTAAGGGAGGAGCCTGGATATACAGGAGTTTCTGCTGAAAAACAAACAAAAAACATGTAGTTTTGGACTACAGGTAGATCAAATCAGTCAATCCTAAAGGAAACCAACCCTGAATATTCATTGGAAGGAGTGATGCTGAAGCTGAAGCTCCAATACTTTGGCCACCTGATGTGAAGAGTTGACTCACTGGAAAAGACTCTGGGGCTGGGAAAGATTGAAGGCAAAAGAAGAGGGTGACAGAGGGTGAGATGGTTAGATAGCATCACCAACTCAATGGGGGTGAATTTGAGCAAACTCCAGGAGATAGTGGAGGACAGAGGAGCCTGGCGTGCTATAGTCCAAGGGCTCGCAAAGAGTCAGATACGACTTAGTGACTGAACAACAACATGTAATATCTGTGAAAGTATAGATCTGATTTATTTTTCTAACATAAATTGAAAAGATAACAATGAAAATAAACATTGTCCACCTAGCAGCACCTAAAGCTCTTTTGTATACTACCAGTAGTTTGAGAAACACTGATCTGAGCAAACCATTCTAATTAGTTCTTTGAAAATCTGCACTCAGGGCTAGCTGGTAAAATCTGTTGCTTGAGTGGGATGCTGGTTGACCGGTAGGTTCAGTTTGTAAAAATCTTCAAGATGTTCACTTATAAACACTCTTCTGTATGATTAAAACCAATAAAAAGTTTAAAAAATAAACTTTGAAAACTTTAAAAAGTATCACTGTACTGTTTTTTGTTAATTACCAGTAATATGATCTATTACATACAAACATCATGCAAAGAAACAGACTAGTAAAGTGAAAAGCAGTTACACAAATATATTAAAATATGTTTCTCCTCCTTAGAGTTCAGAGGTTTCTGCAAGCAAATCCACCCTCCCATAGACTTCTGAAATGGACCAAAGATGATATCCTAGATAGAATGTTCATAGGCTAAGATGTCAATGAAGAGATCTGTAGGGCAGTATTAGACAATGATACCAGAGATCAGAGTCTTAATATCCTTATCTCTTAGTCTTTATTAAAGGAAAACAGAGATGAGTGGAAAATGCCATCCTAACAGCATGAAGATCAAATTAAGGAGTGAGATTGCAGGGAAACAAATATTTTGTACTGACCTGTCACAAACACTTACTCAGATACAAGAAAGCACACACCACACTTTTTTTTTTTTAACCCTGAAATGATTCTGGCTTTTAGATTTCTAAATTCTCTATTTTCAGAGTTTACCTTTTTTCTGAACACCCGCAGCACTGATGTTAATCAAGGTTACAAAGTCACTGATACTAAAATCTTACCACCAAATAGAAGCTGCTACTTCTTAGTATGGAAATTCAAATACCTTATATCTTTTGTCTTTTAAAAACAGTATTAAATACTCTAGTTTTCTTCTGTTGATAGCCATGGAAAGTAATCTCCAATACTTCAGTGACTGTTGCTGCTGCTGCTGCTAAGTCGCTTCAGTCATGTCTGACTCTTTGTGACCCCAGAGACGGCAGCCCACCAGGCTCCCCCATCCCTGGGATTCTCCAGGCAAGAACACTGGAGTGGGTTGCCATTTCCTTCTCCGACACAGGAAAGTGAAAAGTGAAAGTGAAGTCGCTCAGTTGTGTCCAACTCCTAGCAACCCCATGGACCGCAGCCTACCAGGCTCCTCCATCCATGGGATTTTCCAGGCAAGAGTACCGGAGTGGGGTGCCATTGCCTTCTCCATCAGTGACCGAATATGCTAAAAACTACAGCATATTAAAAAGTAGAGACATCACTTTGCTGACAAAGGGCCATATAGCCAAAGCTATGGTTTTTCTAGTAGTCATGTACGGATGTAAAAGTTGAACCATGAAGAAGGCTAAAAAGTGGAAGTTGCTCAGTCGTGTCTGACTCTTTGCAACACCATGGACTATGCAATCCATGGAATTCTCCAGGCCAGAATACTGGAGTGGGTAGCCTTTCCCTTCTCCAGGGGATCTTCCCAACCCAGGAATCGAACTACGGTCTCCTACATTGCAAGTGGATTCTTTACCAACTGAGCTATAAGGGAAGCTCTGAAGAAGGCTGAGCAATGAAAAACAGATGTTTTTGAATTGTGGTGTTGGAGAAGACTCCTGGACTCCAAGGAGATCAAACCAGTCAATCCTACAGGAAGCCAACTGCGAATATTCATAGGAAAGACTGATGCTGAAGCTGAATCTCCAATACTTTGGCCACCTGATGGGAAGAGCCAACTCACTGGAAAAGACCCTGATGCTGGGAAAGATTGACGGCAAAAGGAGAAGAGGGTGACAGAAGTTGAGATGGTTAGATAGCATCACCAACTCAATGGACATGAATTTGAACACACTCTGGGAGATAGTGAAGGACAGAGGAGCCTGGTGTGCTGCAGTCCATGGGCTCGCAAAGAATCAGACACGACTTAGTAGCTGAATAAAACAACAGCAGTCAAGGGCATCTACAGGTTAACTTCATATTAAAAAACAATAAAACTAGCTACTTCAAAATTCAACCTGTAGTTTTTCAATTTAAGTCCTCATGGTTTGACAATTATTGGGGGGCCAGTTGAATAGGAGAAGCCCATGGAGAAAATGCAGATAACTGGTTGTCAGAGGAAGACCTGGAGTTGTTTTCTCAAAGGACTGTTCATTTCCTATTTCTTTCCTGTTAGGTCTCCTTCCAGTGGTGCTGTATTTTGAGGTGGATACTGTTCCCACATTTGTTTCTCCTAGAACTGGAAGCCATAATGTGTAATTCCAAACTTTTAAAAGGCTTCTCTCTCCAGTCAAGAATCTGCAAGACCTCTGGTTTGAGAGGGCACCCTCATTCACTGTTAATATACACATGTAAGCTGATCTTTGTGCATACTCTGCTTTCTGGAAACCTATGGAGTCTCATGCTAATTAAATTTCCCCTAGAGTTTCTCAAAATCTAATTACTCAGTGTTGCCGGCTTTTCTCATAGTTCCCCTGTCAAGTGATAGAACACTTTAGTGCAATTTGTTCCAAGGACCTTTGAGGGAGGGGTTAGCACGAGGCTTCCGATTACAATTTCAGGGAGCTCGGTGCTGAGAGATGTCCTTCTACCAAAGGAATCTCAAATAAACCTTAAGGATGCAGCTGAAGAGCAGAGGACCTAACAGCACAGGCTTGCTTGGGCTATTTAAAAGCCATTCCCCTTAAAAAGGAACAAAATAATGCCATTTGCAGCAACATGGACCTAAAGATTGTCATACTGAGTGAAATAAGTCAGAGAGAGAAAGACAAATGTCATATGATATCACTTACATGTGGAATCTAAAAAAAGGGTACAAATGAACTCATCTACAAAACAGAAATAGAGCATAGACATAGAGAAGGGTAGGGGAGGAGGGATAAATTAGAAGATTGAGACTGACATGTATACACTACTATATATAAAATAAACAACTAATAAGGACCTACTGTAGAGCACAGAGAACTCTACTCAATATTCTATAATGGCTTATATGGAAAATTTAAAAAGGAGTGGGTACATGTATATGTGTAACTGCTTCACTTTGGTGTACACTTGAAACTAATGCAACACTGTAAATCAACTATACATCAGTAAAATTTTTTTAATTAAAAATTTTTTAAAAAATGAAGCTGCTCCTGACCAAGCAAGGGCAGGACAGGGGTGAGACATCCGTTGTTCAGAGGGTGACAGAGGGTGTGGGCAACAGGCAGGTGGAACCAAAAATGAGAGGAAAGAGTCCACTTGGGCAAACGATTCCTTTTCTTCTTCCACCACAAGTTGACAAGGCTGCATCCGTCAATTAAGCATATGATAAATGAGTTTACACATACTTTGGTGAGTGGTGCACATTTGTTTTTTTCTCACCTCTCACATTTACAATCTGGTGGAGATGAACAGACTTTTTTCTTTTAATTTGCAAATCTTAGCTCTTATTTTAGATGGTTCAAATGTTCCTTCCATACCCAGTGAGTATAAAGCAGGAAACTCTGGCATTGGAGAAGCAAAGGTATGATTAAGATGTGATGCACCTTTTGGAAACATATTTAAATTATTTGGGGACACACGTTCTCAGTCACATGGTCACAGTTTTACAACTTGATTGAATTCTTATATTTGATTCAGCATAAGGCTTTGTACCCTTCAAAAAAACTAACTCATCAAGGGACTTGTTTGGCACTCCAATGGTTAGGACTCCATACTTCCACTGCAGGGGGCCCAGGTTCTATCCCTAGTCAGTGGGGCACCCCCCCCAAAAAAAAAAAAACCAAAAACTCATCAAATGGAAGCCTGTCCTCTTAGGTCAGGTTCTTCCAGAAGTAGACTCTGAGTCAAGGGTTCAGGTATAGGAGATTTATTATGGAAATACTCCCAGGAGACACCAGTAATTGAATGAGAGAAGGAGGGCGGGGAAAGGAAGGAGCCAGGAAAGGGTGAGATAGTGAAACCCCAGCTTTGACCTGACCAGGAGGGGAGCTCTTGTACTTGAATCATGCCTCAGAGCATGTCCTTCCTGGAAAGAAGGAAGGTGGACTTTGGACTCCCAAACCACTTGGTCACTGGCCTTAGGTCAAAGGGATGGCCTAAAGGCAATAAAACCACCAGACACTGCCAGCTCTCCATTTGGACTGGACTGGCTCCAGGACCAGATCACAGATGCCACCTTGGCCTGCAAAGCACTTAGCTGGGGGCTGGGCACACCAAGCTGGCAAGAGACCTGATGGGTTCTGGGTGATGCACCAATGGTATTGGCCACAGGGATACTCTCCTCCTGCCCCCATACACCTGCTCTCACCACCAGGCACCAGTTACTGGTCTTTCATCAAGTTCTGCTGCAAGAGGAAATGAATAATATCTTTTGAAAGTCCTGGGGTCAGCTTTTCATCCTGTAGAGACATACTTCCTTCTCTGACTGGGTAGAAGTGGGCATCCCTGGAATGTTTCTGTAAGATGGAGCAGCCATTCTGGTTGAAGATGACCCGGGCCATTTGAAAACTGCGGAGGGTGTATGTTTGGTTCTCCTGGTCCTTTAGTTCATTGATTTTCTGAGACAGGCACTGGCAAACAGATGTGGAGAGTGAATTTCCAGAGGCTGGCTGTGGATTGCCAAATACTTCATAGAATTTATCCAGAGATTTCCGAAGTCCATCATCCTCTTCCTTGGTTTCTGGTTGGCCCTTCACAGAAGGGTAAAACCAGAAGTTCTCAGAGGTCCAGGAATCATTTTGCTCAGTATTTAGATTACTGCTATCTGCAAGACAAAATACATTCCAATCTTCAAACACATATTTTAAAATATCAGAAAGCAAGGCAAGAGCAAATGATATTTCTTTTCAGTTAACATACTCACTGTTCCTTGATCCTGGATGAAGCACAAGCTGGAATCAACACTGCTGGGAGAAATATCAATAACCTCAGATACGCAAATGACACCACCCTTATGGCAGAAAGCAAAGAGGAACTAAAGAGCTTCTTGATGAAAGTGAAAAAGGACAGTGAAAAAGCAGGCTTAAAACTCAGCATTCAAAAAATGAAGAATCATGGCATCCAGTCCCATCACTTCATGGCAAATAGATGGGGAAACAATGGAAACAGTGACAGACTTTATTTTCTTGGGCTCCAAAATCACTGCAGATGGTGACTGCAGCCATGAAATTAAAAGATGCTTGCTCCTTGGAAGAAAAGATACGACCAACTTAGACAGCATATTAAAAAGCAGAGACATTACTTTGCTGACAAAGGTCTGTAGAAAGCTATGGTTTTTCCAGTAGTCATGTATGGATGTGAGAGTTGGACCATAAAGAAAGCTGAGTGCCAAAAAATTGATGCTTTTGAACTGTGGTGTTGGAGAAGACTCTTGAGAGTCCCTTGGACTCCAAGGAGATCGAACCAGCCAATCCTAAAGGAAATCAGTCATGAATATTCATTGGACTGATGCTGAAGCTCCAATACTTTTGCCACCTGATGTGAAGAACTGACTCACTGGAAAAGACCCTGATGCTGGGAAAGATTGAAGGCAGCGGGAGATGGGGACGTCAGTGGATGAGATGGTTGGATGGCATCACCAACTCAATGGACATGAGTTTGGGCAAGCTCCGGGAGACGGTGATGGACAGGGAGGTCTGGCTTGCTGCAATCCATGGGGTTGCCAAGAGTCGGAGACGACTCAGCAACTGAACTGAACTGTTCCTTAGTAACTGGCAATGAGTAGAATAACCTGATTTCAGAATCTGTTCCCACTATCTAGGGATTATGCCACTCATTTCCTCAAAATAAGAATATCTTACTTGCATGTATCAGGCAGGTGTTCTTAACCTGGGAGTCCTTATATAGAAATTCAGGATGTTTATGAACTAGAATGGGGGAAAAACCTTATTTTCATTAACCTCTACCTGAAATTAAGAATTTCCTTCCATAAAGAATGTAGGCAACAAACTTATTAGCAGCAGCGTCTGTGACTCTGTTACCAACAGATCACAGCTATTTTTATTTCATATTAAAGTTTATTGAAGATGTTTTAAAATATCACTTATGCTTATCACTATGTATGGACCAAACTGTCCTTCCAGAATTCATATCTTGAAGGCCTAATCCCTAATGTGACTGTAATTGGAGATGGGACTTTAAGGTTATTAAGGTTAAATTAAGTCATAAGGGTGAGGCCCTAATCAGACAGGACTTGAAGGCCTTGTAAGAAGAGGAAAAGATCCCTCTCTCTCCCCTTCCCACCCCCTCCCCACCCCCATGTGCAAGAACCAAGGAAAGGACATGTGAGCATGTAAGCACACAATGAAAAGGTGATCTTCTGTAAGCAAGGAAAGCCCATGCTGACACCCTGATCTCAGGCTTCCGGCCTCCAGAACTGTGAGGAGATACATGCCTTTCTTTGGTGTGAGCCTCGCAGTTGATGGTACTTTGTTATGGCAGCCTGAGTAGTTGAAGACACACTGCTCTGAAATCACCATAGTTATTACTTCTGATACTAGATCTTATTATATAAGTGTTAATAAAAAGCATTATATATTGATTATATCATATCTTTGTTCTTTAAATATTTTAATAACTATTTTTCAATATTTTTTCCTTAGTAATCCTATATATTTTGACTCATGTATTTAAAAACACTATTCTGAGAAGTTGAGAGGCTGCACCAGAGGCCAAAGGAGGCAAAGGAATTCATGGCACAAACACAGCAATGACCCCTAACATACAGTTCTGGGCCTTTATACAGTTCAGACATTTTCTTTTCTACTCCCTATAAGAATCCTTTAGACTCTTTACCTCTAAATTAAAGTTACCATTTTTTGTGCTTTTTAAAGGAGGGGTAACAAATAAAGTAAGTGATTTAATAATAAAGAAGAAAGCAGATCTAAAGACAAATCTTAGTTCTTGATCTAACCTGTTCCTCTCTGGACACCCTAATTCTTAACATAGAAATCCTTTAGGTCATTCGAAACAATGTTCCTATTGATGTGTTCTACAAAAGACTTTATACAAAAAATTAATTTTCAAGTTGCAGAATTCCTTATACAGCTAGCAGTTTTATTCTTTAAAATTTCATACTTTAAATCAAAATGTATTTTCCTTTTTTCACTATGACATAAGCTTTATTAAATTACTAGCTTTAATTTCACACACACCCTACCCTTGCTAACTCAATTAATAGCTATAATAAAAATATTTGTACTTGCTAAAGATGAAGAAATTTGAATGGCGCACTGGGTGAAGTTTAAAAAAGGAGGCAGGATTTGATGTTTTGACTCTAGTTTTCCTACCAGGTAGACATGACATCTTTCTAAGCTTTGGCTTTCTCGTCTATAAAACAAGAGTTTTGCTAAATGATCTCTTTCCCAGAACTTCCATGGTAATACAGGGAATGGAAAAGTATAATCCAAAGCATTAGAGTATACAAAAAGAACGTGGACATAAGTTCTGTGAGACACATGCAGGGCCAAAGTGGACAAGCATCCACTAATTCAACACACATTTAAGAGCAATCTAATGATATCAGTGTAACTCATTACAAGTTGCTACAAAATACACAGAGGATGCTGAAGACCATGGCCTTCACCTGAGACTCACACTTCAACTGGACCTCAGTTAAAAAGAGAAGACATACTTCTAGATATCAAACAACTGGAAAATACTCACAGGATGTGTGTGTGTGTGTGTGTGTGTTGTCAATACACAAAGATGGGATGATATTGACTGGGGACAGTGTGGATACAAAGGATAAATGCAGTGTTAGGGAAGGATCAGCATGTAGCAGAAATAGTGAGGGGTGCCTCTTTGGAGAAGGTTACATGCAGTCTTATTACGAAGCGACCAGCAATCAGAGACCATGGAAACAGAAGGAGGGTTAGTGAACAAGGCCATGTGGCAAGAAGAAGCAGAAACTAAATAATTCCATGGCTGGCGTCAACATCCTCCTCTACTAGTTGGCTATATCTTCAGCAGCCTGAGACCCAGCATGGAGGCAGAAGGAGAAAGAATTCATAGAGTGGCCAGACAGATTCCTGGGACAGACAACAGAGACCATGGCTTTCTAAAGAATTTAGTGGCAGAGATGGTATATCCATTACACTGGATTTCAGCAAGTCTAAAACTATGTCCCAGGCTCCTCAGTCATAAAAAACAAAATACAATTTTTTAAAAAGAAAAAGAAATCTCCTTTATTGTTGATATGCCCAGAACTTCTGCCTAAATTCCCCCCAATTAGCCCCTTACTGAACTGCAGCCTCCTGGATGGGTGGAGGGTGAGGGAGGCAGAAGCTGGCTTCTTTCTGGTCCTGGTGTCAGAGAAACAGCAGGAGAGGACTTCCTAGCCACCCGACTTGGAATGCTAAACCCACTTTCCAGTAGCAACTTTCTTATCCACACAGGTCAATAGGTTCTGTAATGTGGAAGGTGATGTGAATAGACAGAGTGGAAATTTTGGGATCATCTAAAGCAGAGTGATTCATAACACAGTTTCCAAAGTCAAGTAGACCCAAATTCAAATCCCTGCTCTGCCACATTCAAGTTGTGCAAACACTGAGTAAATTACTTAACATCTCTGAGACTCAGCTTCTTCATGTGAAAAATGGAAATACTACCAGTTATCAGCTCATGAGTCTCATGTTGTGAGAACTGACTAAGATAATACATGTAAAGCACTTAACCCACCTTGAAGAATGGCTGATTCCAGGCTGGTGATAGGGAAGTATAAGCCCGGAACATGAATCCATAAAATAATTGAAAGTTTGATGAGAAACAGGCTATTTACAGCTCATAGTATCTCCCCATAAGATACTTATTAGTTATGAAAGGAAAAAGAATAACTTTATATATAGTGGAGAAGCATGGCAAGTATCACCATACACAAGGGATCTAAGAGCAACATCAGTAACAGGACAAATCAAAATCATGTGTGACCTGATCCAGTGAACAGGAAGGCCCAGCATCACTTCTTGGATACTCTTGCCAAAGATGCAGCACCTGAACCAATTATGATGAAGCGGCAGACAAAACCAAATCAAGAGAAGTTCTACAAAATGAATGGCCCGTACTCTTCCGAAGTGCCAAGTTCATGAAAACCAAAGAAAGGCTGAGCAACTGTTCCAGACTGAAGGAGACTACAGAGACAGGATAACTAAATGTAGCATGGGATTTCCTCTGGCTCCTTTTGCAGAACATTCTTGGGCCCCTTGAATGGAGTCTGGGGATTAGATGGTAGTAACATGTTACTGTTACTTTTCTGATTTTCATAGTTTCATTGGACTTTGTAGGAGAATGTCCTTATTTGTAGGAAAATCAGAGGTGGTGGGCAACAAGTTGGCAACTTACTCTCAAATCATGAAAAAAGAAAAAAAACCTTTATATCATACTTGCAAATTTCTATGAGTTTGAGATTGTTTCAAGAAAAAAAATTAAAACAAACCTCTGAAGGAATAATTGTTAAAATTTCTTTGGGTAGCCTACTATAAAATTAAAACAATCATAAAAGCCTTAGTTCAGGGATTGGCAAATATAGTTGCCTAACAAATGTACTGCCATTAGAGAGGTGAGGGGAAAGGGAAAAGGGAAGGATCCCACCATGGCAGGGCAAGGTGTCCCTTTCCACCTTCTTTCCCACAGATGATCTGGTCCTGGGGGTAAAGGCAGGAAGCCAGGGGCTGGGGAGGGTCAATGGGAAGAAGTGGAGAGAGAAGGAGAGCTACGCAGAGACACTCCAAGCAGTAGGGTGTGTACTTATTAAGCAGCTGGTCAATAACTTGGATATGCAGATTTAAAACTTCTCATCTGTGTTCCATTTTTATGTTTCATTTAATTTTTGAAATTCAGTGTCCATGGAAGAACCTAAAAACCTAGCCTGTCATCTCTATTTTCAGGGATACGTCAAGCAGCTGGCAATTCATCTTCAAAAAGACCCTCCTTCCCCTTTCCAGAAGAGTAATGACAATATGGATTGAGTTATTTACTACGTCAGTTCTTTTGAACACTGCTTCTAGTTCATTTCAACTTTAATTTCCTTTAAAAATTTGCTTTACCACTGACTACAAAGTCGTCTCTTTAATTATGTGGCTGTGGTGAACTTTTGGATATATTATTGTTTCTTCACCAGTATACAAAGCCAGCCACTTCTTTTCCTGATGTACCTACACACAGACAGAAGATGGACATCTGATAACTTGGTCAGTTCCTGCTCAGTGGAGCATCCTCACAGCTATATTCAAACCCCACCTTATTCTACCTGTTGCTAGAGCTTAGACTTGTAGGGCTCTCAACTGAGGATAGAAATGTCTACTCCAGGGACAGTCTGGGGATGCTTTTGTGTCAGTAACTGGAAAGCGTTACTTGTATTTAGTGAGTGGGATCAAGGATGTAAATGTCCTACAACGCATGGAAGAATCCCATATATCAGAGAATCATCCTTTCCCCAAATCCCAGTAATGCCCTACACTCCCAGGGCACTCTGACAATGGCTCAAAGGATTCTGGAAGGAGCCGGAACTGAATGCTGAATCCTACAGAGTTGTAACAGATCGATTTGCCTTGAGCTCTCCAAGGCATTTTTGCTATTGATACCTGCATAGTGAATGCCCTTCTAGGGGGTCACCTGTTTGCACCATGCATTCCTTCCCTCCAAGGCTTTGAGATGGCTTTTTATTTTCTCAGTGAGGGCCCCAATCCTAATAATTCTGGCATTATGTAAATTGGGTGAAATTTCCCTTTCTATTTCAATATGCTTTCCATGGTGAATAGATTTCTTTAGGATTTGAAAGAAGAAAGCAGGAAGGATGGGGCTTGAGATCACAGTGCTTTTGCATGCATTGCTTCCAGGGCAACTATCTACCAGAGGTAAATTGTTAAATTTTCTTTGACCAAAGAGAGTAGTGATAATATATAGATATTTAAGATTCTTATAGACCTAAAAACTACTTTTTTATCTTTAGGAGTTATAGATGCTATTTGAGTTTAGTAATCCAAGACAATCAATTAGCATGGAGCATTTGAGACTAATGGTTGTATTCTGAAATTAATGCCATTAGCCTTCAGAAAGTCAGATATTTAATGAGAGTTTCTCCCAGTAAATCTTCCAAGGCTACTACTTCTGTGGTTGATAAATGCACAGTGGTATTTTTATCTCTGTGAAACATTTTAGCCTTCAACTTTTAAGTTTCTTTTAGATGGATTTGATATTTAGAACTCTGCCTCCTCCATGTAGAAGCATCAATAGCCGCCTACTCTGCCTTACTTGGGGAGAAGGCAATGGCAACCCACTCCAGTACTCTTGCCTGGAAAATCCCAGGGACAGGGGAGCCTGGTGGGCTGCCGTCTATGGGGTCGCACAGAGTCGGACATGACTGAAGCGACTTAGCAGCAGCAGCAGCAGCTGCCTTATTTGTCCAGAGTTTCTTTCACCAGCAACTGCTAATTAGGAGGATCTGTGGCTTCAAGGCTGTACAGAGCTGACAGAAATCTAACCCAACACTTAATAAAAATATGGAGAATGATCAGGATTTAAAGAAAGAAGGAATATGTGGTTTGTATAATCTCCTATGTTGCTTGGGCAAGGGTGGAGGGAGCTGCCCCTTTCTCAGGGTGCTGCATGGCACTCCCAAGGGTAGCTCTGTTGCCTCAGTTTGTCTGTTGGAGGCTCCCTGGGTTCCGTGTGGCTCTAAGAAAAATTTACGGGCATGAGAACAAGGAGAATGGGAGAAGGGCAACACGTCCTGGTGAGGGGTGGTCACTCACCAGCACACTTTGGATGTGCTGACTCATCTCCTTCATGACAGCAGTCAGAGGCCTCCCAACATCCCTATATGGGTAACCTACCAATTTTAGTATATCAGGGGCTGTGGCCCAAAGATCTGGGGCACCCCCTGTGAGGCTGCATCTTCCTGCTCCAAACCTCATTTGCTTTTCCTTCCTTTATATCCTCTTCTTTCCTCTCATTCTTGCTGCCTCACTCCATACTCTGTGGAGGAACAGAGAAGTGAGCAGCATCACTGGATGAACAAGAACAAGTCCTACGTCCAGCCCTATAGACCTCAGGGAAATCAAACCGGTGCTGACACCTCTGCATCCTGACTTCTTTCTGATCCTTGAGCATATCAAGAATGCTCCCGCCTCAAAACCAGGACTTCCCTGGTGGCCCAGAGGCTAAGACTCCATGCTCCCAATGCAGGGGATCCAGGTTCAACCCCTGACCAGGGAACTAGATCCCATGTGCTGCAACTAGAGTCCACAGGCAGCAATAAAGATCCTGCATGCTGCAACTAAGACTGGTGCAGCCAGATAAGTAAATAAATATTAAAAAAAAAAATAAAAGACGGTTCCCTCTTCAAAACCTTTGCACTGGCTATTCCTCCCCATGGAACATGCTTGCTCCACATGTCTGCATAATCGGTTTCCACATCACCATGAGTTCTCCGCTCAGATGTTTGTTACCTTCTCAGTGAGGCCTTCTGTATGAGTGGCCTAGGTTATGCTACGTAACAAGCAAATCCCAAATCTCATAAAACAACAAATGATTATTTCTTACTCCTTGCACTCTGTCATGCTACTAGCAGATCTGTATCATCCTTGTCCTTACCCTAGAACCCAGGCCACTACCTCAACATCGCTAAGTGACTATGGAACAGAGCATGGTAGGGCAGTCCCTGGGAGAGCACTGCCATTTCTGTTCACACATCAATGCCAATGTTAAGTTGTATGGCCAAACCTGATTTCAAAAGAATGAGGAAGAAAAATTCTCCCATAGGAAGAAGAGATTACTGGTGAACAATAATTCAGTCTGCCACACTTTTCTGGAGCACACTATTTAAAACTGTATTTCTTTTACTTCCTAGATCCTGCTGCAGCTGCTGCTAAGTCGCTTCAGTCGTGTCTGACTCTGTGTGACCCCATAGACGGCAGGCCACCAGGCTCCCCCATCCCTGGGATTCTGCAGGCAAGAACACTGGAGTGGGTTGCCATTTCCTTCTCCAATGCATGGAAGTGAAAAGGGAAAGTGAAGTCACTCAGTCGTGTCCGACTCTTCTCGACCCCATGGACTGCAGCCCAAGAGGCTCCTCTGTCCATGGGATTTTCCAGGCAAGAGTACTGGAGTGGGATGCCATCGCCTTCTCCGAGATCCTAGCTGTCCCTATTGCCCTTGTCTGTCTTATAGTTTCCATATAAACCTAACAGCCTTTAATAATACATGATTCGTTGTTTACTGTCGATCTTCTCCTACTCAAAGTTTTTTGTCACTCTCATTATCTGTTGTATCATCATGGCCAAGCAGATGGTAGATACATTTTAAAAGTTTTGATGTTTTGTTTTATTTGATAAGTTTTACTTTCAAATGTACATGTAAATGTGTGTATTACTATGGTAACCAGTATTCACTAGGGTGACTGGGATGTTTGCCTGGAAAACCTCAGTTTGTGCCTGTTGTCTCAATTATTTATTAAGAGTATCCTTTTTCACTCTCAAAAGGGCCCTGGGTTACATAATCCACTATATGAACATATGAATCATGATATATTACACTTATAAGCTGATGCTGGAGGAAGGGGCAGATATATCTTGGGTCAACAGTGAGACATTCCACCACACACACCTGGGGGCAAGGTAGGGGAGGGTTGAGTTTTGATGCCGGAAATAACCCCAGTCTGTGGTATACATAATGTACCTACAGATTTTTGTTTCTTTGTTTTTACTAAACCTTCTGTGGATTTGTTCTACTGTATTCTAAGAAAATCCTCTTTTTCTACCCTTGCTTTTTCAGACCTGGTATTTTTCCTACCCACTTGCTGTCCAAGAAATTTTGATTACTGCCCTGCAAGTGAAGGGCTTCAGTTTACTCTACTCTATCAGCAACTTGCTTAGATTCCTCTTTCTAGTTTCATCTGGCTATCCCCCACCCCTCAAGGAATAGCATCAGCATAGTTATTCCCCATCTCATTAGTAACATAAAATCAATGACCAGAAAAACATAAGCTTAAGCCTCCTTTTGCCTGATGGCTTATACATTTTAGAATCTGCAAACCGTTTCTTTAAGGGACATAAACCACATACTCATAAGGAAAGGCAAGGAGAAAACTCATATTAGGATATTTAATCCAAATTAACACTTCAAAGGATGGATGGTGTGGTCAGGTGCTTTTGAAACCACAGTCTAGGTCTGTATTTACATCTTTTCAAAAGTAAAAGCATGGATGAATCACCCAACAGGTGCCAAGGGCAGAGAACAGAGTCCTCTAAATGGCAACTGCTGAGAAATAAAATGAATGCTGAAAAAATTAAAAAAAATATGTGTCATAGGTGAACAGCCCTAACAGTAGGTGCCCAGAGCAATTAATAAAGGTCAATCTCTACTGTCTGATTTATAAACTATCTTACTTTTATCTTGGCATTTTAAATTTTTTCTGAAGAGATTAAAATTCAAAATTTTCTAAAGAGATTAAATTCTGAAAATTACAGAGAACAATAATATCCAAGTTCACACCACTCCAGATTGACAATTACCTAATGACATATTTGCTTCAAATCTTTTTTCCCTATTAAAGAAGAATTAAACAATTCAATTAAAGTTGACATGTAAGTAGAAATTCCCACATAGAAACTGATTTCTTCCAGCCCATTTTTATACTTTACATATATAAGTATCCATAAGCAAGATAGAGTGTTGCTTTATGTGTAATGGTCTTTTCAATTTTATTTTCAAGGCCATGTAGGTTGTGTCTAATTTTTCACTTTTACAAACATGGCCTTAGTGAGCCCTTGTGTACTTGTGAGACTTTCTCTGGAAATACATCCAGGAGTGGAACTGCTGAGTTGAAGGAAACATGTGTTTTCAATTTCACTAGATCCTGCCAAATCACTTTCCCAAGTGGTTGCAGCATTTACAGTCCCACCGGCGCTGTCCAGCTTTTCCTGTTTCTCCACAGCTTTGCCAAACCCTGATACTGTCAGATGCTTCAAGCTCTATCTCCTTATTGGGTTCACATTTTCCTGATTACTCCTATGCTGAGCTGCTTTTCATATGGGTTTCCTTGCTGTAAACTGTCTGTTAATGTTCTTTACCATTTTTCTTTCGAGTTTTTGTCTCTTTTCTATCTTATTTTTAATGGCTTATAAAATTATAAAGAAAACAATATCTTTTCTGACTTTTCTCCAATTAATCTCAAGACCAGATTTTTCCAGACTGGAGATTTTTTAAAAAATGTGAGGATGAAAAAAAGACGACATGAAAAGCCTCAAGTCCTGTTTTTGTTTTAACCGCAAACCTGCTTCCCAAACAAAACAATTCTCTGTGTTAGTTTATCACTACCAAAAAGTGATACTGTGTTTCTACTCCATTTAATAAAAAGTCACGATCCAGGGGCTGGGGACACAACCAGCTTATTGAATCTCATTTTCCAGACAAAAAAATTAAGACAGGACCAAGTCTCCAGAGTCACTTGATGAAGGTATTGGCAAATAGAACACACAAAAAAGGCTAACAGACTCATTATTTTTCTTAATTAAAATCATTTTCATATAACTACTATTTGCCACAATGAGGACCACTGATGGTGATGATGAGCCAGGTAGGGTGTTCAAGAGTCTCCCTAGATGATTCATAATCAACATTTAGAAACCATAAGCTTAGATACTAGAAATGCTTAACAATTCTCTTCTTTACTATGAGACTGAGGCTTAGCCTGAAGCTTGATTTTAAAACAGCTTGAATTGCCTTTTCTTCTTTTCTTTCAGTTGCTCAGTTGTGTCTGACCCTTTGGAGACCCCAACAAACACCAGGTGAAGGCTTACCTGTCCTTCACCATGTCCTGGAGCTTGCTCAAACTCATGTCCATTGAGTCAGTGATGCCACCAATCATCTTCCTCTCTATCGTTCCTTCCCCTGCCTTCAATCTTTCCCAGCATCAGGGTCTTTTCCAATGAGTCAGTTCTTCACATCAGGTGGCCAAAGTATTGGAGCTTCAGAATCAGTCCTTCCAATGAATATTCAGGATTGATTTCCTTTAGGATTGACTGGTTTGATCTCCTCACAGTCCAAGAGACTCTCAAGAATCTTCTCCAACACCACAGTTCAAAAGCATCAATTCTTCAGCACTTAGCCTTCTATATGGTCCAACTCTTACATCCATACATGACTACTGGAAAAACCATAGCTTTGACTCTACAGACCTCTGCCGGCAAAGTAATGTCTCTGCTTTTTAATATGGTGTCTAGGATGGTCATAGCTTTTCTTCCAAGGAGGAAGCCTCTTTTAATTTCATGGCTGCAGTCACCATCTGCAATGATTTTGGAGCCCAAGAAAATAAAGTCTGTCACTGTTTCCATTGTTTCCCCATCTATTTGCCATGAAGTGATAGGACTAGATGCTATGATCTTTAGTTTTTGAATGTTGAGTTTTAAGCCAGCTTTTTCATTCTCCTCTTTCACCTTCATCAGGAGGCTCTTTAGTTCCTCTTCACTTTCTGCCATAAGGATGGTGTCATCTGCATATCTGAGGTTATTGATATTTCTCCCAGCAATCTTGATTCCAGCTTGTGCTTCCAGCCCAGCATTTCAATGATGTATTCTGCATATAAGTTAAATAAGCAGGGTGACAATATACAGCCTTGATATACTCCTTTCCCAATTTGGAATCAGTCTGTTCCATGTCTGGTTCTAACTGTTGCTTCTTGACCAGCATACAAGTTTCTCAGGAGCCAAGTGAGATGGTCTAGTATTCCCATCTCTTTAAAAATTTTCCACAGTTTGTTGTGATCCACACGGTCAAAGGCTTTAACAAAGTCAATGGTGCAGGAGTATGTTTTTCTGGAATTCTCTTGCTTTTTCTCTGATCCAATGGATCATATTTTGTTAAGTAGCAATTAAGTTACTGGAACAGAGAACCTGACCCCTTCACTGTTAGAAAAGCCATGAGGAGTCACCTCGTTCAACTCTCCTCACTTTCTGGATCAGAACATTTTAGCTACAGCTGGAATAAGAACTGAGGCCCCCACAAACACAGAGAACAGACTTGTGGTTGCCAAAGGAAGGGCTGGTGGGTGAGGGATGGACTGGAAGTCTGCAGTTAGCAGATGCAAACTATTACATACTGGATGGATAACAACAAGGCACAGGGAACTATCAGATCAGATCAGATCAGATCAGTCGCTCAGTCATGTCTGACTCTTTGCGACCCCATGAATCGCAGCACGCCAGGCTTCCCTGTCCATCACCAACTCCCGGAGTTCACTCAGACTCACGTCCATCGAGTCAGTGATGCCATCCAGCCATCTCATCCTCTGTCGTCCCCAGAGAACTATATTCAATATCTTTTTTTTTTTTTTTGACTGTATTGGGTCTTCATTGCAGCATGCAGGCTTCTCTTGTTGTGGTGCACAGCCTTAGCTGTCCCGTGACATGTGGGATCTTAGTTCCCCAACCCGTGATTGAACCCTCGTCCCCTTCATTGGAAGGCAGATTCTTATCCGCTGGACCACCAGGGAAGTCCCTGTACTCAATATCAGGAGATAAACCATTATGGAAAAGAATATTTTGAAATATATATATATTTGTGTGTGTGTGTAACTGAAACATTTTGCTGTACAATAGAAATTAACACAATATTGTAAGCCAACTATTCTTTAATTTTCAGTTCAGTTCAGTTCAGTTGCTCAGTTGTGTCCGACTCTTTGTGACCCCATGAACCACAGCATGCCAGGTCTCCCTGTCCATCACCAACTCCCAGAGTCCACCCAAACCCATGTCCATTGAGTCGGTGATGCCATCCAACCATCTCATCCTCTGTCATCCCCTTCTCCTCCTGCCCTCAATCTTTCCCAGCATCAGAGTCTTTTCAAATGAGTCAGCTCTTCGCATCAGGTGGCCAAAGGATTAGAGTTTCAGCTTCAAAATCAGTCCTACCAATGAACACCCAGGACTGATCTCCTTTAGGATGGACTGGTTGGATCTCCTTGCAGTCGAAGGGACTCTCAAGAGTCTTCTCCAACACCACAGTTCAAAAGCATCAATTCTTCGGTGCTCGGCTTTCTTTATAGTCCAACTCTCACATCCATATATGAGCTTTTTATTTATTTATTTATTTTATCTCTTTGCATATTTTTAATCATTTTAGGATAATTTTTAACACAAGCATAAAGTTCAGCATTTCAATTTACTATTCAGGATAATTTTCTTCTCCTATTGTTTAGAAATACAAATAACAAAATTTTCAAGGCTTTCTCTACTATGAGCTTTTTAAAATGCTGTCTATGTTGGTCATAACTTTCCTTCCAAGGAGTATTGTCACAAAGAAAAAAGAACTATGACCCCTAGACCTCATCCACATTCTGAGCACCAGGAACCCTGAGATGAGATAACCAGGTGAGGCCATCACACAAGGGACTTATACTTTTTCAGGAACCTTTGGGAATTACGAGCTTCAAGGTATCATTTAAAGCAATCATTTTAAAGTATTTTTCCCCTCCCAAACTATTTGAAAAACCTAATTTACATGGGAATTTTCAGGAAATTTGTTTCCTATCCAGGCCTAGCTAGTAAGGAACAATTGTGAACAGAAAGGAAAAGCAAATGATTTGGATTTAGGTTGCTACAGCAACATTACTATTTTGAATATAGCTGTTTATTTCAGCAGAGTTAATTTAAACGTGAGTGGCTAATTAAGATGATGCTTGAAACTTTAACCTAAACCTTCACTGTAAGAAAAAGTAAGCACTTTAAAAATGATACTTGAAAGTGTTGCTGGAGACATACTTAGTAAGAAGATCATGCTCCTCTGCTGGAGAAGCAGAAACCGGATCTGTTTTCTTTGAAGAAGGCAGGCCTACTCACAATCTGTCCAAATCCGCAAGTCATTTCCTAATTGTAAGATTTAAAGGGGAACAGAATTCCTATCAAAACCAAGCCAGTTCCACTGTTGACACCACCAGTAAGACTTTCTGAGACTGACAAGGAAAGTCTGATGTTTCTCTACACACAGCAGTATTTGTGTTAGACGCATATTTATGTAAAGTGCTTCCCTGGTGGCTCAGCAGTCAAGAATCCACCTGCAATAAAGGAGACACGAGTTCTATTCCTAGGTTAGGAAGATCCTCTGGAGAAGGAAATGGCAACCCACTCCAGTATTTTTGCCAGGAGAATTCCATGGACAGAGGAACCTGATAAGCTATAGTTGATGGGGTCACAAAGAGTTGGACATGACTAAACAACAACAAATACTTGTGTAAACATATTTCACTCTACATCAAATCAAAGTCAAGTATATCTACAAAGTGACAGACTGAATTGGAAGCAAGTGACCACCTTAGGGGGCAGGGGTAAGCTCTTAATTTAAAAATGTTGATGCTGCTGAGACCATTTTGGAGTTTCTTTAGAAAATGTCTTTATTTACTCTGGAAACTTCTGTATGTCCTTATTAGTGGCAAATCTCCATCCTCAGAGGACAGAATTAGCTTTTTGGGAAATGTCAAGAGGCATTAGGAACAAAAACTGATAAATTGTGTATGTGATCATGCAGGGTAACAGGGCTTGGGTTAAAAAACAAGTTTATCTCCAAAAGGAAACTACTTTTCTTCTGTTTCACATGCTGGTTCTAAAAGCAGTTCCCACAAGGGAACTTCAAAGTTAGTTCTATGCAATGGAAGGCAGCATGGTTTCAGTGTACATATATTTTCACATCTGCTACCTTAAAGGAGAGACTAATGTGGTTTTAATTTCTGGTTATCGTAAAAAAAAAAAAGCTCATAATCATAAATCAGAAATTTGAATGCTTTTGTCCTGACAGACAAGACACTGGTGGACTTTGTATTTAGAAGACTTGAATTTGAATCTTATCGTGGTCACTTACTGGGTATGTGACCATGGGAAAGTTACTTAACATCTCTGAATCTCCATGTCCTCATCTGTAAAATGGAAATTAACAGCTCCTGCCTCATAGGACCATTGTAAGAACTAAATAATCTTTCAGTATAAAACCTAGTGTGGGACTTCCCTGGTGGTCCAGTAGTTAAGAATTCACTTGCCGAAGAACGGGATATGAATTCAATCCTTGGTCTGGGGAGATTCCACACGCTGTGGGGCTACTAATCTTGTGTGCCACAATTACTGAGCCCAAGAGCCCTAGAGCCTGTGCTCTGCAACAAGAGAAGCCATCACAATGAGAAATCTACATGCTGAAAAAGAGTAGACCCCATTTGCTGGAAATAGAGAAAGTCCATGCATAGCAACAAAGACTCAGCACAGCCATAAATAAGCAAATTTTTAAAAAACCTAGTGTGCCGTAAGTGTCCAACAAATGTAGACTACTTTATAATTATCACAGTGACAAGAGTAATACCAGCAGCAGAGTTGTTACATGTAAGTATTATGCTATTTGTCATTTAGCATCTAGGGTTATGTTTTATTTTTTGGCCACTCTGTATGTAGAATCTTATTTTCCTGACCACAGATCGAACCCATGCTCCCTGCATTGGACACACAAAGTCTTAATCACTAGACCACCAGCGAAGTCCCAGCATCTAGGATTTTAAAAAGTGAATTGTAAAGGCTGCTATAGGTCTTCTCTGCAGTGATAAATGAATATCATAAGCAAAGTCCAGATGAACAAGCATTCATTTTGGACTAGAAGGAATATCACTTTTATCTACTGCCTTATCCTGGCATCAGGATTAGTGGGATGAATCAGAGTGTACATTGCCCATCTCACAGCAGTAGGACTATGACTACAGAGAGGTCCCAAGTGCATGCTATGCAAAGCAAACACAATCCCATCGTGGGTGGGAACAGCAGGTGCCTTAGTGTGTGGGCATGTCACACATAGAAGCTCAGGCTGCTGGAGCCCTCATCTGTCCCCCAAGGTGCACCAGCCCCAGAGTGTGGGTGGGACTAAAATGACTCAACCTCCAGGGAGCCTCATGGGGGGGTGGTTTTGGAACTAGATGGAGATCAAGTGAAGAATTTCAGGGAAAATTTTATATTAATAAACACATTGAAGAAAGAAACAGGCTACTTTAAAAAAAAAAAGAAAAGATTGAGAAACTAGGGAAGAAATGATCTGAGTTCACAGAATGACCCCCGGCTGACTCAGAAATGTAGTGTGACTTAAATTTTAAAAAGGAAGATGAAACTGGGAAATACAGTGAGAACAATTATAAGAGATATTTCTTAATTTGCTTCTCTCTCCTTCCTTCCCCCACTAACAGCTAAATCTAAGAAGGGCAAAGCTTTGAGCCTTCTCTGAAACAAATAATTTCAGAGAACACAGAAAACGCAGCAGAAGTAGGAAAAAAGCCATAAACAAAAATTTTTATATAGTATAATATACAACCTATGCAGAATATGCTTATAAACAGAAGTGAAACCCCCAGAAAGCTGAGGCTGACTGAATGACAGAAAATATGGGATGTGGGGGTTTAGGATGTATTTGTGTAGAAAATGTTTCTAACATGGAAACATGAGCTCGACAAGGACTGCTGCTGTTGCTGCTGCTAAGTCGCTTCAGTCGTATCCGACTCTGTGCGACCCCATAGACGGCAGCCCAACAGGCTCCACCGTCCCTCGGATTCTCCAGGCAAGAACACTGGAGTGGGTTGCCATTTCCTTCTCCAATACATGAAAGTGAAGTCACTCAGTTGTGTCCGACTCTTAGCGACCCCATGGACTGCAGCCTACCAGGCTCCTCCATTCATGGGATTTTCCAGGCAAGAGTACTGGAGTGGGGTGCCATTGCCTTCTCCACAACAAGGACTAGGAGGTACAAATATGGAACTGAATTTCCACCTTTACAAGGACATGGCAAATAGTCCCTGTGACCAAACATCTAAAAATGCTGGGTAAAACTTTAAAAAAAAATCTCTTATAACACATGACTGAGTTGGGATAAAATAAAGTCCTTAGAGACCAAGAGGAAAATAAGAGTGGGTATTCCAAGAGGAAAGTGAGTCCTGAGCTGGTGCCTAGAACCTAGTACATCAGTTTTAATGTCCACACAGCATTCAGAACACAAAGCCTAGATCATAGCAAGATGGGGGCCTGAGAGGAAGCTCACTGCACAAGGCTGAGAGTACTGTAGCTCCACCCTCAGAGAAAAGATGAACTAGGAAAAAAATATGCCTTGAAAAGGGTTGTAGAAACTTCCCTGGTGGTCCAGTAGTTAAGACTCTGAGCTTCCACTGCAGGGGACATGGGTTCAGTCCCTGGTCAGGAAACTAGGATCCCACATGACATGCAGTGAGGCCAAAATAATTTTTTAAATAAAAAATAAAAATAAAGAAAAGGATTACACTTAAAAAAAACTTGTCTGTCTTGGCTTTGTTCTAAGTGGAGAGAAAAAAAGAACCATCTCTCCAGAGATATAACTGTGAGCCAAATCTCACAAATATATGGCCTGAGTTGAGACTATTTTGTAGTGAAAATCCTCTAAGCCAGGTATATATTTTAATATGGTTCCAGACTGAAGTACACTCACATGTTTGGAGAAAGCAAATGCAAATCCTTTTAGAAGACTGTACTCTCAACTCCAAAAGAAACGTATATAAAGTTCCATGGAATATGACTTTACAACAAAAACAACACTCAAAAAATACATATTGAAACAAGGCACCTTTATTGACAAGGAATAAACAAAAGAAACAGCACTGGAATGAAATTCATGGAAACAGACTACTGAAATTAGCACAGTAATTTAAAGAAATAAAATAGGGAATAGGCAATTTGACTAAAGAACAAGAGACTGTGAAAAATAAACAGGTAAATTAGAAGTTTAAAAGCTTAGAAAAATGTAAAATTATAATAATATTTATTTATACTTCAGTAGCTGGGTAAAAATAGAAGATTAGACACTGCTGAACAGAGAATTACAAAATGGAAATCAGATTTGAAGATATTAGTCAGAATTTAAGGAAACAATCCCATTCACCATTGCAACGAAAAGAATAAAATACTTAGGAATATATCTACCTAAAGAAACTAAAGACCTATATATAGAAAACTATAAAACACTGGTGAAAGAAATCAAAGAGGACACTAATAGATGGAGAAATATACCATGTTCATGGATCAGAAGAATCAATATAGTGAAAATGAGTATACTACCCAAAGCAATCTATAGATTCAATGCAATCCCTATCAAGCTACCAACAGTATTTTTCACAGAGCTAGAACAAATAATTTCACAATTTGTATGGAAATACAAAAAACCTTGAATAGCCAAAGCAATCTTGAGAAAGAATGGAACTGGAGGAATCAACCTGCCTGACTTCAGGCTCTACTACAAAGCCACAGTCATCAAGACAGTATGGTACTGGCATAAAGACAGAAATATAGATCAATGGAACAAAACAGAAAGCCCAGAGATAAATCCACGTGCCTCTCGACACCTTATCTTTGACAAAGGAGGCAAGAATATACAGTGGAGAAAAAACAATCTCTTTAACAAGTGGTGCTAGGAAAACTGGTCAACCACTTGTAAAAGAACGAAACTGGAACACTTTCTAGCACCATACACAAAAATAAACTCAAAATGGATAAAAGATCTAAACATAAGACCAGAAGCTATAAAACTCTTAGAGGAGAACATAGGCAAAACACTCTCCGACATAAATCACAGCAGGATCCTCTATGACCCACTTCCCAGAATATTGGAAATAAAAGCAAAAATAAACAAATGGGACCTAATTAAAATTAAAAGCTTCTGCACAACAAAAGAAACTATAGGCAAGGTGAAAAGACAGCCTTCAGAATGGGAGAAAATAATAGCAAATGAAGCAACTGACAAACAACTAATCTCAAAAATATACAAGCAACTCCTGCAGCTCAATTTCAGAAAAATAAACAACCCAATCAAAACATGGGCCAAAGAATTAAATTTCTCCAAAGAAGACATACAGATGGCTAACAAACACATGAAAAGATGCTCAACATCACTCATTATCAGAGAAATGCAAATCAAAACCACAATGAGGTATCATCTCACACCAGTCAGAATGGCTGCGATCCAAAAGTCTACAAGCAATAAATGCTGGAGAGGATGTGGAGAAAAGGGAACCCTCTTACACTGTTGGTGGGAATGCAAACTAGCACAGCCACTATGGAGAACAGTGTGGAGATGCCTTAAAAAACTGGAAATAGAACTGCCATACAACCCAGCAATCCCACTGCTGGGCATATACACTGAGGAAACCAGAATTGAAAGAGACAATTTCTCTGTGTACCCCAATGTTCATTGCAGCACTGTTTATAATAGCCAGGACATGGAAGCAACCTAGATGTCCATCAGCAGATGAATGGATAAGAAAGCTGTGGTACATATACACAATGGAGTATTACTCAGCCATTAAAAAGAATACATTTGAATCAGTTCAATGAAGTGGATGAAACTGGAGCCGATTATACAGAGTGAAGTAAGCCAGAAAGAAAAACACCAATACAGTATACTAATGCATATATATGGAATTTAGAAAGATGGTAACAATAACCCTGTATGTGAGACAGCAAAAGAGACACAGATGTATAGAACAGTCTTTTGGACTCTGGAAGAGGGAAGGGGGGTGATGATTTGGGAGAATGGCATTGAACATGTATAATATCATATAAGAAATGAATCGCCAGTCCAGGTTTGAAGCAGGATACAGGATACTTGGGGCTGGTGCACTGGGATGACCCAGAGGGATGTATGGGGAGGGAGGTGGGAGGGGGTTCAGGATTGGGAACATGTGTACACCCATGGCAGATTCATGTTGATATATGGCAAAACCAATACAATATTGTAAAGTAATTAGCCTCTAATTAAAATAAATAAATTTAAATTAAAAAAAAATTTAGCACAGAGAGACAAAGAAATGGAGAAAACAAAACAAAAGAAAATTAAGAGATGTGTAAGTCAAAGTGAGATGTTCTAATTGGAATTTCAGAAAAAGACAATAGAGAGAACATAGGAAAGGCAAGGCACAATGAGTTAATGGGTGAGAATGTCTTAGAACTGATAAAAACATGAATTCTCAAATTTAACAATCACAATATTTTGTAAGCAGGCTAAATAGAAAAGATATTATTCCACTGCTTTCTTGCTTGCATTGCTGCTATTGAGACATCAACAGTCAGCTTAATTATCATTCATTTATAAGCAATCTGTCTTTTCTTTATGGCTGGTTTTAGGATTTTTATTTTTGCCTTTGATAATATATAATCTTGTATTTATTAGGCTCTACATTTTGTTTCCTGAAATTTTCATTCTGTAATGAGTTAATTATGCAAAGTCATTCCACTTCAAAGTTGTTCTAGTTGGTTTCATTAAAAAATGTGGATGCTTTTATTAACAATGTTTCGCAGATGTTATTTTCTCTCTCTTTAATCAACTGTTTTCATATGTTTTTCAAAAATTACTACCTTGATCTTCCTAAGTCAGCTCATGCTGCTACTCTAGTGCCCTCAGCATTATAATACTAATTGTACACTGACCTACAGACCAAGCACCCTTTTAGAAAAAAAGGAAAATAATTATTTTTACTGTTTCATGATATTCACTCTCTTTGAAGAGATCATATAAAAGCAGGAATATAGCTTAATTTTAAGAAAGTAAATTTTCAGTACTTCCCTGGTGGTCTAGTGAACGAATTCGCTTGCCAATGCAGGGGACGTGAGTCTGATCCCTGGTCAGGGAACCAACATCTGGCACACTGAGGGGCAAGTAAGCCCAGGTGCCACAACTACTGAGCCTGCCAGCAGCAACTACTGAGGCCTGTGCACCCCACAGCCTATGCTCTGCAACAACAGAAGCCACTGCAATGAGAAGCCCAAGCACACGCTGCAACTGGAGAGTAGCCTCTGTTCAACCTAACTAGAGAAGCCCTGAGCACAGTGATCATGACCCAGAGCACCCAAAAATAAATACATAAATAATTTTTTTAAATGAAAGTAAACTCACTTTTAGCTAGCCAATGAATTATGCCAACCATAAGAAGATAAACAGAGTCAAAGGTTATGACTCACAAGTTATTAGTCGTAACATTTACAGCTTTATTTTTTTGTTACCTAAGGTCCTTCTTAAATTTATTCCATTTCACATTAAATGAAATAATTTTCTTCATAAACCTAGGATGGGGTACCAATTTGTAAGCGACAATGAAGAAGGAAAAAGAGGAAAATGACCTCGTTATACTGGTCATTCCAGACAATCACTTTTTTGACCTCTGAGTGGCAAAATCTCAAATGTATTTGAAACTTTATCTCCTTTTAAAAGGAGCCCCACAAATCCCATGCACACAATATATTTTTCATGCACATATCTGTTTTCCTATACCTTGACCTAGGTAGTAGCTAATTGGGTATATATTTTTTTTTTTCCTTTTTACATATGTAAAATCTACCAAGCTGAAACACAAAAGACTCATGCATTTCACTGTAAAGAAATTGTATCTCAATTTGAAAAATATTTACACACACACACACACACACTTCCTGTCTTCAATAAGTCTTGAATGTGGCACAGACATTAAGTTTTTTAAAAAAGATTCACAGATGATTCTAATGTTTAACATTTGATGTTTGGTTGGGTTCTGCTGCCCCAAGACACCTAGAACATGTGTTAATTAAAATAGCCACCCAGCAAATAACTGTTTCAATAAACATATGAATGAATGAACCAACAAACTAATAAATATCTATGTTATTCATGGTTGTAGGTATACCATTTATTGAGGTCAGAAAAAGCTCTAAGAATGTCAAAAAGGGGAGGGGGGCATGCCACATGTTTTGGGTTTCCCTGGCGGCTCAGTGGTAAAGAATTCACCTGCAATGCAGGAGATGCAGGTTCGATCCCTTGGTAGGGAAGATTTCCTGAAGGAGGAAACGGCAACCTGCTCCAGTATTCTTGCCAGGAAAATTCCACGGACAAAGGAGCCTGGTGGGCTACAATCCGTGGGGTCACAAAGAGTCAGATATAACTGAGCAACTAAGCACGCTACGTTTTAGGCCCGTTAAATGCCTTATTGCTCCTCATTACAACTCTATAATGGAAGGTGACTGTTCCTGATCTTTAGTTGCAGCCAACGTAAGTCATTTTGGCTACCTTAAACAGAAAGAGAGGTATAACACAGCTCATGATATTGTTGGGACAACTGCAGAGACAGACTCTAAGATGAACTTTTAGGAATTACTCCTCAAATCACTCAGCAGAACTGGACAAAGGTGCTGCTGAAACCTAAAACACCAGGAAGCTGCTGCTACAGATGCTGCTCCAAACTCAGTTTTTGCTACAGTTTGGAAGTTCTCAATCAGGAAGCTGCCTGTCGAAGCAGGAAGCTATTACTAAAGCAGCTGGTTTCAGAACCATGCTGCCTCTGCCATTATCCATACCAGCTAGAAATGAAATGAAGGTCCAGACCCCATCTCTCTTCCCACATAATCTAGGTCTGAATTCAGAGGTTTATGGGAATGTATTTGATTAGCAGATCTAACTCCAGAATACTAGCTGAAAGATATAGAAATGGAAACTTCCAACCCTGTGTAAAGCAAGAGATAATGCTAGGAGGAGGCTGGAATAGGCATTAAGTGGGCTAATTAATAGATAATGAAACTGAAGCACAGAGATTAAGAAACTTGGTCAAAGACACACAGCTAGTAAGTGGCAGGGCCAGGATTCAAACACAGGAAGTGGAACCAAAGACCAATAAGGCATGGGAGGAGGAGGAAGAAATGTTGCTCAGCTGTGTCTGACTCTTTGCGGCCCCATGGACTGTAGCCCACCTGGATCCTCTGTCCATAGGTTTCTCCAGGCAAGAATACTGGAGTGGGTAGCCATTCCTTTCTTCAGGGGTTCTTCCTGACTCAGGGTCCTGCATTGCAGGCATTCTTTACCACTGAGCCACCGGGGAAGCCTGAGACTAAAAACCTGAGACTAAAGCTGGTGGTATATTCTCTGTTATCTGATACTTTATTTCCACACATTCTTAGCACAATTCAGGTTGTCAATCTGCCTCTCTGTCTCTCTCTCTCTCCATCTAGTCACCCACCCATCCATTTCTCTCTAAGAGAATGACCCAGATGGCAGAATAAAAACATTAAACTGTATCCAATATAAATACATCAATAAGTATGGACTAAGGCTGAGAGGAGTGAGAAGGGTCATTTCCAAATCACAGGGTGGACATGCTGAAAGTTCCCCACAAAGGAGAGTGTGTCAGCTATTTTTTAAAGACTGTAATTCAGAAAATGCTTCATTTGACATGACAAGTTATAAATTACAAGTCAGTTTGGGAAGGGTAAATATTTGCTGAAGATTAAGTGCATGGCAAAGGTACATCATTAAATCTGAAGTAATTGAAAAGTTCAGTTTGGTATCATATATGTCCACTCCATCTTTAATGAGCACACAACCTCAACAACCATGAGCCACAGTCTTATCCATCTCCATGGTAAAGAAAGAAATAATAAATGTCTTCAGCATGACTTCCAATAAAGTGAGCCTGAATTAATTATTCTGTGTGCAAGTGCAAATGGATTTGGTTAAACTAATGAGACTACCCGCCAAGGACATCAGCGAGATACTGGACTGAATTCACATTAATCAAGCGTACATCAGACTGAATCAGTGACATATGCACAGAAGCAAGGCTGCTTAAAACTTATATTTTAATTCCTGATTTTTATGTTTTTAAAAGTAATATAGGCTCAGAGCTTTTAAAAGTCAGATGAGGCTAAAAGTCTGATAATGAGCAACAATACTTCCTGTCTCCTCCAGCATCCTCCCCATTGCTCAGAGTCTACATTCCTATTTGATGTTCCTTCTGGTTTTTAAAATCTTTTTATGTCTAATGAACATGATCCTATATGATAACTTGTCAGTCTTAAGACACTATATGTTGACATCAGGCCCCATCACACACATGCCCCTGTGCAGAGACTTACCTTTCCTTGTTCTCTAAATACAATTATGCCCAGTTTTAAAATTAAATCAACATTTAGAGTTTTAAGTTATGATAACTATATAAAGTTGTCACTGCTTTATTGTACAATATTACTATTTCTGTGCTTGTTATTCCTCTTTTACATTTGCTTGCTTTGCTACCCACATTCCCCAAGAGCCTCTCAGCGTAACTTCCACATGTCCACCTGGCAGAACAGCCTCAGGTCCCCAGCCTGCTGAGCACTTGCCTGAGCAGCTCTCTACCCTCAGGCTCCAGGCCTGCTCCATGGCTGCTGACCCAGGTCTCCCCCTTGTTGCTTTCCTAAATTTTTTGTATTATTTCTATGATGATTTCCTCTACCCCACTTCCTGTTTTATTTTTTTGCAGATTACTTCTGCTCCATCATTATCGCTGTCTTCTGAGTTCTTTGTTTCTTACTTATCTTGGTTTCTACATTTTATGATGGAGGATTTCCACAAATATCTGCTAATCTTTGGCTGTGAGTTCATAATTTAAGGGTGAGGCATTAAAATACTAATTGGAAGCTCTTGCCATGGGTAGGGCTTATAGACTGGTGGACTTCATGAAGCGTGACTGATATTCATTTAGGTTTTCCAGAGATGGATCCACTCATCTCCAAAATGGCCAGGAGGATGCTGTTTTAGACGGAAAGGCCCAGACAGTCCTCTCTGAGGAGATGGCATTTAACTGGGGAGCCCTACATGCAATGAGAGAGGAAGTAATGCGAATATCTGGGGCAGATGGGCTTCAGACAGAAGAAACGGCAAGTGCAGAGTCCCTGAAACAGAGGCAGGTTTAATTAGCCAGGATGAGGACCAGACAGGAGGCCCCTGTGGCTACAGCAGGGGAAGTAATGGGAAGACAGAAAGAACGAGGTGCATTTATAGCTTGTGGAAACAATTTTCACATAGACTTTGTCAGAGACATTAAAAAGCCTAATATCAAAATATTTAGTTATAGTTTATAAAAATGAATCTGAATCATTTTTACAGTACTTGACATCAGACAAAAAAAGATCATGGTGACTTGCCTTTGTTTGGTTTATCAGGTAAGCTAACAGATATGTGAAATTATTTATCTCTGTTCAACCTTGTGAAGATTATGAAAAATGAGACTCTATACCTCATAAACACACTAGCAACACTGAATGAGATATAAATCTGTTCACACATCTGAGCTAAATCAAAGGAAGCAGCTCACGTTTTTGAGAAAAATCAAAAGCTTAAAAAAAAAAACCCCAACCAGTTGCCAAGGCAACAACAAAAAAAAACTAGACAGAAAATATATTTTCCATCTTAAGCACTATCACATTCAAAAGCTCAGTATCTTCTGGCCCTGCTTTTGAAGTTTTATTTAACCTTCATTCAGTCATTCCTGGAGATGGGGCAAGAATTGAGAATCCACAGAACCTGGGTCTTTGTCAAAGCTGGGTGGTGGCAATGCACTAGTAAAAAGTATTTTAAGGGAGGGGAATAAACCCTCTGGTAAACAGACTAAGGCATAAGAACTACCTTCTTGAAATTATTCTTTGACTTTTCCTGTATGACACGATTTTGCAGAGAACTTCCACTTATGAGCTGGACACCAAATGGTTACTGAGAGACTGGAAGGTCAAATAATGTGCTGGAGAATTTCCAGATCCTTCCCCTTGAACTTGTGCAATTTCAAAGGGTGACTCAGAGCTGACATTAAACACCATCTGTGCTTCTCCACCAGACACCCTGCTAAAAGCCCTGCTGTCCACAAGGCTGCCAAACTCAGTCTTGACTCTCCCCTTGCTGGCTTTCTCTATCCAGAGGCTCCGTTGCTTCTTGGAGTCCCTGTGCTCCATCCTCTATGAAGCCCACACAGGTTCCCAGGCAGAACTGACCTGCCCACGCCACAGCCCCAGGGTCGAGTACACAGCACCCAGTGGTTCTTCCACATCTGCTGAAGGCCTGTGCGTAGCTCTTTTCTTATCTGACTGTGGCTCCCTAGAGACAGAGACACTGTCCTAGATATTGTGGTACATGTGCCCCACACAAGCCTGGGGAAAATGGTTTTAGTGAATAAAACAGAATGCATTCATATACTGCTCTAGATTTTAATGCTAAAGAACAATCTCAAAACATCATCAAAACAAGTATTGGGAAGAATCTGGTAAGCTGGTGGTGGGTAGAGGGAGGCAACTGTGTCTGGCTCCAGCTCAGGCCCTGGCCGGCTGTGTGACTAGTTGAACCTCTCTTGTTTTCCAAACTGTGTCTGCAGAAATACCACCCGTGTCCAGAGAGAGGGTAGTAAGTGTTCATAAAAAAGGGGCTTGAAGTTCAAGGTGGCGGTGTTAAAAGCATAAGGTAAGTCTTTTTTTTTTTTTTTTTTTTTTTAAGGCAAGTCTTTTTACTGTAGACCTTTGTGGAACAGTGTCTGACCTGGAGGATGGAAGGAAGCAGAGCAGGCCAGACACCTGATAAACAATGATTCTCATTTTCTTTATTGTTGCTCTCCTCATCTTCTACATTCTGTAGATTGTTTTCTATAATGACTGTATACTATTTTAGTTAAAAAAAACTATTTTATTAAAAGAATCAGTCAAATTAGAATGTAACCTAATTGGATAATGATTCCTTTTCTAAAGTTACACACAATTAGTTTCACTGTCAATTTTTTTCCCTTAAGTTTGTAAAGTTGTATACAGGATAGGAGAACCACCCATCCTGGGTGAGGGAAAACACCACCATAAATCTTCCTCCTGGCAGGTGGTTCTGTTCTGGCCTCCAGAGGGCTTGGGCTTGAATAGTAGCTCCCAATCTGCTTTCCCCAAAACTGAGCACCACCTTCCTGACAATGAGGGCATAAACACCACATGTATGAATTCACCCTTAAGCAGATATCTGCATTCCATGGGTCACAAAGATGAAGGGAATCAAATGTAAACACACGTGAAGTTTTGTCTCCTCAGTGCCAAGAATAGCAGGCACATCTTAGGTGAATGGGGTTCCAGACAAAGAACAGTAGGGCCACTCAGGTCAAGGGTTAGACAAAACAGAAATGATAATGGTGCAAATCCAATCTTTAACCTTTTTCTCTTTTCTGTAACTATTTCCACAAGAACTAACTTTTCTATAATGTTGTGTGTGTGTGTGTGTATTTCTCTGTCTCTCTCACACACACACCACAGGACCCATATTAGATGGACTCTGTTCAGGACAACCATTTATAATAACAGGGTGAAGCAGAAGCTTAGAGATGATGCAAATGTCATGAGACCCCCCTAAGCAGAGCTGAGCTGAACAAACCGTGTTCCCATTAAGTTATTTTAAAGGTCAAAAGAAACTGTCTGTCAGAGTTAGAGGCGTGATTTTTCTTACCAATGAACAATCTCATTTAAATGAGTATAATTTAAATACTTTAAGAATCTAAAAAGAAACTTGGGACAAAACTCAGAGGAATCTGAAGGAAAAAAACTGAAGCAGAAGAGTCTATTTTTAGGACAATTTTAAGAGAAAAAAGAAAGTGTAAAACACTGTATCTTGAGAGTCCCTTGGACAGCAAGGAGATCAAACCAGTCCATCCTAAAGGCAATCAACCCTGAATATTCATTGGAAGGACTGATGCTGAAGCTGAAGCTCCAATACTTTGGCCACCTGATGCAAAGAACTGACTCACTGGAAAAGCCCTGATGCTGGGAAAGACTGAGGGCAGGAGGAGAAGGGGGTGATAGAGAATGAGATGGTTGGATGGCACCATTGACTCAATGGACATAAGTTTGAGCAAACTCTGAGAGAGAGTGAGGGAAAGGGAAGCCTGGTATGCTGCAATCCAGGGGGTTTCAAAGAGTCAGACATGACTGAGAGCACTGTATGGTGCGTACACCCAGGGGAATGACAGGTGGGGAGTGGGAGCTCCAGGTATGGCAGGAGGACAGACCCGTCAGCCACACAGCACAAGGGAAGGGAAGGCAATGACCAACTGGTTCCAGAAACAAAGAACAGTACAGACTGAGACAAGTGCCTAGAAACCTCAACCTGGAGAAGTAGACCTTCTCTAAGATTCTTGAGCAGAGAACTAGGATTAATGGGATGTTAAGGGCTAAAAGATGTTGAAATCTAAAAAATCTAAAAGATCTCATCCTGCTTTCAGGATGAGACTGAGAACAATACTATTAAGTATTTTAGTAAGCAGAATAATGCTATCCTGGCAGAACTCTATGTCTTTTCAGTAATTTGGAGTATAATGCACCCACCAGCAATGCTGACCTCAAAAATAAAGCAGTGGATAAGAAGAAGCTTGAGTTAAATATCATGACATACTCTTCTATGGCCCAGCACTTCATCTAAGCTACCCCTTCACACATGGAGAGTAAAGAAAACCAAAACAGAAACACATGCAGCCTCTACTCTATCCAAGAATTCTTTAGAAATGTAGAGTAGTCTCTCCTAGACTTATTTCCATTACTCTTAGGAAATTTAAAAAAAAAAGGGGGGGGAGAGGAGGACAGGAAACTTGAAAGCAATGCATTAGAAGAAAAGCAAAAGAAGATAATATAGCAAAATAGCAAGAGTTTCTTTTTTGTGTTTTTTATATTTTCCATCTTCTACAGTAAACATGTAAACAAGAAAATGTTTAAACAGAGAGATCAAAGGGATTAACGAAATCAAATTGAGACAACTCAAAGGAAGCAACACAACTGCTATCACTTAAAAGCAAATGCTTGCTCTGGCTCAGGCATGGTCTCTGTTCATCTTCCTATCTCTTCAATGACAACAGTCATTTGTCAAATATTTACTAAGTGTTCTTTTTTTTGGCGGTACACTGAGGCATGTGGGATCTTAGTTCCCCAATCAGGGACGGAACCTGGACCCCCTGCATTGGAAGCATAGTCTTAACCACTAAACAGCCAGGGAATTTCCCTCAAATATTTACTAAATGTGCACCAAATGCCTGACCCTACGTAGAGAAACAAAAGACCCTGGTGGAGCTGTTGTCCTCAACAAACTTGTAGTCAAGAAAGATATTAAAAAAAAAAAACCCCAACACCGAGAGCACTATAAAATGCTAAATCACGTTCTTCTGATGACCGCTGTAATCAGAGCTTGTAAGAACAGAGTCAGAGGTGCCATAAAGAATTCACTGAACCAGGACTCCAGACCCAGCTCCTAAAAGAAATGGGGATTTGGATAAATTCCCATGGTTCTCCACAAATGATCACAGCTAAGTTGAAGTGGTTTCAACTTGGTAGCTCAGTGGTTTCTCTGAATGAATGAGACACACATGTATCTGAGAGTGGAACTGCTGGGTTACAGAGTATACAAATGTTCAGTTTTTAGAAATCCTGAAAGTAGGTGTCATAGCATATATGAGAGTGAAGGGCCTGACTCTGGTTTGGCCTGTTCTGAAGATGGTGAGCCCTCAAACCACTCTATTTTCATCTACCTTAAGAATATCATCTTCATAGACATTGCCAACATTTATTTTTTCCTAAAGAAAAGGCTGTTAAAACTAAGAAGGGCAGACGAAATTGCACTGTTGTTAAAGGCAAATTATATTATAAAGGACAAGCTGTCTAGTAAAACAAACTTATAATTACAATTATCTTCAAAATAAATCAAATTATCTGTATAAACCCAACCACTCACTGGTAAATTAATGGAAAAACATGACAATGTTGAGCTTTTAACTGCTTCTATTGCAAAAGCCCCAAATATAAACTTCAGTTATCAGGCAGAAAAGAGGCAATTAGTTTGCAACAGATGTACCACTAAAAACCTGTTACAGTGGAGCCCCAGAGTTATTAATTCCAAAATTTATGAAGTCCATCTGTGCAATTTTTACAGGTTTTCACTTAGACAGTCCTACTTAGATGGTCCCTCCTAACTAATTGCTTTTTATTTTGCTTTTGAGTCTTAAAAAATATTTCCAGTATATATGCTTCATATGAGCTCTATTATCTCAAACTCCAAGTTTAATTTCTTTTCCAGAACATTTTTTTGTTGTTGTTGTTATATTAAACCTTGGGAAAATACCAGATGACAAGATTATTGAGCAATGATAGGACTTAAACAAATTAAGGCTTCCAGGCTGTGTTGCTACTTGTTTCAAAAAATCAGTCTTTTTCAGGTTATCAAACATCACTTGTGACCTTTAAAAAGAACTCCCTGAAGTCATTCATTCGTAAGAAAATCTGGTTAGACTATTACAGTAGTGAATAATATAAAATGATGCCAATGTTCAATTATAAGACCTGCTAATGATTACTACATATTTTTAGTATTACTGAGTAGGGTTGAAATGGTTCAAATAACAATCAAATATATTTTGCTTGGTACCATCAAATGAAACTACAAACAAACACAATAAGAGAAATGAGAAATAGAATAATTTCAGGGAAATAAATTTCCCCCAGTAATCCCTATGAATATTGAAGGAAAAAATAATTTGTTCTTGGTACAAGATCTGCTCCCATTCAAGTAAAAAGGGTGGTTGCTCTACTGATGGGAGAGTGGGGTCATACGGAAATGACCCCGTAAAGCAGTGAGGAATGACTCGAAGAGTATGGAAAGGAACTTCATGGATCCTTCCATGGCACCTAGAATCCCTACTCTGCTGGCCTCCTGAGATTACAACATGCCACAGAGTACTGTGACCAATATGTTTATTCATTCAACAAATATTTGTGAAGGATCAATTATGTACCATACTCTGTCCTACAGCCTGGAGATTCTGTGATGAACGACACAGATAAAGCCCTCATGGAGCTAAAGATATAGCTGCTGCTAAGTCACTTCAATCATGTCCAACTCTGTGCGACCCCACAGACAGTAGCCCACTAGGCTCCCCCATCCCTGGGATTCTCCAGGCAAGAACACTGGAGTGGGTTGCCGTTTCCTTCTCCAATGCATGAAAGTGAAAAGTGAAAGTGAAGTTGCTCAGTCATGTCCAACCCTTAGTGACCCCATGGACTGCAGCCCACCAGGCAAACAAGGAATAAGTAATTCCACAGATAAATTCTAACAAGTGACATATAGGGTGTCCCAGAGAATATTACAGCAACTAAATCTGGATACTGTAGGGAAATGGGGTTGGAGATGGACTTGGTTATATATGACATAGGAGAGTTAACCAGGTGATAAATATACTAAATCCATTATTCATAACTAATGCCATCTGTATCTAGGTGATATTTATTGCATCTTTCCCTTAGTCATTTCAATATAACTAATTTTTTGAGCACTTTTTAAAAAACTTTTTATTTTGTTTTGGGGTATAGCCAATTATACCAATTATACATCTCAGATATGCAGATGACACCACCCTTATGGCAGAAAGTGAAGAGGAACTCAAAAGCCTCTTGATGAAGGTGAAAGAGGAGAGTGAAAAAGTTGGCTTAAAATTCAACATTCAGAAAATGAAGATCATGGCATCTGGTCCCATTATTTCATGGGAAATAGATGGGGAAACAGTGGAAACAGTGTCAGACTTTTATTTTTGGGGGCTCCAAAATCACTGCAGATGGTGACTGCAGCCACGAAATTAAAAGACGCTTACTCCTTGGAAGGAAAGTTATGACCAACCTAGATAGCATATTAAAAAGCAGAGACATTACTTTGCCAACAAAGGTCCGTCTAGTCAAGGCTATGGTTTTTCCAGTGGTCATGTATGGATGTGAGAGTTGGACTGTGAAGAAAGCTGAGTGCTGAAGAATTGATGCTTTTGAACTGTGGTGTGGAAAAGACTCTTGAGAGTCCCTTTGACTGCAAGGAGATCCAACCAGTCCATTCTGAAGGAGATCAGCCCTGGGATTTCTTTGGAAGGAATGATGCTAAAGCTGAAACTCCAGTACTTTGGCCGCCTCATGTGAAGAGTTGACTCACTGGAAAAGACTCTGATGCTGGGAGGGATTGGGGGCAGGAGGAGAAGGGGACAACAGAGGATGAGATGGCTGGATGGCATCACTGACTTGATGGACGTGAGTCTGAGTGAACTCCGGGAGTTGGTGATGGACAGGGAGGCCTGGCGTGCTGCGATTCATGGGGTCGATTCAAAGAGTCGGACACGACTGAGCGACTGAACTGAACTGATAGCCAGTTAACAATGTTCGGATAGTTTCAGGTGAATAGCGAAGGGACTCAGCCACACATAGACATATATCCATTCTCCCCTAAACTCCCCTCCCATCCAGGCTGCCACATAACATTGAGCAGAGTTCCCTGTGAGCACTTGTTTTTATTTCAACTACTTGGAGGTCCCACAAAGGAATGCAGAGTTGAGCATGGTGCGGTCTCTCTTCGAAGAGTGGAAAATCAAGTCTACAGAGCACGCGGTCCCACAAACAACCCTGCACACCACAACATGAACTGCCCTTGTAATGAGGCTGTAAGGGAATCTAACTGGAGGCAGGGGAAGACTGCAGAGAACAAGCAAGGATATCCCGGCCAGATGCAGTGAAGATGCAGCACTTCTCCAGACCTAGGAGGAGGGAAGAGCACTCCTGAGAAAGCAAATGAGCATGAAAAGTTTAAAAATGGTACACAGGTCATGGCATGTTTTATGGGCAGCCAGCAGACTGGTCAAGTGGCAGGGGAGGGGACCAGAGTGCTGGGTATGAGGGCAGAGACAGGAGGGTTTATGTGTGGAGAGATGGGCCAGACAACAAGGCACCATGACTCAGGGCCACGTGGGAGCTGCAGAGCAGAGGGACCACGGGCGCTATGCGGACATTTTCCACCCACCCTCTGGTCTAGATGCACTCTTTAGCTGGCTCCATCCTGCTCTGCCTCAGGAGGCTGACCACACGGACTGCACAGATGGGCACTCTTGCCCTCTGCCTTGGGGTTGAGAACCAAAGGGAGGCCTGGCAGGAGATGCAAGGAGGGAGAAAGGTGAAATGGGACCACTTCCCTGGCTCCCTTCCTGGGTGGTTGTCATGGGCTGACCACATCCCTCCTCTAAGCTCACAACTCAGCCCACCTACCACAGCTCTCAGGCCCTGGCCGTGCCTCCCCTGTGGTTTCCTCACCCTTGCTCACAGCTTTAGTAAGCTTTCCTCAGATTATCTGGTTGGGTTGAATTATCTGTTCCTCACCAGGACTTGAACTAGTGCAGTCATGCAGCAAGGAAACTGGAAGGTGACTGAGGAAGGCATCACAGGCAAATGCAGAGAGGGAGAAGCTTGTGGCAGAAGGAGAGGACCATGGAAGGTCATGATGACGGAGAAGAGTCAGGGAGGTGGGATGCCAGACTGGCCATAGACCACAGCACTTACGTGAACCCTGCCACGTGCCAGGCATGATTCCACAGGCTCTAACAAAGCTCACTTAACTCTTAGAACTTCCTAATAAGGCATGCCAAACTAGTAAGTGGTGAAGCTCGAATTTAAATCCAGGCAAGTCTAGTGCCAGAGTCATGTTCTCAACCGCTGTGCTAGACTGACTGCTCTGCCTGGCAGAAAAGGACACTTCAGAATTCCAGACCCTGGAGAAGGCAAGACAATGGTGGTAAAAACTCTGAGGAAAGCCATCTGGGTAGACTGCTGAAGTAAGGCTACTGAAGAAAATCTTGCAACCCTATGCGAACTCTGCCTCAGTGACAATGTAGAATCCTGGGCAGAAATCCTAAAAAAATAAAAAATGACCATGTCCAAATAAATTAGTCAGTTGGAAATTCCCTGGTTGCCTAGTGGTTAGGATCCTGGGCTTTCACTGCCGAGGGCCTAGGTTCAATCCCTGGTTAGGGAACTGAGATCGTGCCAGCCTTGTGATGTGGCCATTAAAAAAAAAAAAAAACAGTTTTCTCATAAAACCATAATAATTTTATGTTCTTAAGAAACCTCACATTATCAAAACACATATCACGTAGTTATTTCAATATGGAAAAAGGAGAATTATGGTTAAGAGTTGATAAGATTAGATACTTTTTCCTGTAGGACCTTCAACAACTGAGAGTTCAGTTATATTTTGTTACCATCTGAAAAGAATAAATGACTTGATCAAACACCAACAGAGAACCAAAAGAGAAATCTGAAAAATAACCTGTGGCCAAGTTCACAACCAATGAAGGCAAAGAAAAGCCCTGCACACCAGCTGGCCTTGGGCCTCTCACACAGCGTGGCTGTGTGCCTTGTGCCCTGCGGGCAGCCGCTTCCTTCCTCCAGCCCAGGGGAGCTTCCAATAGCACTCACATCTCAACCCCTACTGGTCCAGAAAATGAAAACTATGATTTCAACACACTCAGATGAATAATAACCAGTTTGCAGAACAAACTTACACAGTAAGGAAAATATTAGTCAATGATGTTTGTTTAGGGCTTCCCAGGTTGCCCAGTGGTAAAGAATCCATCTACCAATGCAGGAGATGTGGGTTCAATCCCTGAGTCAGGAGATCCCCTGGAAAAGGGAATGGCAACTCACTTCAGTATTCTTGCCTGGGAAATCCCATAGACAGTGGAGCCTGGTGGGCTACAGTTTATGGAGTCGCAAGAGTCGGACACAACTCAGCGCCTAAAACAACAACAATTTGTTTGTTTCGAGTCTCCTGCAGCAGATGAGGTCATGAAATCAACCGTGCTCTGCGATGTGTAACAGGGCACATCCCATGACTTCTTTTAAATGGCATCTCACCATCTTAACTCTGCTGCTGCTGCTGCTGCATCGCTTCAGTCGATCCTTGCTCAAATAACTTCCACAGCAACCACTTTCCTTTCCTAAGGGAGAAAGAGAGGAAGAGAAAATACTCCCTAACCAGACTTTTCATATGCCCAGTGGGTGGCGACATAGTAAGGATGAGTGCAATAACAAGTTCTTAGAAACTTGTTGCAGTCTGCAGCCACACGATGGGGCCTGCAGCCACACGGTGGGTGTCAGACTATAGCTGCTGACTGCACTGATGGGCCTCTCCTTTATTCTGTTCTTCCTGAACATCCTCAGGTGGGGTTCCAGGCACAGGAAAGATGGGGCTGCAGAGAACGATCCGTTTCTGCGGTTGTTTCCTCTACATTAAGGCAGGTTGCCATGACTGTGTGTACACTCAACTTGCAAGAGGAGGCAGCTGGCACATGGCACTGGTTAATCAGGAATGTTCCATACATTCATATTAACAGGAGCCAGGAAAACCTACACTACTGTGAATATTTATCCTTTCAGGTTCAACCTGCTGATTTGTTTTAAAGAAGGACATCCTCTCTTTGGGGTATAACGGGAGATTCCATAAAGGACTTTGACAGGGATATGCTTTAGTTGACTGTATTGCCAACTTTTAAACCTTCCTATTTTCCTGATGCCTCAACACCCCCGAGCACAGACTGCAAGCACCTGCCAGGCAACCAGATGCAAGTGTGACAAGGCTGGTCCCTTCTTGCCCTCCCTTGACTGTGACCAAGTGACATTCAAACACACCAATAAAATCCCTTCACACCTTTCACTTGTGTGGGAACCGTACCTGACCCTTGGTGCTCGTTCGTTCTCAGCCCCCGACCTGCTTGTTGAGTCTGCTCCCTGAGTGCTCCTCCCACATGGCCTCCTGCCCAGCCTGAGGGCCTCTCTCCTCTAGCACTGTGAGTATAATAAACCCTCTCATTTCATACGCATCTCAGAGTGTGGCTGTGTGGACATCATTCTTAAGACCCCACAAGGGCACTGACTCCCCATTTACAACATGCTAGCAATCAGGTGGTTTTGAAAAGGAAGATAAGGCCTCTGATGACTGCAGCAGTTGCAAAAACACACACTTCAATCCACACTGTAGTGGAGATTTCATCATTAAATTCTTCTATAGGTACATATTCCCTTAAAAATCTCAGTTTGGGAAAGAGATCTTTTTTTTAGGCTGGATATGGTCAATTTTGGAGAAGGCAATGGCAACCCACTCCAGTACTCTTGCCTGGAAAATCCCATGGGCGGAGGAGCCTGGTGGGCTGCAGTCCATGGGGTCGCTAAGAGTCGGACACGACTGAGTGACTTCACTTTCTCTTTTCACTTTCTCACATTGGAGAAGGAAATGGCAACCCACTCCAGTGTTCTTGCCTTGAGAATCCCAGGGAGGGGGAGCCTGGTGGGCTGCCGTCTATGGGGTCACACAGAATCAGACACGACTGAAGAGACTTAGCAGCAGCATGGTCAATTTATGGAGAAGGAAATGGCAACCCACTCCAGTATGTTTGCCTGGAAAATCCCATGGACAGAGGAGCCTGGTGGGCTGCAGTCCACGGGGTCACAAAGAGCTGGGCACAACTGAGCGACTTACACACTTGGTCAATTTATATACCAATGTATATAATTTTAACTAAATCAGTTTCTTATGTTTCTGATCTATTTAAAAATATTGAATCCAGATCTCTTTTAATTTCTTTTCAATGACTGGTAATATTTCTCTTTCAGTTACCACTTGTTTTCAACTCACTTGATTCCCTAAGCCCTCTCCTTTTCCACAAAGAGGTTCATTTCACTTAAGCCATGATCATGGGTAAAATTCATGTCAAAATTCCAGTCCACTTTAAACTATATTTGACAGCCACTGTGCAGAGCAGCACCTCCAGTTCTTTCGACTAAAGGGCAAAACTAGGCAGTAGATAGCTGTAGGCATTAGATTCTTGTAGTAACTTGGGCTGAATCTTGTAGATTCTACATTGCTACTGCTTCATTTAGGAAATGACACTTTAGATCAAGGAAAAAAGTAGACACACAGGTTAATAACTCATCCCAGGTCTCTTCTGCAGTGTTTAAAACATAGTTCTTCAATTATGGTAGAAGATGAATATTAATTCAATCATCACTTAACACAAATTTCTTGAGTAGCTGCTTTGTGTCAGGCATTAATTCTAGATACTGACAATTCAGCAGTGAATAAGAGAAATAAAGTGCTTACTCTCATGGAGCTTATGTACCCCCTGGTAAAACAGAAAATAAGTGAGCAGAGACTTTAACTGGAGACCGTGAAAAACCCCAGGAAGAAAGATAAAGCAGAGGAAGGGGATAGAGAACGATGTGGATGGGAAGGCCAGGATGGAGGGGGTGGGCCAAAAAGGCTCCTGGGAAAGTCATATTTGAGCAGAGATCTGCAGGAAATGAGGGAACAAAACATGTTCCAGTGGAAGAACATTGCAGGCTAAAGGACTTAAAAGTGCAAAATCTGAGAGGTGGGGATGAGCTTGTGTATGGTGAGAAGTGGGTAAGGAGGAGGGGATATACCCAGGCAGGGAGAGGCCAGATCACGTGGGGCCCAGAGGCCAATGGAAGATACTTGGATTACGTCCAAAGTGCACTGGAAGCGTTTAAGTAGGAGAGTTAAGTGGCAGAACTGACAGTTTAGGAAAAGGTTGCTCTGGGTGCCAATGGAGAGTGACTTAAGGAGGGCAAGAAAGGGACTGGAGATTAGTTAGGAAGCTACTGCAGAGTCAGTGTAAGATGGCGGCTTGCATGGGTGGAGTGATGGAGGTGGAGAGACGCTGCCATACTTGGAACATATTTGGGAGATAGAGCCTGTGGGACAGCTTGTATTGGACACAGAGGATAGGTTTGAGGACTGAGGAACTGGGTAAAGAGAAGACAATTAGGTGAGAGGTTGAGCTGTTTGTTCATCTGTTTGAAGGGAATCAAGAGTTCTATTTGAACTGAAGTTTGAGGTGCTTATTAGATGGCCATCTAGAGCTATGGAGTAGGTAGGTGAGTGTACGTGTCTGGGGCTCAGGGAAAGCTGGCACCGTAGGAGTTAAAAGACATCATCATGGGATGAGGCAAATGGTGAAGGGGAGAGGCCTGAAGTCTGAGCCTGGGATGCTCCAGGGGTTAGAAGCAGTAAGAAGAGCCAGAACCAACAAAAGAAGCTGAGAAAGAGCAGCCAATGAGAGGGGAGAAGAAGCAAGAGGAAGGGGTGTCCCAGAAGCCAAGTGAAGAACAGATGTCCAGGAAAGGGATGACCAGCTGCATCAACCGTGCTGTTTGGTTAAACACGATGAGGACTGAGAACGGACCACAGGATTTGAGAGTTAAAAGACACCACAAGTCCACAAGAAGAGCAGAGGTATGGTGTGTGGAGGTAGGGGAGGGGAGGCCTGGTGGGGAGGTGAGGCAAAAGCCCAACTGCATGGGTTGAAGAGAAATTAGGAAGAATTAAGAGAGTGGGTCAGACAAGCTAGACTCCTCTTTCATAGCCCTTTGCTACAAAGACGAGCAGAGAAATGGGGGCAGTAGTTGAGGGCAATAAGGAGTCAAATTAAAGATGAGAGATTTTATACTGCGAAGAATGAACCAGTCAAGAGGGGGAAATCAAAAATGCAGGAGAGAAGAGATAACTGGAGGTGTGATGCCCGTGAGCAGGAGAGAGAAGATGGGAATTGCACATGAGTGGAAGGAATAGCCTTAAATAGAAACACAGACAATTAGTCACTGTAGCAGACTGGGGCATCTGGGGACAGAGGCAGGTGGTAGGCAATGAGAAAGTTCTTTTTCTTTTTAAATTTTATCAGTCAAATGAGAAGTAAGAAGCAAGGCTGCCTTATGACTCATGGGGGTAATCCTTAATAGAGGCCTAAACGAACCTGCTTCCTTTAGACCCAGGCAAACAAGCGCCTCAGGATGGACTAATGAGGGCACCAAAGCCCACAGGGCAGCCCAGCTCTCCAGGCGAGAACTGCCGAACCCAATGCTTTCTCTTTGTTTCTTTCTCTCAGTCTTTTTGTTTTAGCTTTTGTGATTGACTCCCATTGTAGAGTTTGTAAACTGAGCTACAATAAGTTTCAGCAAAACAATATAATGTATAACATTAAATTAATGCTGTTAATTTTTTAATTTTGTTGTTTATTGTTTTGGCTTCATACTTGTATAAGCACAATAAGCCTGAATTTTTTTTTTTAATGTTAAGCATTCTCACTACACACACGAAACTTAAATTAACTCTGTGAGGTAGTGAATCTGTTATTTTCATCTTGGTAATCATTTCACAGTGTATATCAAATCATTACACTGTGCACTTTAAATATATATAATTATATTACTGTCATTTATTCCACAATAAAGTTGTAAAAAAAAAAAAAAAAAGCTACGTCTTTTTTTAAGGAGAGGAAACAGCTGGGAGAACCTAACTTAGCAGCCAGAAGAGGGCATAAGAATGCAAATCTCTGAGGAATCAAAACCAGGCAGAGAAAAGCCCCTAATCCTTCAGCTACACTTTAAAAATTTAGAAGTCTGTGATCCATTTGCGCTCAGTTTCACTAGTGAACCCCTCTTACTTAATGAGGGAAATACCAATGTTCCAATAAGGAAAGTAGGTAAGGACATTTACAAAACAATTTATAGGTGAAAAATGGGAAATGCCAATTCAGACCAAAATAAATGTTGCATTTCACCAGTAGAGGTAGAAAGTAGACTGGTGGTTGCCGTGGCGGAGAGAGGGCGGGGGGCGGGAGGCGGGGGTCGGGGTAAGGGAAATAGGGAGTTAGTGTTTAATGGGTAGAGTTTCAGTTTGGGAAGAAGAAAAAGTTCTGGATTTGGATGGTGGTGATGACACATATTGCCACTTAACTGTGTATTTTATTAATAAAAAATGGTTAATATGGAAAATTTTTTATGTGTATTTTACCACACATGAAAAAATACTGCATTTCACTGGCAAAGAAATCCAAATTAAAACAATGAGACAGAAGTTTGTACCCGTACTCTAGCCGCAGTGGGCACGGATGGCTGTGGAAGAGGTGGATGTCACCCAGGACACAGGGAGACCAGCCTCCTCGCAGCTTGCTGGGTGGAGGGAAAACAATGTCATCTTCCCAGAGGCCTATGAGACTCAAATGCTTTGACACTATGCCTGTCAAGAGCCTATTCTAAAGGAAGCATCAGTACCCAGACTGAGAATATGAAACCAAGTGCATACATATGCACTCACTGTATGCTGGAAGGCCAGAAGGGTGTCACCAAGGGATGACAACCGGGGGAGTATCTGGAAGACAGAAAGCACAGTGGGCAAGACAGCATAGAACTCAAGGGTGCCAGGCACCCATACCCGTCCAGCTGAAAGAAAATAGCACGCAAAAAGGAGCTTTCGAGCAGAAATCGGAAATGATCCTGCAATCGGATGCAGGAGGAACTGGAAGCAGAAAGTGTGGGGCAGGGAGAAGGAGGAGGTCTCTCTGGATATTATAAAGGGATCAGGACAGTTGACCCAGCTTTTTCACGCTCCTCTTTCACCCTCATCAACAGGCTCTTTAGTTCCTCTTCACTTCCTGTGCTTACAGTGGTGTCACTTGCATATCTGAGGCTGTAGATACTTCTCCCAGCAATCTTGATTCCAGCTTGGGATTTATCCAGCCTGGCATTTCACATGATATACTCTGTATATAAGTTAAACAATAAAGATGACAATATACATTCCTGTGCTCCTTTTCCAAATCAGAACCAGTTAGCTTGAAATTCAACATTAAAAAAATGAAGACCATGGCATCCAGTCTCACTCAGTTCAGTTCAGTTGCTCAGTCGTGTCCAACTCTCTGCAACACCACGGACTGCAGCACACCAGGCTTCCCTGTCCATCACCAACTCCTGGAACTTACTCACACTCATGTCCATCGAGTCAGTGATGCCATCAACCATCTCATCCTCTGTCGTCCCCTTCTCCTCCTGCCTTCAATCTTTCCAAGCATCAGGGTCTTTTCTAATGAGTCAGTTCTGCACATCAGGTGGCCAAAGTATTAGAGTTTCAGGTTCAACATCAGTCCTTCCAATGAATGTTCAGGACTGATTTCCTTTAGAATAGACTGGATGGATCTCCTTGCAGTCCAAGGGACTCTCAAGAGTCTTCTCCAAAACCACAGTTCAAAAGCATCAACTCTTCGGTGCTCAGCTTTCTTTATGGTCCAACTCACATTCATACATGACTACTGGAAAAACCACAGCTTTGACTAGACGGACCTTTGTTGGCAAAGTAATATCTCAGCTTTTTAATATGCTGTCAAGGTTGATCATAGCTTTTCTTCTAAGGAGCAAGCATCTTTTAATTTCATGGCTGCAGTCACTATCTGCAGTGATTTTGGAGCCCCAAAAAATAAAGTCTGTCACTGTTTCCTTTCCTTGTTTCCCCATCTATTTCCCATGAAGTGATTGGACCAGATGCCAAGATCTTTTTTGAATGTTGAGTTTTAAGCCAACTTTTCCACTCTCTCTTTCACTTTCATCAAGAGGTTCTTTAGTTCTTCACTTTCTGCCATAAGGGTGGTGTCATCTGCATATCTGAGATTATTGATATTTCTCCTGGCAATCTTGATTCCAGCTTGTGCTTCATCCAGCCTGGCATTTTGCATGATTGTACTCCACATGTAAGTTAAATAAGCAGGGTGACAATATGCAGCCTTGATGTACTCCTTTCCCGATTTGGAACCAGTCTGTTGTTCCATGTTCAGTTCTGTTGCTTCTTGACCTACATATAGATTTCTTATGAGGCAAATCAGGCGGTCTGGTATTTCCACCTCTTTAAGAATTTTGCACAGCTTCTTGTGATCCACACAGTCAAAGGCTTTGGTAGTCAATAAAGCAGAAGAAGATGTGTTTCTGGAACTCTCTTGCTTTTTCAGTGATCCAAAGGATGTTGGCAATTTGATCTCTGGTTCCTCTGCTTTTTCTAAATCCAGCTTGAACATCTGGAAGTTCACGGTTCACAAACTTTTGAAGCCTGGCTTGGAGAGTTTTGAGCATTACTTTGCTAGCATGTGAGATGAGTGCAATTTTGCAGTAGTTTGAACATCCTTTGACATTGCCTTTCTTTAGGATTGGAATACAAACTGACCTTTTCTAGTCCTGTGGCCACTGTTGAGTTTTCCAAATTTGCTGGCATATTGAGTGCAGTACTTTAACAGCATCATCTTTTAGGATCCAGTCCCATCACTTCATGGCAAGCAGATGGGGAAAAAGTGGAAATTGTGACAGATTTTATTTTCTTGGGCTCTAAAATCACTGGATGGTGACTGCAGCCATGAAATTAAGACACTTGCTCCTTGGAAGAAAAGCTATGACAAACCTAGACAGCATATTAAAAAGCAGAGACATAATTTTGCTGGGAAAGGTCCTTATGGTCAAGGATATTGTTTTTCCAGTAGTCATGTATGGTATGTAAATGTTGGACCATAAAGAAGGCTGAGCGCCAAAGAATTGATGCTTTCAAATTGTGGTGCTAGAGAAGACTCTTGAGACATGGATAGCAAGAAGATTAAACCAGCCAAACCTAAAGGAAATCAATCCTGAATATTCATTAGGACTGATGCTGAAGCTGAAGCTTCAATGCTTTGGCCACCTGATGGAAAGAGCCGACTCATTGGAAAAGACACTGATGCTAGGAAGATTGCGGGCAGGCAAAGAAGGGGGCGACAGAGGATGAGATGGTTAGATAGCATCAGTGACTCAATGACATGAATTTGAGCAAACTCCAGGAGATAGTGCAGGACAGAGGAGCCTGGTGTGCTGCAGTCCATGGGGTCACAGAGTCAGACATGACTTGGTGACTGAACAACAACAATGATGACAACAGCTGACCCAGTTCTACCCCGACACACACCATAAATATGTTCCTTCTCAGAGCTGCCATCTCTGATGTGTGTCAGAGGATGTAACACAAAACACATGGGACACTGATATGCTCAATGGCATTATCTGTAAGAGCAAAAATATTACTGATAGCTGGCAAAGATAGCTAATAAATTACAGCATATCTCTATAATTCAAAGTTTTTCAGATATTAAAAATTTATTTTTGAATTTAAATGATATCAGAAAAGGCTCATGTCTAAAGGAAATAGACATCTGCAAAAATTGAATCGGGTCTGTGGAATAATCCACAGTGAAGCTCTGTATAAATGTTGATTTCTCTGATTCTGATAACTGTACTGTAGTTATATATGAGAATGTCCCTTTTTTAGGAAATATACACTGTACTACTGTATTTATGAGTGAAGGAGCATCATGTCTACACTTACTCTCTGTTAACGTTCTGTTATGATTAACAGAAAAAATAATATACAGAGAGAATGATGAAGCAAATATGGTAAGAATATTCTCAGTGGGAGAATATGAATGGAAGGTATAATTTTTTCAAAAAGCAAATAACCCAGTTAAAAAAAAATCCAATGATAAGGACAGATAATCCACAGGAGAATAAAATGTCTAAGAGAATTAAATAGAGTGATGCTCAAACCTTACTAGTAATCAGAGAAAAGCAAATTAGAACAATGAATTCTTGTTTTTCAGCCATGTCAGCAAGGATGTGGGAACACAGTCACTCTCAGACATTTCTGATACCGTTGTTTGGAGTGTTAGCAGCACTTATGTAACAAATTTGGAAAGGCGCGTGCCTTTTGATGCAGTAATTCTACCTTCTAGGCACAGAATGAAAAAAAGCTGCATGCAAAATTATACATAGAGCGTGACTTTTATTTGGTTAAAAAGAAAAAAAGCTATAAGTAAATCACAAAAATGGTAACAATGATTAAGGATTATCTCCAGGTTTTAAAAAGAAGAGGGGTTTCTTCTCAGTATTGCTTTTTAAAAAATACATGAAATACTCAAGCAAGCAGGAAACATACAAAAACAAAAATAGCAAACCTTCATGTACCCAGGAACCAGAGTTAAGTGATGTGAACAGTTATAAGAAAGTAAGTCATTAGATGTGCTTGAAGACCATCCCAACTTCTTCCCACCCTTTTCATCCTAGAGTTTGTTCTAAGCATTCTTCTCTAAGTTTGTCTGTATTTTACAATGTTAACTTATTACCCTTATAACAAGAACAACCCTTCTGAAAAGCAGCATTGAATGGAAACAGAGAGAATGATGAAGCAAATGTGGTAAGAATATTCTCAGTGGGAAAATATGGATGGAGGGTATAATTTTTTTGAAAAGCAAATAAGCACATCATTTGCACACTTCTCAGAATGTCTGGGGGACTCTGGTGATTCCCTCTGACTATCTGTTACTGGAGAAACCAGGGTACTGTCACGTACCTCCACTTGCATGCCATAAGACTGGCTACTTATAAGTCTCTGAGTGGAAATAAAATGCCACTTAGAAACCAGTAGCTTTCACATTTGAATGCCCAGTAACTCTTCAGTGGTCAATACCTGCTGAAGCAGCAGTTGCAACGTGACTGAACTCAAAGGAAGGCAGGTGCTGATAAATTTTTCTTCTAGCCCAACCACTTTGTAATTTAAGGAATTTAAATTCTAGAGCAAGCATGTGACTTGGTCAATACCAGACCTGGATCTCATAAGGAGGAGACTAAAGGAAGGGCTTTACCAGCAGCCTAACACTGGATCCTTCTTTCCCTTTGTGGAAAATGAGGGCTAAAAGGCACCATGGCTTTGATGTGTTCCCAGGATGTTCCACTGACTACAGGTTCCCTCCTCAGATTCCCCAGACCTGGAGCCTGATCAGTGTCCCCTTCAGTGGACAGACAAGAGGGGGTTTTTCCCTTGTACTGGGTCCCTGGTCTTGCCCAGGTTGAGATTGTTCATCCAATCCCAAGTCTGTGAGTGATCAATCCGTGCCTCTCAAGTGTCAGCTCTTTCGCCTGATGGATGATAGGAAACTACAGAATTGGCCTCAAGGCTGGGATTTAGGGACACACACATGCACATTCACAACCTCTCAGATCTGGATTTTCACTCTGTGTCTCTCAAGAAGATGAGCAACAGAAGCAGTATATATCAACTCACCTGGCCCAACATGATGGACTTTTAAATGAAATTTTGCCTGATCAACAGCCGACATGGTAGCCAAGCCTCCAAGATGACCCCTAAAGGTCTCCATCTCCTGGAGTTCATGAAATTCTGGAATAGCCTCCTGCCACGCTGTTGCAGGGTAGGCTTGTGCAACACATAGAATATGGTAGAAGTGACAGTCTGTTGCTTACAAGATTAGATTATGAAAGGTACTATGGCTTCTGTTTTGAGCACACTCCACCTCTCTCTCTCTCTCAACTCACTTGGGGAGAAGCCACCTGCCATGTCTTGAGGACACTCAGCAGCCCTGTGGAAGGGCCTGGAGAACAGAAAACTCCAGCCAGGAGTCACATGAGTGAATCTTCTTGGAAGCAGATCCTCTAGCGCCAGTCAAGGCTTGACTGCAACCTCATGAGACCCCTTAAGCCAGAAACCCCTAGCTAAGCCACTCCCAGATTTTTGACCCCCAGAAACTGTGAGATAATGAATGTTTGTTGTTTTAAGCTGTGGAATATTGGGGGTAATTTTTTATCACTCCCAAACTGAGTGATAACTCAGGTAACTGAGGTAACTGAACTCACTCTCCCTCAATACTCAGTATGCTACAATGAAGTTTTTACCAAGCTATGTTTTAGAGTTTAAAAAAATGTTGGTCACATGCAGACACAGAGAAACGACTTGGGGACAGAACGGTGGGGACAGAGTTGGGGGTATAAATTGAGAGAGTAGCGCTGACATATACACTACCATACGTAAAGTAGATAACCAGTGGGAATCTTCTATATTACACAGGGAGCTCAGGTCAGTGCTGTGTGATGGCCTAGAGGGATGGGATGCGGGAAAAATGAAAGCAAGCCACAAGAGGGCAAGGATATATGCATACTTATAGCTGATTCATGTTGCTGTACAGTAGAAACTAACATGACATTGTAAAGCAATTAAAATTTTAAAAAATATATTGGTCACAGACTTCCACATAATTTTAAAGCCCTTTATTTAACTTATCTATAACTGATGGACCCATAATTTCTTATTTTCTCGGTTGACTACACTCTGATGGTAAAAGATGATCCAAAGGATTACAAATTGCTGCCATACCCAAGCAAACTGTGCCTTTCAAAGTAGGATGGGGAAACACTATTTTATGAGGCTTTCAGGGTGCTGCCTCCCAGCAGGCTCTCCCTGAGCAGGCTGCAGAAATCTTCTGTGTGGCTCTCAGACAGCTTGATTTGGGACAATATATCAGGCTCTTAGGGATGGCCTGGCTGGCTTTGTCATCCCCAGTCTCTTTCTTCAGAACACTGTAAATCAAAGGCCCTGGCTAAAGCTTATACATCAAACTCGGAGATGAAAAGAAGACAAGACCAAAGGAGACATACATAAAACCTTCCCTGTGAGACAGCATAGCAGAAGGCTAAGAGATCATTTAACATCAGCCTAAAGTAACATGTTCCCATCTTTATTTTATGAACTTTACTTGCACTTCCACAACTGTTCCTTTTTAAACCTACCTGTGACAAACAATTCTGAGTTTACTGGTAAAAATATGATGGTGGGAAAATGTCTTCTAATCTGGACGTTTCAGAAATGGATTCCATGGGTTTTCTATCACTAAAGGGTAAATTCCAAGACAGGAAAGACTGTTTCTAGCTCACAATTCCTCCCTAGGAGCTAGCACAGAGCTTGTTCAATGAATAGTTGGTGAATAAATATACTGAATTTACTTTCCATCTCTGAAGGTCTATAGTCAAAAGGTATCAGCTGAGTGCCTATGGACAGCATGGTGCCCTTGCATTGCTCCTTAGCCGTGAGGGCCACGAAAGTTAACAAGGCCTAGACCTGAAACTGAAAAAGACTATCAGGCCCCCATGTGTGTCCACTGGAATCCAGTAGCTCTTTAGGCATAAAAACAAATGTGTGACTTTCTTAGCAAATTAACTGCTGTTTTAAATATTCTATAGAGTTCTGATGGTGCCTAAAATCAATAAACATTCATCAATAAATATCCTTGCAGTCCAAGGGATGCAAGGTGAAGACAAAGCAGTTACAAAGGTGAGCATTACAGTGAAAAACCGAAGTTTGAGATTGAAAATAATGGATAACGGTAAGTATACAGATGATTTTTGTCCTTCTAATGTTCTGTATTTTCAAAGTCTCCTACAATTAGCATGTGTTGGTTTTAAAAATAAGAAGAAAATAAATGGTATTCCTGCAGGGGCAGAATCAGGTGAAAGGGGAAAAAATACTAGGAAAGTCAACAAAAATGAGTCAGGGAAAGGTACCCTCTGCTGGTGAACCATAATGATGACTAGCACGAACTTCAGAGTCTGCTGTGCCCTGTTCAAATCTCAGCATTGCTGCAATATTGTTATGGGCAGGTAATTTTGCCTTTGAGCCTCAGTTTCCTCATCTATAATATAGGAGTAATAGTGTCTTCTTTAGGTAGAGAATGAAGATTAAATGAGATAATATGTTGAAGCATCTCAGGTCAGCAGCTATTATTTCTATATTGTTACGGGTGACAGTGAGTGACATCTTACACAACTCTTGGGGTTACTATAGCAGCCCCAACTTTCTCTTCTGATACACAGATATAGAGCTCTTCCTACCCCATTCTTCTACCACTTTCTTTTTTTATTCTGTTTTCTCTTCTCTCCACTGCTTTTGTCTCTGCCAACTGGAACCAGTAATACTCACTGGTGTGCCACTACCAACACTCACTGGTATGCTTAGGTCCACAGGCGGGATCTAGTCTAGTAAGTCAGGGCAAGGTCATATGATCCAGGGTCCCTGCCATCCTACCAATTCAGTATGTGATCTCAAGCTTCTTAATCACTCTTGGCAACTCTGTATCATCTAACCTATAAAGTGGGGACAAGATCTCTGCCTTTACTTAATATGGAAAAATAGTAGAGAAAAAAATCTAAATAACCTCTCACAAAACTTCATGGCAAATAGATGGGGAAAAAGTGGAAACAGTGACAGACTTTATTTTCTTAGGCTCTGAAATCACGGCAGGCAGTAACTGAAGCCATGAAACTAAAAGACTCTTGCTCCTTCGAAGAAAAGCTAGACAAACCTAGACAGCATACTAAAATGCAGAGACATCACTTTGCTGACAAAGGTCCGTATAGTCAAAGCTATGGTTTTTCCAGTAGTCATGTACAGATGTGAGAGTTGGATATAAAAACGGCTGAGCGCCAAAGAACTGATGCTCTCAAATTGGTGCTGGAGAAGACTCCTGCGAGTCCCTTGGACTGCAAGGATATCAAACCAGTCAATCCAAAAGAAAATCATCCCTGAATATTCACTGGAAGGACAGATGCTGAAGCTGAAGCTTCAATACTTTGGCCACCTTATGCAAAGAGCCAACTCACTGGAAAAGACCCTGATTCTGGGAATGATTGAGGGCAGGAGGAGAAGGGGACAACAGAGGATGCAATGGTTGGATGGCATCATTGACTCAATGGACATGAGTTTGAGTCAACTCTAGGAGATAGTGAAGGATGGGGTTGCAAAGAGTCAGACAAGACTGAGCAACTGAACAAAAAAACCTCTGGCAATGATACACTATCTGGTACCAGACTTGCCCTTCTGCTGTAAATAACCAGAAAATAGGACAAAATGTATGGAACAACTCTTTTCAAATACTGGACACAAGTGGTATAGGATCCCTGAGAAAAGGAAAACAAAACAAGATGTGCTAGGACTGCCTCAGTTTCCTACCTGGAGGCATTTTCTGGATCACAGTGCAGGAGTGGGATCTAAGCAGAGCCCACTAAGGAGACAGATACGAGTATAAAGTACTTGGAATTTGTGAAGCTAAGTCCTAGAGAGGAGGGAGCTACACAGGGAAAGAGCTCCAGAGACTGGAACAGGTATTCTTTTTGCATCTTTTACTGAACACATGATCTTGATTCATTTTGAAGGCAAACCATTTGACATCACAGTAATTCACAATTTTTGTCCCAACCACTAATGCTGAAGAAGCTGAAGAGTCAAATAGTTCTATGAAGACCTATAAGACCTTGTAGAACTAACAAACAAACAAAAGATGTTCTTTTCATCATAGGGGACTGGAATGCAAAAGTAGGAAGTCAAGAGATACCTGGAGTAACAGGCAAGTTTGGCCTTGGAGTACAAAATGAGGCAGGGCAAAGGATAACAGAGTTTTGTCAAGAGAATACACTGGTCATAGCAAAAACCCACTTCCAACAACACAAGAGACGATGCTACACATGGACATCACAGGGTCAATACTGAAATTCGATTGATTATATTCTTTGTACCCAAAGATGGAGAAGTTCTATACAGTCAGAAAAACAAGACTGGGAGCTGACTGTGGCTCAGATCATGAACTCCTTATTGAAAAATTCAGGCTTATGTTAAAAAAGGAGGGAAAATCACTAGGCTATTCAGGTAAGACCTAATTCGAATCCCTTATATTTATATATTGGAGTTGATGAATAGATTCAAGGGATTAGATCTGGCAGACAAGAGTGCTTGAAGAACGATGGACAGAGGTTTATAACACTGTACAGGAGGCAGTGACCAAAACCATCCCAAGAAAAAGAAATGCAAAAAGGCCAAGTGGTTGTCTGAGGAGGCCTTAAAAATAGCTGAGAAAAGAAGAGAAGCAAAAGGCGGAGGAGAAAGGGAAAGGTATACCCAACTGAATGCAGAGTTCCAGAGAATAGCAAGGAGAGATAAGAAGGCCTCTTTAAATGAACAATGCAAAGAAATAGAGGAAAACAATAGAATGGAAAAGACTAGAGATCTCTTCAAGAAAATCAGAGATACCAAGGGAACATTTCATGCAAAGATGGGCATGATGAAGGACAGAAATGGTATGGACCTAACAGAAGCAGAAGATATTAAGAAGAGGTGACAAAAATGCACAGAAGAACTATGCAAAAAAGATCTTAATGACCTGGATAACCAGAATGGTGTGATCACTCACCTAGAGCCAGACATCCTGGAGTGTGAAGTCAAGTGGGCCTTAGGAAACATCAGGAGGTGATGGAATTCCAGTTGAGCTATTTCAAATCCTAAAAGAGGATGCTGTGTAAGTGCTGTACTCAATATGTCAGCAAATTTGGAAAACTCAGCAGTGGCCACAGAACTGGAAAAGGGCAGTTTTCATTCCAATCCTAAAGAAGGGCAATGCCAAAGAATGTTCAAACTACCATACAATTGCATTCATTTCACATGCTAGCAAAGTAACGCTCAAAATCCTTCAAGCTAGGCTTCAAAAGTATGTGAACCAAGACCTTCCAGATGTACAAGCTGGATTTAGAAAAGGCAGAGGAACCAGAGATCAAATTGCCAACATCCATTGGCTCATAGAAAAAGCAAGGGAATTCCAGAAAAACATCTACTTCTGCTTTATGACTACATTAAAGCCTTTGACTGTGTGGATCACAACAAACTGTGGAAAATTCTTAGAGATGGGAATACCAGATCACCTTATCTGCCTCCTGAGAAATCTGTATGCAGGTCAAGAAGCAACAGTTAGAACTGGACATGGAACACTGGACTGGTTCAAAATTGGGAAAGGAGTATGTCAAGGCTGTATTTTGCACCCTGTTTATTTAACTTATATGCAGAGTACATCATGAGAAATTCTGGGCTGGGGTGAATCTTTAGCTAGAATCAAGATTGCTGGGAGAAATATCAACAGTCTCAGATATTCAGATGATATCACTCTAATGGCAGAAAGTTAAGAGAAACTAAAGAGTCTCTTGATGAAGGTGAAAGAGGAGAGTGAAAAAGTTGGCTTAAAACTCAACATTCAAAAAACTAAGATCACGGCATCCAGTCCCATCTGTTCATGACAAATATATAGGGAAAAAGTGGAAACAAGGGCATATTTTATTTTCTTGGGCTTCAAAATTACTGTGGACAGTAACTACAGCCATGAAATTAAAAGACATTTGCTCTTTGGGAGAAAAGGTATGACAATCCTAAATGAAAGTGAAAATGAAGTTGCTCAGTTGTATCTGACTCTTTGCAACGCCATGGATTGTAGCCTACCAGGCTCCTCCATCCATGGCATTTTTCAGGCAAGAATACTGGAGTGGGCTGACATTTCCTTTTCCAGAGGATCTTCCCAACCCAAGGATTGAACCTGGGTCTGCTGCATTGCAGGCAGACGCTTTACTGTCTGAGTCACCAGGGAAGCCCTTATGATAATCCTAAACACTGTATTAAAAAGCAGAGACAACACTTTGCCGACAAAGGTCTATATAGTCAAAGATACAGTTTTTTCAGTAGTCATGTATAGAGGTGAGAGTTGGACCATAATGAAAGCTGAGCACCGAAGAATTGATACTTTTGAATTGTGGTGCTCAAGAAGACTCTCAAGAGTCCTTTGGACAGCAAAAGATCAATCCAGTCAATCCTAAAGGAAATCAACCCTGAATATTCATTGGAAAGATTGATACTGAAGCTGAAGCTCCAATAGTTTGCCCACCTGATATGAAGAGCCGACTCATTGGGAAAGACCCTGATTCTGGGAAAGATTGAGGGCAGGAGGGGAAGGGGCATCAGAGGATGAGATTGTTGGATGGCATCACCAACTCAATGGACAGGAGTTTGAGCAAACTCCGGGAGACAGTGAAGAACACGGGAGCCTGGTGTGCTGCTGTCCATGGCATCACAAAGAGTCAGACAAGACTGAGCAGCTGAACAACAATAACTGAGCACTAAGTTGTGCACATTTATGGTGAAACTCCATAGAGCCAGGCAAAGCCAGGGAAGTTGAGCTGAACAAGTCCAAAACCTTGCACAGGGCTGGAAGACTGCCATGTTCTGGCAGCCATAAGGAAGAAAACTTGCTGACCTTTCAGTAGTGATCCAGTAAGGCCACATCTTGGTAATAAGCTAAACTAAGGACTGAGTAAAGGCTACACCAGAATCTCCCTAACGAACCTAAAAACAAGCCTGAAAAACAGCAAGCTGATGAGCAAGTAACTTAACTGTCTGCCAAAATGAACTTCAATACTTTTTAAAGACTGCAAAAAAAAAAAAAAATGATGTCAACTACATAATATCATGAAGTCCAAGCAGCTAGTAGAACTTAACTAGACTTGAGAAGTAGAAAAATGTAACCTATATCCAGAAGAAAAATCAATCAGTAGAACTAGATCTTGAAAGGACAGAGATGATGGAATGAGCAGACAAGAACTTGAAATAGCTATTATAAATATCCTCAAGGTTTTAAAGGAAAACATGAACACTGTGAGTAAAGAAATAGGAAGATCTGTGATAGTTTTGCTTCTTCATATATATAATTTTATTTATTTTTGGCTGTACTGGGTCTTCACTGCTGCACGGGCTTTTCTTTAGTTGGCATGAGTGGCGACTATTCTCTACTTGTGGGGTGAGGGCTTCTCACTGTGGCAGCTTCTCTGGTGGAGCATGGACTCTAAGGCATGCGGGCTTCAGTAGTTTTGGTTCCCAGGTTCTAAGTGCAGGCTCAGTAGTTGTGGCACACAGACTCAGTTGCTCCGCAGCATGTGAGATCCTTCCCAGATCAGGGATTGAACCTGTCTCCTGCACTGGCAGGCGAATTCCTTACCACAGAGCCACAAAGGAATCCCCGTGATAGTTTTATATACTGTCAAGCATTTCAGTCACAATATTGGATTTTGAATATGATATCATAGAAAAAGTATGAACCAGGAACCAAATCAGAAGAATAAGTTCCAGATCCACTTCTACCATTATCTTGCTATGGCACTCAGGCCCTGACTTGCATTTTCTGGAGTCTGAGATCCTCATCTGTGAACTGAAGATGTGGACCTAAGTAATATCAGTTGCTCAATTTTTCTGATTTTAAAGTCGCACTGCCTCCTGTTTACCCATAGGGAATGGATCCCTGAAGCACAAAAATTCATTCATCCAGCACTTCGCTTGAAACCAATACTTAGGGAATTCCAAGGCAGACCAGTGGTTAGGACTCCATACTTTCACTGCCAAGGGTGCAGCTTCAGTCCCTGGCTGAGACTCCATAAGCTGCATAGCTCAGCCAAAATATATGCGTTGTTGTTGTCCAAGAGCCCAGTTCAGTCTGACTCTGCAACCCCATGGACTGCAATACGCCAGGCCTCCCTGCCCCTCACCATCTCCTGAAGTTTGCCCAAGTTCATGTCCATTGAACTGGTGATGCTATCCAGCCATCTTATCCTCTGACACCATCTTCTCCTTCTGCTCTCAATCTTTCCCAGCATCAGGAATTTTTCCAATGAGTCAAAAATATATATATCAACCATTATCAGTCAGGTTGTGTGTGACAAATCTAGGCAGAGAACTTTTCTGTTTCTAAAGAGGAATCCTCAGTGGTTCTGCCCAGAAAATCCTTATTTAAAACCAAAAATTGTGATTCAAGGAAAATGTATCTTTTTGGTGCTATAATAAAGTCACTTAAGAATTTTTTTTTAAATGTAATTAGAGGGCAGAAATTTCTTTTAAAATACTAATACTTCTATCTGTAGCCAATTCCATGTTCAGACAGTAAAGCGTCTGCCTACAATGCCAGAGACCCAGGTTTGATCACTGGGTCCGGAAGATCCTCTGGAGAAGGAAATGGCAAACCACTCCAGTACTCTTGCCTGGAAAATCCCTTGGATGGAGGAGCGTAGTAGGCTATACAGTCCATGGGGTTGCAAAGAGTCGGACACGACAGAGTGACTTCACTTTCTTTCTTTCTTTCCATGACCCAAAACCCATGAGCTTCAAATTCTACTAGTTGTGCCATTTTGTTGTTGTTGTTCAGCTGCCAAGTCATGTCCGACTCTTTAAGACCACATGGACTGCAGCACACCAGGCTTCCCTGTCCCTCACCATCTCCTGGAGTTTGCCCAAGTTCATGTCCATTGAATGGGTGATGCCATCCAACCATCTTATCCTCTCTTGCCCTGTTCTCCTTCTGCCTTCAGTCTTTCCCAGCATCAGGGTCTTTTCTAATGTGCCAGCTGTTTGCATCAGGTGGCCAAAGTATTGGAGCTTCAGCTTCAGCATCAGTCCTTCCAAAGAGTATTCAGGGTTGATTTCCCTTAAGATTAACTGCTTTGATCTATTAGCTTTCCAAGGGACTCTCAAGAGTTTTCTCCAGCACCACAGTTTTAAAGCATTAATTCTTCAGCACTCAGCCTTCTTTATGATCCACCTCTCACATCCGTACATGACTATCGGCTAGCTCATAGTCTTGACTATATGGACCTTGGCTGGCAGTGATGTCTTTGCTTTTCAACACACTGTCTAGGTTTGTCATAGTTTTCCTGCCAAGAAGCAATCGTATTCTAATTTCATGGCTGCAGTCACCATCCACAGTGATTTCAGAGCCCAAGAAGAGGAAATCTGTCACTGCTTCCACCTTTTCCCCTTCTGTTTGCCATGAAGTGATGGGACTGGATGCCATGATCTTAGTTTTAATACTGAGTTTTAAGTGGGCTTTTTCACTCTCCCCCTTCACCCTCATCAAAGGGTTCTTTACTTCCTCTTCACTTTGTGCCATTAGAATAGTATCTGTATATCTGAAGTTGTTGGTATCTCTCCCGGCAATCTTGATTCTAGCTTGTAACTCATCCAACCCAGCATTTCGAATGATGTGTTCTGCATGTAAGTTAAATAAACAGAGTGACAATAAACACCTCTGTTGTACTCCTTTCTCAATCCGTTGTTCCATACAGGATTCTAACTGTTGCTCCCTGATCTGTATGCAAGTTTCTCAGGAGACAGGTAAGATGGTCTGATATTCCCATCTTCTTAAAGAATTTGTTATGCCATTACTTTTATATAAAAACAAATTACCAAGTACAGAGAAAGAAGTGCCATAAAGTGAGCAATGCCACTTATGGCGTGCCATAAAATAAGATAATGCTGAGAAGGAATTTTCAATGGTTGTAAGGAGGTTTATCAAGGGTCTGTCTTCTAGAGCAGAGATTAGCAAATTTTTCCTGTAAAAAGCCATAAGGCTGTACAAAAAGAGGCCTTGGGTCAGATTTGGCCTATAGGCCATAGTCTGCTAACCCTGGCTCTACAGTCTTATTTAGACATCATTGGTCTCTACCTCAGACTTTACTGAATTAGAATCTACATTTTAAAACAGACTGATGACTGATATGGACATTACATTTAGAGAAGAACTGCGCTAAAGGCAGTGGTTTTTAAGTTTAGCTGCATATTGGAATTACCTGAGGAGGTTTTAAAAACTCCTGATTGCCCAGGCTGCCCTCTGTACCAATTAAATCAAAGCTTCTGGCAGTGGGTCCCGAGCATCAGTAATATCATTAAAGCTCCTTCCCAGGTGATACTAATCATTCTCAGCCAATGCTGAGAATCAAGGCTGAAGAGGCTCACTTAGTACAATCAAATCAACCACCAAGCTCATCTGCTAGCAGACAAAGCAGCCCAATACCCCACTAGGCCTGCTCCCTGTCAGAGATGAATGTATTTCAGAACTACAGAAATTCCCAAGGGGCATGAATGGTAACAAACAACCTTAGATCAAACTCGATGTCTCCTCCAATCCTCTGGTGGTGTGTAATTGGAAAGAATAATCTTGGAAGCGCAGAACTTATTTAAAAGGATGTTACCAATTGCAGCCTCAAAAGCTGAACATTTAGCTAAAAGCAGAAAATTCAATAATCTTTCATGACTTTGGAATTATGTTAAGGAATTCATTCTATAGGGCTGTGTTCAGAAGCATTTAAAATTCAGGAACATTTACCAGGAAATAAACAGGTATTCCTAAATAAACCACCTTTGAGTGCTCAGTACTTTTCTTTGAGCTTCTTGGGTCCCACAGATGAGACTTACTTTTCCCAATATTAATAAATAACACCTTTAAAGATGCTTCCTGGATTGATACCCAAGCTGCCATGGATGAGAAGCAGTAATAGGTATTCTAAAAAAAGCTGGTTCAATTCTTGGTATAAAGTCCAAAACAACCATCAGTCCTTTTTATTTGCTTCTTTTTGCTTTGTACTTTGAGGAGATAGTGCTATAAATATATGACTATTTCTCTAATTGCTATTATCTGATATTTGCATTTTCTCCTCTTTCAAAGAAAAGTATAAAATAGACTCTTTATCACAGAATTAACTTTATAAGCAAAAAAAAATAAAGCATTAACTTACTTCACTAATACTAAAATTCTTCCAGCCACTACACACGTCACATATCAGAGGCCTTTTCTAGCTGTGGTGTTTAAAATGCACCCCAACGCAGCAAGCCTTTTCTTCATAGCATCAATTGATAGAGTACTTATTTCTTTGTTTTATTGTGTATCTATCCCTTCTGTACCCCCTCCAACCAGGACCCTAGTGCCAGAATAAAAGCTCCTGGAAGGCTGGGTTTTTATTTTGCTCCCTGTGCATGCCCAGTGCCAAGCGCGGGGCCTGACACATAGCAGACACTCAATAAACATTCCTTGACTGGATGAATGAACACCACCTACTGCATTTTAAAGAATCCGGTCATCAGGGGTGCGAGTAAACAACCCAATACAATATGGAGAAAACAGAAAAGAATGCAGCAGGTTGGTGAGGTATTAACACCTAGTAAGAAAGATACACATTAGAAAAGTTACTTCTCACTAACCTAATGATTTGCTCTATAAAGCAGAGAGACAAACAGTTTAACTGAACTTGAATCTTGGTATAATCTACTACAAATATGATTCACAAACTTTACAGAAATGTCTCCACCAGAGAAAATTTAATTGACAGAAAAGAATAGCCAGCTACCCATTCACTTGTTCAAAGATGTTATAATTTTTTAAAATGGTAGGAAGGACTCAAATTTTATGCATTGTAACCTCTAAGATATAGTTAGTAATAGTATTTATCACCATTTTCCAGTTGCCTATCATGTATAAGGGGACAGTAGGCAGTGCTTTACGCACTGTATACATCAAACAGTCCTGAGCAGTTGCCTATAAACTCATGCTGAGCCGTGATGAAATTCTCACCAGTTCATGGCTAAGTGAGAAAAATAGTGACTGGAGAAGATGGATCTTTATTTTGGGATTATTCTCTCACTTGGGATATTAAAATATCCTTTTTTTCACAAAATGATGGGAAGTTTGTGGCGTGACTGATATATGCTGTTTTTAAGATCTTTCCTTGGCAAAATAAAGGGATGGCCCAATCTCTGTTGGGCTTCAAAAAAGGAGAAAAAAGGAGGAGGAGGAGGAGAGAGGAAGAGAAAGCAAACTACCCAAACACTGCCAAATGTCCACTGGGGGCAAAAATCACCTCTGGTTGAGAATCACTGGTGTGGAGTGAAAACTTGAGTTATCTAAACAAAAGAGAGAAGATGGGCGCATTGTTATGAGACACAGAATCATAGTAGAAGAAAATCTGTCCTGGCCTGGAGCTGGAGCTGCCAAGGGTCACTCTTGGTGGCCGAGTGGCAGTCCATTCAGGAGCAAGCTGGACTGTGGCACTGGGGACCCACCTCATGCGAGGTACACAGCTTTTTGAACATGGGCACTGCTAATCAGACAGACAGTGGGGCTTTGCCCACAAAAGGAAAAAGGGATTTAAGTGTGAACTCAGATTGTTCTGAGTTTATCTGCATGAATCTAATTCTAAGGAATCTGTTTAAGGACAGCATATCTGTTAATGATATCAAGATTTACTTTAAACAGTAGTTAGTATTCATTTCATGGAATTAAAATGGGTTGCCCATTTTTGTACAAACATGTTCATTCAGCTCCTTTCTCCTATTTACTCATACATCTAGTTCTTTACTGAGTTTTTAAAAAGCTGTCACTTTAATCACTTATGAACACAGTCTTAGAAAGAAAAATCCACCCCAACATTTCTCACTTCCTTTTACGAGAAATTCTTTCATAGTTCCACCTCTGGAAGAACATTCTAATGATGTATGTGCCACAGCTCTGTATCTGCCACTATGGAAACTCACTAAAAAATGTTACTCCCTTAAATTCCTTCATGGCATATTAATTTGATGTTTTAAAACAAATATTTTACCATGAAATAACTCCCATAAAATAGTAAGATCAATCTAACTAAACTGGCTTCTCTAGCCCTTCCACCATCTGTAAATGTGTTTCTTATACTTTCTTAAAGGGATCATTTTTTGGTCATTGTATGTGTGTTAGACTCTCAGTCATGTCTGACTCGTTTTGTGACCCCATGGACTGTAGCCCGACAGGATCCTCCATCCATGCAATTCTCCAGGCAAGAATACTGGAGTGGGTTCCCATTTCCTTTTCGAGGGATCTTTCCCAACCCAGGATGGAACCTGGCTTCATTATAAATATTCTCCACTAATATCTACTAAATCACTAATATTTAAAATAAAGAGTGGAGTCTTCCCTGTTGGTACAGTGGACAGAAACCCTCCGGCCAATGCAGGGGACACAGGTTCGATCTGTGATCTGAGAAGATTACACATGCCAAGTAGCAATGGAACCCATGTACCACAACCACGGAGTCTGCACTCTAGAGCCTGCAAGCTGCAAATCCTGAGCCTACGTGCTGTAACTACTGAAGCCTGCATGCCCTAGAGCCTGTGCTCCTCAAGAGAAACAACCTCAGTGAGAAGCCTGTGGACCTCAATGAAGAGAAAGCCCTCCTGCAGCAATGAAGACCTACTACTACTACTACTAAGTCACTTCAGTCGTGTTCGACTCTGTGCGACCCCATACACGGCAACCCACCAGGCTCCCCCGTCCCTGGGATTCTCCAGGCAAGAACACTGGAGTGGGTTGCCATTTCCTTCTCCAATGCAGGAAAGTGAAAAGTGAAAGTGAAGCCGCTCAGTCGTGTCTGACTCTTAGCGACCCCATGGACTGCAGCCCACCAGGCTCCTCCATCCATGGGATTTTCCAGGCAAGAGTACTGGAGTGGGGTGCCATTGCCTTCTCCGAATGAAGACCTAGTGCAACCAAAAAGTAAAATAGATAAATAATTTTTAAAAATACTAAAATAAAGCATGAGACCTCCCTGATGGCCCAGTGGTTAGGACTTTACCTTCCAATGCAGAAGGTGCAGTTTGATCCTGGGTTAGAGAGCTAAGCATACCTCATGACCAAAAAACAAACAATTTTTTTACAAGCAGTGTTGTAAAAAATTTAATAAAGACTTTAAAAAATGGTCCATATCAAAAAAATCTAAATAAATTAATTAATTAAATAAACTGCTATAGTTTTCAAGATATGATCCAACTAATAGGACTATTCACCCATCAAATACATTGGGTAAGATATGTATGAGGAAACCCATAACAAAACTGTGAGAGTTAAAAAGTGGAGACAACCTAAACACCCAACAACAGACATCACATTATGTAAATTATGGTCCAACCCCACAATGGAACACTATGCAGCCACCAAATATATGAGATCTATATGTATTAACATGGGAAGTGCTTTAATATAGCATTAAGTGAAAAGACTAAGATACAAATTGGTATATATAGTAAAATTCTATTTGCATTTCTAAAAAAATAGATCTATGAGCTGTTTGTGTATGTGTAATACATGTGGTGTATGTGTATTGTGAATACATATGTATAACTATATGTATGTTTAAGTTTATAATTGCAGAGAAAATGTCTAAAAGAGACATAAAAGTTATTTACAATCATCTCTAGGGAGGAATATGGAAGAGACACAAGACTTTTCCTTTCATACCCTTCTGTGCTATTTATTTTAATAACTTTGTAAAAAGGATGACTAAACCTCCATCACTAGTATCATAACTATCATACATATTCCAAAGTGGGAACCTTCCTCCAAAGATGAAGGAGTAAGTCTACAAGAAAGACACACTTTGGATTTTCTCTATAGCTCATTGTCTGAAATCCCTAATGGCTTCGAGGGAGCACAAATCCTGAAGCCTGACAAAGGAAGGCCATATGTCTAAAAAAGGAAGTCTCCCGGGCACCACTTTTTCAACAGTGTTCAAATAATTTTAGGATATCTGGCTTGCCAAATTGGGAACATTCCACAGAAGTAGGACTCTAAATTATGAAACTGCTTTGAATAATGAAGTATCCTATATATTATTTTCAGAAATACTTTCAGAAGTTGGAAGTTACACTATACTTCTGGATTTTAATTTTTCTAAACCAAAGTGATATCATTGTTCCAACTCTAAATCACAATTCAAGCACAATCAAATGTGGCCAAGACCTGCCCTTGACCCAGAGTAGGAAAGGAATACAAAGCAAAGGCTGACCAAAAAGAACACAGCCCTGTGGCGCTCTAGCTGAGAGCAGGGCATGCTGGCCTGGCACGTGGCTGCTAGCCAGCTGATTTCTAAGCCAGTGTGCTCATGCACACAATGAGGAGTCAAGGTGGAAAATTACAGGTGATGGTTACAGAACCCCCACTTGCTCTCAGGTACTAAAAACAAGTCTTGCAGTGAAGGATGCAATGTGTGGCATTCCAGTGGAGAGGACAGAGGGCTGGCAACCATCACTGCCACTCTGCACCCTCTCCCACCCTCAGGTTACTCAGTTTGGATTCCCTGGATGCACAGAAACAAAAACAGGGACACCAATAAGGAATGCTGGTGGCTTAACTGATGAGCACAGCACAGGCAGACAGGATGGCTAGCTGCTGCTGCTGCTAAGCCACTTCAGTCGTGTCCGACTCTGTGCGACCCCATAGATGGCAGCCCACCAGGCTCCCCCGTCCCTGGGATTCTCCAGGCAAGAACACTGGAGTGGGTTGCCATTTCCTTCTCCAATGTATGAAAGTGAAAAGTGAAAGTGAAGTCGCTCAGTCGTGTCCGACTCTTCGCGACCCCATGGACTGCAGCCTACCAGGCTCCTCCATCCATGGGATTCTCCAGGCAAAAGTACTGGAGTGGGTTGCCATTGCCTTCTCTGGGATGGCTAGCTAGGAAAGTCAATTCTACCATCACACTGAAGAGACACGGTGATGCTCAGTCTCTCCATCCATGGCCAGAGGCAGACACCAGTGACCTCAACAGCTCCAGGGACAATACCATAAGCCTCTGTTCCATTTCCATCAAAATTACCGTTTGATTTCTTTTAGCCCTAAACCCAATGCCTTCAGAACTTGGGAAATAGTTTATCAAAACTCAGTCCTGACTGGTAAGAGTGGAAATGGACACCAGAATTTATGGCAGATAATCTATTTTCTTACAGTAATATAGGAAAATCATCAATGCTCTTAACCATCACAAGATATGGGATATATGGTTAAGAAAAAAAGACAAGCAAATATCATTTCAATATGGAGGAAGAATGTGTAATCCATAACTCTATACATTGAGCCTGATGCTTAAACAAGAGTTAAGTGTGGGGTGGGGCTGCCATTTGTGACACTTATTGAGTCTCAACCCCACTGGTTAGGTATTATTATCTGCATAGAACAGATGAAAAACTGAGGCTCAGAAGTTCTTAACATGCCTAAGGACACCCAGTAAAAAGTGATAAAGCCCTTTAAACCCCAACAGCTGTCCTTTCTTCCCATTCAACAGAGAAAAGGAGGTTGCCAGGCCCAGCTGTCACTCCTACCATAGGAGGCTCATCTCTGTCTGATCACAAATTTAGCAGAGAGCTCAAGCATTTATATTCCTACTTTGTTGTCTGCCCCAAACTACCTTTTTCACTATCTTAAGAAATTGAAAAATGTTCCACTTGCAGAAGGGTCAAATTTCTTTATTTCAAGAAACTAAAAGGGGGATGGGGCATTGATTGAGGGACAGTGAGCGAGGGAAACACACCCATGTTACTGCAGCTTTGTGACTGTTAGGCCAAGAGCTGGGGACAAGGTATAGCTTTCCTAAGTCTGGCAAAACAATACTATCTTCTGCAAGGGAAAGGGGGCATTTGGAGTTAGTGTTATAAGATTTTTGTTTTTCCCTCAGCTGATCACTGTGGAACACTGCCCAGGTTCCTGCTGCCTGGACTTCACAAGAATTCCTGGGCTGAGCAAAGACCTTATTCACCACCAACACATAACTCTTTTTAGTAAATAAACTCCCAAAGAGTCAATATATGGCATCTCTTCAGGTGTCTGGTGCTTTTACCCCAACTGCCTTCAAACACTTCAAGTTTCCCAAGTCAACAGGAAACATCTCATACAAAATTGAACAAGATCCTGCTTCTAAACATAAATTCCTGTTAGATGCACCAGCACATGTATTCATGTATCCATGCCAGTAGCAAAATGTCAAGTGCACCGGTCTACAGGGTTAGGGGACAGGCACCTTCACCCAGGCCAATGTCTGCGGTGGAACTCCTGTAAGGCCATCATGAAAATGTCCTGTACCGTCTCTGCCAGACCAGCTCCAAGATAGCAGAAGATTATACAGGACGTGGCAGATCCTAAACATACAAAGCTAGCCAGCAGGGACCTTAAAGTCATGTTAAAAAAAAACACGAGAAACTGAGTGGAAGATAGATTATTCTTTCTGGGAACTATATTAATGTTTTGCATCAATTTTAATGATCAAATCATAGGGACAGGTAGCTTTTGCTTTTGATTGAGGAGGCAGGAGATAGGCTCCCATATCCGCCTCAAACAGCAAGCCCACTACCACCTCTTCTTGTCATCATTGTTTTATTCCTTTAAATGTTACATTCAAGGCCTAGGTTCCTAGTGGGGATTCCCCCAGAACCACATATTACACTTGAGGTCCCCCTCTTCCTCCACTGGGAGGAAAGTTTTTATATGTGTATATATATATGTACACTTACTGTGTGTGTGTGTGTGTGTGTGTGTGTGTGTACATCTATATATTCTTTTTCAGATTCTTTTCCATAGTAGGTTATTACAAGACATTTGATATAGTTCCCTGTGCTGTACAGTAGCTTCTTGTTGTTTATCAATTTTATACATAGCAGTTTGTATATGTTAACCCCAGATTCCTAATTTATCTCCCCCCTCACCTTTGCTATTCCCTTTGGTAACCGTAAGTTTGTTTTCCATGTCTGTGAGTCTACTTTCTTTGTAAATGAGTTCATTTGTTATCATTTTTTAGATTCTACATTTAAGTGATATCATATAATATTTATCTTTATCTGACTTACTTAACTCTAGATAAGCTCGAGGTCCATCCACCTATTTGCAAATGGCATTATTTCATTCTTTTTAATGGCTGAGTAATATTCCTGTGTGTGTGTGTGTGTGTGTGTGTGTGTGTGTGTGTACACACACCACATCTTTGTAAATCTTTCAGATTCTTGAAGGCATCTTCAATCAAACAAGGTGAAGAATAAGTGTCTTCAAGCCTCTCTGGTCTTTAAGAATGTTGTGTTGACATGAAAAGATGCTCAACATCACTCATTATCAGAGAAATGCAAATCAAAACCACTATGAGATACCATTTCATGCCAGTCAGAATGGCTGCGATCCAAAAGTCTACAAGCAATAAATGCTGGAGAGGGTGTGGAGAAAAGGGAACCCTCTTACACTGTTGGTGGAAATGCAAACTAGTACAGCCACTATGGAGAACAGTGTGGAGATTCCTTGAAAAACTGGAAATAGAACTGCCTTATGATCCAGCAATCCCACTGCTGGGCATACACACTGAGGAAACCAGAATTGAAAGAGACACGTGTACCCCAATGTTCATCGCAGCACTGTTTATAATAGCCAGGACATGGAAGCAACCTAGATGCCCATCAGCAGATGAATGGATAAGAAAGCTGTGGTACATATACACAATGGAGTATTACTCAGCCATTAAAAAGAATACATTTGCATCAATTCTAATGAGGTGGATGAAACTGGAGCCTATTATACAGAGTGAAGTAAGCCAGAAAGAAAAACACCAATACAGTATACTAACGCATATATATGGAATTTAGAAAGATGGTAACAATAACCCTGTATACGAGACAGCAAAAGAGACACTGATGTATAGAACAGTCTTTTGGACTCTGTGGGAGAGGGAGAGGGTGGGATGATTTGGGAGAATGGCATTGAAATACATATAATATATATGGAACGAGTCGCCAGTCCAGGTTCGATGCTCGATACTGGATGCTTGGGGCTGGTGCACTGGGACGACCCAGAGGGATGGGTATGGGGAGGGAGAAGGGAGGAGGGTTCATGATGGGGAACACATGTATACCTGTGGCGGATTCATTTCAATATTTGGCAAAACCAATACAATATTGTAAAGTTTAAAAATAAAATAAAATTAAAAAAGAATGTTGTGTTGAAATTCAGCCCCTCTTGAGTAACAAGTGTTGTGGGCTTATTGAGCACATGCTGAGGATACTTATGGGCTTTTTGAGTGTATGCTGAGAATGAGAATAAGCCCAGTAAAGTGAGAAGAGAAGGCCAGGGCTGGTGATCAAGCCAGATGGGATTCAAAGCAAAATGTCACCCATTTCCCCTTATCCTGGCCCTGGCTGTGGAGTGTGACAGAGAACGTGATGGTGTAAGCACTGGAGGAAACCCTGAGAAGCGCTGCTGCTTGAGGGAGTCACTTGGGCAGTATTGTGTATGTGGTCATTGACGACCACACACAAAGGTGGTCTGGAGTGTTGGTTAAATAACTTAGCTGGGCCTCAGTTTTCTCAGCTTTAAAATGGAGATGAGGTTTTCCCTGGCAGTCCAGAGGTTAGGACTCTGTGGTTCTACTGCAGGGGCACAGGTTCAATCCCTGTTTGGGGAACTAAGATCCCACATGCCAGCTGGCCAAAAAAGACAAATCTCTAAAATGGGGATGAAAACAGTATCTCTCCCCTTGCTTACTGAAGGATTACCTGAGACAGGGCCAAGAAAACAATAAATGTCAGCTATTGTGATGACTACTTGTAGGTGACTTTATACTCCCTTTGTAATCTTTTTTTTTTTTTTTTTTTGGTGTGACCTTTCCAGTGAGCACTTCCTGAGGGTGAGAGATGTACTATAATGGCTATGTTAATTCTTTAAGAACTTCTAGCTACATGTCTCAAAAGTACATTCTTAACTCTGTTACTTAACTATTTCAGAAGTTCTATCTTCAAAGAACCAAAGCAAGTTTATCTCTTCCATGTTTTTCTAATATTTTATTTTCTGTAGATATCACATGAAGTGTACGATGATTTGAATATTTCTAAGTTCAACAGACAAAATGACAAAGTGATTTTCTAACCTCTGCCACTGATAACACTTACTGGCTAAAAATGTCTCATATGTATGATGCTTTGAACTTCTTTCAGTGCTTTCATAAGTACTCTTTATTTAATTTATGTGATTCTTTACTTATTTATACCCCTACTTTTCCCCATCAAGTTCTGAAGGTGGCTTTAAGGACTCACAAAATCACAAGATAGAATAAAATAAAGACAGAGCCAAGAAAGAAAACAAAGAAGAAAGAAGACCATAATCCCTGGGAGTTGGGAAGAAAAAGGTACTGTTCCAGCTTCTCAGAAAAGGAAACCAGACATTTGAAACTTTTGGGGTTAAAAGCGAGAAATATCTGCCACTAAAGCAGTCCTAAAAATGATAACCTCGGACTCTGGAGTACTGGGAAATTAATTCAAAACAAAACAAACTAATGTCAGAGACCACCATCCAGGTGTGTGAAACTCTGGGGAGAGTCCTGGGAGTTAGATGTGGATGGAGCTTGGAAGGGAGGTAGTGTAGACAGCCATGATGATAGTCGGTAATAACAAAGTGCTGGGCACCATTCTAAGACCTTTCTAACCATCATCTCATTTAATACTCACAGTGACTTATAACATATGTACTAGTATTAATCAGATCTTGTAAATGAGGAAAATGAGGGCCAGAAAGATGAAGTAATTTGCCCAACATCACAGAGTGAGTGAGTTCATGGCGGATTTAAACACAGACAATCTGACCAGGGCCCACTCCCAACCTCCTTTGCCTCCACAGACCCAATGCAGACAGAGGCCACCAACAGGAAGGCTTGGCCTGGAGAACAGGGACATCCCTTCTCAAAGCTGAGAGGGCAAGAAGAGTAGGCATAGTGGGTGGGTCAAGAAAGTTAATAGAAAATGAGGACTCAGCTAGTAAAAAGGGGAACTTGGGATCTAAATAGCTGAGAAAAGAAGAGAAGCTAAAAGCAAAGGAGAAAAGGAAAGATATACCCATCTGAATGAAGAGTTCCAAAGAGTAGCAAGGAGAGATAATAAAGCCTGCCTCAGCAAAGAAATAAAGGAAAACAACAGAATGGGAAAGACTAGAGATCTCTTTAAGAAAATTAGAAATACTGTTAGGAGAAGCATACTGACTGAAACTGCCCACCCTGGCCAGGCACCATAGTAGCCATCTGCATGAGTTGTTTTACGACAGGAGGTCCTGGTAAGGGACACGGAACTAATAAGCCACCACCAACCAGAAGAGTTCGGGAAAAGTCAAAAGGAGACACCACATGTCTGACCACCTCCCTGAAGCCTTCTTGCTGGCATTCATCTTGGTTGAACAAGGCATGCACCTCCAGGAAGGACTCTGAGTCAGAATGATTGGCTAAAGACAACCTGGAAACTAATCCCATCACCATAAAACCTGAGACTATGAGCCACGCGGCAGAGCAGTTCCCCTGGGTTCCCTTAACCTACTGTTCTCTGCCCGGGCACCCTTTCCCAATAAAATCTCTTGCTTTGTCAGCACATGTGTCTCCTTGAACAATTCATTTCCGAGTGTTAGACAAGAGCCCACTTTTAGGCCCTGGAAGGGGTCCCCTTCCTGCAACAATACCAAGGGAACATTTCATGGAAAGATGGGCACAATAAAGGATAAAAACGTATGGACCTAACAGAAGCAGAAGATATTAAGAAGAGGTGGCGAGAATACACAGAAAAACTATACAAAATGATCTCAATGACACAGATAACCATGATGCTGTGATCACTCATCTAGAGCCAGACATCCTGAAGTGTGAAGTCAAGTGGGCCTTAGGAAGCATAACTATGAACAAAGCTAGTGGAGGTGATGGAATTCCAACTGAGCTATTTCAAATCCTAAAAGATGATGCTCTGAAAGGCTGTACTCAATATGTCAGCAAATTTGGAAAACTCAGCCGTGGCCACAGGACTGGAAAAGGTCCATTTCATTCCAATCCCAAAGAAAGACAATGCCAAACAATGTTCAAATACCGCACAATTGTACTCATTTCACATGGTAGCAAAGTAATGCTCAAAATTCGCCAAGCGAGGCTTCAACAGTACATGAACAGAGAACCAGAGATCAAATGGCCAGCATCCACTGGGTCACAGAAAAAGCAGGAGAGTTCCAGCAAAACATCTACTTCTGCTTCATTAACTATGCCAAAGCCTTTGACTGTGGGGATCACAAAAAACTGTGGAAAATTCTTAAAGATATGGGAATACTGGATCACCTTACTTGCCTCCTGAAAAATCTGTATGCAGGTCAAGAAGCAACAGTTAGAACCAGACATGGAACATGGGAAACATGGGAAAAGAGTACATCAAGGCTGTATATTGTCACCCTTATTTAAATTAATGCAGAGTACATCATGCAAAATGCCAGGCTGGAGGAAGCACAAACTGGAATCAAGATTGCCGGGAGAAACATCAATAACCTCAGATATGCAGATGACATCACCCTTATGGCAAAAAGTGAAGAGGAACTAAAGAGGCTCTTGATGGAAGTAAAAGAGGAGAGTGAAAAAGCTTGCTTAAAATTCAACATTCAAAAAACTAAGATCATGGCATCTGGTCCTGAGAGAGTAACAGGCAGGAAGGCTAGAGGTCTCCAAATGGAGGAAATAGGCTGCAAGTGTCAGACATTTTTAATTTCTCTCTTAAGGAGCAGGAGGAAACAAACTACAAGTGTCAGATTTTTTTCCCTTTTCTATACAAATTTAAAAGGAAGTTTCTTTTAAAATTCTGAAACACAGGTAAACAATGAAACCAGTGACAGACTTTATTTTCTTGGGCTCCAAAATCACTGCAGATGGTGACTGCAGCCATGAAATTAAAAGATGCTTGCTCCTTGGAAGAAAAGCTATGACCAACCTAGACAGCATATTAAAAAGCAGAGACTACTTTGCCGACAAAGGTCTGTCTAGTCAAAGCTATAGTTTTTCTAGTAGTCATGTATGGATGTGAGAGTTGGACCATAAAGAAAGCTGAGCGCCAAAGAATTGATGCTTTTGAACTGTGGTGTTGGAAAAGGCTCTTGAGAGTCCCTTGTGTGGTGACCCAAGGACAAAAGAGCAGATAAAACCAAGGAGGGTTTTGGAATGCAGGAATGGAAAAACCAGACCTTTATCGTCCTTCCCTCTCCCATGTTGTAACTATTAATGCAACAGTATAACCTGTCTCCCCTCCTATCCCATAAGGAGAAGGTATTTGCCACATCAGCAAATGATCCGCAAGACCCCTATCCCACTCCTTGTACCCTGGGTATAAAAGTTGACTAAGGACCCCTGTTCAATGTCAGTTCTCTCTTGAGCTGGCCTGCTGTTCTAACAGCGTCTCCCACTCTAATAAACTTTATTTCCCTCTCATTCTGTCTCACATCTGGAAATTCTTTTCCAACTCATGCCCAGACCATGACACCTTGAACTATAAGGAGATCAAACCAGTCAATCCTAAAGTAAATCAATCCTGAATATTCATTGGAAGGACTGATGCTGAAGCTCCAATACTTTGGCCACATGATGCAAAGAACTGACTCATTGGAAAAGATCCTGATACTGGGAAAGACTGAAAGCAGGAGGAGAAGGGGACGACAGAGGATGAGATGGTTGGATGGCATCACCAACTTGGTGGACATGAGTTTGAAGAAGCTCTGGGAGTTGGTGATGGACAGGGAAGCCTGGAGTGCTGCAGTTCATGGGGTCACAAAGAGTCAGACATGACTGAGCAACTGAACTGAATTGAGAATCTAAAGCTCTAGGCTTCAATGCCCTTCATTTGGATCCTGCCAGTTGCTGAGTGGGAGAAATTCCTTTAAGTGATTTCACAAGGGGTCAAGACACTGATTTGTTTCTAAAACCAAATTTATCTCTGAGATAGGATAACAGGATGATGATGACAATAAATAATAACAGCAATGATTGCTTTTTTCCTGTGGTAAACTTAGAGCCATCATTTAATCAATTATTTATTGAGCACATACTATCTATCAGGCACTGTATCAGGTGCAGTGACTTTGAACACAGGACTTTATAGAGGAGACTTTTTGTCATTTCCATAGCACATGAACTGTGTCCCCAGGCGGTCCACTGATTAAGACTCTGCCCTTCCAACACAGAGGACACCAGTTCAATCCCCCATCTGGGAACTCAGATCCCACATGCTACACAATACTGCCAAAAAAAATTTTTTCCCCTAAATTTTAAAATAGAACACCCCTACTTCTTCCAGCTCTAGGGCATAGGTGGCTAACAATCTCCCAGGCTATCCCTATTACAAGACTCTAACAAACTGCTCTATTTGTGGTAAGATCCCCTCCTCCTCCATGTCTTTAGGAGCCATTCTACCTCCACAGTTCCTCCCTGTGCCCACTCTGAGCTGTGGTTTCTTCTTTCCATCAGATCTGCTCTACCTTGGCCTTTTAGGGATCAGTAAGGCTATATGCCAAATACATCCGGTTCTCCTCTCTCCAGGCCAGTGACAGGACTGCCCTTCCTGGCTCCTTTGTGGAAATGGGGACACATCATTAGTTTGGGAACATGGACTGTGAGTATAATTCTTGATGCTTGTCACTTCCAGACAGGATCATTTAACTGCCAATGAGAGGCTCTCTGGAGTTCTTTTTTCCCTCTACATAGCAACAGCAGCATGTGAGATGGTGTCTCCCAGTGTGACAAACCAGCCTGACTGCTCAAAATGAAGATGCAACATGAGTGAGAAACAAATTATAGAGTTTAAAATAACTTAGATTTAGGGGTTGTTTGCTATCACAGCATAACTGACTGAGTGAACAGCCTTTCAGTGAGGCTCAGTTTCCGGTCCATAGTGATCACTCCTTCGTCTTCTCCAGGAAAGAGACAGAGATATACAGTCATGTATAGATAAATACACAGATATAATTTTTTCTTATTATTTCTTAGATTCCAAAGTGGAAGGAAGAGAGTTCAAAAGAAAAAGCAAAGAGGGTGGAAAGAAAAGGAAGAGAGTGGAAACCCTACTGGCCACCTTGATCCAATCTCTGTATATAAATTATTTAAATACAAAAGTAAATAGAAGTTGCAGCTTTAAGAGCCCTTAAAGAAATCTTACAATTTGAATCTGTAAATATTCAGGTAAAAGGTTTTATTAATCTATAAATTGAAAGGCACAATAGATGATTTGGAGAACAAAAAGCAATGCACTCTGGGGATTTTCCTGGTTAAAAATCCACCTTTCAATGCAAGATAACACGTGTGTTAGTTGCTCAGTTGTGTTCAACTCTGCGACTCTGTGGACTTGGAGCCCACTAGGCTCCTCCAACCACAGGATTTCCTAGGCAAGAATACTGGAGTGGGTTGCCATTTCCTTCTCCAGGGGATCTTCCCAACTCAGGGATCAAACCTGGGTCTCCTATGTTGCAGGCAGATTCTTTACTTTTAATCCACCAGGAAAGCCCAAGATACCAGCCTCGAGCCATAACTACAGAAAGCCTGCATACCACAGGAAGACCCAACACAACAAAAAAAAATTTTTTTTTAAAAAGCAATGTGCTCTGTATGAACTTACAAGACAGCATGGAGAAAATCTTTGCTCTACTTTAGGGTTTCTCAACCTCTGAACTACTGACATTTGGGGCTGGAAAATTCTTTACTGTGGAGGAAGGGCTATCCAGTGCATTGCAGGATCTTTAGTATCACCTCTGGCCTCTACTCACTAGGTTATAGGAGCACTGCCCCAAACCATTCTTACAACGAAAGATGACTCTAAGTGTTGCCAAACATCCCCTGAGGGACAATGTCACCTTCAGTTGAGAACTTCTGTGGTAGTTATAGTTACAAACAGGCCTAAAGCTTCCCCTACAGACTGGATCCCTTGGACAGTAAGGAGATCAAACCAGTCAATCCTAAAGGAAATCAACCCTGAATATTCATTGGAAGGACTGATGCTGAAGCTGAAGCTCCAGTCCTTTGGCCACCTGATGCGAAGAGCCAACTCAGTGGAAAAGCCCTGATGCTGGGAAAGATTAAAGGCAGGAGGAGAAGGGGATGATAGGGGATGAGACAGTTGGATGGCATCACTGACTGAATGGACATGAGTTTGAGCAAACTCTGGGAGATGGTAAAGTACAGGGAAGCCTGGTGTGCTACAGTCCAAGGGGTCGAAAAGAGTGGACACGACTGAGCAACTGAACAAACAGACTGGATAACAATTTTCTTTCAGAAGAGATTACATAGTATCAAGTTTATATATTGACACAACTGGACCCAAAACAAATCAGAACAGGTTCTGATGTTTAGGCCAATGATGTCTCACCACCTTTTCCACAATTACTTCCGGGACATGAACCTTGAGCCTGTGAGGGTCCTTTTAAAGGACAGGCTCACTGAAGGCAAATTTAAAGGAATGTAATGTTTACCCTGTTGTAACATGGTCACTCATCAGCTTCTTCCCTGCCCTGTATACCATTCCCAAATTGAGAGTGGAGCTGACTCCTTCACCCCCTTGAGTACGAGCTGGCCTGTGACTGCTTTGACCAATAACACAACACAGGTGAGTCAAGTTTTTGAGAGGACTGGAAGTTTCTGATTTTTTTGTCTTGAAACACTCATTGCTGGGATTCTCCCTGTAGGAACTCAGCTGCCATGCTGTGAGAAGCCCGAGGAACCTGGGCATGGAGAGGCCACGTGCAGGTGCTCCAGCCGACAGCCCACCTGAGCTCCCGGTGGATGGCCATCATCAGCTGTCAGTCATATGGGTAAGCAATCTTGAATATACCAGACCATCCAAGCTCTCATGTAACTGCAATCCTAGCCAGCATTATTTGGAGTATAAGAACCACCCATCTGAATCAAGTCAACCCACAAAACTATGAGAGATAATAAAAAGGTGGTTTCAAACCACTAAGTTTGGGAGGAGCTGGGCAGCAACATAACCAAAACATGACCTCAGATCCAACTACTGTTAGTGACAGAGACCAGAAGTGTCACATATACATGTGAGAAGGGCATAAAGTCCAAGGAGTGGCCCAGGAAACAGTGAGTGGAAAAGCCTGTGACAATGGCAGAGTCTAGGATTGCAAGGCTAGGAGTATGAAATTTCCCAACTATCTCAGAGATGTCAGTGAAATCAAGTAATCGAATGTACATGAGTCGTAAAGTAGGTGACTTGCTAACCAAATGTAGATAGGTCTGCAGATACTATTCCCTGGAACGTGCAATTTTACATGATCGTCATCATGGCAGATACTCTCAATAGTGTGTCTAGCACATGTGAACACTGTACTGTGTACTTTATGTACATTATTCTTAATTCTTGAAACAGTCTTGGAAGATAAGTATGCTTTTCTCTTCCTCCACTCTCTACCTTCCTTCCTGTTTCCTTCTTTTATCAAGAGGGTAGTTTAAAAAATTTTTAAATCGCATCATACATTGTCAGATGAAAAAGTTTCCTGCTACTACTTTCAGCAAAAACCCAGAACCCAATCCAGAAATCTGTTTTTGTTTTTCTTCGTAGGTCTTAATATGCTGAAAGACACTCAATAATCCTTTTCCTGGCTAGTTGTAAACAACTTCAACTTCTCATGCCTGTTGAAGGTTGAGTTAATATTTTAACAGTCATATGTAAGTTTGTGGTCTAATACTGGGAGAGACCAAGTATCTTTCAACTCACCTCCCTGTTCTAATTCACCATGCAAATGTTTAATGCGTATCTACGATGTGGGTACACACCATGTTGCCTCCTCACTAGATTAAATCTGGAAACAGATCATAAGCAGGAAGATTCTATCTGATGGATTTAAACAGCCTCAGGTAGTGGCAAGTGTGGTGGCTACAATTTAGCAGAAGGAAAGACATTTACTTTCTACCATTCTGTAAGTGATAGTCACTCAGTTGTGTCTGAGTCTTTGTGACCCCATGCACTGTAGCCCCCAGGCTCCTCTGTCCATGGAATTCTCCAGGCAAGAATACTGGAGTGGGTAACCATTCTCTTCTCCAGGGGATCTTCCCAACCCTGGGATCGAATCTACATCTCCTACATTTCAGGCAGATTCTTTGCCATCTGAGCCACCAGGGAAGACCATTCTATAAAGCTCCTGGATATTCAACACAAGACACATTATTCAGTCAGAGCATGCACTTCTTCAGTGCTTCCTGGATGAATAAAAACCATTAAACAGACAGTAATATGAGTGTGTGGAAATGATGTAAGACAACTGTGTTCACTGTGTAGAATAAGTATGATCAGCTGCTATTATTACAGGTCATACCGACTCTACAAAATTAAGTATATTTTAAAAATTCTCATCTATAGCATTATATAGCCAATTCCAAATTTGTTTTTCCCCAATTTTGGAACCCTGCTAATTTCTACTTTTGCTCAGGCTGCTACTATCTTGGGATGATTGCAGGGAGTTATCACATAATCCACATCTATCAGTTCCAAGTTTGATAAATGGCACATTTCGATCACTCATTCTTTGAAGGTTGAAATCACGATTAGCCATGGACTTGGCCACAAAGATTAATGATCTTCTCATATTTACAAAATAACTCAAATTCAAATTTAGGAAATCAGCTGAGAGTTTATAGGCAGAGGTAAAGCAGTGGGAAACTATAGGGTGCTTCTGAGATGTACCATGAAAGGAAAAACTCAGCTGGAATCACTTTAAATCATAACTGAGAAATTACCAATTGCTTATTATAAATAACTATTACCAACAGAGCAATTAAAAAATAATTTAAAACTCCACAGGTAAGCGTACTCACATTGAGAAAACAGGTCTACTAGTAAAGTCATAAAAAAATTTTCCTCCAAGATCTGATTAATTTGGTTTAATTTATTGTTCTTTTAAATGTAAAATAACATGCTAAGTTCTAATCTTTCAGTAATATTTTTTAGTATCTCCAGAATGTAATCGATTCTACAGCTAATCTTTTCATAGAAGATTCTGACAAGGGACAGTAAGAGGACATCTGTTCTTTTCTTGAATGAATTTGTTCATTTCTACATGTTCCATGCAACCATGAAAGTTATACTGCCTGGTTTTGTTCCCTCTTATTTTAAGTTTTATTTAGAACTTTGCATATTTTATTTTCCCAACTGGACCATCAACCCTTTGTGTATAGGACTCATCTATTCTGGGTATTTTATATCACTCTCAATCTAAGAGCATAGAATTTGATACAGATACAATATGAAAAACTGCTTCATTTGACTGGTTAGACCTATAAAAACCATGCCATAAAATATATTCTCACAGACTCAGCTCTGCTAAAAGCCACCCCAAATTAAGTGAGAACCTTCATCATGATTATTTGTCAAGGCTACTTAGGAGCATCTGTAATACTAATCAAAGCACTCTGCAAATGAGAAGGCATCCACTGACAATCACATTAGAAATGAAGAGTTTATACGAGAACAGGATTAGATGATTTGCCTAACAATATGTTCAAAGTTAGTAGAAAACATATATATTAATAGCAAATGCTAGGAAGTAATTAAACAGATACTTTGGGTCAGGGTTAATAACTTCTCTGTAAGGGCTCTGTCCCAGTACAAATCACCTTTTTGCTCAGTACTGAGCAACATGAAGGACAAGGCTTGGTCTACTCCTGAAAGGAATTCGGTAAAAAAGATATGGGAGTCCAGAAACACCCCAAGAGGCGGTACTGGTTCTAACAGCAGCAGCAGTAATGGCAGCAAGCCTTATTCAGTGTGATAAGCTCCAGGTGCCTCACTCAATTCTCAGGACAATAGAAAATAGGCAACCATTCTCATTCTACCAGTGAGGAAATTGACGAAAGCAGAGCAACTTGTCCAAGGTCAGAAAGTAGGTATAAACTGCAAGTCAAAGACAAACTACTTCAACTCCCAAAATAAAAGAATGAAGAATACAGTCTTCTAAAAAGTCAGGGCAACATTTGAAAGCAGAGGGAAAGGATAAAAGTAAATAAATAGCAATAAGACAACTGGCTCCCATTTAGAATCGCCCCATACCTTTCACCAAAGTCAAGATTTCAAAGTAAACAAACAAACTATTCCTTAAAAATGCCAGGAGGGACTTCCCTGGCAGTCCAGTGGTTAAGAAAGACTCCAGGATTTCACTACAGGTGGCATGGGTTCCATCCCTGATAGGGGAACTAAGACCCTGCATGCCATGCGGCAGAGTCAATAAATATAATAATAATACCAGAAGTATATAATTATATAATCTTGGGAGTGAGAATGATTTTCTAAATATTTTACCAAAGTAGAAGCATTGATTGATAAACCTGACTATATAATAACCTAAAATCTCTACACACCCACACCCACACACACACACAATGTATTTATCTGTAATTATCAGAATTTGTAGGAACAAACGGCCATTAATAGGGAGATAGTTAATGAACTTCCCTGGCAGTACAGAGGTTAGAATCCCCCTGTCAATGCAGGGGACGTGAGTTCAATCCCTGGTCTGGGAATATTCCACAAACTGTGGGGCAACTAAGCCCGCATGCCAGAACTATTGAAGCCCACTCGCTTGGGGCCCATGCAGACAAGAGAAGCCACCGCAATGAGAAGCCTGTGCACCACGATGATGCAGCCCCTACTTGCCACGACTAGACAAAGCCCTTGTGCAGCAACAAACACCCAGCAGAGCCAGAAATAAATAAATAAGTAATTTTAAAAACTGGGAGATAGTTAATATATTATAGGATATTTGCATCCAAAACACGATGCAGACCTTAAAAGGACTGAGATATTAACATTTAATAATGGCTGTGATAGAAGGTGGTATTTTAAAAGACAAGTTGCAGAACAATGTTTTTGTCAGAGATATTTTGGGTAAAAACTGTACATAAACAACTGCACTAAAATACATACATTCACACGCATAGATTTACCCACACTGAGACACGTTTATGGGTACACTACCAAAAACTGAATACACACAACACTACCAGTTACCACTAGGACACAGAAAGCGCAAGGTGAGACTATAGAATGTCCCATTTCTACTTCCTTTTGGCCTGCAGTATTTTACTTAATATATATATATATAATTTTGGCCACTTTAGAGAAAACAAACTTTAATCAATACATACATTTAATAATCAACAAAGATATGCAGATGATAACACTCAAATGACAGAAAGCAAAGAGGAACTAAAGAGCCTCTTGATGAGGGTGAAAGAGGAGAGTGAAAAGCTGGCTTGAAACTCAACATTCAAAAAACTAAGATCATGGCATTCAGTCCCATCACTTCATGGCAAATAGATAAGGAAAAAGTGGAAGAAGTGACAGATTTTATTTTCCTGGGCTCCAAACTCACTGCAGATGGTGACTGCAGTCATGAAATTAAAAGATACTTGCTCCTTGGATGGAAAGTTAAGACAAATCTAGACAGCATATTAAAAAAGCAGAGACAAAGCACTTATGCTTCAATTAAAAATAAATAAATTAAAAGAAAAAGCAGAGACATCACCTTGCAGACAAAGATCTGTCCAGTCAAAGCTATGGTTTTTCCAGTAGTCATGTACAGAGTTTGCCAATATAGAAGACTGAGCACTGAAGAAGTGGTGCTTTCAAATTGTGGTGCTGGAGAAGACTCTTGAGAGTCTCTTGGACTGCAAGGAGATCAAACCAATCAATCCTAAAGGAAATCAACCCTGAATATTCATTGGAAGGACTGATGCTGAAGCCGAAACTCCAATACTTTGGCCACCTGCTGTGAAGAGCCAACTCATTGAAAAAGACCCTGATGCTGGGAAAGTTTGAAAGCAAAAAGAGAAGACGGCAACAAAGGATGAGATGGTTGATAGCATCACTGACTCAATGGACATGAATTTGAGCAAACTCCAGGAGATGGTGGAGGTACAGGAACCTGGTGTCCATGGGGTCACAAAGAGTCAGACACGACTTAGCTATTGAACAACAACATTAAAATTAAAAGGCAAAACTGGAAAAAATAACTGCCATCCTGATGTATAAAGAACTTTCATAAATTAGTAAGAAAAGATGAAAATTCTAATAGAAAACAATTCATAGAAGAAAAAACATGTCCAAGAAAATGCAGAGAAATGCAAATTAAAACAAGAAATCCTCTATGGCCATACCACCCTGAACATGCCAATCTCATCTGATCTCGGAAGCTAAGTAGGGTTGTGCATGATTAGTACTTGGATGGGAAAACAAGAAATCATTTTTTGCCTGTGACAAAATTATCAAAGTATTTTAAAACTGTAATATTAATGTTGATATAAGTCTGGGGGAAAAAATGATATTTTTGGCACCAAAAGCACTGTAGATATGTGGTATCAAACTGTTTGTATCCTTCTGCAATTTGTTTTTTTTTTGCTCACCATTAATGACCTGGACTTCTCTGGCAGTCCAGACAGTTAAGAATCTGCCTTCGATGCAGGAGACCTGGGTTTGATCCCTGGGTCGGGAAGTCCCCCTGGAGAAGGGAACGGTTACCCAACTCCAGTATTCTTGCTTGGAGAATCCCCATGAACACACAAGCCTGGAGAGCTACACGACAGAGCAATTAACACTTTCACTTTCAATGATTTATGTAAGTTGACATTGTGTGTGTAATAATTACACAGGTAGCTCTTGTTCATTCATCTTAACTGCTATATCATATGCAGTTATACATTCACCTTAATTTGTTTATCCATTCTCTTCTGGTAGATACTACTTTGTGTCCATTTTTTTTTTCTTCTGTTTTAAGCAATGTTGCTGTAAATGTATTTTGGAGTGCAGGTGCTGAGATTTCTCTCTTGAGTGTTTACTGAGAAGAGTAAACTGAACAGGTGGGGCAAAGACTATGAGCATCTTCACTTTGCTCTCCAAGGGTTCATAGAAATTGACCCTACCAACAGCTCTAAGAATTTTATTCCTCTGCATCTCCAGCTCTATTAGCAGACATTAACTTCAGCTTAGCGAATGAATGTAAAATGGTATCTAGTTATTCTTTTATTTTGCAATTTCTTGATTACTAGTGGGGCTGATTTATATGTTTGCTGGTCATTTGGGTTTTTTTCTTCTGTGAATTGCATCTTCTTCTTTTTTTTTTAAGAGATTTTTATCCCTTTTGTTCTGGAGGACAAACAAGCAATACATACATATATATATATATATATAATTTACTGTGATACAGCAATTCTTCTTATAGGAATGTAGCTTGAAGAATAATTTAAGGGTAACTTAATTTAATATATAAGGGTTTAATAATTAAATTTAAAAATTAAATTAAATAATTTAATATGCAAGGGTTTAATCAGGAGGATATTGAACACAGCTCTTCATCATAGCAAAACATTAGAAACAGTGAAAATAATCAAGGATAGGGAACTGTTTATTTGCATAATGTTTTTAAAAACTCTGTTTCAGAGAAACATAAGGCACAAGGAAAAGGTGATCTGACAAGCATTTTAAAAGAAAAAGGATCAGTGTTTCTTGAGATGTCCAACAGGTTTTTTCCTTTGTAAGTTTTACTGAGATAATTAAAGATTCAAATGCAGTGCTAAGAAATATATAGACAGATTTTGTGGACATTTACCCTCGTTCACGGAGAAGGCGATGGCACCCACTCCAGTACTTTTGCCTAGAAAATCCCATGGACGGAGGAGCCTGGTAGGCTGCAGTCCATGGGGTTGCTAGAGTCGGACACGACTAAGCGACTTCACTTTCACTTTTCACTTGCATGCATTGGAGAAGGAAATGGCAATCCACTCCAGTGTTCTTGCCTGGAGAATCCCAGGGACGGGGAGCCTGGTGGGCTGCCGTCTATGGGGTCACACAGAGTCGGACACGACTGAAGTGACTTAGCAGTAGCAGTAGCACCCTCCTTCACCTACCGTATTTCAAATGAAGTATATTGACATGGATAAATCTAACCACCTTATTCATAGTTCCCAGTTTTCCTTAAAATCATTTATGTGTATCTACACAATTTTATCACATGCATAAGTTCACATATCCATTCACAGTCAAGATATAGAATACTTCCCTCACCACAAGGATCCCTTATGTTGCCCTCTATAACCAGGCCCACATCCCTCTGTCTACCCCAACCTCCATGTCATCCACTAAACTGTTCTCCAATTTCTAAAACTAATATTTCAAAAAATATTATATAAATGGAATATAGTATGGGAATTAGCCGTTTTTCTCACACAGCCTAATTCCCTGGCGATTTACCCAAGCTGTTGTGCGTATGGCTAGTTCATTCCTCTTTACTGCAGAGCAGTGTTCCATGGTGTGAATGCACCACACTTTTAACAATTCTCCTGTTGAAGGATATCTGAGTGGTTCAAGTTTTTAGCTATTATGAATAAACCTGCTATGAACATTCCTGTATGGGATGGGTTTTTGCACAAATCTAAGTTTTCATTTCTTTCAGAATTTTTTAAACGTCCAAGAATGCACATGTGGTAACTGCTAAAACATTTTCCAGAGTGGCTGAACCATTTTACATCCCCACCAGCACTGCACAAATGACCCAGTTTCTCTGCCTCCTCACCAGCATTTGGTACTGTCATTATTTTCTATCTTAGCATTCAGATAGGTATCATTATGGTTTTAATTTATATTTCCCTGTGGCAAATGATGTTGAACATATTTTTCACATCAGAGAAATGTCTCTTTTGTCCATTTTCTAATTGGATTGTTTAGTTTTTTCTGTTGAGTTTTGAGAGTTTTTTTAACGTACTCTAGAGATAATACTCCTTTGACAGGTATCAGACTTGCAAATACTTTCTCCCTGTGTGTTTCTTATCTTTTCATCCTCTTCATATGGGCTTTCACAGAGCAAAAGCTTTTAACTTCAATGAGGTTCAATTTTTTTGGCTATTGTATTTTCATTCTACCATTTACATTTGCTTCTTTTTCTAATTGTTTGCTAAGATTTTCTAATTTTCATTTATTTCCAGAGAACTTGTAATTGATTGTCAAGGATTTTTATGTTGGTTGCTTTAAAGCCCTTGTCATTTAATACCAAATCTGTGATTCATCTCACTGTTGGTGTGTCATTGTGACTTTTCAGCTCTTGGTATGACAGGTGATTTGCGGTTGTATCCTGAACACTTTGTCTGTTATGTTTAAAGAATATTTTTTAGAGAAGCCTCCATTTCCTTCTACAGGGGATCTTCCTGACCAAGGGATTGAACCTTGGTCTCCTGCATTGCAGGCAGATTCTTTACTGTCTGAGCCACCAGGGAAGCCCTAGGGAATCTTGGTCCTATTTCAAAATCCTTCATTTTAGCAGAAAACCCTTTTCTTTAGGTTCAGCATGCAGGTTCTGGCCTGCTTTCTGTGGGCTGTGGTCTTATTTCCAGATTCTGCATTTCATTTTGGTTTGTCTGGTGCTGCTAAGGACACTACAGGTCCCTGCCAGTATTGTCTGAGGGCCTGGCCTGGCCTACGGGTGTTCCTTGGCAGGGGGAGACCTCAGGCCCTGTGGCAGGCTTCCCAGGCAGGCTGCTTGTGGAGGTAGGGTTCCCCTTTCCAGTGCCGCCTTCTTTACTGCTCCCCAGCTGCTCCAGTGAATGTGGGTGAAGGACGGGAGTCTCAAGCCCATGAAGATAAGGAGACTTCCCAGGCTGGGTCACTGACAGTGCTAGCAGAACCCCTGTTGATGCCTCCTGGATGCCTAGGTCTGGCTTAGTAGGGGAGGGACATCTTGTGCTCAGTGGAGGAGAGTGCTTATCTTGGTTATTTACTGGTATGGGTCCCCTATAGATGGCCCCTTGCTGGGAGCTGGGTTTTCCTGATACTTTTGGATGGACAATGAGTCAATTGTGGGGAGAGAAGATCCTATGTGACCCCTTCCTGTTGCTAGATGTAGGTCAGGGTGTACCCGTCCTGGCACCTTCTCTATGCTGCTCCCTCAGTCCTAGGACCCCCCTAGACCAATTCATCCTCTTCTTACCACTCCAAATGCTCTCCTTTGGTTGTCACTTGTATTTCCAGGGTTTATAATTCTACTTAGCAGAGAAAAGCAGGAAGAAATGGATCTACACCATTTTGTCAGAGTACAAATTTTTTAAATTTCTAACCTTTTTTTGCTCCTATAATCTCATCAACAAGGCATACTTAAATCCTTTGATTTTATCATTTCAGAAAAAGACACAACTTTAACTTGGCCAATGTTCAAAACAAAACAAAAAATCAGATAGCATTCTTTGTATTTGTATTCTACCCTGTGAATAATCAAGACATGTGAAAAGATGCACTAACCAGGCCTAATTAACAAGTCAGCTTCTTCTCAGACTTCAAATGAGTAAAATAATCTCTATCAACTTTAAGTTTCAAGGTGCAAAAAACTGCAAAGAATGAATCACAAACGTTTACAAAGGCTTAACATATCGGTACTGTGCGTGCATGCTAAGTTGCTCCAGTTGTGTCCAACTCTTTGTGAGGCCACAGACTGTAGCCCGCCAGGCTTCTCTGACGCAAGAATACTGGAGTGGGTGGGATGCCCTCCTCCAGGGGATCTTCCCGACCCAGGGATCAAACCCTGGTCACTTTATGTCTACTTGCATTGACAGGTAGGTTATTTATATATGGTGTATTTAAATTCTTTTTCTCTGCAAGGGTCAGAAACATAAAAAAAAAAAAAAAAATTAGCCAGTAGAGGGCAGAAGACCCAAACTCTGCCCCACAGCAAGAGCTTGCTGGGCAAACTGCCAAGCTCCAGAACTAGAGCAGCTGCTTAAACCTTACTGGCTAAAACCATGGGATACTATTTTAACCCATTCTTCCCCAAACTCTACTACTAAAATGGCATTGCACCGACCTAGATAACATATTCAAAAGCAGAGATATTACTTTGTCAACAAAGGTCCGTCTAGTCAAGGCTATGGTTTTTCCTGTGGTCATGTATGGATGTGAGAGTTGGACTGTGAAGAAGGCTGAGCGCTGAAGAATTGATGCTTTTGAACTGTGGTGTTGGAGAAGACTCTTGAGAGTCCCTTGGACTGCAAGGAGATCCAACCAGTCCATTCTGAAGGAGATCAGCCCTGGGATTTCTTTGGAAGGAATGATGCTAAAGCTGAAACTCCAGTACTTTGGCCACCTCATGCGAAGAGTTGACTCATTGGAAAAGACTCTGATGCTGGAGGGATTGGGGGCAGGAGGAGAAGGGGACGACAGAGGAAGAGATGGCTGGATGGCATCACCGACTCGATGGACGTGAGTTTGAGTAAACTCCGGGAGTTGGTGATGGACAGGGAGGCCTGGCGTGCTGCGATTCATGCGATCGAAAGAGATCGCAAGAGTTGGACATGACTGAGCGACTGAACTGAACTGAACTGGACTTCCTCATCTTTGTATCTATATTGTGCATAACATGCCCTAAAGTTTCCCAAAAAGTTCTTTGTAACTAGACATAACACTTACTGAATATATTGTAGAGAAACACAGCTAAACTTATTTCCTTTTTTTGTTTTTAGAATTTAAATTTTCCACTTAGTTGTATTATTTTGTAAGTAGGAAAAAACTCACAATACTATAATATACACTTTCTTAAAAAAAAAAAAAAGAATGCAGTTTTCTTAAGAAAAGAGCTTTAAAAGGCAGTCGTTAGGAATATCCTTAAAACTGTAATCTCATGTACTACAACTAGTTCTTTGCTGAAAAAATATGAAGGAAACAACTCTACTTGAAACATACTTCATGATGGGAAAATGTGGTGATAATTCTCTACTCTCATAGCATTATATCTCCTCACAGATGTTCATTTCCATGTGGTTTTCTTACCAAAAAAAGTAAGAAAGAAGAAAAAAAAAATAAAAGGAAAAAAGAAAAAAAAACTAGGGGCTTTAGAAAGAGACCAGTTTGGGCTAATCTGAACACTTTCTTTCTTTTTTTTTTGCCATGCCCATGGGGCTTGCAGGGTCTTAGTTCTCTGACTAGGGATTGAACCCGAGCCCTCAGCAGTGAAAGCCCAGAATCCTAACCACTCGGACACCAGGGAATTCCTTGAACACTTTTCAAATCAGAGTTAGGCAAATCTGCAGGACTTACATGAGAATATAAGCTATTTAACATAGACTATTTATTGTGCTACAGTACCCATAAGCTCAGTCGCAGCTTAAATTTGACGGTAAAGTTATAAACTGGTGGTCGAGGTACTGTGATACTTAATATCTATTTTAAAATCTTGTCAAATTTCACTTAATGTGTTGTTCATTTATCCAGCCAGCCTCCACTGAAGAGGCTCCACTTACTATGTGCCAGTCACTGTGCTTTTAGACCAAGCAGAGAGCTAAACCAGGAACCCAGAGAGGCAAGCATCAGAGCCCCAGGAATGAATTAAAGCACACTTATCCTTAAGAGTTATGTTCCAACAAGCTGTGTTCTTATAACTTCAAGCATATTAGCAAAACCAAGCTCTATCAAAATCTCCAAGGAGCTTACGGGTCAGGAAAGAAAGGGCAGTCACTCGGCCAAGAACAAAAAAAAACAAAAAAAAAAACAAATATATATATATATATATATGATTTACAGCTTCAAAGGGCAAAGAGCCAAGAATACGAAGTGTTTCGTGGCCAGATAAGAAAATTTTTCTATTCAGACAGAGCTATCAAGAGTTCCATCCATCCCAGCAAAGTTAAAAATCCCGGCTTTGTTTTCCTTCAGTTTTAACATAAGGATGTGGATCTATCCTTGTGTAAGAAATTTATTCAAAAAGGCAATGCTTTCTTTCCAGTTGCAGATAGTTAGAGCTTCTTCAACAATGGAGAGATGAGAGGCTGACAGGGGAACTCAGCGGGCAGTGGACACAATGCTGGTCAAAAAACCAGAGTCCCAGTGGCCTGAGAGAGTGCTGAGACTGCTGTGAAGATACTTAAAGTTAGCAGAAAGAGGCTCACACGGACTCTGCAAAAGACGTAACTGCAAATATTTAAGACAAAGTTACTTAGTAGTTATTCACACCTTAATGTTGGAATTTCTTTAAAGTTCTGCCTTAAAGTCAACATGACCCAAATTTGAGTCTCAGTTTAAAGGCAGAGGAACCAGAGATCAAATTGCCAACATCTGCTGGATCATCGAAAAAGTAAGAGAGTTCCAGAAAAACATCTACTTCTGCTTTATTGACTATGCCAAAGCCTTTGACTGTGTGGATCACAATAAACTGTGGAAAATTCTGAAAGAGATGGGAATACCAGACCACCTGACCTGCCTCTTGAGAAATCTGTATGCAGGTCAGGAAGCAACAGTTAGAACTGCACATGGAACAACAGACTGGTTCCAAATAGGAAAAGGAGTACATCAAGGCTGTATATTGTCACCCTGCTTATTTAACTTATATGCAGAGTACATCATGAGAAATGCTGGGCTGGATGAAGCATAAGCTGGAATCAAGATTGCCAGGAGAAATATCAATAACCTCAGATATGCAGATGACACCACCCTTACGGCAGAAAGTGAGGAAGAACTAAAGAACCTCTTGATGAAAGAGAAAGAGGAGAGTGAAAAAGTTGGTTTAAAGCTCAACATTCAGAACACTAAGATCATAGCATCCGGTCCCATCACTTCATGGCAAACAGATGAGGAAACAGTAGAAAGAGTGGCTGACTTTATTTTTGGGGGGCTCCAAAATCACTGGAGATGGTGATTGCAGCCATGAAATTAAAAGACACTTACTCCTTGGTAGGAAAGTTATGACCAGCCTACACAGCATATTAAAAAGCAGAGACACTACTTTGCCAACAAAGGTCCGCCTAGTCAAGGCTATGGTTTTTCCAGTAGTCATGTATGGATGTGAGAGTTGGACTATAAAGAAAGCTGAGCGCCAAAGAATTGATGCTTTTGAACTGTGTTAGAGAAGACTCTTGAGAGTCCCTTGGACTGCAAGGAGATCCAACCAGTCCATCCTAAAGGAGATCAGTTCTGAGTGTTCACTGAAAAGATTGATGCTGAAGCTGAAACTCAAATACTTTGGCCACCTGATGCAAAGAGCTGACTCATTTGAAAAGACCCTGATGCTGGGAAAGACTGAAGGCAGGAGAAGAAGGGGATGACAGAGGATAAGATGGTTGAATGGCATCACCGATGAAATGGACATGAGTTTGAGTAAACTCTGGGAGTTGGTGATGGACAGGGAAGCCTGGTGTGCTGCAGTCCATGGGGTTGCAAAGAGTTGGATACAATTGAACGACTGAACTGAACTGAACTGAACTGAACTTTCCATATTTTGGGGGGTAACATATTAATATGTTACATACTGACCTTTCTATGGCTCTGTTTTCTAATGGGGAACATAGAGATCATAACAGTTTCTATTTCTTGGGGTAGCTCTGAGAATCAGAAGGGACCAAGCATGTAAAATGCATAGCACAGTGCCCAGAATGCAAGTGTAAATAAATGATAAACTACTGATCTTCCTGCCCCCTTTTAATTGTATACAGTCTTCTCTGTCCTACAAATACATGATGATGAAGGCAATTAGCAATAGTGTATGTTCGTTTCCACTGAGTTGTTTCCTCAAACTGTAAGAAGACACAGCTGAGTGACAAGTCATGAATGAACATTCACTCGGAAAAGCCCCTGAAGAGCTATGCGTCAGACCATAGGCCCACTTATGTATGGCTGAACTGAAGATATAAATGCATGTCTCAACAGGATCAAGGCCTGTTTTTTAAAACTGTAACTGCAGGCAGAGTGCACAGAAGTAAACAAATCTCTTCTCCCTCTGCAAATGTCCTTGACACTCAAAAGTAAGGATGATGAGAGATGGCGCAGATCATAAACAGCATTCTTGAGCCTTAAAAATAATTCTATTAATACTCAAACAATTATCATTTCTACTGACTGTTTAGCATCTACAATTTAGCAAGTTAAAATACAAAACTATATCTTTTTATTTTTTAAAAAAAGGGACAGAAAAGTCAGAAGTAGCTTCTATGAGGGTCACCAAGGAAATAGGAGTTGCCCGGTCACTGTGTGACTTTGGGTGACTTTCTTCATTATCCTGGGGTTCAAGTTCCCCTTACAGAAAACAAGACAACTAGGAGAGCTTGATGGGTTTTTTTTCTGTTTGTTTGTTTTTTTATTTATTTCTTTGGCTGCACTGGGTCTTCGTAGTGGCATGCAGGACCTTCAGTCTTCACTGCGGCATGCAGTGTCTTCAGATGACCTTCAGTCTTCACTGCGGCATGCAGTGTCTTTAGATGACCTTCGGTCTTCACTGAGGCATGCAGTGTCTTTAGATGACCTTCAGTCTTCACTGTGGCATGCAGCGTCTTTAGATGACCTTCGGTCTTCACTGCGGCATGCAGCGTCTTTAGATGACCTTCGGTCTTCACTGCGGCATGCAGCGTCTTTAGATGACCTTCGGACTTCACTGCGGCATGCAGCGTCTTTAGATGACCTTCGGTCTTCACTGAGGCATGCAGCGTCTTTAGATGACCTTCGGTCTTCACTGCGGCATGCAGTGTCTTTAGATGACCTTCGGACTTCACTGCGGCATGCAGTGTCTTTAGATGACCTTCGGACTTCACTGCGGCATGCAGTGTCTTTAGATGACCTTCGGACTTCACTGCGGCATGCAGTGTCTTTAGATGACCTTCGGTCTTCACTGCGGCATGCAGTGTCTTTAGATGTAGCATGTAAACTCTTAGATGCAGCCTGTGGGATCTAATCCCCTGATCAAAACTGGGCCCCCGACATTGGGAGCTCGGAGTCTTAGCCACTGGACCACCGGGAAGTCCCAAGCTTTGTGATTTTCAAACCTTTTGTTGGTCCTGACATCCTTTCTTCCAATGAATGATTATGTGGAAGCTGATATGGATGAGCAGGAGAGGAGAATCCAGGGCCCCTATAAGCTCACTACGGTCTCCAGTCCTGACCTGTAGCTCCCAAAGGGCTGCCTGGAGCACATTTTGGGTACTCTGGCTCATAAGCTGTACCATTCTCTAACTCTGTAGGGCTTAATCATGTACACTTATGGTTTATTCTTCACTCTCTGGGCCACACAATTAGGACACACTGCTGCTTTCCAAAAGGGGTAAGAAGTTCAAAACCCATTTAGAACTTGAAAATTAAGCATAGATGGCTGAATTTGCATAACTAAATCCAGGAAGTGGTAACAAATGCAGAGATGCATTGCCATGAAGAATACTCAAACCTTCCAAATAAAACCCATCAACTTGACATGTGATAGGAAGTTTCAGTTTTTGCTCTAGGATTTCTCAGAGAACTGGTTCATCAGTCTCCTTCCTTCCCTTCCTGACTGTATTTTAGATCCAATTTAGAGGATGCTGAGCCATTAGCCACTAGGTTGGGTCCTATTTAATGCAGCTATAAAGAAAATGTCTTTAACATTATATTCATGACTGAAATATACCGACTCCTGTTTAAAATGATAATACCACATCCAGAATTCTATAATTACTATGTAAATTCTATTTTGAGATTTTAAATTTAAGAGTTTATAACTTCTTACGGAAATAAAATTTGCAAGAATTATAAATGGATTTTGTACACAGGAAAAAGATATACTTATCTACTCTTAATAAATTCCTTGGATGAAATGCCTAACTACACAGGATATAAAGTGGCCTTTGAAGACTGGGATGTTGACAGATTCCAAAAGAAGAATAAGAAGCATCAAACCACTATTTACTTTAAATTTATAGTCACTTGTTAGCAGGGCCTTTAATCTTCAAAGACACTATGTTTAATATTCAACTTGCTGTATACACTCAAACAATTTCCCCAGCAACTGCTCTTGGAAGTTCAAGCTGAGGAAAGGACTGAAGTTTCCCACATCCACACTGCAACGTCAAAGCAACAAATGCAGAGCGCCTTGCATTAGAACGCATTGTGGATGCTCTCCAGGAAACAGGCCACATGAGCTACCCAGAGTTTATCAAGCTAGAGTGATACACACAAGACTGTCTCCAGGAAGTCCTTGTTGACCTTGAGTTTGAGGTTTCTCCAAGACCATTTGCCATTAGATTTGGGCTTCCATCCTGTTTACGGTATGCCTTCTTTGAGCCCAGTAACAAAAGACAAAGGCAACACGTATCTATGAGGCAGGGAGCTCAAGTCCATCAGCTAACTGACAGGTTCAATTCTTTAATCTCTGGAGTGGACTGGTGCTGACTAGGGACACAAGAGTACACGCGAGGAGAGTGTAGCCGAGGCACTAAGGCCTGACTTAGCACAGAAACAGGCCTGACAGGAATGGCAGACTTGTGTTAATGAGTAGTTAGGCACTAGCAGGGGCCTGTAGTCAGCTGGTTTGTTCCCGCACAGCCTTGCCAGTTGTTAAAATACTGTAATAGTGCTGAATTGGTTGTTAAATACTTTGAACAAATATCACAGACATCAGATTACACAGTTCTGAAAAGGAGGTACAGAAGCCTTGAGAGGAGCTGGCAGGAAGTGGACCAGGACATCTCAAGGGGACTTAAATAGAGGGCATGAAGGAAACAGTATTTCAGGAGGACCTTCTTGACATGTGGGTCTTCTGCCTGATCTCCCCAGGAAGTGCAGAGGGAGGGCGTTTTGGTGGAGGTGACAAGTTGTTGTTTGCCCCCAGCACTTCATGGGAAGTGGCTCACTGGTCACTTCATGATAGACAATCTCTGTTTATTTAGACAGAGCCTGGCCTCACCTGCCTTAGATGCCCAGATGGAAACAACTAAGGCTTTGAGATTTTTCTAATACTCTAATACTAATTTTTCTGACTAATACTTCTTGGAAATCTCAGTCCTTTGCCACCAGCCTCCTGCCCCAGGGCACAGGCAGTGAGATGGCAGCTGGGCGAAAAAAGATAAGGGCAGAGGACTATCCCTTCTGATTCGCTTCAGCACGTGAGCAGGAGCAGTGGGGGTACAAGTCACCGCCCAGGAATGAGGAAGAGTCTTGTGTGAGGTGAGGTGGGAGGAGGGAGAGCAGGGCCTCCTCCAAAGGCCGGGTCAGTGACAGGCCCCCAGCAAAGGCAGCTGCACAGGGACACAGGGTCCCTACAGAAGGAGCCAAGCCGGAGCCACACAAGCACAGCTCACAAGGCCAGTGAGCGAGTCTCAGGGTGCCCAACGCAGGTGACCCTGGTGACTGTAACTGGAAACCTTTGCCCGTTCACCAGTCCCTGGAAGAACAGTTTCCTAACAACACACAGAAACAAAATGCAAACCAAGAATGAAGTCAGCTTGGGAAGAGGATGTGGTGAGGAGTTGTGATAGGATGAACACCATAAGGACACTCACAGATACTGGCATGCAGACGGGCCAAGATTCTGACAAACTGTGGGCCCAGAGGTACTGGGCCAAGACAGGGACCAGAGTCTGCAGAGGGCTGTGGAACCACAACCAGCAAGAACATGCAGCAAAGGGAGGAAAGGGACTCAATTTGTCAGTAGCAAATGCACAGCTCAGGTCAGAGAAGAGCCCACCGGGCTGGGCACTTGAAGCAGTGGCTCCCCCAGAGGTTGGGGCTGTCCACCTCATGTTCATGGCCTGGTAACAGCCAGACTACCAGTGACAACCTAAGTTTACTTTGTAGAAAATCTTCTCACAATAGGCAGCTCTGGAATGTTTACAACAAAATAACCAGCTTTCCATGTAAGCATCCCTCAGTGATGTTAGAATGAAGTCCTTCTGTGGTGGATAAACCTGAGCCCAATTATTTCCCTTTAGCATGAACTATTAGATGCAGGCTGTTAAACAAACAGATGGATGCCTCCTGTTGGACCCCAGCGTACTGTCCCCCGTTTCTTGTAGGCAAGATTCCAGCTCCCATAACTTTCCTTGACTTCCAGAGAGCAGATGTGAACTTTCTCAAAGGAGGAGCAGCCAAGAAACCACCTGAGGCAAGATTAAAGGGACCGGGGAAGCTCATCAAGATGAGGAGACCTGAGACACTGCACACACCCTAATCTTGTCAGCAACCAAACACTGAAATATTGTTATAAAAAGTGAAGTTCAGTCTGTCCGACTCTCTGTGACCCCACGCACCGTAGCCCTCCAGGCTCCTCTTCCAGGCAAGGGTACTGGAGTAGGTTGCCATCTCCTTCTCCAGGGGATCTTCCCAACTCAGGGATCGAACCCGGGTCTCCCACATTGTAGGCAAACGCTTTACCATCTGAGCCACCAAGCTTTGTTATAAAACTCCTTATCAAATCCTCTCAGGTTGGGACACATAGTTTTTGAGGCAGGAGCCTGCTGTGTCCCTCTTTGCCTAGCAAAGCAATAACACTTCGCTTTTCTACTTAACCCAAAACAGTCTCTAAAGTTTGATTCGGCACTTGTGTACAGACAGGCTAAGCTACTGGCATCAGCTTCACCTAATTCAGTGTTGCCTATGACTCCCAACACTCACACTGTCATCCACAGTCAATCTTCCAAAGTCATCCATAACCAGCCTTAGGCAATGTGTGTAGGGGGAGGGAGGAGGGGAGTGGAGACATTTTATGTTATGATCAACTTCAGTACCAAATCCACAGGGCCTGTCTCATAATGAAATCATAATAATAACAGTTAGCATTTACTTATTCTTTTGTTTTTAATTTTGTTTTTGAGGGTTTTCTTGTTAGTGTGTGCTGTTTTGTTTTGTTTTGTTTTTTTGAGGGTTTTTATTTTCAAAACCTGCCATCCCGAAATTTATGTTCTAGTTGGGGGAGACAAATAAACAATAAAATACATAGGGTGCCCAATGCACTATGGGCTATGGGAAAGAATAAAGCCATAAAGGGAAGAATAAAGAATAAAGGGAAGGATGTAATGAGGGAGCACTGGCAGGAGAGAGGCAAGGATGGGCCTCTCTGAAGGGTGAGCTTGGAGGGCGGCAGCCCAGGCCAGTGTGGGGATGAGTGAGATGGTACAAGGTAAGGTCAGAGAGGCCAGGCCCGGGACCCAGGGGCATGGCTCCAGGTAAGTCTTGGCTGTTGTTGTTGTAGTGGTTTTAGTCACTAGACCCTACCAGGACTATAGCCTACCAGACTCCTCTCCATGGGAGAATCCCATCCATGGAAAGAATACTGGAGTGGGTTGCCATTCCCTTCTCCAGGGGATCTTCCCGACCCAGGGATCAAACCCAGGTACTCCTGCACTGCAGGCAGATGCTTTACCCTCTGACCTACCAGGGAAGGAGGTTGTGTCCAACTCTTTTGCAACCCCATGGACTGTCCCATTAATTGTAGCCCACCAGGCTCCCTGGTGGCTCAGACAGTAAAGTGTCTGCCTACAGTGCAGGAGACTGGGTTAAATCCCTGGGTCAGGAAGATCTCCTGGAGAAGGGAATGGCAACCCACTTTTGCGGGCTTCCCTTGTAGCTCAGTCAGTAAAGAATCTGCCTGCAGTGCAGAAGACCTGGGTTCAATCCCTGAGTTAGGAAGATCCCCTGGAGAAGGAAATAGCAACCCACTCCAGTATCCTTGCCTGGAAAATCTCATGGACAGAGGAGCCTGGTGGGCTGCAGTCCATGGGGTCGCAAAGAGTCGGGCACGACTGAGCGACTAACACTTACTTACTTAGGCTCCTCTGTCCATGATATTTCCCAGGCAAGAAAACTGGAGTGGGTTGCTGTTTCCTTCTCCAGGGGATCTTCCTGACCCAGGGACAGAACCCATGTCTCCTGCATTTCACAGGGATTGCCTACCACTTAGTCACCTGGGAAGCCCAAGTCCTGTTAAGTTTGGATTAAGTTCTGAGTCAAATAAGAAGCTACCAAGGACTAACATAATATGATTTACATTTTAAAAGGATCCTCTGGTGTGTTAAGAAGAAACTGTAGGAGGATAGATTAGATGTGGGAAAAGCTAGTTAGGAGATTTAACAATAACCCAGAAGACAGAGGATAGAAGCAGGGACCAAGGTGTAGCCTGGAAATGACAAAAAATGTTTAGTCTAGATTTACTCTGAAGGCGAATTGACAGGATTTGCTGATGGACTGGATATGAGATTAAAGAGAAAGAAAGAAGTTGAGGACGACTCCTAGGATCCTGCCTAAGTGAGCAGAAGGATGGAAGCACTTTTTTGAGGTGAGAGAATCTCAAAGAACAGGTACATATATGTATACATGAAGGGGTAGAGGAATCAGGAATTTGGTTTAGGGTATGTACTGTGGTCAGCAGGTAAAGAATCCGCCTGCAATGCAGGAGACCTGGGTTTGATCCCAGGGTTGGAAAGATCCCATGGAGAAGGGAAAGCCTGGAGAATTCCATGGACTGTATAGTCCAAGGGGTCGCAAAGAGTTAGACATGACTGAGCAACTTTCACTTCACTTCATGTCAAATTTGGAAACTCTAATAGAAATCTAAGTGATGAGGTCAAGTACATAGTTAGTCTAAATGTCAAGCCAGAGATCCAAGCTGGAGAGAGAAATCTGGGACTCAGCAGGGCACTGAGGGCATTTAAGGCCCTGACACTGGATAAAATCACTCAGGAAGTACGTGATGACAGAATAAAGAGCTGGCAACTCAGCCCCAGGCTCTCCAACACTAAAGGGCTGGAGAACAAGGAATCAGGCAAAAGAGACCAAAAATAAATAGACAAGTAAGAAGATGCTGCTTCCCTGAAAGCCCAATGAAGAAAGAATTCAAGAAGGAAAAAAGTCAATGCTGCTGACAGATGAAGGAGGAGAAGGCTTAGGAACTTCCCTGGTGATCCAGTGACTAAGAATCCATACTCCCAATGCAAGCGGTATGGGTTTGATCCCTGGTCAGGGAACTGGATCCCACATGCTGCAACTAAGGGTCCCACGTGTCAGCAACTAAGACCTGGCGCAACCAAATAAATAAATATTTAAAAAGAAGAAGAAGAAGAAGGCTTTTGATCTAACAGTGACCTTGACAAGAGCTATTTCCTTGGAGTGATGGAGCTAGAAGCCAGGTTGGAGGGTTTTAGGCGAAACAAGGAAAAGAGAAACTGGAAACAGCAAGTGTAGATGACTTTTTTGAGGGTTTTTCTGTAGCAGAGAACAGAGGAATGAGACTATAACTAGAGGGGAATTTGGGGTCTAGGGTGGTTATTTAGTGAAGATGGGAGCTATTAAAACATGTCTGTACAATCATAAGAATGACCAGTAGAGAAGAAACCCATGATGCAGGAGATTACCAGAAGTGCCGACGTTGAGCAGATGAAAGTAGACAGGAAGAGAGGAATAGGCAGGGATGGGTCTCCCACAGAAACAAGAGGGAAGAGGGAAGGAAGCTGATGGGTGTGGGGTGTGAGTGTGTGCTCTTCTGAGAGCTTCTGTTTTCTTGATGAAATAGGAAACCAAGAGCAGCTGAGAGAAAGGTTGAAGGAAGTAATGGGGATTTGCAAAGAGAGGAGAAGATACTACACAGTGACCCAGGAGGGTGAACATGTTGGGGAAAATTTGTGTGATGGATGGGCAACAAGGAGGCTCCACTTGAGGTGGGAGGTTATGAATTTAAATGGAACTTGTCATGAAGATGTAGAGAAAAGGGAACCCTTATATGTTGTTGATGAGAATGGAAATTGGTGCAGCCACTAATGTGTGGAGTTTAGCCACTCCACACTAAAACAGTATGGAGTTTTCTCAAAAACCTAAAGCACTGTCATATGACCCAAAAATTCCACTCCTGGGTATACATCTGAAAAAAACAAAATCAGTAATTCGAGAAGATATATGTACTCCAATATTCACAGCAGCACTACTTATAATTGCTAAGATATGGAAGCAACTTAAGTGTCCATCAACAGGTGAATGAAAAAAGAAGATGGAGTATGTATATATCGTGGAATACTACTCAGCCATAAACAAAGACAAAATTTTGCCATTTGCAACAACATGAATGGACTTGGGGAGTATCAGCCTAAGTTAAATGTCAGACCACTTATATACATAGCATTTAAAAAATAAAACAAACTAGTAAGTATAACAAAAAAGAAACAGACACACAGATATAGAGAACAAACTAGTGGTTACTAGTGGGGAGAAGAAGAACAGGAGGGGTAAGATGCAAAGAGGATTAAGTGGTATAAGTTATTATGCACAAAATAAATACACTATAAGGATATACCATATAATTGGGAATATCACCAATATCTTATAACAGCTGTAAATGGAGTATAACCTTTAAAAATTTTGAATCACTATGTTGTGTACTTGTAACTTATATAATATTGAATGTCAACTATACTTCAAATTATAAAAAAAAAAAGGAGTCTCGTCACCGTGGTGGTGTGTTAAGAGGCCCAGGAGCTAAACGCATGAAGAGCTGGGTTTCCAAAGCCCACCATGTGCCAGGCATCATGCCTCATACACTTTGACTCTTATTACAGCTGCCCCATGACAAGGTAGGCATTACTATCTCCATCTTACAAATGAGGGAACCTACACAGAGAGGCCAAACGATGTACCCAAACCACAGAAAAAAGCAGAACCAGAACTCAAACCAGGCAGTCTATGCAGCACCACTACCACCCATGCTATGCAAAACAGCTGTCTCAGATTGGAGTACTCCTTTCCACTTTCAGACCTTTATAACGGCTTCCAAAATAATCTTTTTTCCATGAAATGGCTAGATTTTAAATCCAATATAAACCTTTCAACGGTCACCTCAATTCAAAGTAGTTAACAGTTGTTCTCTTTGGGATGAGAAGTAATGCAGAGCCACCAGCTTGGGAAGGAAAGAGCAAAGGTTAAATAAACTACAATCCTGAGCCTAGAGGAAAAAGGATAAGAAATAAGTTAGTTCTTGCTTAGAACTAAAGGAGGCTGACTGATCCCGATTACTATGTCCTAAAAATCAGAATAGATATTCAATAAATGGTGTTGGGAAAACTGGACAGTTACATGTAAAAGAATGAAATTAGAACACTTCCTAACACCATACACAAAGATAAACTCAAAATGGATTAAAGACCTAAATGTAAGAGCAGAAACTATAAAACTCTTAGAGGAAAACATAGGCAGACCACTCAATGACATAAATCAAAGTAAGATCCTCTATGACCCGCATCCTAGAGTAACAGAAATAAAAACAAAAGTAAACAAGTGGGACCTGATTAAACTTAAAAACTTTTGCACAGCCAAAGAAACTATAAACAAGGTGAAAAGACAAGGCTCAGAGTGGGAGAAAATAATAGCAAATGAAACAACTGACAAAGGATTAATTCCAAAATATACAAGCAGCTCATGCAACTCAATACCAGAAAAACAAACAACCCAATCAAAAAGTGGGGAAAAGACCTAAATAGATAAACAGACATTTCTCCAAAGAAGACATACAGATGGCTAACAAACACATGAAAAGATGGTCAACATCACTCATTATTAGAGAAATGTAAATCAAAATTACAAAGAGATATCACCTCACACTGGTCAGAACGGCCCTCATCAAAAAGTCTACAAACAACAAATGCTGGAGAGGATGTGGAGGAGAGGGTGTGGAGAAAAGGGAACGCTCTTGCACTATTGATGGGAATGTAAATTTATATAGCTGCTATGGAAGACGTATGGAGATTCCTTAAAAAACTAGGAATAAAACCACCATTAGATCAGATCAGATCAGATCAGTCACTCAGTCGTGTCCGACTCTTTGCGACCCCATGAATCGCAGCACGCCAGGCCTCCCTGTCCATCACCAACTCCCGGAGTTCACTCAGACTCATCCAGCCATCTCATTCTCTGTTGTCCCCTTCTCCTCCTGCCCCCAATCCCTCCCAGCATCACAGTCTTTTCCAATGAGTCAACTCTTCGCATGAGGTGGCCAAAGTACTGGAGTCATAGGACCCAGCAATCCCACTCCTGGGCATATACCCTGAGGAAACCAAAATTGAAAGAGACACATATATCCCATTGTTCATTGCAGCACTATTTACAATAGCTAGAACATGGAAGCAACCTAGATGTCCATCAACAAATGAATGGATAAAGAAGTTGTGGTACATATACACAATGGAATATTACTCAGCCATAAAAAGGAATGCATTTGAGTCAATTCTAATGAGGTGGATAAACCTAGAACCTATTATACAGAGTGAAGTGAGTCAGAAAGATAAAGATAAATACCATATTCTAACACATATATATGGAATCTAGAAAAATGGTACTGAAGAATTTATTTACAGGGCGACAATGGAGAAACAGACATAGAAAATAGACAAATGGACATGGGGAAAGGGGAGGAGAGGGTGAGATGAATAGAAAGAGTAACATGGAAAGTTACATTACCATATGTAAAATAGATAGCCAACGGGAATTTGCTGTATGGCTCAGGAAATTCAAACAGGGGCTCTGTATCAACCTAGATGGGTGGGACAGGGAGGGAGCTTCTAAAGGGAGGGGATATATGTATACCTATGGCTGATTCATGTTGAGGTTTGACAGAAAACTGCAAAATTCTGTAAAGTAATTATCCTTCAATAAAAAATTAATTAATTAAAAAAAATCAGAACAGAAACATAAAGGAGTTTAAAAGTATTTTTTTCCCACAGAATTCTTAAAGACAATGATAGGCACACACCTTACTTGCTGGCAACTCGGACGATGTTGCCAGATGATGAACTCATCATCTTTACGGCCAACATTTTCTCAGTGCCTGAGTGCTCTTTAAAAATACATATTTTGAAATAAATACAATTTTCCACATTAGAAAAAAATACTATTTGGGTTTCTTAATATTAACAACAACAGTAACAATAGCACCAGAATAACAGCAACTGACTATGTATGGCAAACACTATGATGGGTCCCTGATACTGTTCCCTGAGTTAAACCTACTCCACGAGGCAAGCATTCTGATTCCCATTCTGTAGACAATCCTAGAGCTCAGAGGGGTTAAGAAATATGACCCAAGTCACATAACCAGTAAGTGGCAGAACTCTGAATCTGCGAACATCTGGGCCTGGATTAGGCAATAAACAGGGAGGAGACAGGCTTACAACCAGAAATAGTCACTAACTAGGTCAAAGAACTGTCACTAAACTTAAATAATACACTTTTAAGCAATTCAGTCCGGGAAACTTACAAAAGGGTTGTTACCTAAATTCAGAGTATACTTCGTAAGAGAAACACCAAAGTCTCCATGACACACAACAGGCCCACATGGCTATTTTCTGAAGTTTTTTTTTTCTTTTAATTGGAGGCCAATTACTTTACAATATTGTCGTTGTTTTTGCCATACATTGACATGAATCAGCCATGGGTGTACACGTGTTCCCCATCTTGAACCACCCTCCCACTGCCCTCTTTCTGAAATTTTAAAAGAACAAAACAAAACAAAAAAAACAATTCCACTCTCCCTATTGAACCAAGTGTTCCCTGCCTCTAAATGTATTTGGATGGAGATCAGAAAGAGACTCAGACAAAAGGGCCTCCAGGAAACCACTCCTAGCCCTGGTTTCACCAGGGAGGCTGTCCTTTGAAGTCTCTCCCAACAGTTTCACTTAGATGTTTTTCTCTCCAAGACAAGGAATGATTCCTCAGAGATCCACCACTGGAAGGCAGAGAAACAAACTGTCACATACGGGTATGTCAGGAGGTTTTTGTTTGTTTAATATTAGTTTGCTTTAAACTTTGCTTCTTACCTGGATCCACATCAGAAGAGCAAGGAATAGAACAAGCTTCCTCAGAACTAAAAGCCTCACTGTTGGTCTGCTGGCTGGGTCTCTGCAACACATAATCTCTTATGTCATAAGCTGATGGCAGGTCCAAAGCATTGCTCTCCTCTGTCTGGCTACCTGGAGTGGTCTCCTGGGTTGCCATAGTCCTGCATGAAAAAAATGAGACAATTCAATATAGAAGGCATTGCATGAGAGAAGCCTCCATTACAGCCATGGCTTAAAGCACCTTAAAGGCCAAACAACAGTAGAATCAGAATAATTTACTTTCCTGTTATTAATGGTTTTGTCTTCATTTTAGACCCAGTATTTTTTCACTGCTGCTACTGCTACTGCTAAGTCACTTCAGTCGTGTCCAACTCTGTGTGACCCCATAGACGGCAGCCCACCAGGCTCCCCCGTCCCTGGGATTCTCCAGGCAAGAACACTGGAGTGGGTTGCCATTTCCTTCTCCAATGCATGAAAGTGAAAAGTGAAAGTGAAGTCGATCAATCATATCCGACTCTTAGCGACCCCATGGACTGAAGCCTTCCAGGCTCCTCCATCCATGGGATTTTCCAGGCAAGAGTACTGGAGTGGGGTGCCATTGCCTTCTCCGATTTGTTCACTATGTCTCTCCATTATGAGAAATAAATAATTCTCAGTACAGAAAGAAACCATGAATAATATCAACTGGAAAATGAACTGCATGTCTGATAAGGATGAAATACTGTGCAGCAGTACAATCCAAGGTCTGAATAAATATTTAACAATACGGGAAACTGTCCATGATATAGTAAATGGAAAAAGATTTAAAAACTACAGATTTTATAAAATATCATGTGTGAGATGCGTGTGTATGAAATATACAGACCTATAGCTAGAAAGGGCTTCCCAGGTGGCACTAGTGGTAAAGAACCCAGCTTTCAAAGCAGGAGACGTAAGAGACTCTAGTTCAACCCCTGGGATGGGAAGATCCCCTGGAGGAGGGCATGGCAACCCACTCCAGTATTCTTGCCTGGAGAATCTCATGAACAGAAGAGCCTGCAGGGCTACAGTCGATAGAATTGGAAAGAAGGGGACACGACTGAAGCAACTTAGCATGTATGTACACACCTACATAGGTAGAAAAAACAAGTCTGGAAGGGTATGAAAAGTAAAAGTGAAAGTGTTAGTAGCTCAGTCATGTCCAACTCTTTGTGACCCCATGGACTGCCTGCCAGGTTCCTCAGTCCATGGAATTCACCAGTATACTCCATCTTAATTCCAGTGATAATTACTTCAGTGGTTTAATTCCTGGATGAAAGTGAAAGTGGAGAGTGAAAAAGTTGGCTTAAAGCTCAACATTCAGAAAACGAAGAGCATGGCATCTGGTCCCATCACTTCATGGGAAGTAGATGGGGAACAGAGGAAACAGTGTCAGACTTTACTTTTGGGGGCTCCAAAATCACTGCAGATGGTGACTGCAGCCATGAAATTAAAAGACGCTTGCTCCTTGGAAGGAAAGTTATGACCAACCTAGATAGCATATCCAAAAGCAGAGACATTACTTTGCCAACAAAGGTCTGTCTAGTCAAGGCTATGGTTTTTCCTGTGGTCATGTATGGATGTGAGATTTGGACTGTGAAGAAGGCTGAGCACCGAAGAATTGATGCTTTTGAACTGTGGTGTTGGAGAAGACTCTTGAGAGTCCCTTGGACTGCAAGGAGATCCAACCAGTCCATTCTAAGGGAGATCAGTCCTGGGTGTTCTTTGGAAGGACTGATGCTGAGGCTGAAACTCCAATACTTTGGCCACCTCATGTGAAGAGTTGACTCATTGGGAAAGACCCTGATGCTGGGAGGGATTGAGGGCAGGAGGAGAAGGGGACGACAGAGGATGAGATGGCTGGATGGTATCATCAACTCAACGCACGTGAGCTTGGGTGAACTCTGGGAGTTGGTGATGGACAGGGAGGCCTGGTATGCTGCGATTCATGGGGTCTCAAAGAGTCGGACACGACTGAGCGACTGAACTGAACTGAACTGAATTCCTGGGTAGTGAGATTACAGATGACTTGCATCTTCTTCTGTAACCTTCAGACAACTGTTAACATGCCAGGCCTCGAGGATACAAAGGTGAGTATGATAGATACTTCCTTTGAGTTGCTTACGTTTGGATGATCCAAACACAGAGACAGACAATGCTAACACCATGATAAGGTGGAGAGACACCCAGAGAGGGGCAGTGGGCCTTCTGGAGGAGACTGTCCCCAGGCATGGGACAGGCCATGTCTGGCTCCCAGAAGAACCAGCTTGGCCCACTCCAAGTAGCAAGGGGTGTCGGGAGTGTGAAGTGAGAGTCAAGGACAGTCACATATTGGTTAACCGGGGAGGGAAAAACCTGTGGTTGCAGATAGATGGCCATGAGACCTCTGCTCTTCCTTACCACCTCTAGGAAGGACAGCAAGGCCTGGACTTGTCAACAACTTAGATACACACATCCTCTAGCTGAGCTCTGAAAACCTCAAAGGCGGCTTACTTTGGTTCACCACTTGGACATTTCTTGTTAAAAACTAGGTGTCCCTTACCCCACCTGGTTGATGTCTACCTGAGGGCTGGAAGGCTCTTTGTCAGCCCTGCCCACCTCTCTGTAAAGTAATTATGGGCCTGGGAAGATCATGGACCCTCTGCTACTCTCTGCCTCATCAGCTGTCATCAGTAAACCTTACTAAGGTCAACATTATGCCTTGTGACTGCCATGGGCCATCAAGCACCATGAAGACACGTGGTCAGATCTGCAGATTTGGCAGCTGAACAGCAACAGACTTGCAGGGCCTAAGTAAGCCCAGTGGCAGGCAATTTCAGAAGCAACAGGAATTCAGTCACCTGCTGTGGTCCCAGGGAAGAAGAGCATGTGAATGAGGGCAGGACACTAGCAGCCAGGAGCAGAGGGCAGGTTAAGAACATATTTAGGAACAGAGATGAGAGTCAAACTTAATAACTAAATGGATAAAGGGGCTAAAGAGGAACCAGGAGTCAACAAGGAGTGACAGCTTCAGTGATGGGGCTATATTATCAATTGACTTAGAGCAGACAGGAGAAACACAGGCTTGGGAGGAGCAGTACTCCAAACTATGGAATACTATCCAGCTGTTAAAATGACAGTCAGAACTTGAAAGATGTATGTCTGAATGACAGAAGCAATTTCAGAATAACATGAACAGTATACTAATATGAGAAGTTAACATTTATTGAGTGCTTATTGGATGCCAGGCACTGTGCTAAGAGCTTCCTCCACAACAGTCCTATGAGGCAGGTAATTTTATTACATATCACCCTTATTTACAGTCAGATAGTCAGTTCCCAAACACAGCAGAAGCAGAGTAACTCACCCAAGGAAACCTGTGTAGAAAGCATCAACCTAGGATGAACCCAGCTCTAAGACCTGCCAGCCTTCTGTGCCTCAGAGCCTCCTGACTGCAGCCCAAGCTACCACCTGATCAGGCAAAAATAGGGAGGTATAAAAACAAATAAACAGAGAGACATGGCGAGATCATTCTTGTCTGAGGGCACCCAGTCACATGCCATTGTGGACATTCCTTTAGGCAGATAGTGAGCCAAGACATCAGCCGATTGTTTCTGAAAGGAGTGATCAAGGTTCCCAAAGAAGTAAGAACATCCTGTCTTTGCATAGGTGCTGAATTAGCCTACTAAGCCTGAAATTTCAGCAAACATATCTGCTGCAGGCATCTGTGGCTCCTCCTTCTGCTCTCATCTTACCAAACACTGCTCTAGAGGCTTCTGGAAGGGAACAAGCAGGTCAATGAATGACAACCAAGTATCCTGCCTGCCTACAAAGGTGCCTTGGAATCAGCCAAGGGTCTCCTGCATTGCAGGCAGATTCTTAACCAACTGAGCTATCAGGGAAGCCACATATATACAATGTAATATTCTGCCATATAAAAGAGTAAATCTTGCCATTTGCAGCAATGTGAATGGACCTAGAGGGCATAATAAATGAAATGAGTCAGAGAAAGACAAATACTTTATGATCTCTCTTATATGTAGAATCCAAAAAAGCTTTATATGTATTATATAATGTATTCCCATGTGGCTTCCCTGATAGCTCAGTTGGTTTTGGTTTTGGATTAAAAAAATCACTGCCAAGACCTATATGGTGTAGGAATTTTACTTTTTTAGGTCTTAAATTCAAGTCTTTAATCCATTTGAGTTAATTTTTGCGTATAGTGGTCCAGTTTCATTCTTTTGCATGTGGCTGCCAATTCTCCCAGCACTATATATTGAAAAGACTATCCTTTCCCCATTGAATATGCTTGTCTCCTTTATCATAAACTAACTGATCATCTATGTATAGGCTTATTTCTGAACTCTCTATTCTGTTCTACTGATTTATGTGTGTATGCCAATACCATACTGTTTTAATTATTATAGCTTTGTAATATAAATCAGGGAGCATGATACCTGAAGCTTCATTCTCAACATTGCTATGGCTATTCAGCATCTTTCACAGTTCCACAAATTTTAGTATTTTGTTGTCGTTGTTTTATTACTGAGAAAAATGTCATTGGGATTTTGATAGATATTGCACTGAATATGCATATGGTTTGGGGTAGCATGGACATTTTAATATTAATTCTTTCAATCCATGAGCACAGAATCTTTCCATGTATTTGTGTCTTCTTTAATTTCTTTCATTAATATCTTGTAGTTTTCACTATACAGATCTTTCATTTTCTTGGTTAAATTTATTCCTAGGTAAAAACAAAAAAATTTTAAGAAGAAAATTTATTCCAAGGTATTTTATTCTTTTTGATGCAACTGTAAATGGGATTGTAGTCTTAATTTCTCTTTTCAATAGTTCACTATGTAACAGATTTTTTT